>NW_024609883.1:9238058-9935397 GCF_016920785.2 Ixodes scapularis | reverse complement strand
GTTTCAATTTTTTTGTTATTTTTGCCATAAAGTTCTATTTTTTTATTATTCTACCCAAATACAAAAATACTATTAGGGGAATGCAACATTAATAAATAAATGAATAAAAAACTTTCCTCCAAAAATTCGGCATGTGCCGAACTTTGCCGAATCTGAAGTTCGGCAGATTCGATCCATCACCAGTACAACCTAACTGGTGGTGCCCTTGAAGACCTCTGAAAATAAACGTAAAACACCGCCAAACATTCATTTCGAGAAGTGCATGCCAATGCTTGGAAGTGAGCATAAAAGACTCCCGAGCTCAATAGTGCAATAATACAATAATTTCGTAAAAACACGTTTAACAGAATGCGTGATCACCGAACCTGCTAGCGTGAGTATACGTCTTTCGCTAACGTATCTCATCACGTTTATGCCTATAATTAATTTAATAATTGGTACTTAGAATACAGTTATCCCTGGTTATAACGAAATCTCTTTTTTCGAATTATCGCTTTTATCAAGTTCAACATGGTTCCGACCGAAAGGCACACGTTTTTAACAGATTTATTCAAAGTGTTTTGGCGGTCGGCCACGCTTATTGAAGGCCGAGGTGCCGAAAGCACGCAGGCCTACACGGAGACGCACGGAGACTCTTGCATTCCCTCTCGCTTCTCCGAGGCAAACGGCCAACTGGCAAAACAGAGTAAACGAGTGACGAGTAAACGAGAAACCTGTCAGCTCTGCGGAGCGCGCAGAGCTGACAGGGAGCAGCGGGAGCAGCGTCGACGTTCCGACGCTACTCACGGCGCCCGCGACCGACGCTGCCCGACTCCTGTCAAGATCGGGTCAAGGGACCGATGGAACCCGGAGATCATCCCAATCCCTTTGGGAGCCCCCAACGCGCGCGCCTGCTGTGTACTACATGCACATGTGCGTCGTATGGGAGTTTGGGAGTTTACCGAAAGTCGCTTAGATCTGCGAGGTTGAGAAAAGTGGCCGGCCCAAGTCCGAAATCGCCAAAGAATTCGACATTCCGGCATCGACTGTTCGACACTGTCCACCATCTCAGTGGCGTCACGAGGGTCAGCGGCAGTCGGGGCGGTAGCCCGCCGCGACCCCCTAAACCCCCTCCCCCCACCCCCGGCTCTCGTAGCCCGCCGCGATACCCCCCTGAGCCCTGCACCCAGGGCGGTCCGCCCCCCCCCCCCCCCCCCCCCCCCCCCTCTTGTGACGCGACTGCACCATCTTGCAGAACAAGCAAAGCATATCGGACAGGTTCGAGAAGTTTGTCATGCAGGAGAAAGTGCCCCAACGACCCGGGGATGAAAGATCGCCAACCGCTTCGCGTACATCGTATTTTCTCTCTCGCGCATGCTTGCCGAGCCGGCACACGTTTCCTAGAGTAACTGTATAGGCTCTGCTTGCAGAGCCCGCAAGCGGAGCATATACAGTTACTCTAACGTTTCCATACCTGCAACGACCTCTACTAGAGTGTGAAAACATGTGGCAAAGCCTGAGTAATGGGCTTTGGTTGAGCTTGTTGGTACATAATACTATAATAAGGCCAGCTGAACTTAAAAAAATTATGGAGAGAAGAATGAAAGACGTTTACAATCCCCTGTAACTCCAAATTAGAGCGTAGATCTTGAGGAGGAGGAGGGGAAGGTACGGAGAGGAGGCTATGCCGCTTTTCCTCTCCTGCTTGGCTGCCATTTAGGGGGAAATTTTCCGCTAAGTTTGGCGGAAAGTTTTTCCCACTAAATTTAGCGGGGAATTTTTCCCGCTAAATTTAGCGGCGAAATTCTTTCGCTAATTTTAGTGGGCAATTTTTTCCCCAAAATTTAGCGTGAAACTTTTTCTGCTAAATTTAGTGGGGAAATTTTCTCGCTAAACTTTGCATGGAATTTTTTTCCGCTAAATTTAGCGGGGAAATTTTTTCCGCTGAATTCAGCTGGGAAAATTTTCCGCTAAATTTAGCGGGGAAATTTTTCCGTTAAATTAAGTGGGGGATTTTTTTTTTTCAGATAAATTTGATTGACTATTTAGGACACATCTCATCCGTTAGGTATGGCCTATCCCTCTTTGTAGATTTATTTTATTCAATACCTCACGAGGCTGTTTACTGCACTGAGAAAACACAACGAAGATAATGGAGAAGTAGCATTTCAGAACAACTGTGGAATGCCAGTAGATTCCTTCCTTGAGCTTTTACGGTTTTACCTGAAAGGGACACTGACACCCCAAAGGTCGTATTTTTTTATTGTCTAAAACGATGCAAATTGTAGTCATAGACACGCAAAAAAATACCGCATCGCGAAAAAAATGTCCTCACGCGCGCGCGCGCCCCTTTTTATTTTTGGCGTTTTCCTCTCCCGCTCCTCACCTCCTCGCTTCTTTTGACTTGTGACATCACTAATCATGAAATTTAGAAGCTTTGTAGGCGACATTTCTATTACATTTAATAACGGCAATCGTAAAACATGTTTCTTAAGGTCTAACGCCACCGTTCACGACGTTTTGGTGCTTTTTTGACGGCTTAAAACTTTCTTTCGATGTAGCTTACAATTATAAAGTTAATGTGAAATTAAAGAGCTGTTTTTCAACAATATTTGAATGTCTCGATATTACGGTTATTTCTAGTTGTTATTTCATTATTTATCTTTTAATAGACCACAGTCTCTAATATTGAAAAAAAAATATTTCTCGAGTTATAGCGTCCTATGGTACACGATATTTTACGTGAGCGTTCGGTTGGATGCAATATATTAAAAAAGTAAACTACAAAGTGTACAGATAATGTATATTTTGAAATAAAAAAATAAAGTTTAAAATGGTGTTGTTTTATGGCGCTATAAGAACGGAATCCCGTCAACTAATCAAAATAACGAGACATTAAATTATGAAGCATCCTTCAATATTACATTTTTCAGAACTTCCATATTGATATATTACACGTTAATAATGTTATAAGATCTCAAACTTTTCCCATTCAGTTATGGCAGTTGGAGTTTCTTAATATAAAGTACAGATGGCGACACGTGTTCAAGAACTGCTCGATGTGCATTTTCCGTCGTGTGCCGCTTGGAACGCCACGTGAAAGACAGAAAAGGCGCCAGATGTCGGGGTGTCAGATGCCTGGACGCCCGCAATAAGCGAGCCAGAGATGTCACAACAACAAGCGTGAGGCTGCGGGTGCACCACAGCTACTTTTGCGCGCGTTCTACTGTGCATCGGTACACATGCCCGACGCGATTCAAATGAATTGGGCGCCATAAAATGCATTCTGTCATTTCAGATTCCGCCACGCGTGCGAAAACATTTTAATGTTTTTATCACTTGCAAAAATCATTTTCGCAATCAAACCATACTTGTCGGAATGGTTGGATTATATTTTGTTTCAAAAATCACCTCGGTGACTCTTATGTGGCAGTTAGTGCCACTAAATAAGCTACGCTTCAGAGTAACGACACTTGGCCATATTGTGGCTTAAAATCATGGTTGCTAATTATCTGAAGCTTTATCTGAAATTGCAAGAAACGCTTTTCCGGCCTCCACAAACCTTTAAACAGTTCGCGACAGAGCAAAGCAATATTATACGAGTTTCCTAACACATAATGTAATGCTGAGGAAGTCGTAATTTTGAATCATGACGATCGGCAGTTGCGTCTGCTCTGCACAAGCACTAAAATGGCGGCGCCCACAACAATGTCGGGGAACAGAGTGCCGATACTTTAAGCGCAGCTGATTTAGTGGCTCTAGTGACAATTATATTAAAACAAAACATAAAATCGTCTCAGTGTCTCTGAGCCAACGCGCTGACCCATGAATTCATATTTGTTGGGTTTAAATATTGGCCGAGGGGCCCGCAATCCGACGGAGGCCAATTTGAGATTTCGGTTGCACGTCAAAAGATCTCCAGTTAGTCAAAATAAACCCGCATTTATTTTTTTTTTATTCGGGCGTTTTAAGTGATTTTTGTTTGTTTGGCTTGTGAAACCTTAAGATCTGAATATTTGCTTTGCTTTACCTTAGTTTGGAGCGCAGCTAACGCTACGGGCTGATGAAGTCACTGAAGCAGCGCCAATTGAGCGCGAGGTTAAGCTGTTCGTCCTCTTTCTGTGCCTATGAGGTCGGGCTAAACTAGAGCTAGTGAATAAGCTACGCTCCATACACATCGTGGTGCTTAAAATGATGGTTATCAGTTATCTGAAGCTTTATTTGAAATCACAGGAAACACTTTTCCGTCCTCCACAAATGTTTAAACAGTTCCCGAGAAAGCAAAGCAATATTACATGAGGTTCCTAACACCGAAACTAATGCTGAGAAAGTCGCACTTTTGAATCATGACGATCGGCAGTTGCGTTTGATTTGTTACTAACCACCAAGATGGCGGCCCCCACAACAATATTGGGGGAAAAAATGCCCATATTCTAAGCGTAGCTCATTCTAAGCGTAGCTCATTATATTTTGTTTCAAAAATCACCTCGGTGACTCTTATGTGGCAGTTAGTGCCACTAAATAAGCTACGCTTCAGAGTAACGACACTTGGCCATATTGTGGCTTAAAATCATGGTTGCTAATTATCTGAAGCTTTATCTGAAATTGCAAGAAACGCTTTTCCGGCCTCCACAAACCTTTAAACAGTTCGCGACAGAGCAAAGCAATATTATACGAGTTTCCTAACACATAATGTAATGCTGAGGAAGTCGTAATTTTGAATCATGACGATCGGCAGTTGCGTCTGCTCTGCACAAGCACTAAAATGGCGGCGCCCACAACAATGTCGGGGAACAGAGTGCCGATACTTTAAGCGCAGCTGATTTAGTGGCTCTAGTGACAATGATATTAAAACAAAACATAAAATCGTCTCAGTGCCTCTGAGCCAACGCGCTGAACCATGAATTCATATTTGTTGGGTTTAAATATTGGCCGAGGGGCCCGCAATCCGACGGAGGCCAATTTGAGATTTCGGTTGCACGTCAAAAGATCTCCAGTTAGTCAAAATAAACCCGCATTTATTTTTTATTTTTTTTATTCGGGCGTTTTAAGTGATTTTTGTTTGTTTGGCTTGTGAAACCTTAAGATCTGAATATTTGCTTTGCTTTACCTTTGCTTTACGAGAATCGGGATATCCAACTAGTCTTATGGTGCCAGTCTGTGAAAACATCTGCAAAAAATTGAAGCATACAAGTCAGGAAAACGGAGACGCAGACAAAACTCGAAGGAAGATCGTGGTGCTACCGCACATTCATGGGATCACCCACAAATTGAAAAAGATTGCAGCAAGAAATGACGTACAAGTAGTATACTCCGCGCCCAACAAAGCATACTATATGTGCAGTGAAGTGAACCGAAAAAGAAAGAAAAAATCCTGCAACACGGCCCACAGAACGCAATATCTCCCATGCTCAACAGGAGTGGTTTACCACATTCCCCTGTCTTGCGGGAAATGCTACATCGGCCAAACAGGCCGATGTATCAACGACAGAGCCCGTGAGCATGCAGCGTCTCTAAAGGGAACAGCGGCAGGACATCTGGCAGCTCATTGGAGGACATGCCAGTGCATTGTAGCTTTGAACAGCACCACCATTCTTGGAAGAAACAACAATCCTCATGCACGCGAAATGCTCGAGGCGCTCGCCATCGAGGAGCACGCGAAGGACTGTAGCTGCATTTACATGGATGCGACCGTAGCGCATCGAGTCGAGATTTCACGATTTTGATTGGTAGCAGTTGGGTAGAAGAGGAAGAAGTAAGAAGACAGGCTGCGTGCGATTGGTTCCTGCTCGATTCGATGCGCAACGATCGCGTCCATGTAAACGTAGCCTGTGTCAGCACGCCATCAATCACCGTCCACAAAAAAGAAAGACAGTACCTACAGAATGTCACGCCCCAAACAACAACAGCACGAGCTTGTGGCGGATTAGTTCAAAAACAATCATTTGCTGGGAATACTGTGCAAATGGTTTGTACATATTTTTTGTATAAGTGTAAATATCGGGAGTGATATTTATTAGTGGAATAGGGTAACTTATATAATAGGTTATTGTGCTCCACTTGGGACTCAAAAAGAAGGAGCAAAAGCGCAAGGAAGAAGTTTAAACTAAAAAAAACTTGGACCAACAAAGAGCCTTATGCGGCTCGCGAGCCGCGGTTTGGCCACCCCTGACGACCAAGACACGCAGCACTAGCTAGAGAATTTTTTTGTTGTTGGAACTCGCACCAGTTACGAAAATCTGGACGACCCGCACATTTAGATTGTTCCAGGCAAAAATATGGATGGAAATCAGGCTGGAAAGCATCACAGGCACTTATTTAGCCAGTCTACCTGTGAACGTCGATTTCGTCACTATTCTTGCCCTGGACTAGCACCGTAATCACAAAGTCACTAAACGCTTGTGCTTGATTGAGAGACACTGCATTCGGTGCAAAACGTAGTTTTCTTCCTGCTTTGGACAGGGAAAATAAATTTGAGGGATGTATTTTCGCCCAAAAAATTGTATTTAATTACAATTGTATTTGAAATACCCACATTTTAGTATTTAAATACACACTTCAAATACATTACCGAATTTGTAATTAAATACAAATACAAAATATACAAAGTATTTGAAATACGTATTTCAAATACTTGTATTTGAACTACTGCCCACCCCTGAATAGACCTATTGCTATATTACCCAAGCATTAAAGGGGTACTCCACCGATTTTTTGAGCTACCTCAACTAACTATATTTTCTGACTCCCGGGCCTTTACTCTCTCCGGTATGCTATGTAGAATCGCGAAATTCATAATAGTTATTGCGAAATCGGCAAATGAAAATGATGCAAAAACCAACATTCAAATATACGCGCGCTTTTCAGGGCCGTGACGTCAGTGGCAAGCAGGCTTGCCAGTCGAGCAAGCAGCCAAAAAATAGAATATGCCGATCATTTGCTCCGTGCTGGAGCGCGGGTACTGCAGCGAGCTTCCCAAGCATTCATTTGACACCATGAAACTGCTTCGAATCAGTTTAAAACAAAATTTACAGCCCAAAGAGTGAACCCCTGCCTTCCACTGACGTCACTTTTTCACTGTTGCCAGTAGAGACTTCGAGCTTGAAAAACACGGTGAGGACCAAAACTGTAAATTCAATAACTTTGCGAAAAAACAATATTTTGACCTAATATTTGGGATACTATTTTCGCGATGTTTGTTGGTTAGTTTAGCAAAATTTCAAGCAAATCGGAGACAATGAAAAAATCGGTGGAGTAGCCCTTTAAGGAGAATGCGGGGATCGATGTTCCATGCGCCGCACGTGCTGGCCTCAGCAGTAGTAATTTTTCTAAATCAAATACCTAAAACAAATGGCATCTTGCACGCGCGTTCGTCAACGCTTTATTTTGGTTATTTACCTCGAATCTTTTACACGGGGAAGGCGTGCGCGTGTGGCGCGTGGAACACCAATCCCTGCATTCCCCTTGATGCTTGGGTAAATGGCAAATAGTATATTGCGAACGCACCACGGCCCTTGTTTTTGAAATACCAAAAATCGGAGTCCGGTGTGATGTCGCCTCCTGGATTTGCATCTCCCTCGGAAAACATGGCGCCGCTCGACGCACATAGCAGAGGATGGTCGGCGAGTCGGGAGATCGGACGAAGTGGTCTTTTTTAGATGCCCGACAAACTCTCAGACTTCGAAGAGGAAATCGTCAAACGGTCAAAACGGGATTTGGTGTCTGTGTATCGTAGTTTCGGTTGTCACTTCACCGGGGCAGCCTTTCAGGCGTCAAGCGTAATCTGGGGGGCTATGTTGCGCTTTTTGCACACCCAGGGGACTACGGAGAAGGAAGTGACGTCAACAACGCAGCAAACGCAGATTGGATGTTGATTTTGTTCTTTTCTGTCAACATCCAATCTGCGTTTGCTCTAGTCGTTGACGTCACTCCCTTCTTCCAAGTCTCCTGGGAGTGCAAAAAGCGCAACATAGCACCCCAGCTCGCAGCGATACGCAGGTGGAACCCAAAGGTGAGAACTGCTCATGGAACCCATTCGAGCGACATGCCTAAAACACGTCCGGGGACTAAGGTTCGCACATGAATGGCCAAAAAAACAGTTCCTTTGATTCCTAGATCTGAAAATAACATTCCACGAAGAAAGAGATGAAAGTGTTCGCTGGCCAGTTCTCGATCGGCGGTTTTAGGGCGGAAAGAAACCGAATTTCGAGCCGAAAATTTTGTTCTGGGTAGTTGGGCTCTCATATGTCACGCACAACTAAAAACCTCGGCGAGCATATATACCCTGTCAGTGTCCCTTTAAGAGAAGAATTGTTTCCAGTACGTTGGGGGCGGCTCTGAAGCAGTCTTACGACCACACAGCAGGAGAGAGCTTTGACATTAAAGTGCGAGTGAGCGCGACTCACACCGGCCAGTTCTCGATCGGCGGTTTTAGGGCGGAAAGAAACCGAATTTCGAGCCGAAAATTTTGTTCTGGGTAGTTGGGCTCTCATGTGTCACGCACAACTAAAAACCTCGGCGAGCATAAATACCCTGTCAGTGTCTTTTTAAGAGAAGAATTGTCTCCAGTATGTTGGGGGCGGCTCTGAAGCAGTCTTACGACCACACAGCAGGAGAGAGCTTTGACATTAAAGTGCGAGTGAGCGCGAATCACACCGGCCAGTTCTCGATCGGCGGTTTTAGGGCGGAAAGAAACCGAATTTCGAGCCGAAAATATTGTTCTGGGTAGTTGGGCTCTCATATGTCACGCACAACTAAAAACCTCGGCGAGCATAAATACCCTGTCAGTGTCTTTTTAAGAGAAGAATTGTCTCCAGTACGTTGGGGGCGGCTCTGAAGCAGTCTTACGACCACACAGCAGGAGAGAGCTTTGACATTAAAGTGCGAGTGAGCGCGACTCACACCGGCCAGTTCTCGATCGGCGGTTTTAGGGCGGAAAGAAACCGAATTTCGAGCCGAAAATTTTGTTCTGGGTAGTTGGGCTCTCACAGGGATGGGCAAAACACATGATAATATGTATCGAAATACAAATACAAAATACTTCGTCAAAAATGTATTTAGTTACAAATCTAATTACATTTCCGAAAAAGCATTTAAATAAAAGATACAAATACAACCAAATGTATTTGGTCTCCTCCAAATACTTTTCCAAATACATTCCTCAAAATTTGCGTCAGCGACTTCAGGGCACCTGCAATGGCTTTCTGGTTATCTCATTTTAATTTAGCATCGCACACTCGGAAGTTAGTGTGCGAGGCTCTAGTAACGTAATAGAAATATAATTAAAAAAAATGTTATCAGCTTGGCCGTAATAGATGAAAAAAGTACAGAGCTTCAAGCAGCTTTTTTTTGTCGATTACATTTTGGTATAGACCACCAAAGACCCGAGACGACCAAGACGCGCAGCACTAGCTAGAGAATTTTTTATTGTTGCAACTCGCACCAGTTACGAAAATCTGGACGACCCGCCAATTTAGAATGTTCCAGGCAAAAATATGGATGGAAATAAGGCTGGAAAGCATCGCAAGTTGTTACAAGCACTTATTTAGCCAGGCTGCCTGTGAACATTGATTTCGTCACTATTCTCGCCCTGGACTAGCACCGTAATTACAAAGTCACTAAACACTCGTGCTTGCTTGAGAGACACTACATTCGGTGCAGAACGTAGTTTTCTTCCTGCTCTGGACAGAGACAATAAATTTGAGGGATGTATTTTCGCCCACAAAATTGTATTTAATTACAATTGTATTTGAAATACCTACGTTTTAGTATTTAAATACACACGTCAAATACAATACTCAATTTGGAATTAAATACAAATGCAAAATACACAAAGTATTTGAAATACGTATTTGAAATACTTGTATTTGAAATACTGCCCATCCCTGGGCTCTCATATGTCACGCACAACTAAAAACCTCGGCGAGCATATATACCCTGTCAGTGTCCCTTTAAGAGAAGAATTGTTTCCAGTACGTTGGGGGCGGCTCTGAAGCAGTCTTACGACCACACAGCAGGAGAGAGCTTTGACATTAAAGTGCGAGTGAGCGCGACTCACACCGGCCAGTTCTCGATCGGCGGTTTTAGGGCGGAAAGAAACCGAATTTCGAGCCGAAAATTTTGTTCTGGGTAGTTGGGCTCTCATATGTCACGCACAACTAAAAACCTCGGCGAGCATATATACCCTGTCAGTGTCCCTTTAAGAGAAGAATTGTTTCCAGTACGTTGGGGGCGGCTCTGAAGCAGTCTTACGACCACACAGCAGGAGAGAGCTTTGACATTAAAGTGCGAGTGAGCGCGACTCACACCGGCCAGTTCTCGATCGGCGGTTTTAGGGCGGAAAGAAACCGAATTTCGAGCCGAAAATTTTGTTCTGGGTAGTTGGGCTCTCATATGTCACGCACAACTAAAAACCTCGGCGAGCATATATACCCTGTCAGTGTCCCTTTAAGAGAAGAATTGTTTCCAGTACGTTGGGGGCGGCTCTGAAGCAGTCTTACGACCACACAGCAGGAGAGAGCTTTGACATTAAAGTGCGAGTGAGCGCGACTCACACCGGCCAGTTCTCGATCGGCGGTTTTAGGGCGGAAAGAAACCGAATTTCGAGCCGAAAATTTTGTTCTGGGTAGTTGGGCTCTCATATGTCACGCACAACTAAAAACCTCGGCGAGCATATATACCCTGTCAGTGTCCCTTTAAGAGAAGAATTGTTTCCAGTACGTTGGGGGCGGCTCTGAAGCAGTCTTACGACCACACAGCAGGAGAGAGCTTTGACATTAAAGTGCGAGTGAGCGCGACTCACACCGGCCAGTTCTCGATCGGCGGTTTTAGGGCGGAAAGAAACCGAATTTCGAGCCGAAAATCTTGTTCTGGGTAGTTGGGCTCTCATATGTCACGCACAACTAAAAACCTCGGCGAGCATATATACCCTGTCAGTGTCCCTTTAAGAGAAGAATTGTTTCCAGTACGTTGGGGGCGGCTCTGAAGCAGTCTTACGACCACACAGCAGGAGAGAGCTTTGACATTAAAGTGCGAGTGAGCGCGACTCACACCGGCCAGTTCTCGATCGGCGGTTTTAGGGCAGAAAGAAACCGAATTTCGAGCCGAAAATTTTGTTCTGGGTAGTTGGGCTCTCATATGTCACGCACAACTAAAAACCTCGGCGAGCATATATACCCTGTCAGTGTCCCTTTAAGAGAAGAACTGTTTCCAGTACGTTGGGGGCGGCTCTGAAGCAGTCTTACGACCACACAGCAGGAGAGAGCTTTGACATTAAAGTGCGAGTGAGCGCGACTCACACCGGCCAGTTCTCGATCGGCGGTTTTAGGGCGGAAAGAAACCGAATTTCGAGCCGAAAATTTTGTTCTGGGTAGTTGGGCTCTCATATGTCACGCACAACTAAAAACCTCGGCGAGCATATATACCCTGTCAGTGTCCCTTTAAGAGAAGAATTGTTTCCAGTACGTTGGGGGCGGCTCTGAAGCAGTCTTACGACCACACAGCAGGAGAGAGCTTTGACATTAAAGTGCGAGTGAGCGCGACTCACACCGGCCAGTTCTCGATCGGCGGTTTTAGGGCGGAAAGAAACCGAATTTCGAGCCGAAAATTTTGTTCTGGGTAGTTGGGCTCTCATATGTCACGCACAACTAAAAACCTCGGCGAGCATATATACCCTGTCAGTGTCCCTTTAAGAGAAGAATTGTTTCCAGTACGTTGGGGGCGGCTCTGAAGCAGTCTTACGACCACACAGCAGGAGAGAGCTTTGACATTAAAGTGCGAGTGAGCGCGACTCACACCGGCCAGTTCTCGATCGGCGGTTTTAGGGCGGAAAGAAACCGAATTTCGAGCCGAAAATTTTGTTCTGGGTAGTTGGGCTCTCATATGTCACGCACAACTAAAAACCTCGGCGAGCATAAATACCCTGTCAGTGTCTTTTTAAGAGAAGAATTGTTTCCAGTACGTTGGGGGCGGCTCTGAAGCAGTCTTACGACCACACAGCAGGAGAGAGCTTTGACATTAAAGTGCGAGTGAGCGCGACTCACACCGGCCAGTTCTCGATCGGCGGTTTTAGGGCGGAAAGAAACCGAATTTCGAGCCGAAAATTTTGTTCTGGGTAGTTGGGCTCTCATATGTCACGCACAACTAAAAACCTCGGCGAGCATATATACCCTGTCAGTGTCCCTTTAAGAGAAGAATTGTTTCCAGTACGTTGGGGGCGGCTCTGAAGCAGTCTTACGACCACACAGCAGGAGAGAGCTTCGACATTAAAGTGCGAGTGAGCGCGACTCACACCGGCCAGTTCTCGATCGGCGGTTTTAGGGCGGAAAGAAACCGAATTTCGAGCCGAAAATTTTGTTCTGGGTAGTTGGGCTCTCATATGTCACGCACAACTAAAAACCTCGGCGAGCATAAATACCCTGTCAGTGTCTTTTTAAGAGAAGAATTGTTTCCAGTACGTTGGGGGCGGCTCTGAAGCAGTCTTACGACCACACAGCAGGAGAGAGCTTTGACATTAAAGTGCGAGTGAGCGCGACTCACACCGGCCAGTTCTCGATCGGCGGTTTTAGGGCGGAAAGAAACCGAATTTCGAGCCGAAAATTTTGTTCTGGGTAGTTGGGCTCTCATATGTCACGCACAACTAAAAACCTCGGCGAGCATAAATACCCTGTCAGTGTCCCTTTAAGAGAAGAATTGTTTCCAGTACGTTGGGGGCGGCTCTGAAGCAGTCTTACGACCACACAGCAGGAGAGAGCTTTGACATTAAAGTGCGAGTGAGCGCGACTCACACCGGCCAGTTCTCGATCGGCGGTTTTAGGGCGGAAAGAAACCGAATTTCGAGCCGAAAATTTTGTTCTGGGTAGTTGGGCTCTCATATGTCACGCACAACTAAAAACCTCGGCGAGCATATATACCCTGTCAGTGTCCCTTTAAGAGAAGAATTGTTTCCAGTACGTTGGGGGCGGCTCTGAAGCAGTCTTACGACCACACAGCAGGAGAGAGCTTTGACATTAAAGTGCGAGTGAGCGCGACTCACACCGGCCAGTTCTCGATCGGCGGTTTTAGGGCGGAAAGAAACCGAATTTCGAGCCGAAAATTTTGTTCTGGGTAGTTGGGCTCTCATATGTCACGCACAACTAAAAACCTCGGCGAGCATAAATACCCTGTCAGTGTCTTTTTAAGAGAAGAATTGTTTCCAGTACGTTGGGGGCGGCTCTGAAGCAGTCTTACGACCACACAGCAGGAGAGAGCTTTGACATTAAAGTGCGAGTGAGCGCGACTCACACCGGCCAGTTCTCGATCGGCGGTTTTAGGGCGGAAAGAAACCGAATTTCGAGCCGAAAATTTTGTTCTGGGTAGTTGGGCTCTCATATGTCACGCACAACTAAAAACCTCGGCGAGCATAAATACCCTGTCAGTGTCCCTTTAAGAGAAGAATTGTTTCCAGTACGTTGGGGGCGGCTCTGAAGCAGTCTTACGACCACACAGCAGGAGAGAGCTTTGACATTAAAGTGCGAGTGAGCGCGACTCACACCGGCCAGTTCTCGATCGGCGGTTTTAGGGCGGAAAGAAACCGAATTTCGAGCCGAAAATTTTGTTCTGGGTAGTTGGGCTCTCATATGTCACGCACAACTAAAAACCTCGGCGAGCATATATACCCTGTCAGTGTCCCTTTAAGAGAAGAATTGTTTCCAGTACGTTGGGGGCGGCTCTGAAGCAGTCTTACGACCACACAGCAGGAGAGAGCTTTGACATTAAAGTGCGAGTGAGCGCGACTCACACCGGCCAGTTCTCGATCGGCGGTTTTAGGGCGGAAAGAAACCGAATTTCGAGCCGAAAATTTTGTTCTGGGTAGTTGGGCTCTCATATGTCACGCACAACTAAAAACCTCGGCGAGCATAAATACCCTGTCAGTGTCTTTTTAAGAGAAGAATTGTTTCCAGTACGTTGGGGGCGGCTCTGAAGAAGTATTGTGATCACACAGCAGGAGAGAAAGTGCAGAGACTTCGCGCTTCAGGGTACCTTCAGTTATTTCCATCATCGTGGAGAGCATGTTAAAACCACGTAAACGAGGAAGTCGAAACCGAATGAAGATCTCACCTGTGGTAATGCCCTACCTTCACCGTCTATCCCATAACTTAAACAGTTACCGTATTTACTCGCGTATAGGTCGACCTGTTTTTCAAAAATCGCCTCATCAAAACTGGGGGGTCGACCAATACGCGAATCCCGGTATTATATTTTTCAACTTTTTTTTTTTTTTCGGGGGTCCCGAAGTTAGGGGGTCGACCTATACGACGTATCGACCAATATGCGAGTAAATACTATGTTTTGCATAACTGTTTAACAGTTATGCAAACAGTTATGCAAAGTTTGAGGTTCCCAGCCTCCTCACAGCGCCCGACAAACTTAAACGATTATGTCCGAAAATCAACGAGCAGCAGGATACCCATGACCTATGTAAAATCAACCATGCACGGAAGTTTGTGGAATGTCACAGTGGTATCATATACGAATTAATCTTTTGAAATTCCCTGACTTTTTTAGGTTTTCCCAGGCAATTTCAGGTGAAATTCCCTGACCACTCTAGAGGCGGTTAAATATATAAGACCATTGCAACACAAGGCATTAATATTGAGCACAATGAGGATTATTTTGCACGGGCCTAATTCTAACTTGCATATTCTGAAATATTTGGGTTCGTCCAGTCCGGATTAAACGAGCACTTTCTTGCCGCTGACATCGTCAGTGAAGACGACACTTCCGGAAACACGACGCTACACTAGGAGGGGGCACGTTGCAATATTGGTGAAGCCTAGTCATAAAAAGTTTAAGCAGTATTGTGCCCAACGTGACCGCAGATCTCTCTGGCGATTGATCCGCGCGACATGTCACGTGCGAGATGAATGGTTGATTGTAGAAGGATTCCTTGCATGCTTGCGCGCGCTCCGTCCGGTAGGTTTTTATCAGATCGAAGGATAGACGAAGCCTAGCTACGGTCACGTGATGCGGTCATGTTGGGCTGATAAGCGGGGAGAGTAAGGAGGAAAATGAGAAAGACGCGAGGCGTCAAGGGGGCATGGCCTGTGGAGACTACGCGGCTGACGTCATGCCCTCTCCTACCCTTCTATTCTCCTTGGGGGAAGCAGAGCCCGCGCCACTCTAAGCAGAATTTATTGCCTAGTATATTTCTGCCAAAAGTCTTCAAGTCTTTGCTCGGGGCACTGAATGGCGTTTCCGGCTCGCTTTTTGACAATTTCCCTGACAATTCCCGGTTTTCCTGGTCGCTAGACACCCTGACGAAATAGTGTTGTCATGTAGAAAGGTGTATCTAGGACACTCTGGGAGGTGCATCAATGCTAGACTCGGAAAAAGAGGGGACACTGCCCAGAAAAAAAAAAAAAAAATTCTGCAAAAAAAGTTGATTTTGAAAAATGACATATTTACATCCACCAACATCTAAAGAGTATTCCCAGAAAGTTTAATTAGTTTACACTGCATACTTATTTTTTATGAGTTATTTTCTGTTCACCGAAGCTAAAGAAAAGGTATGGTTTGGAGCACTTTCAGCGCATTTTTCTCCGTTCCACTTTTTCGTATAAATTTCATTTTAGTCAAGGTTCAAGGTTCAAGGTGTTTAATGGCACATCTTCCACACAGCCGAGTGCCTGAGGCAGCCAAAAGGCAGAAGCCCGTACAGCCAAGTGCTGGCTGCCTCCTCGGCTGTGTGTTAACAGGTGAAATGATGATGATGAATATACAAATGAAAGGGAGGAAGAAATGATAGGTACACAGAGTTACTGAGCTCGGAGAGCACGCGACACAGTCCTGCTGAAGTCGCGGAGTTCGTCCCCAGTCCCCGGCAGGGGTGGGCGCGTGCGCTCAGGTAAGGACAGGTACGTGCTCACCGCGGCGGGGAACAGCGAAGCTTCGTGTCGCCGGGTGCGGGCGCGGAGAGGGATAGGGCAGCCTGTCCGGCTAGAGATACGGGGAACTGATGCTAGGTAGGAGCCGGCCAGCGAAGGGCCAGCGGCAACAGCAACGAGTCGCGGACACGCGCCACTGTTCGTCGGTGGCTCAGGCGGTGCCAGCCAAGAGACCGCAGGCGTTCATCGTAGTCAGAGGAATTGTCGTGGCGGGCCAAGGTTCGAGTCGCGCGGCGCTGCACACTTTCTAGGCGCTCAGTGAGGTGTATATGATGAGGGCTCCATATTGAAGAACAGTACTCCAGTCGAGGAAGTACCAGAGCCGTGTACAGTGTTTTCAGGGTCTCCCGTCCAAAACGCCGTGAAAATCGAGACGCGAATCCCAGTACCCTGCGAGACCTGCTCACCACCTTAGCCACATGGCAGCTGAAATCGAGTGAGGGCGTGAATGATACACCCAAGATGTTGAGCTCCTGTACAGGTGGGAGAAGGAGCCCTCCAAGCGTGTAGTGTGGAGTCTGAACCTTCCTGGCCGAACTGAACCGCATCACGGCACACTTGTCGTGGCTGACACGGAGGTGGTTAGTGGCAGACCAGACAGCCAACTTGTCCAGGTGAGCTTGCATGGCGGCAAGATCATCGGGGGAGCGTATGCACATCGCCAAAGTAGTGTCGTCGGCGTATTGGATGGTGAGGAGCCTGTCGGACTGCGGAATGTCACGAACATACACATTGAAGAGTGTTGGGCCAAGGACGGACCCTTGAGGGACACCCGAGGGGGCTGAAAGGGTATGCGATACAGCACCCTTGTGCCTTACACGAAAACTGCGATCAGCGAGGAAGGCACCAATCCAATGCAACAAGCTGCCTCCTACCCCGCAATCCGACAACTTCCTACTAAGGCAGTCGTGGTCCAGCGTGTCAAAAGCGCTGCTGTAGTCCAGTTGGACCACGTCGGTGGGAAGGAGGCCGTCCATGTTGTCACTAACGTAGTGAGACACAGTTGCTAGGGCGGTCTCACAAGAGTGAGAACGTCGGAACCCATGCTGCAGGATGGTGGAAGAAGCTGGAGGCGCTCCAAGTGGTTGAGAAGATGCCTGTTGATGATTCGCTCCAGGGTGCGGCACAGGATAGATGTGATGGAAACTGGACGGTAACTGGATGGGTCGCTCGGTGACTTGCCCCTACACTTAAAGACAGGAGTGACCAGGGCCTGTCGCCAACAATCGGGCAGGACAGAGTTGTCCAAAAGAGATTGGTAGATAGCCAGAAGGGATGGAAGAACGTAGGGCTGGATCATCTTGAGGAAGGTGGGAGGGATACCGTCGGGACCAGTAGAAGAGGAAGGTTTGATGCAGCGGAGGGCCTCCTCGAGGTCTGAGGAAGTGAGAGAGAGAGATGCGAGGGTATCAGGGTTGGACGACAAGTTAATGTACGCGTCATGGCGGGAAGGTAGGGAAGGGGTAGAAACAGGTGTGAACGCTGAAGCGAACTGGCTACCAAACATGTCGGCAATCTCCCCAGGTGAGGAGACTATCCTGCCATTGGACGTGAAAATCGGCTCCTGTCGCGTAGTCTGTGACTGGCTGACGTAGGACCAGAACACCTTTGGTTCCTTCCGCGCTCGGAAAGCAATCGTGTTAGCAAATGCAGTCTCAGCAGCGTTTAGGTCGGCCTTTAGGGAGCGCTGGAGTGCCTTTGCTCGCGAAAGTGTCTCAGCGCGCTGCAGGCGGGCCGCACGCTTGAAGAGTGCCCGCTTCTGAGCAGAGCGGATATGTTCTTTTGTGATCCACGGGGCTCGAGAGCGTCCCCGGCGAGAAACAACACAGGGTACGCACTCCTTCTGGATCGCACACACATAGTCGCACCAAAGGTCCATGTTCTCCAGGCAGTCGTCGCCCATAGTCGTCATGCACCATGGGGTGAGATGAGACAACCTAGCCATGTGCTCTCTATCAGTCCGGTGAAACTTCCATACTGCGCGAGCGAAGTGGCCCTTGCGGGGAAGCGCCATGGCGTATGCGAGTTCGATGGCCAGGTGGTCACTTCCGGAGAGGCCAGGGTAAACATCGCAGGAAAGGCTTTGAGTTGGATGGGACACGAATACAAGATCGAGGAAACTGGAGGATGGGATATAGGTGGGGGAGCGGCAGATCTGGAAAAGCCCCAGTGTCGACACCAGGCCCAGAAGAGTGTCGTCAGCCGCATCAGAAGGGATGGGAGTATCAGTACCCCACCAGTCGATATGGCTGTTGAAGTCACCGAACAGCAGTACTTCGCGATAAGGCTTCGCCAGCGCTTTGGTCAGCGATACGTCGAGGAGGTCATAGGCAGTAGCCCTGGTGGACGGCGGGCAATAAGCTAGAACTAGGAGGGAGCTGCCTTTTGGGCGGCGGAGTTCAAGAAAGACGGCCTCCAACTCCGGGTGCTCCAGGTCATACCTCCTGACTGCCGGGAGGCTGGACGGCACGGCAATGAGCACACCACCACCGTGGGATGGACGGTCACGACGATGGACGTTAAAGGAGGTCTGGCCGAAGAGCTCGGCGTCACAAACGCCAGCGTCCAGCCACGTTTCCGTAAGGAGAATGACAGTGCTGCCGGGGAGGGCTGAGGAGGCGAGCTTGAGGTCTGACAACTTATTCTTCTCACTCCGGCAGTTAGTGTACCAGAAGGTGACAGTCTTGTTGAACGGATTGCTCGGCTTGGGGGACGGTGATGTGTCAGGGACGCCCGGCGCGGAGGGAGATGAAGAGTCAGGGGCAGCCAGCACCTCGAAGAAGTTGTCTGCGAGCGGTGGCAGCGAGCAGACTAGGCAAAACCATGGGTCGCCTCCTTTACCTAGCTTGCGGTATTCTCCTAGTGACATATAAACGCAACCCCGATGAAACTAACCATCGCACGAGTCGCAGCAGATGGCCGCTTGATTGTCTCGCACACGCTTCGTGCAGCTCGCACAGGAAGGATGCTGCGGCCCAGGGTTTGTTGCGATGTCGCCGGCCAGCAGAAGAACACAGACGGTGCGAAGGTCGAGGCGGTGTCCCGTGATGCCGGACAGAGACAGTCGGCGGTGCGGCTGGGAGATGCGCCGGTGTTCCGTCGCCGTTTTCGAGCTAGGCCTAGTAGGTGTAAATGGACCGACGGCCGCCCATGCGGAAAAGCTCGGGGGAAAGGGACTGGCGACGTACACTGAGATCTGCTGCTTGGCATGATGGTCGAGAGCTAAAGAGTTGTCAAGTCGGAGCTTACAAAGCGCTACGAAGATACAGCATAGCCGGAGCAGCGCAAACATGCGACTACCCGCCATGGAGCCACCTCGGAGCGGTCCACGTCCACGCACACAATCGCCCAGTCAAGCGCACGAACGTTAAATGGGCACACCAACACGGGAACACGACAACAGCACACAACACATGGCAAGAACGACAGGTTCAGATCCCAGAAATCAGCATCTCGCACATTCTGATCGGCCCCGACGACCCCGCCAACCGGATTCTAGGATGATATGCGTGTGCGCTGCATCATTTGAAGCCGTTATAGCCCAAAACAAACAAATGAGTCAATCTGTCGTTTGATAATGGCAACACAGGGACGGCTCGTTCTTCACTTTTAATGACTTAAATTTAATAAAGAATGCGGCTATGGAACTTCTTTGTCAATTTACGAATGTCTTTTATAAAAAATTTTGACATTTTGTCGAACACACAGAAGACCAAAAAGTTTACCAATTTCGCAGAAGAGAAACTTCATAGAAATAAAAACTTTTTACAAAAAAAAAAACTTTCCATAGCAATACCCTCTGGGCATTCTGCTACATATCTAGCAAATAAAAATCTTGAGTATTGCGATAGTTATCGTGTTGCTGATAGAAGCTGCTCTAATTTCCTTCCCATTTAACCGACAGACCTGAAATTTCGTCATGCATCATCTAGCATGACCACCAGCCTATCCTGTAAATTTCATTCATTTTAAAGGGAAACTCCGCTTCATTTTTGGTTTTGAAAAAAAACAAAACAATGCAGTCCTCTTCAGTATCGCCTAGGAAGACCACACGTCAAATATTACGACGCAGTTCTGTCTAAATGTTTCATAAACGGTTCGGCAAACTTTGCAACTCGCCAAGTTGCCGAAATCGGTTGACTCGAGCGGGCGAATTCAGGCGCAACCAACAGCGCAGTCAAGGCTACGGCATGGGCGGAGCCAACATTGAGCTAAACGTCACAATCATGGCCCCCTATTGCTTGTTTTTACTTCTCCGGGAGAGTGTAGCGCATGACGTCAGCAACGTTGCCTCTCGGCGCTCAGGCTCAGCGGTGTCCACGTGATTGCCGTAACGCGTCTGCGCAGCGCGCTTCTTGGGAGCCGTCCGGCCGCCCGCCGTAATCCCGCCGTTACCGCCGTCTTCCGAGTCACAACCACCGTCGTCGTCTCACCGTTTGTGATTATTGTCTCTCGGAGTTTCGTCCACACTACGGACACAACGTGCGCAGACTTATGCCGCAGTTGTGCAGACGTCGTCGAATGCCGTAGACAACAAAACGTGGCGAAGAGTACGGTGCCAACGACACTCACGCCTGCCACACGCCCGCCCCATTCCCACTGTGCCGTCGTTGGGCCGAGGATCACGTGACATCTCGTACCACGTGATGGCCATGTTCTTGGCGGCCCGAGGCCAATGTTGCCGGATGGAGCCAAAGTTTCGGTTTCGATTTCTGCACGTGTTTAAAATTAGATTTAAAAATATATATCCCATTTTTCGCGAAGCAAAAGACATAGTGTCTTTTACTCGGGCTTTTAAATTTGAAATCACTCATTATCCCGAAATCTTCGAGTTGACCCTCCTAGGAGGTGTGTCTCGGGCCATCTTGCTGTGCATGTGAGAGATTGCGGGTGCAAACCAAACATGCTTTCCGAGACAAAGGTGCTTTAACATTTTAAGGAACAAAAGACTAGAGAGGTGTATGAAGCGTGCAAGATTGCAAATAAGGGCCTAGTCTGTATAAGTATGCCTTCGATTGTTCAGACGGCGAAAGAGCTCGATTCTTTTCATTTTAGTCCCTAAATTATTGTATTCCTTCTTGTGATAGCCAGTACTTTGGGTCACCGTCAACTCTGTCGCTCTTTTTCCTTTTTGTGATAGCTATAGCAGCCTTTGGGTCACCGTCATCTTTGTCATTCACACGTGAATATTTGTACATAGATATATTCACTTGGGAATTGGTTTTAATATAAATTGCCATTCATTTAATATGACTCTCGGAGATAAGTTAATTTCTGGTAACTACCTTCTCCCCCTTCCTTACTTTAATAACCGCACTTGACATCTTTCTTATGTTTCACTACCTCTTCATAAAAACCTGTTCTGAGTCAGCGCTCTTTACTTCCTGTTGCCTCTTCCTTCCTCACCTTATTTGCGCTGTTTAAGTCAACAGGCCTCGTGCACTGGCGCATTTGAAGCTACTTCAAAGGCAAATGCAAGCACCATCGGAGGTACCCAATTCACACGATCATAAGGGTCCCTTTAGCTAAGGGACCTTTATCACTTTGCTAAAAAGCGAATGAGTTTGCAATCCACCGCGAGTGGTATTTGCTCACTACCCAAGAGTGCTCATCCCACGGTTGCCACAGGGTGGGATGGCTCTTGGGCAAGGTTCGGTTCGGAGTAGCCACATAAGAATGCCCACAGATAACACCTATTTTAGACAAATAAGCTACACTACTTGCTGCTAGTTATCCTACATTCCCAAATGAAAACTATACAATCGGTCAATTCCACTTGGAAAAGCTGATTACCGAACACTAAAGTCCTTCTCACACATCCATGTTTCAGCGCAACATGTTCCATTGCAAAGGTGGATTAGAAAGCTGCCGAGCATCCCTGCGCAAAAATAGTACATAGTTGCATTGAAATGCAGTCGACGGCAGTCAAGAACCAACGAAAACTTGCTGTGGGTGCTTCCAACTCGCGAGTAGCAAGCGACGTCTTTGACATGGCAGTGCCAAGCGCTAGAGTCGGCATGGACTTTTCGTTCTGTTCCCAAGACCTGAACTGCTTCCAAACCTAAATAAGCAAGGTTTTGTTCCAAACAGGCAACCAGAAGCCCAGCCAAACACAAACGTTGGGATGCACCTTAATTAAGCGTGACTATTTTTTAAAATGTTCAGAAACCATAGCCTGCAGAGAAGCATGTCCACCTAAAAGAGTGCACATCACACAACTGTTCATTCCCATAGCATTTATTTTATTCTCACACTTCCATGACCTTTTTCTTCAAAGAAGGGAGCCACTCCAAATGTCACGATTACATCGAATTTATTTTCAATTAGAATTGTATAATACTGCTTCATGGCTTTTGTAACCAAAAAAGTAAAATTTTTCAATTTGGTGCGTTGTTTTTGCACTACCAATCTACACCTGCATACTTGAAATAGCATATGCACGCACCTCAGGCCAAAAGGATGATAACATATAGAAAAAAAATAATGGAGAAATAATAGCCATTTTTCCCCACCCCAAATCAAGCACATCACTAAAAAAACATTGCTTAGAGTGCTTGACAATCGTAAAAAATCCACCGCACTTACCATATAAATTACAAAGTGATATCACATTCAGTATCATACCTATCAGAGCTACACAATAGCAGAAAAAGAGAGCACATAATCAAGACGATACTAGCATTGTACATACATGCAGCTACAAGAGTGGCAGAAAAAGTGGACGCGAAACAAACATATACATGCCTCGTATGCCGACAAGGAGTAAAAGGGTGGGTATACATTACGCCACTGAATTTATTGACTGCCCCAATGCTGCCAGAACGGCCAGAACATAAAAACTAAATGCATTCTGTGTCTGGCCACACCGAGGTTAAAAAAATTTAAGAGGAACAATGGAGAAACCAGCGCACGCATCGCGACCTTTGAACGACCTTGTCAGTCACAGCGGTCGAAGACGCTTGGCCCCCCATCTGCTTTTGGTCGAGATTACAGCTGCCTTTTCGCGTGCTGGGTCACGCCGCTCCGACGGAGAGGGGCGCTCCAGGGTTGGGGATGCCCGGAATGTGACTTCGGCTGAGCGTGTCCTGGATCAGCACCTCCACCATGTTCCTGTCGTCCTGAAAACCAGACACAAGCAGATGTACAGGTGCATCTAGTTGGCTGCATTCCGGGCACCAGAGTTGTGCAAGAGATGCTTGCAACCAGGCAAATCGTAAATATCTTTTGGATAACCCGGACTCGCCGGCTCTAAGCGGTGCAACGTAAAGTAAATATGCAGGCGGCGACGGACCATCGAGGAAGTTCGGCTTCCAGGTCAAGAACCCAAGTGCCGACCGAATAGATCACGAGCCCTCGGATCCAGACCGCGACTTCGCAGCAGGGTGGACTTGAAGAAACCAGTTTATTCTGTTGACACCAAGGTGGCCGCCGCCGTCTTGACATCTCGCCTGACCCTGCCGCCAGTTTCTCCTTCTGTCCGGGGCCATCTCTGCTGTGCTTGCCACAACTGGAGCTTTCTTTTCACGTTTTTTTCCCTGCCTACGTTGAAATTATGTGGATTCTATATGTTGTTGCTATATTTCGTGCCTCCTGTTAATCAACTTAATTGCTTTCTAAACCTATCCAGTATTTTCTTTTTTTTCTAATTCATCGAGTTGAATTGGATTGTGAGTGAATCGACGACGCAAGAATACGGCCTGAATAATATGTTATTCTAAGCGAAAATCCAACGTCTTGAAAATTTTCACCAGCTTATCAAAACGACGGCCACGTAGACACGGCTGAGGCATATCAGTTTTTGTATTGATAAAAAGAAGCAACTTTAGGCGCCACGCTGATGCAAACTCCTCACATTTTGCTGAAATGTAGCAGAGTAAGCAAGTTGTCGCTAACGGTGCAGCAATCGTCACTATAATCTGTGAAGATCTAGCGGTCATCGAGCGTTCGTGCTAAGAGGGACGAGCAATGTGTTACGTGCTGCGAGCATGCTTACAGATCAGCGACCTTCGGTTTGTCCCATTTGCTCGCACGGCTCAGCCTAGCGTGAAAACTACTGGTACATTAGAATAAACGCACATGTCACCTAAACTTGCGCGACGTATTTCTGTGCAAACGATTTCTTGGGCTTCTAAAAGTCGACCAATTCAAAAGTGTCAAGCCTAAACTGCCTGAATTGGGCATACCGTTTGAGATTATAACTACCGCCACTGCTCCATCAAAGTAGCGGTGCTTCGATGGCACAACCATCTAAGTATTGAAGCAACCATTATCAATGCCATTCTTTATTCTTCTTTTAATTGGGGAATCGGTAGCTTGAAACTGGCCCCAAACTTGGACAGTCCGTGGACACTAGCACGACATGTTTAGAGCACACAGTGTGGCTATGTTGCCACTGCAGTACTTGTGAACTGTCACTAAGTGAGTCTTGACCGCGGGACGCGGTTTTTGCATCTCACTGTCATTTGCCGCCACAACCGCGTCCGCAAATGCACGCTAGCGGCCATAAACGACGTCTCCTGTAGGCTAGAAGAGCCGGCACAATTCAATTTGGAAGTCAGCGATGGCGGTTCGGAGAAAGCGCCGACTGGTGGCGGCCCGAGTAATTGATACACGAAAGGTGTCTATAGAACACCCATTCACTACCGCTTGCTATTCAACTAAACAATGCATGCAATGATGCGTCCCATTACTTGCCAAACCTTGCCACACGAGTGAAAGCTATCCATGTCTCAAATATTAATTTTAAAATATTTTTCCTCACATTTCCTAACAAAAAATTGGTGTTTCTGAGGTTTTCATACTCAATAGCCCGTATTTAGGCAGAGAAATGAGCGTTAAAATTTAATTCCCTTACAAGTTTTACTCGTAATCCGGCAGCATGTAGCAATCGTGGATATGCGGACATGGCACTCAGGGCTCAGCTTATTTGATTACGCCGTAGGAGTCAAATTTCTGGACGCCAATAAGCGGCTCCGAGGTCGTGCTTCAGCGGCGGCACCGCTGTCGGCAAAGCGCATGCGCAGACAGTTTACCTCAGTCGAATCTGGTTTCTGCATGTGCGCAGTGCCCAGACCTCGTGCGAGCAAATGCGGGCCTGTTTGCAAACGGCGCGTTGACTTATAAAGACACACTTCGGCACAATAGCTATCGGCCGCAGATGTTCTCCACCCCCCCTTTTTTCCTACTTTGCACCACCGTAGTGGTGAGTCTCCTGTTGCAGCACCTGAAGAAAGCTCAACTGAATGCACTCATTCATTCAGGCTAGAGCAGTCTTGTACACATTACTCGGAAAAAGTAATCAATTACAATTAGACTCGGTTATAAAGTATTCAATACGCTAACTCAATTGCCCAAGAATATGAGTAATTGACCGTTACTTAAAAGAGCAACTGTTACTTCTCCGACTACTTGAGATTTTCTAAACGACAGAGTTTTCTGCCAGCTTGAAAACAGGTTTTTTATACTTTCCATTATTCTATTAGAATCACCGAATTATAATTTACTTATCTTAATCCACAAACTTTAATAAACCATCCTCCTGTCGGACACTTGGTTTGAAAATTTCTTGGTAGGAAACTTCGAGAAAGAAAGGGTGTCATTAGAGAGAAAAATATTCATGGTTACAAGCAATTTCAGTACCAGCAAAAGTAGTCCGATTATTTCCTAATAAATGTATTCCAATGATTATAAAATTACTCCAAAAAGCAATCAATTGCAAATAATTTGTAACGAGTACTACGCAGCGCACCTTGTTGATAAAGCCGTAGTGGACCAGTTCCGTGACCAGCACCGACGGCGTGTCCTTCAGGGAAAGCTCACACGTCAGCTGCCGATTCATTTTGTCGTCCATCCGCAGCAGCAAGGTCATCTGGACACCGGGCAGCCAAGTGTGAGTGGGAGAAAACGGATGTCGAGGGCCCCAATCTATGCGGCGGGACCGATCGGGACCTAGGGACCGGGACATTGCCGCCCGCTGCGATTGGTCGGCGCCGTGCTGCTGACTGATCGCACTTCGTCCCACTTGGTCTTGCCGCATAGGTTAGGTACCCAAGACGAACCTACCAAGAGCTATCCAAACATACATGGGCAGAACTCACTCACGAGTGCACTCGCTTGTCATCACCATACAACGCGAGGATTGAGTAAGTTCAGAGGCCTAGAAAACTCTCGAGTTGGAGGTTGAGTGAAAGGTGTGAGGTTGTCGATGGGTATGAGTTTGGTGAAGACGTGAGCTCGGCAAGATCGCGAGTTTGATGAGTTCTCGAGTGTGGGGGGTTCTCAAATTTGGTGAGTTCCCGAGTTTGTAAGCTTGGTGAATTGAAAAGTTTATAAGTGAAAAATTCAAGGAGTGGATGGCTGTGAGGGTGAATGAGTTTGAGTCGTTTGTTGGGCTGAGCTTGAGAGTAAAGTAATGGCTATTTCCTTCATTTCAAACCTGTTGCGGCTGAGCAAGTTAAAATGCAGACGTCTGGCCGTCCCACCTAGCTAGCCTCAGAGGCCAACATGACGTGTTGGCCTCATTAAAAGAGAATAAAATTTTAACATTGTTTCCAATCCATTTTCTTATATATTCCAGTACGAAAATTTTAAAGAAGACAACTTCCTCGTCGTCAAGAACACAGAAGACAAGAGGCAGGACCAAGCGGAACAACAATTAATAACTTAATACCAAAGAAAAAAAAACGAAACACAAATACTCATAATTGCTCGCAAGATTCTCCAAGTTCGTTCCAATGCCAATGTTCACCTGTCTCCCTGTTTTTCTTTTTAATTGGCTTTAAGGACTAAAGAAACGTTTGGTCAATTACGGCCCTCATTTTTTATATTATATTGGATCAAACCTGTTATACCGTCAGGTGGTGCAGGTCGAGAGGAACAGTTTATTTCCTTTTTTTTATATCTCACTTAGAAAGTTCTCAACCCTGGCAAAAGTCACTCTGCTGCTTGTGAAATGAAAGCCACGTCAGCTGCTGTAAACGACTTATTCTTCGCGGGCTCTATATTTCGTGATTTAGTTCAAAGCTGAAGTTCTGCAATAATTCACAGGTTGTAATTTTCGCGATGTGGTGGGATCTCAATATAGATTCCAATGTGTTTACATTTCAGCGGAACTGTTAGCGGGCTTTAATTTTCGCAAATGGTAGTCAATTTGCGAAATTCGCAAAAATGAGGTTTTCGCAAAAATTAAGTCGTTTACAGTAAGCTAAATGATGCTAAACGCAGATCTATGTAGCTTCGATAAATCCTCCGGTGAAAAGAAAAATTCTGTTCCCTGTTAATATAAAATATGTTCTCAGCGAGGGCAACCTTGAGAAAACACGACATAAAAGCGTTACAACCGAGAAAACAATGTCACCTGTGCAGCGGGGCTCCCTCACAGGCGGTGCACCACTCCCACCGGCTGGTGTAAACGATCATGCGACCATAGCATGGTGACAACCAATGCTGTTTTTGTCGGTCATGGTGAGAGCGAATGTACCGAGATTTACTGATCCCAAAACATTACATACAATGATTTTGTTGGGTATACTCTGACAAAAGAACCGTTGTAAATTTTTAACACAGTCTGGTGGTAGCTGATAAAACTTGTTTGCTCGACTGACGTCTAACTCCTGGTTAGCTCAGTTGGTAGAGCGCTACACTGTAAATGGAGAGGTCTCTCGTTCGATAGCTGTGTCCAGAGTTTTGTGTTTGTCCTTTGTCCCATTGTTCCCCTTCTCCAGGGATCATTTTCGTCATTCTTGTCCAGCTGGCTTCCACCTTTGCATTTAATTGCATTATTACAGATAAGGATTTGCTTTTCTAGGTCATTCCTTATGACGAGATCTGCTAGATTTTGTGAAAGGCAGTGTATGTTTATGATTATTATTTATGGATTATCCGAGCATTTTCGTGAGCCAATAAAGCAGGCGTTTGTCAAGAAGTGCTGCATCTGAAAATGATTTATGTTCGAAATAGGCACTCTGGCCAAACTATGCAATAGGTAAGGACTATCCATAAAAAAAATTTCTTCGGACAAATTTTGCTTTTGTGGGGGAGAAAATGGAAGAGAAGATAAGGTAGTCTAATGGCTCGCCCAGACAGGATACTTCAGAAACTGTGAGGCGACACGACTCCGACATAAGGCGAGCGGTGGTCCGCTTCTGTCCATTCTTTCTGTGGGGGGGGGGGGGGGGGAGGGGCCCCCGTCAAATTTTGCTCGTCTCCTCTACAGGGCCTTGAGCATGCTCATCACGCGGGTCCAGACAGCCACTCACAAGCTCTGTTGGCTGTCGATCGATTACTCCAGGCCTGCTCTTCAGTTCCCCAAAACAGGAAAGGGAAGGGCTGTGTTTGAAATCTTACCCAAATCGATCCGGGCTACTCTGGCAGGTCGTGTCACGTGATAACGCAGATAAAGCGACGCTGGACGTGGGTAGGTTTTCGAACGCAAAGGTACAAAACCCTCAGCCTGGAGTAAGATCAAGTAGATGATGGAACACGGCCAAAGATACGAGGGCCCGGCAGAACAGATGGACAGCATTGGTAGGTGGCGTGCGACGTCAAGTCTGACGAGCACCGAGGTCACCGAAAAGCGGAGGAGGCAAGGAGGGAAATCGTGATGTTTGCTTGGTTGTGTTCAAATGGACATCAAACTGGTGGACTGCTGAAAGCTTCAACTTCCACGGTTTTTGACAAAGTCGTGTTGCCTCACGATTTCTGAAGTGTCTTGTTTGGACAGGCCTTAAGCAGAGTGCACTCCATTATATTCTAGCAGAAGCTCCCTAAAAACTGTTGAATGGCCACTGGCTGCTTCCAAAATAACCACTCAAGCACAAACACACCAAGCACTGTTTTTGCAGCACTTTCTCTGCAAAAGACAACAAAAAGCTGGTAATAAAACACGAAAATTAAATACATCTTAATCCCACAAATATGGGAGCCAAAGAGTGCCCCCACGAAAGGATGCATATATTTCTTTTACATTCAATTAATTACCGTATTTGTCCGATTTCCTTTTTACACTCGAGAATAACTACTCTAATGTGCCTCCAATTTTTGCTGTCGTATCTGGTTCTAATGTGTGGGCAGTTTTTATGTATATCTTTCCCTAAATAATGGTGCACACTAGAATCAGGCATGCACGGCACCATTATTAAAGGGGCCCTGCAATCATATTTAAGCGTCTACCTTTTTTGCGGTTTCCACGTCTCTTGAAGTTCGGGCAAGCCAGCCGGCACGGAGAGAGTAACTAAATATCAGTGCGGCATATTTTAACCAGACGACGCGGAAACCTCCTCCACCGACGAGGGCGACCCGCGGTACCGAAAGCGCGCAAAATGTGACGTATTTGGTCCTTGGCTTACTACTGGTCAGAGCCGCTAAAAGCTTGTTTTTAGTCGAAATACAAAATATAAGTGGCACGAACCGTTTCAATTACTTATAAAAGTAGTTTTTATTCACTATTTTAGATGAGAAAAGAAACAAATGCAGTTTATAAAGTACGGAAACAAGAAATGACCCGTCGACATACCCGCCACCAAGCGGAGGAAAAGGCGGCGATTACTAGAAAGAAGTAGTGGGATCGGGCGCCGACACGGAAAAATCCCGGATGTACGCGGCAGCGCTGCGGTCGTATGGGCAGGAGGATCCGACCGGCTCCGAGCCTTCCGAAGGCCGTCGGCGAGAGGCTTTGTCTTACGGTTTGGCCGTTTCGCGGTATGGCAGCGCGAAGTGACTCCCACTCTGAACTGATCTTTACCCCGTGTTTGCTGTCGTTTGCGGCCAATGAAGTGTCATGCCGAATTAGTGTTTAATCACGCAGCAAATGCAATGAGAGCCGCTCTGGCTGCCCGCTGCATACAGCCTGTCCTGAACATGCTTTAGTGGCGCCCTCTCACGCCGTTGACACGGAGTGCGGTAGCCGTGAGCGCTCGCGATGAGCTCACTACCCCTCCTCTAGTTCACGGCCGCTCAAGCAACCAAGGACGTCATGAGAGACGTTATTTTTTGCTTGTTTTTGTAATTTTGATTTGCCTATAACTTTTAAAATAAAGCGAATTTCAAGAAAATAAAAGTTTCACTAAGTTACTACGTTCAGTGCGCTCAGGTTCGGTACAAATTAAAAATTAGTAAAAACATGCTTGCAGGGCCCCTTTAAGTTGCGAGACATATTCTATTAGATGTCTCATTCACAAAATTTAGTGGATTGCTTTCTGCAAAATTTATTGAACATTAGCTCTCTAGCAGCCATGCGGCAGTTTTTCGTGATGCTCTTTTGTAATTTTAGACCCATCTGGAAAACTAGCCCTATAACACATGCTGCAATAATACTCGAGCCTTGAAATGTCCGACAGGCCTATACGGAATACCGATCATAACCAATAGTGGGAAAACATTACTGTGAACGAAGAACTGAATGAAACCTGCCAAGAAACTTGTAAAAGGAACTAAACGAGGATGACCTGACTCACCACAAAGTTCTGTGACTCTTCTTGCTGCTTGATGTTGCACATCATGTTGATAATGCGCCGCGTCTCCGCGTCAAAGGGCTCCGGCGACGCCGACTGCACCGACTCTGAGACCTCGGGGGAGGAAGCACGGGGCCTCACAATTGGCTGGTGCGACATGACAAAGGCTGTCAGAGGGTAGATGCCGTTCCTGGGGTGGAAGAGAGAGAATTCCACTGAAGAACTGCCACTTTTCGAAGGATAGTGGGACAATTATGCGCTTGGAGAGCAGAAACTGCTTCGCAATTTCTAAATAAAACTTGAGGCAGAGAAGTAATATTCCATCATTAATGCACTCTTTACAAAGGTCACGGCACATGCGTAAAAACCTGATCCGAAGGATAGGGTCGTTAAATAGAAGAGGTGTTGTTCCGTGGCATTCTCTGCCACTTGTGGCCGGTCCTGAATTTTTATGTAATCACGCCGTACCTTAACACTTTCGCACACTTCTGCAGCTCTATTGAATCTTTTCGTGACAGCAAATCATGCGCTATAGTTTATGACATAGCCCCACGGTTACACACAGGCTCACACCCTTGATACGCCAGTTATCTCTCGGTTCCTTTCCCAAGTCTCATCCTTGCCACAGTAGTAGTGCCAAGCTCATAATCTTAGGATTGTGGTGCCAATTCTCGTTGGGCAACATCTGAAATTTTTTCTACTTCTTAATTGTGTGTTCTACTTTAAAGATTTCCCTCTGTGTTATTCATCATAGTAATGCCACATCACACTTTCCTTGGGAATTCTAGCCCTTAAACACATTCTCTATTATGCTTCATAAATGTGAAGTCTATTATGAGTGTCACAAGCTACTGAAAGTGAAAGGATTGTTTCACAACTCCTTTAGAGCTTGGCATACAGAGTTATTTTCCACCTCGTTGAAAACTAGTTCTCTTTGCTTCTTTGTACTCATTTTCAAGTTCCCCTCCCTTCACCCAACTCCAATGCTTGATTAATTGTGCGTTTGATATGATACAATATATTTATTTTGGCTCAAGAGCCATGGCATCACAGAGAGGCAAGTTGCCATACTTTGAAGGCCCGTGGCACTGTATGTTATAATGATACAATGGTATTGTACAAATAAATTTTAAAACAAATGACACAACAGCAGTTAAGGAAGGACACTATCCAAAAAGGTAAATTTTTAACCTTTGGCTTAAAAAGAATAAAATTTACAGTATATGGTGGCAATTCCGAGGGAGAATGCAGTGCAAAGTTTCATCTGTGTACATGAAATGTGAAATAAATTATAGTGTTTTTGTCAGGAACACACTGACATTGTTTATAAAAACTATCAATAGAAAACTAATGTAACCCAACATTTTTCTTCACTAGATACACAACAGAATGTCTGGAGAGTGCAGCTGTGAAAATTTTTTTCTAGAAGTAATTGATTTTATGCTAACATTGTGCTAAAAAATTAAATGCATTTTTTGTCTTTCATGTTGTCGACAAAATCTTAACTTTTTTATAAAAGAAATACACAAAGTAAAAAAAACAATTCCACACTTGCATTGCCCATTAAATTCCAGTTAGAAAAAACAATGAGTGAGCCTTTTCTTTTATCCTGCTACCAAATGATAGGTTCCTAAAGTGAAATTTATGCCAAAAAGTGGAAGAGAAAAACGTGTTCAGAGTGCTCGACCCTCTACCTTTTTTTTAACAACAATGGACTGAATATAATTTATAAATAAATAATTATGCAGAGTAAACAAATCAGGCTTTCTGGAAATACTCTCGAGATGTTGGTAGATGTAAATACCGTATTTGCACGAATATAACGCGAGGGCAAGTTTTGATGCCCTCAAAAAGAAAAAAAAAAATTATTACTATTATAACGCGAACCGAGGCCGCGTCAATTTCTCGCACTCGGGGACATAGCAGAACTGAAAAGTCGATGGAAACAGAAGAAATATCAGTTTATGTTTTGACTGCGCTCATCCTAACTGCTCAGGTCCCTCCGTTTACAATCCACTTGGCGACTACGCAGATAAGCAGCAGCACGGCACCTGCTCGTCTGGTAGTTCCCTTTTCTTCGGTGGGAGCTCCTTGGCAGCCCACAATCCAAACAAGGCAGGGAAGCAGAAGCACCAACACACAAACACCAGATCACTCTGGAGCAGAAACTAGACAATGCGCAGGCAAAAAAAAAAGGACTGCTGAATCCGATACACGATCACACTTCTTGTTCTGGTCCCTCTGCATAAACAAATGCCTCGTGTTGCCATGTTGCACAATTGTGTAAACGCGGTTGGTGGTCTTGGCTTGGCTTGTGTTGACCTGACTTGGCCCGGCTTGGCTTGGCTCGAATTGGTCAGTGCCCGCATTCCCGCATGGCGCGCGCACGCGCTAAATTTCTGTGGGGTGCGCGCGTTGTGCAAACACAAAAGCGATAAAATTTTTTTTTTTGTTTTTTATTTGCTTTTTTACGTGGCCCAATAGCTAATAAATTCCCTTCCACACCCCCACTTCTTTTCCCACCGGATATTTTGCATTGAGCTGGAGGAATGACATTCTCCTCTGGCTTTCTCCAGACTCGCGCGCCTCGTGGCTGAACTCGATTTGGAGCACGTAATTTAAAAAAAAAACTCGCGTTATATTCGTGCAAATACGGTACGTAGGCCATTTTTCAAAATAAACATTATTTTCAGAAATTTTTCTTCCTGGGTATTGTCTTCCCCTTAAGGTTATAACAAATCAAATGAGGTAATATTGAAGAGAATGTTAGAATTCTACATGTCCGAGAGCTTATCTTAACAGGAAGAAAGGTAGGCTCAATCTTATATGATTACACAATGGACCTTGAAGCACTTGTGAGACCAAGCCATATGCTAGTCCAGGAAGCCTTCAATTAAAAAAACCCTTCATGAGCATGATGCACACTATCTGTGCCAACGTATCATAAAACTATGCACGCCAAATTCAAACCAGGGCTAGCTGCCAGGTGACATGTCCGAGTGCTACACCAACAAATAAACTACACTTTCAGCTAAATTGCGGCGCAACCTGTGCCCTCTAGGCATCAGTACAGCAAGCATTTGTTTCCTCAACTAGCACCTTATGCCTAGTAGCGAGGCTTGATAGAGCGTCCCACTGGTCTTGGAGAGTTCCCGAGATTGGAGCCCAGGCCAGAAAGGTTCTTTCAGGAGCACGCTTAGGGGAAAGTTACGCTCCATCGCAAGTGGAAACACTATTTATACTTTAATAAACCTTCCCCACCACAGGGACTTCCCCTAAATAACCATCACTTAAATTGGAGGGATTCTTAAACTTTATGATATTGAAACCATTATCTCTTTTGAATGGCAATCAAGGACTTCCTCCTCGTCTCGGTATAGATGTAATAAAGCACTGCAGAAGCCTACAGACATTGTAAAGATAAATGCAGATACCAAGAAAAGTTTTAAAACATTAAGGTGGACTAGGTGGATAAGCATAATGGAGAAATAGTATTAGAACCATAAATTACGCCCGATGCTTCGTGTTTCTGTCTTTTAACGTCCTTAGCGCTGTTCATTGTTCACAAAGAACTATTGCCACATAGGAAACAATGGAGGGCTCAGATCTTTGCAGTCATACTGTCACGAATTAAGGCGACGAGAAGGCGAACAGTGAACTGATAATAAAGGTTTAATGGGTGAACTTGTGCCAACCAAAAATAAGTAATGAAAGAGCGTCGAGGCAGCAGAAAAGCAGGCGGCGATTCGGCAGCAACACAGAGGGCGCGAGAGAGACTGAGTCGAAAAGGTCGCGGGCAGCTGCTTATCTACCGTGCGTCACTATCTCAAAAGTTCAACAAAGAAAGTTTGAGCGTCGCGCGCTCGGGGCCGAGGATGAACAGGCACTTTCGAGAACAAGCAAGTACAGTGTAGACCGCATATAACGTATGTCGTGGGAGTCGCGAAAATCCGCACTATAAGCGGTACCGCGCTATAACCAAAACATCAATTTTTCAGGCCAAAATACATGCCATGAGACAACTTACCTTTGTCAAACAATTTATTTTATGTTAGATGACAAATAAAGCTTAGTTTAAGAAAATTCTGGATTTCACCAGACTAGTACACTTCTCTCTCAAGTGTGTCACACATTTTGAAAGAAGTGAGCGACTTTTGCCTCGCGCAGCCTTTTAACGGCGTCGCGGGTTGCAGACGGACGTTGCGAGCGTTCAGGATTGTTAACCCTAATCACTTTTCTCCGGTGATGAAAACGCGTGAAAATTTGCATCCTTTATAAGGTACGCGCCAGTAATACCTTCAACTTGAGCACACGCATGAACTGCTCCAAATAAGAAACCCGGGCAATGTTCGAAAACACAAACGCTTAGAAATCACCACTGTAGTCGAAGTAAACAAACACAACGACACGGGCTTTTCTGCCGTCTTGGGAGTGCCGCCACGACATTGCCGCACGAGTAGGTGGATCTTCCCTTCTAGTACGTGCTGGGTTATCATAGCGACACACAACGAAAATTCACAGTCAAGGATAGCGCTTTTACGGGGAACGACACTGGGGAACGATGAGCGTCCACCACACTACAACCACACTGTCTACGTCGACGATCACAACCGACGCCATGTTTGCGGATAGAAGCAGCCGGCCCGCGACCGGCATGCAACGCGCGAACACTTCTCCTCGACCTGCGATTGGTCTGTCGTTGCGGTTGTTTCCAACATGCAGAGCAGAGGGACGCACAGCACGCATGTGAACGACACGTGCGTGCGTCCCTCCGTCGCTATGGCAACTGAAGCCTCTCTCTTCGCTTCTCCCCGCTTTTTCGAGCAACCTCCTTGCCCCGCGAGTGCCGCTTGCGGCTAGCGCAGTTATCTAGTGTCGCACAGAGAAGCGTGCTCGCTGCGTTGGCCGACGCGGTCGGCGGGCTATTTCAAAAACCGCACTATAACCGGTATTTCCCTTCGCGCGCCTGCATTTTAAGCGGTATGTAATTACATGGAGTTCTATGGGAGGCGGACCGGTGGTTTAAAAAAGCCGCGTTATACCCGGTCCGGCACTATAAGCGGTTACGTTGTAAGTGGTCTATACTGTAGGAGGGAAATTACGTCTGGTGTGAGAATGAACACGAATCCTCTAGAAGTCCGTGACCGAGCGTTGCTTCATCGAGCGTGCGGGCGGCAATCTTTAGCAAATATACTAGGGTGCAGGGACAGTCAACAAAATTTGGGAGCTTAGGGAGCTCAAGCAACCCACTGGGGTTCCTAAAAGAATTTGTAGGTTTTTAGGAGCTGAGGGGTTCACCAGACTACCCGCATGAATTCCCCAAACTGCCCAATTTCCCTGCCTCTAAGTGCATTTCCAGTTTAAGTACAGCTTGAGCAGGTCTGAGCAACCTATTGGCACATAACTATGGGCCAAACACTCCTTCATCAATATGAATTATTGCATAAAATGGCCGTAAGCTTCTGTACTGCTTTACTGCATCAATGCTGCGACAAGCAGGGGTCCTTGGCTGCCATTAGGAAGTTTTAGAATAGTGCAATCAAAAGATTTGCGCAAGCAAAGAAACGCCGTCGTCACCACTGTGCGTGCACCAAGTCCGAACTAGGTTTTGGACTGGCACATGGCGACGACGCTAGCTCTCCGCATTCAAGACAGGTAGCTCACTATTTAGAAGCTCCTCAAGATTGAAAAGTTTAACTCTTTCGTTACCACGAGAAAACTGACCCCTTTTAAAGGGTCCCATTATTATCTTTACAGTATAGACCACTTACAACGTAACCGCTTATAGTGCAGGACCGGGTATAACGCGGCTTTTTTAAACCACCGGTTCGCCTCCCATAGAACTCCATGTAATTACATACCGCTTAAAATGCAGGCGCGCGAAGGGAAATACCGGTTATAGTGCGGTTTTTGAAATAGCCCGCCGACCGCGTCGGCCAACGCAGCGAGCACGCTTCTCTGTGCGACACTAGATAACTGCGCTAGCCGCAAGCGGCACTCGCGGGGCAAGGAGGTTGCTCGAAAAAGCGGGGAGAAGCGAAGAGAGAGGCTTCAGTTGCCATAGCGACGGAGGGACGCACGCACGTGTCGTTCACATGCGTGCTGTGCGTCCCTCTGCTCTGCATGTTGGAAACAACCGCAACGACAGACCAATCGCAGGTCGAGGAGAAGTGTTCGCGCGCGTTACATGCCGGTCGTGCCGGTTGCGGGCCGGCTGCTTCCATCCGCAAACATGGCGTCGGTTGTGATCGTCGACGTAGACGGCGTGGTGGAAGCTCATCGTTCCGCGTAAAAGCGCTATCCTTGACTGTGAATTTTCGTTGTGTGTCGCTATGATAACCCAGCACGTACTAGAAGGGCAGATCCGCCTACTCGTGCGGCGATGTCGCGGCGGCACTCCCAATACGGCAGAAAAGCCCATGTCGTCGTGTTTGTTTACTTCGACTACAGTGGTGATTTCTAAGCGTTTCTGTTTTCGAACATTGCCCGGGTTTCTTATTTGGAGCAGTTCATGCGTGTGCTCAAGTTGAAGGTATTACTGGCGCGTACCGTATAAAGGATGCGAATTTTCACGCGTTTTCATCGCCGGAGAAAAGTGATTAGGGTTAGCAATCCTGAACGCTCGCAACGTCAGTCTGCAACCCGCGACGCCGTTAAAAGGCTGCGCGAGGCAAAAGTCACTCATTTCTTTCAAAATGTGTGACACACTTGAGAGAGAAGTGTACTAGTCTGGTGAAAAAAAAAACTTTCCTCAAACTAAGCTTTATTTTACATCTAATATAAAATAAATTGTTTTACAAAGGTAGGTTGTCTCATGGCATGTATTTTGGCCTGAAAAATTGATGTTTTGGTTATAGCGCAGTACCGCTTATAGTGCGGATTTTCGCGGCTCCCGCGACATACGTTATATGCGGTCTACACTGTATTATGTTTTCAAAATTTCAGTACCAACTCGCCCAAGAATCCGCATTACTCAAACTCAAGTGTCTAACCTAACCACTCCATGCACTGACAACAAGCATAAATCGCCTGGCACAGAAGACCAACAAAAACAATCGCAGGAAAAGGCTCGACAGGCCTTACCGACGTGCAGTCGTCGACGTTCCGGACTGATTTGACAAATCATTTTTGTCAGAACTGAGATATTATGGTCCACCGTCCTTTTCCGACTCACACGTGCTAGCAGTGTCATGAACAAAACTGACTGCAGACGCGCTCGAATGGCAAGACTTCAGACGCTATTAAGGAGGCGCAACGCGAGGAGTACACTCTTCCTTGGCTGCACATTTCATTACAATAAGTCGCCACCTTGTGGGAAAAATAAAAACCATACAGAAACTGGAGCTAGAGTGTCTAATCCAACCATCAGATGCATCGACAACAAGTACAAACTGCCCGAACTTTCAAGAGAATCCAGCAAAGAGCATGAAACCGAAACAAGACTTATTGACACACAGCTTTCGGTGTTCTGGGCTCATTTAACAAATCGCCGCTGTGAGGACTAAAATCTGATGATCCCACATAGTCTCACGACTCACTCGTACCATAGTATCGGCAACAAAATCGACCACAGGCGCCCTCGAATCATGAAACTTCAGAGGCTTCCAAAGAAGCGCGCCGAGCAGCGAAGATACCATGTTCGCAGTGCAGTTGCGTGTTTGGTTATGATAAATCGCCATCTTGCAAGAAAAAAAAAGAACTGTACGGAAAGACTTAAGAAGCCCTAATCCAAGTTAAAGTATGCGCGAGAAGGAACCCCGAAATGCTCTCGCGGTCCCCCCCCCCCCCGCCCGACCGAAGCAGATGGCGACCCACGCGAGACGCACCTGACGTCCTCCAGTAGCTTCTCCAGCTCGAGCTTGGGCACCTCGTTCTTGCGCAGTGCCACGCCGTCCCGTCCGTCCCGGTGGGAGATCTCGGCAATGACGTCCGCCTGGCTGTAGCGCGACACCACCGCCTCGTCCGTCAGCTGGTCCGGGTGGTAGGCTGCTTGCAACACACACACGGGACTCAAAACACTAAACGCCACCAGGGGTACCGCCTTCCATAGTCTCAAATGGGGAACAACAAAAGGACTCTTTTAAATGTGGTTTACGTCGACGTTGCATCGTCCACCAATGTGGTGGACCCGCAGCCGAGCGTGTACCGAGTTATTAAATTGACTCGGTTACGGAACCGCCCACGAGCAGTAGCCCAGCTCCTCCCCCAAGGTCTGTCTCGGGTTGTTCGATGCGCCGCCGTTTCGTGGAGGGACGGCCGCTACGGTATAACTATGGTTATGCAGATTTCAAAACGTGGCGTCAAGACGGCGCGCTTCACCGTACTCTATAAAATACACAGTTCTGAAATGCGGCATCTCGATAGTGCTTCAAACAACGGGCGGCAGACTTTAGGGGGAAGAGGGTATTCCCCTTTGCGGAAGCGTTCAATGCACTCAGGTTCAGTGCAAATTAAAAACCAGTCAAAAAATCGTTGCAGGCCCCCTTTAGGCCTTACGCCAAACGGATGCAAGGTGCTGTCCACACTCACAGGCACTCTTGACGATCACGTGGGCTGCCAGGACCTGCAGTGCATGCACCTCGAAGATCACCGGGTGGAAGAGCAGCTCACGCGCCGTCGGACGCTCTTGCGGGCTCTTGCGCAGGCACTTGCGGATGAAGTCCTGCGCGTCGTCGTCGAAACGTCGCTCACCGAGCCACGTAACGATTTCCCAAAAGGTTTTGGTTCTATAAGACAAAACTAGCTCGATTACTTAATCAGGCTGCCATGTAACAGCTCTGTCGACGTTTCTTGCGTTTCCTTTACCTGTCCCTTCTACAGCTGATGCCCAATGGCATATTCGATGTACAGCTGCAGCAGAAAAAGATTGACAGAAGTGACCGACGACCGGAGCGGCAAAATCGTGACCTGCGGCTTCATTAAGGCGAAAGCATTAGATGTCTCACTGTTCAGCCGACCTTCAAGGTCCTTGAGCGAAAACACGTTGACGACACGAAAGGTACCAAAACGTTTACGTGACCACTCAGGTGAAGTAGAGGCAATGAAATTAAGAAGGATGACAAAGCGAATTAAGAGGAATCAAAGTGAATTTCCAAACGTCGTCCTCTAGGCGTTGTCCTTGGGGTCGTCCTAGAGGTCACCCTAGACGTCGTCCTAGGGGTCGTCCTAGACATCCTCCTCTAGGCGTCGTTCTGAACGTCGTTAAGGACGTTCTAGAAGTCGTCCTATATGTCGTACACGTCCTTAAGACATTGAACATGACTGGCACTCTCGCTATCGGCGCGCTCAGGAACAACAGCACCGCGTGTCGAGATTTTTCCGCTTCGGTCGTCGATCACTTTTGTCAATCTTTTTCCGCTGCAGCTGTACGATCGCTGCCTGTCTTAAACTCCATGCCGAAAGTAAACTGCCCCGAATTTTAGTGCACCGGTGTAGGCTGGTGCAGGTAAAGCGAACGAGGACTGAAAAATGAGTGTTCTGAGTGAGTGGCGAGATCGGTGATGCGAAGAATATTTCTAAAAAACCGCCAAGATAGGACGGTATCAACATAGAATGGGATTGCGGGCTAATTTGGCTGTCTAGGGAACAACGGTAACAGAAATCTGATGCACGGCTTTCGTACCAAGTTTTACGGGAGAGTTAGACAAAGAATGTGTTGTGTGCCTCTCAAACCAATCTAGAGGCCCCGAAGGAAGGGCTCCAAAATTGGCAAAATGTTAAAACTATACACATCTGAAAGTATAAAAGCGCCAAAAAGTCAAACAAGCTAAGATATGCACAATGCATTCCTGCATCTTTCAACTTTAAGCCCAGAATGAAGGTAAGTTTCAGTCTTCGGAAGTATTTCTGAATATGGTGTGCGAGTACTATGGTACTAGATAATGTGCAGATTTTCAACTCTATTTCTCGATGCTTCATAGTGCCTCGATACTCCATTCACAAGGATCGCGGTTCACATCTTAAAAGCATTGAATGGGTCTCGCAGTAATTCTGCCACATTTAGCCGAAACATTTCAATCCATCTATTTAACCGTCCTATGCAGGACTGCGTTTTTGTAAGAAATGCGGACAGCACTAGAGTTCAATATCTTAACTATTTTTTTACGTAAGACATCAGCCATCAATACTAGATATCGCAGAAATACAGAGCCAAACGGTTCCTCAGCAAGAAGCTGGAGCAGTCGTAAGTGTCATTAGGTCCGAGGCATTGGCAGACTCACCTTCTGGTGGACGTTCTCTAGCGACTCTATCGTCTTGTTGACAACATCCTCGGTGATTTGGGTGCCTGAGTCGCCGTTGCCGGGGATTTCCAGTGCTGCCATCTGTGGGGCAATCGAGCCGAGTTCTCAACAAGTGGACGCGCTAGTGATGTGTGCGTACAACAACCCAAGAAAAACAGGGGAAGCACTGCCTTCGCATGTCCTTGTTTCAAGGTTCTTACGTATGTGCACAACAAAATAATTAACATAAATAATGATGTACCGGCACGCTTCACCCGAGAACTAACTTTGCTATGTTCTTGCCTAGAACGTAAGATCGCGCTTGCACTGGTGGTAGCAATAACACCGTTGCAGGCATTACTCCAGCGGATGTATCTCCAGCAGCCTTTTCAGCTACCTAAACATATTCTCGGAATAGTCGCGCTTTACTCATTCTATTTATTATCTTTACATTCATAATAACTATTCAGAAGACAACAAATCAAAGTTATACCAAAACGAGCGTTCAAATTTCTCCGCACTTTGCAGTGGGGTGATGTCACACAAGCCCAAATTTGACTAAAATCCTAGCACATGTTGTCACATTTTCTATGTTGCCAATAAAATCTACGATAAAAAAAAAAGGTGAGGATTAAATGTATAAATTTAATAACTTCACACAAAAAGAATTATTTCTACCTATAATTCGGGTTACTATTTTTGGTGTGATTACTGATTGGTTGAACCAACTTTAAGGCAAATCAAGGGCTGTCAAAATTTCGCCGGAGTAAACTTTTGAGTCGCCGTACGTGCACGGCAGTGATTAATAACTTGAGAGCTATCGACGAAGCGCTTCTCGGAGTTGAATTCAGAGGATGGGGGTTTGTAATCCGACAGAGATCTGTAAAGTACCTCCGACACAGAGTCCGAGACTGCTGGTACGTCGCAGAAGCGGACACGCCAAAACAAAACTGAAAGCAAGAAAGGCGGCAGCATTTCTCCCTCGGAATTTCGATTCAACACTTGTGAATCCGAACAGCTTGCAACCACCGTATGTGCTCCCGTCAGATAACGAAAAAAGAAACCCGCAAATCGTCCTATTTTTTGTACCCCCCCTTTGAAAAGAAACCCGACCACCAAAACGCGTCTTTTAAAAAAGAAAAAAAAAAATTTGACCGCGAATGTGTTAGGCAAGACAACTCGATGCACTCCTCACCTCGAGGGCACACATCCCGAAGGAATAGATGTCAGCCGCCGGGGTCACCATGGAGACTGCAGGAAGAGCAGAAACGCACGGTCACACGGTGCAACTCAGCGGAGCGAACGTCGCGTCGCAGAAAACGCTCGGCACGACGCCAACTAGCCACCAGTCTGAAATGCTTGTGGCGTTCAACCTGGCATACAGCACACTACCCGTTTCACTAACGGAAAACAGTCGCAAAAATTACCAGGCCAAAGAACTTAAAGGTGCACTAAAGACGTTTCCGAGATCGTCTGTTCTCAGTGGTAACTTATCTTACAAGCTCCAGGCATCCTAGAACTCCAAAAATTATGCTCGTACGACGTCTATTTCTCTACTAAAAATGTGATCGAAGTTCGTACCACGTCCCTTTCCGAGCGGAAAAATCTGGAGCGTAAAATCCGGTGCCTCCGCTGAATTCTGTGCTCCAGATTTTTCCGCTCGGAAAGGGATGTGGTACGAACGTCACACGAGCATAATTTTTAGAGTTCTAGGATGCTTGGAGCCCGTAGAATAAGTTATCACCGAGAACAAACAATCTCTGAAATGTCATTAGTGCACCTTTAACTATAAGTGACACGATCAAAAGCAATCCCCCCGAACATTTGTTTCATAACACTTGGCGACTAGAAACAGACCCGCAATATCGTCTTCGACGGCGCAAAAATCACTCGAGGAAGGAAATACGAGAAACAAAAAGAGCAGTACCGTATCAATCTACGGTCGCAAAAACAGCTTTGATGCCTCATTGGACCCTAATGTACCGGAACACTGGCATGGCACCCTCCTGATATCAAGTCGCGGCCTTACGGCTGACGATCAGTGTTGCCATCCCTCTAGCAGAAAGTTTCGGTTTTGCCGTAGACGCCCGAACCAGACTTTGAGCCGTCATATTTTATAAAACTATGCGAAATATCAAAAGAAAAAAAACTCTTACCCTAAAATTCAGGGACACTGCTTTAGGTGAAAACGGTCATAATCCCAATTTTAAAAATATTGACCGGAGTTGCTCTTTAAGAGAGAATGAGAGTGGTCTGTGTTATCTTTCACTACACTGGCAATAACCAACAAGTGGCAAAGCAATGCACGCTCTGCTGTCGTCTAGCTTCAGCAAATAGAGACAACAAAGAAGCGCGAGAAAGAGAGGATATGAAGAACCCGACACGTACATGACTTACTTCCGTATTCGGGTGCAACAAAGTGCACATTCTTGATGTTTTCCCGAAACGTTTTGACGTGGTGGTTAATGGCATCGGGTGCCACTGGAAAGGGAAAAACAACGACAGACAGAGTCACTCTCGTGAAAGGGATTGCCCAGAGGAGACTCTTCGTCAATGTCACCAAAACGTTTTGTGGGACACATGCAATGTGGTCGGGGCTACTGCGCTATATCTCAGATTTATGAATAGAGTAGCATTTGTCTCGAAAAGATCTACTACAAAAGTTACCAACCGGATAGTATTGGCGGGGTGCATCTTTCAAATGCCTGGTCTCCAGCACGCGCTTCGTGTCTTCCACCACACCTTGGCTGCTCGCATGCACTCGAGTTGGACGTTTCGTTAAAGCGTTGCCCAAGGTAGGAAGGAGGCTTGCGCCAGTGGCAGAACTACTGAAGATCATTTCTGCCGTTTTTACTTTGTCAGCGACTACAGTCGACTTCAAATAACCTGATCTTCAGCCAGACGCCAGTCAAACGACTTCAAGCCGAACCAGAACTTCGGGTTGACGGACCCATGTAGGACACATTAATGAAGACTGCAAGTTGGTGACGATTCGTACCGTGGATTACGTCTAAAAAACAAGGACAAAAAGGCGGGTGGCACACAGGAGATGTCGTAACTTTCAACCGAAATTTATTACAATACACCTATGAAAATTCTAAAAACTACATGTGCGCAAGCAGGACGCACTAATACATTTCTGTTGAAAGTTACGCCCTGTCCTGTGTGGCACTCGTCTTTTTAGGCATAATCCACAGTATGAACAGATTATAAAACCCCTCAAAAGAAAAAAAAAACATTTTTTTCAAACAGTGTTTGGGACACAGGCATTAAGAAATAAATTTTACGCAAAAAAAATACTCTTAAAGCAATATTGATGACGACAGATTTATTTTAAATTCTACGCGCAAAGTCCATGACATCACAAAATGGTCATTCGCTCTTTCCACCTCATTGTGAATGCGAAGCCGATTCACCTCTCCTCCACGCACCTGAAATGCCGAGAGAAAACAAGTGGAAAGGTGGTGACCACCGACTACATCGCGTCTCGCATCGTCAATATTGCTCTAAAAAAACGTTTTCTTCGCGTAATATTAGTTTTTGACGCGTGTTCTAAGCAGACTGCTTCAAAAATCTTTTTTTTTTTCTTTTTGGGGGTTTCTAATACTGTCACCGATGACAAATAGCAAAACAGTGAAAAACTTGTGCCAAAATGAATGCAATAATCGCCGTTAAACATACAGATGTCGGTGTAACGGCGAGATCCACAGCTGGCACAAGATGTGCCCGATGCAGCGCGCTAGGGCTGCTTTCATGCATGCTCTCGGTTTGGGAAGGTCCTAAGTAGAACACGCGAGAACTGCAAGTAATGAAGTGGGACTTTCCAGAGGAGCGACAAATGGTAGAAATAAAACTATAGTAGTTGGGTTCGGACCCTGAACCTCCACTTGGGAGCTGCACGTGCTGCGAACTCTGCCACACGCGTGGCAACACGAGACATCGCAACTGACAAAAACATTGCACGCAAAACGCAAAACCGATGGCAGATAAGCCGGTGCAAGCTCGAACCTGAGCCGATCTTGATGAGCCCGTTGTGCTGGATGAAGATGGTGTCGCACGTCATGTTGCCATGCAGAATGGGCGGCGAACACGAGTGGAGGTAACTGCGAGAGAGAGAGGCGAGCCAAGGGGGCCACGGTGAGCGCAGGATTCCCTCTCTCGGAACACGTCACGATCGGTCGGGCACGCATCGACGACCGATCGTTTAAAAGTGTCCGACGCGAGGGACTAATTCCCCGCGGGAAGAGAAAGAAAGTGGAAGCAGGGCAGACCTTAGAGCTGAGAGAATCTGGTTGCACCACCTCTTCCATGCCTAAAACGAAAACCACATCCGCGACAACAGTTAAAGCGGCACACAGAAAAAAATACACTGAAAAGCTTTGGGTACAATAAAACGCTCGTACAATCGAGAATCGTAAAGGCCTGATAGGTACCCCACTCTGAACAAAGAGTCTACCAAATAGAGAAAAAGGGTAATCCCCCCCCCCGTTTCTCTATTTGCTCATCAATAGAGAAGGCTGAACTTTTCAAGGGAAGCCACTGGGGCAGAAAGATTCGTTGAGTCAAACATTCGAGATTCAGTAAAATAGAAAGCCTAGACATAAAATGACAAAATCCCCACAAAATCTGAAGAGCTATAGAAGGCTTCAGCTCACTTGTGCCACGATTCTGAAAAATGCTGATGCTCACCGCGCTCGTCGAACCCATGCAGTAAGTCTAAGCTCATTACAACAGACCTGGTTAGAACAGACATTTTGATATAACATACCGACTTGTGAAGTTCGGCTGGTTTTGCTCTACATACAATTGACTCAACTTCATATCTGCACACAACATACCCCTCTTACAACAGACCGAAATTTTTGTCAAAATCAAGGTCTGTTATAACGAGCTTAGACTGCATTGCTCACGGTCCTATCGATCCAGTCGATATATTTTTTGTGATATGCCAGGGTTCCCAATTAAGAGATTAATGTGTCGACTTTTTAAGTAATAATTTGCGCTTAAACCCTCTAGAACAAAAGTTGTAGAGTGCATTAAAAAATGCCCTCTTGCGTCGTTTTCATCAAGAAAGTCATTATCTGTCTAAATTTTTTATTTTAGCTTTAAAGAAAGCGTTTATTTGCATGTAGGCACGCGCGATATTTCAACTCTCAGAGCCTTTCTTTAAAGTTTGAAAAACTTGAACACACAAAGGCTGCCTCGAAGAAAATGACACGATAGGGAGTTTCCTGTGTACAACTTCTGTACTAGAGTGTCTGTGCACAGATTAACAGCTTGGCCCATTGCGAAAAATATCTCGACCAGCTCAACAGGACCATGAACAATACTGTTTTGGACACATGGTTTTGCGCAAAAAAGACGGACACAAGAGAGAGAAACAAACACGAGCGCAACTTACAACTGTATTGAGGAAACCTTTAGAAAACATGCAGATATATCGTCAACTTCAATGCCTTCCCGTTTGCCTTCCCGTTTGCCCCACGTATGTCTTCCCACACGGGAAGACATACGTGGGGCAAACGGGAAGATGTGCCAACGACCGTCTCAGGGAGCATGCTCAAAATTTAGAGACTAATGACTGGGCACATTTGCCTGCACACTGCAGAAACTGTAAGTGTGAGCCACGTTTTTCTGACACTGTAATTTTGGGCGGAAGTAAGGGACAAAAAGCATGTGAACTGTTGGAAGCCTTCTTTATCAAAAAGAAAGGCGACCTATGTGCGAGCGATACCTCGATAAGTTTGTATAATGCTAAGAAACGCGTCCTTGATAAGTTTCTGTGACGAGCGTCTGATAGTGACGCGACGCATGCGTGGACGCATTGAAGTTGACGATATATCTGTATGTTTTCTAAAGGTTTCCTCAATACAGTTTTAAGTTGCGCTCGTGTTTGTTTCTCTCTCTTGTGTCCGTCTTTTTTGCGCAAAACCATGTATCCAAACACTCACCAACTCGCCCAACAACAAACAATTTTACAATACTGTTTTGGTTCAACACCCCTCAGAGGCAGGCTTTGTTTTAAACCAACAGTTAAGAACACTCGTGCACAAATTCCCATTCTGTGGCGGTACCCACATACTCAATGCACTTTCGTCATAACATAGTTTTTTCAAAAGCATCACTTACTGAAACAGGTTGAATATACAAGGTGTTTCCTTTTTGCTTTACAGATTAAGAAAAAAAAAGAAAGCTACACTAATGCAGTTTGTATAGGTGAGTTATCCAGCCAGGAGGACAGAGCAGGGGGGCGAATCGTCACAATAAGTTGGATAATTAACTAAAATTTGTTTATTTACTTTTAAATTAGTGAAAATAAACATACGGTTCAATACAAAACTTGCTGATTGTCATCAAAAACCACTAAACCAGTCAGATTTAGAAATGCTTGGAGTGCATGAAAACGCTATGGTTTGCAAAAGTTACCACTTCTGCAATGGGCACAAGGCTGGGGATGCAGGAACATGGTTGATGACCTTATCATTTGCATTTCTACACGGCCAGCCTTCCACCTGCGGCATGGGTGGAAAATGTAGCGCACCCCCAAAACGATATCCAAGTCTTACTAAAATTGACCGATTTGGTGGTTTACTATGATGCTCAGCAAGTTTCTAACTGGAATCATATGTATATTTTCACTCCTCTAAAAGCGAATGAACAAATTTCGGCTAGTTATCGGATGTATCATTGCAATTAGCCCCTTATATCATGTCCCCCTGGCCATATAACTCACCTCAACAGTTCAGATTAGTGTAGCTGTCACGTCTTTCTTAAAACAAATCTGTAAAACATTAAGAAAACAGCCCATATCTAAATATCGGCCCACTTAATACATACTATGTACGCCACTTGTGTTGCCATCATTGTGACCTCTACCACTCCCAAACGAATGTTGTCATTATTAGAAACATGTATCTCGCAAAAGATGTGTTCATAAGATTCGGCGCAAAGGTGCGGACAAGTCTAACGACACCAACACCACCCGAGAATGCAGTGAAAGCCGCACAATGGCTGGATCTTGCACCGAGTGACCAAGCAGTGCATGCACGTCCAACGCTAGCCCAAACGTGCAAACCCCAATCTCTTGTGTCTTTAAACTAAAGATCGAGGGCACTATCAAAACCACAAATTCTGGCTATCTTGGAAGAAGCTCCCACAATAACCCGCACAAGTAAATTCTAAGAATCGTAACAGAGTCCCGATATCACACTTTAGGCTAACCCTGCTGCATAGTGTGCATGCAAAAAAGTGCTGCCACCTGGCACAAGGTCAACGTACAAATAAATTGACTAACAAACAAACGAGAGCAGCTCGTTCACACAACCCAAATCCACAAGTGGTACCTTATATATGTATATGCCGCCTCAAACCTACACAGTTGCAGTCCCATAAAATTTTAATGTTTCTAGTGCCCTCGAACGATAACGTGCTTTGAAAAGCAACCAGTGTACATGCAGAACTAAGTGCAGCCCTGGAACCTAATGGGTGACAGCAGAAATCTCGACAAACTGGAACAGAACAGGAAGACAACGTAATGAAGACCAATTTGAGGCACCCCCTACCGCTGTCGCACAGAATGGCATCACTTTTTGAAACTTTACCCAAGTTTAACAAGCATCTATTTTGGCTTTTCATGAGCGATTTCTCCGTCTACAGGGGATGGGGAAGTGTCCCGAGAGATAAGAGAAAATAAAGAACTGCAACAAACGTGATTGTGGCGACTTGACACATAGTTTGACGTGGATATTTTCTCTCTCTCGCTTTGTTTTATCTACGGATTATCCGGAAAGTATTTTATTAAAATCTGCAAATATAATGTTAATGTAATGACCCGTTCCGATCGTATGGTGAATTCCACTGGTCGTTTTGGAGCGCGATGCCTTCCCATCATTCACCTTCCCGGGAATACCCTCCCCGCGGTGCTGGATCTCGAAGCACATGACTTCACAATTGCAACGCTATACTCCGCGATAACTTTTCTTGGCAATGCAGTGGAAAGTAGAGGCCCGCGTCCCCTCTCCCATTTTGAGTGTGCGCGGGCTCTCCTCCTCTCCCCGGAAATGGGGAGAGGAGGAGAGACTGCATACACTCAAAATGGAAGAGGGAACATGGGCCTGCACCTTCCACTCCATTGCCAAGAAAAGTTGTCGCGGAGTATAACAACACATGTTAGACGCACGAGCAAAGTTAATCATTATGTGAAAGATGCGTATTGATGAGCGATGTGCCGCAACCCACTTGCCTCTTCATCAGAATACTCGTGAACGGTATCCAAGTATGTCTCGATTTTCGGCCTCTTTTGCGGAGGTCTAAAAAGGCAGTCAAACTCGTGCGGGACATAAAAGCGACCCTCGTCGTCGCTGCTACTCGAGCTGCTGCTGCTGGAAGAGCTGCTCGAGCAACTTGACAACGAACTGTCATCAAGCATCAGCAGCAGTAAAGCAAGCGGCCATTACAAATTCATCGGAGGCGAGATGCCCGGCGATAAAGAAAGTCATGTCTGTGCGCAAGGGCTGGCCAGGCTAACTTCTGGTCATATCCACCGAAATAACCGGAGCGACTTTTCTCGGATCCGGATCGAGATCTGGAGTGGGAGCCGATCTAAAACGACAAGTGGAACATGTCTGTCTCGATCCCGATCGCCCAGTGAAATAGGCGCGCTCCAGAAAGGTCGATCCTGGCGCGCTCCGGAACGACCGGTGGAATTCGCCATTAGAAATGCAACGCGAACGTGCTCCTCTCGAACCACTGAAATTTGTGACGGGAACTCGCTCCAAGATTCAGAAGCAGCGAGAAACTAGCTTTCGCTCCTGGTTTGCAGAATGTTTACAACACTGCCCCGTCCTGCTTCAACCAGCTGCTTCGTTTGCATTTACGACATTCGAGAGAATTCCAATTCCCTAACCTTCATTTCCATGCTGTCACAATAAAAGATGATAGGGTGAAAAGATCTAAGCTTCTCTCCACCACACTATTGGGATATATCCTATGAACACACGATTTCAGGAAGGGCTTTGTTCCCTGGAGTATTAGGATGCAGTCACACACAGAAGCATCCTCTATTTCGCGTCCCTGGTTACTGGCTAGTGCCTTCTGTAGACAATGACGCAACATGCCAAGTCTATGGAGCACTACACACAGCTCTAGATCTCTGGTCAAACTGCCTCATTGATTACTTGGCCATAGTGCGCTCTAAACACCAATTTCGGTAGGCACTATATCCAGCATGAAATAAACTGCAGTGCAACGGAGCACCGATGCTTTGGCACTATAATAACTCCCAGTCAACTAGCAAACCCAGCACAGTGACTGCCATATGTCACTTCCGTACAGCAGAAAGAGTGGTCCAATGCTATCACTAATGGTCTAATGCTATCACTTCAGCTTCACCTTGAACTGCCTCCTCAAAACGTTTGGCAGTCCTCTTCCTAACCACCCGGTTTGTCGAGATAGCTGCAGTCGCAGGTACGAGTTGTGGCCAAGGGTTTGTGCCACCTTAATCAAGGAAACGAGGAACGTTTGGACCAAAATGGCGCAGTGAAAACCAAGGTTAGGAAGAACAAACACAAGCAAACACAACACAAAGCTCACAATACACTAATAGGGACATGCATGGGTGACATGCGATGCCATTGCCATCACTGCACATGCGAGGCTCGTGGGTTCACAGTAAGACATGCTGAGAAACACACAAGCACACACACACAACAAGTCTACTACCATACAGAGCATGCGAAGCAGAGGTCATAGCAGGCACCAGCACCGACACAATAAGCAACGAGAGCCGGAATCTTGTTGATGCAAATATATTGTTTGCATTGGGACAAATTGTGTTTGTCACACCAGAAAAACCTTTGTACTGCTTTGGGACAAACCATATGTTTGTTCCAGCACTGCGAAAAACCATGTGTTCCAGTTCGAAAGCGTACATTTTATTTTTGTACTCGGGGGAAACCGTTTGTCTCAGCGCAGAGGCCCCAATTTTGCACTGGGACAAATTGTGTTTGTCCCAGTGGAAAATAACATGCTTTGTACTGGAATATATGTCATCATTTGCGAGACTCTTAAATGCAATGACACATTCACTGCATGCTCCATAAGGAGTAGCGGCAGAGTGTTGAAAACGCTCATCTGTCGGGGGGCGGGCAGAGACGGCATACCTGCAGGGGCAGCTTGATCACATTACGTTTGGTCTTCTTGAGGAACTGCTTGAGGGAGCCGCTGGACATGTACTCTGTGATGAAGATGACTCGGGGCTTCTCAGAGTCCTTGTCCATCCAGTACTTGTGAATCTTGACTATGTTCGGGTGTTCCAGCTGGGCAAGGCTGTCAAACACCTCGCGAATCTTCTCCTGAAACACGCACAATGAATACGAAGGGAAGAATCTGCTCCGAGTCTATTCAAGTCGATGTTCCCCGAAAACCACACTGGCTCTCAGCAAAAAAAGAGGTCACAAACTGGTTTCATAATTACTCGGCTGCTGACAGTAGCAGCAGAGTTTGAGACACAATGTCTGCTAGTCCGTTTTTTTTTTTTTTGCTTTACAATCACATACAAATCATCATCATCATCATCATCATTTATTTTCCTTGAGGGCCCCAGGGGGCATTATACAAGGGAGTGAACACACTAAAAACATGAACAAAAATAGTTAATAAAAAACACGCTGTAATCTATACTTGTATTTCAGAAAGAAAGAGGTTAACGGCTGCAGCAAACTTGTTAGTATCAGTCATGTTTACAATGAGGTCAGGTAATGAGTTCCAATCGTCAATAGCAGATGGTAAAGTCGACATTTTATAGGAGACTGATGACGAAGTAATTGAGCGTAGTTTACATAAGTGGTCAAAACGAGGGAAAATACGGTAGGGAGGTGATAGTAGAGAATCTTTTAGATGGTTGTTGTGGTAAAAGATTTTGTGAAGAAGAGTGAGACGTGACACCCTTCGACGTAAAGAAAGTAAGTCAAGGTTAGCTGATTTGCGTAATCCTGATATGCTAGTGTATGGGGAGTAGTCAGAGTAAATAAAACGAAGACCTCTGTTTTGAACGGATTCAAGGTTGTTAGTTAGATATGATTGCCATGGTGACCATATGGATGAAGCAAATTCAAGTTTAGATCTGACCAAGGTCGTATAAGCTAGTAGTTTTACTGAAGGTGTAGCTAGTCTGAGGTTACGGCGAAGAAATCCGAGAGTATGGTTAGCATCGGCAGTGACAGCATTTATGTGAGTAGTCCACGACAGATCAGAGGTCAGGTGAACGCCTAGGTATTTATATGAGGAACAGGTAGCTACTGGGATAGTGGAAAGGTGATAAGAAAAGGATGAAATCATGATGATAATGAAAAACTCACCCTCAATTGATCGCTTATCCCATTCTTTCTCACTAGATTTGGCGAAGCGTCTGGGGTGAAAAATGCCGACATGTGCAGGCAACACTCGATGCACCTTAAGTTAGACTGGTAAGTGCGACCTCCGGCGAGCTCATGAAAACTGTGATTTGCAGGTGGATGAGAGAGGCTTCAGTTTCACAACTTTTCAAAGAGGAAGCAAAGCCAGTTTCCGGTAGCAGATGCCATTCACCTCCAGCATTTTCAAGCTTCGTTGGAAACCATTTTCTCACAAATTTTCGATAATCAGTTGAATCGGTTACCGGTAAGCCCTGAAACTGTGGCATGTGGTCCCGATCGCCAGTGCTTTATTTAGGCGGGGACTGAGCAGTTGGCGATGCGTGGTTCATTTCTACAGAAAGAAATAGTTCTCTTTTCTACCAAACACGTAGCACATCCTCTCGTGCAATACACAGCAGAGTGCCACCTGGAGCGGAGTTGCAGACAATATACCTCTTTGGCTTTGAAGTTCTTTCGTTCCGAAAACTTGACTTCGTTCCAGACCACCTCCACACCCTCCTCAGTGTCCATGGCAAGGTAGGCGGCATCGATACCTGGGATGTCACGTTGCTGGACCTGAAATGGTTAAAACAATCGATGAGTCGAAACATGCACCTGCCTTAACGAGGCAAACACTCTCGTACAAAATTTGCTGCAGTTCTAGCACCATTCCAACCGCCCTAGAAAAGCGTGTCATTTAACGTGCACAAAACAGATATCACTCAACAACACTACGACGTTCTAGTCATTATTTGAGCATTGCATTTTCTCTGCAAGTTAGATGCTTGGTCCTGCTTCACAAGCAGCAAGTTATCCTGACCTCTTCAAACTGCAGCATGTGGAACCGTGTGCCTCCCACATTCAACACAGATAGCGCTCAAACAGCAATGTGCAGTGTGCAAATTATCATCGTCAGAAATTCATTTTTATTTGACTATGTACACGATGTCTTCAAATAGCACTCTGATTGCTCACTGATCCCCCCAAGCCACTAGTATGCAAAAACGAACTGAAACAAGCAAAAAAGCAAACAGGAACAAAGCCTTATGCCGTCTTCAGTTATCGTTGTTGCTGCCGCAGGGTGTCGCATAAAACTACTGTGGCCCTGACAAGTTGCTGCCACATGAAATGTTCCCAGGTTGCAACAATTAAATGTTGGTTTCGATCCCGGTCGATCCCAGCAATTTGTGGCACAGCTACTGACCATTTGTCGAAAACCTGCGGGGTCGCAGCACAAATTGCTCAACCAAAGTCGATCTTGCCAATTTTGCCAGTTTTCCACTTCAATGCTAATGATTCTACGACAACAAGCAAGTCCTAATCACAATCAATCAACTCGTACAAATTCCTAACAAAAAAGGTAGAAACTCGATCTCGAAATCACCATTCATAATTAAAAAGAACTAACGTATGACAACAATTTTTATTTTGTCAGCACCATGATGAGTGATACGCACGTTATAGAGAAATTGTCGATCTACAAATGAGAATGTAAGGAACGGAGGAAGAAAGCATGTGATTAAAGGAAAGGGTGCCTCACTACCTGTGCAATTGTGCAACGCTTCTGGAAAAGATGCAAAAAAGGTCACATGATTTGTAAGTTGCCTTCTGCATGCAGTTGAGTGGTACTTGCTGCCCTTAAAAATAAAATGTCTGAAATGACACAATGGGGCTAGACTGCTGGAAGAAGTTTGCCTTCCTACCTTAAAAATGTATGACTAGGTATTGCCACAACAGGCGAGTCCAAGTTAACTGATAGTGATTAATTAGTTAGAATGATCATGCATAGTGAATGAAGGGTGATGCACGAAATAACTCAATCCCAAAACCCCCGTTGCCAATCTCCCGCGTTATCTACCCAATCTCCGAAATCCCCATCGTTCAGAAACCAGCACGTGCAACCCATATACTGGATTCCCTCGCGTTTCTTGTCCTGACAAGACAAAAACACCCCAGGTCTTTGCATTTGTTTAAACATTGAAATCGGAAAGCATGACACATGACTTCCATTTCTACAACAAGGTCTGAAGTTGTGCTAGTTGGTTTAACATAGTTTAAGAAAACAGCGCGAAAAAAACGGAGGACTAGAAGAAGCTCCTCCTTCTAGTCTCTCGTTTTTTCGAGCTGTGCTTGTGTGCTCCACACAAGCACAGCGCTGACTGGCAACTGAAAATTTTACTTCTGCACGAAACAAAAAGTAAACAAGAGACGGGAAAGAAACAAAACAATCAAACCGATGAAACACCCCCAGCATGCCGACTTGTTCCTACGCCGACTTGACGCACCTCTTGATAAAATCCACCTTGTCACCCCCTAAAGCCATTGACGGGGCAGCAACACGCACGCTCCTTTCATAGCTGGCAATAAAGAAGGACCTATCAATTTCTCCCTATCTTATATAAATCTCAATCTCTTCCAAGCGATGGCCGACACACACATCTGTCACAGTGGACTACATCTCTGCTTGAAGCAGCAGGCTCGATTCAAATATTGCATTCAGAAAAAACAAAATGGCAAAACGGCAGAAGGGGGAAAAGTCATTCAGAACACACAAAGTTTCCCCAACAGCAAGCTGAATATTGAAGGGTTCTTGAAGTTGATCCAGCGATTTTGCGGTATTTAGGTAGCATAGACATTGTTCCTATGAAACATCGGACACTACTATGTAAATAAACATCCTACAACTATGCTTTATTAATGAACATTAAGCAGACACAGAATCACTGGGGAAAAGAGTCCGTCTTGAACGAATAAATGAACATGGGAGGGGGTCGCACCACTGGCATGGAGGGGAAATTAGACACAGGAGAATCGATAATCAGGGGAAGCAACACGGGGATTTTGTCGACGGAGTTTTCGACACTCGGGGAAAAGGCGCGTGGCATTTGAGACACGAGAACTGCCACGAGGGAATCATGACAACCATAGTGAATATTGGTAGTTTTGTGTAATAATCTGTTGACCAAACCCATTCTTCTGCTATAATACTATGGCACTGCAGGTTTCTTTGCAAATATATAAAGGAAGCCTGTAAATGGGCTCTAGAAAATGGCATTTTTGACAGGAAATCTTAAAGGGGTTATGAAACGCTTTTCCTCAACTTATAAATCGCGCATTCTACCAAACAGTTCAAGAAGACGGAAAGGGGGGAGTCCCTTCTTGCTCGGACTCTCGTTTGTGCACCCGGACACAGTAAATCTCCCCCTAGAAGATTTTCCCGTCGCTAAAATTCAGACAAAAGTTGATTTCTCCACCCCGTTCACCCCGAAGCTGACAGTGCTGTGGAAGCTACGTGCTCCTTGGGCCAGCCACACTTTTGCCACGTTATCACGCTCTCTCGCGCAGACCCACGCGCAGAGAATGAGGTCAGGTGATGAAAAGAAGGCGGCTGATTGGTTTGGCAAGCGCGTAGCTTCCACCACAATGTCAACATAGGGGTGAAGGGAGTAAGTGAGGTCCGGGATCATGTGACGTGCGTTTGGACCCGGTGACGCGCTTTGGGGACCAAGGATGTATCACAGTGAAAAGGCAGAGAGCTTACGAAGGGAAGGAGGTACGAAATAGTCCACTGTGTTTTCCAATTTTCATACCGAAAGTCAGGCTTCTACCTTTTTTCTTTTGGCCCACTGAATGATGTGCTATTAGTAAAATCCCAATCTAAATTGATTTATCCCAGCCCAAAATTTGTTTCATGGGCTCTTTAAGTTGTATCCCAGGCTGCGCAGTGGACTTCTTAAAGGAGGATTCAGATGTTTTCATTTCAGTAGGCGCAACTGCACTACAAGCCCTGAACTTCCACTACGACACGCTGTGAAGCTGAAAGCTGTCATAACGCAGTCAGTTGTACTCAAAATGCAGACGTCTGAACCAGCCTTTAAGTAGCAACAGAAAAGTGATGCTTCATCACACTCACAAAGAACTGCTTCCAGTTCTTTGTGTAGGCGATAAAAAGGCTGCAAGTGTTGATGTAACAGAATCAAACAAGCTAAAGATTCCGGAACCAATAGGAACTCGAGTGACAGAAGGCCTTCTGTGTTGTATCAGATCTGATGTTAATGTCCAGTTTCAGCCAGCTGTAAAGAGCAGTCTGGCAACCTGAATAAACCAGTTTCGTTATAAGACAAACTCGATGCATGGTGTCAGAAGTGACTAGTCCCGCAAAGAAGGGCGGTGAACTAAGAAGAAAGCCGAACCATGGACATGCTCAAACTTCCCGAGGCCCTGAACTCGACAGGGAACGTAGCGGATAACTGGCAACAGTTCAAACAACGAGTGGAACTGCACCTACGGGCGACGGAGACCACCAAGCGGACCGATGAACAAAGGGCAGCCATTTTGCTTCATGTGGCGGGACCCGGTGCCATCAAAGTCCACAACACCTTTACCTTCGCACCTGAAGAAAAACAGGACCACCAGACAGTACTGAAGAAGTTTGAAGAGTACTGCATGCCCCGGAAAAATGAAACCTACGAACGGTACGTGTTTCATCACGAAAACAAGAAAGTGGTGTGCCGTTTGAACAGTTTGTGCGAGAGCTACAACTAAAAGTGAAATCGTGCAACTTCTCGACTTTGTCGGACTCCATGGTATGAGATCAAATCGTATGTGGGGTAACACACAAAAAACTGCGAGAGCGTTTGTTGCGCGAAGAAGATCTGACGTTGGAAAAGGCCATACAGCTCAGAAAGGCCTATGAGGTTCTTCAGGCACAAAATGAAGCTCTCGACGGTCCCCGACGTGTCGACACAGTAGACAAAAAGAAGAGAGCGGACATGCATGAGCGGAAAGTCCAACTGACAGAAAAAAATTGTCCCAAGTGCGACCGGAAGCACGACCCACGGAAGTGTCCGGCATACAACAAAAAGTGCAGCAAATGTCACAGGATGAACCACTTCACTGTGTATTGCAAAACGAAGTCTTCGGTAGATGAAGTAAAAGAACAGGATGACAGCGACTTCGCCGTCCTTCAGGTCAGCACATGCAAGGCTATAAAAGGTGACGAGTGGCTGGTCAAGGCCCTCGTAGCTAACAAGGAAGTGGAACTAAAAGTTGACACAGGGTCCCAGGCAAATCTTTTGCCAAGCTCACTGTTCCGGAAGCTACACAAGACGGCGAGCCTGAAGCCAAGCATTTCAGTCCTAAATGGCTACAACGATGGTGTGATTGCACACCAAGGGAAAGCACTGCTGGAAGTGAAACTCAAGGGAAAGAGCGCAAACATTGAGTTCTTCACCGTGAAAAAAGGACGCCAGGCCATAATGGGCTTAGCAGCAAGTGAACTCCTGGGGCTGGTCCAGCGAGTGCACATGGTGAAAGGAACTATGGCCCAAGAAGTGGAACAGAAGTTTCCTAAGTTGTTTAAAGGACTTGGATGCGTTGGACGTGAGTGTAAGATAATCCTTACAGAAGGAGCAGAGCCAGTGGTACAGCCGACGAGAAGAGTGCGACAAGCTCTGAAAGAACCACTCAAGAAAGAACTCCAGAGAATGGAAGAGGCTGGAGTCATCACCCGCATCAGTGAACCTATCGATTGGGTAAGCCCAATTCTGATAGTCAAGAAGAAAGGAGGTGCTCTGAGAATCTGCATGGATCCAAGGCAAGTGAATGAATCCATCAAACGGCAGCACTACCAAATGCCACGCCGTGAAGACATCGAAGCTGAACTGGCAAACGCCAAATTCTTCTCAAGGCTGGATGCCAATAGTGGGTATCACCAAATACCATTAGATGAGACGCCCTCTCGAGTGTGCACGTTTGGTACGCCATTTGGACGCTACTGATTTCTGAGACTACCATTTGGCATCTCATTGTCACCGAAGTCTTCCAACAGATCATGACTGAAGTTTTTGATGGACTTGAAGGAGTAAGAGTGTATGTTGACATTGTACTCGTATGGGGTCGATCCAAGGAGCAGGGGTGGAACTCATGAAATGTACTTGGGAGCAGCCACGGGAGCAGCTGAAACAGTTGTTTTGGAGCAGCTTGGGAGCAGCTAAAACTACATTCTGGAGCAGGCTAGGAGCAGCTCAAATCAGTTTTTATTGCAGCCTTCAGGTTCTGTCTTAGACAATCACAGGAGCAATTTCAATTATGCTTTGCAGCGCAGATTAACATGAGTGGTTAGGGATCTAGGTGGAAGGCATAACAGTGTAAAAAATTCGAAAACTTGAAACTTTGTGAGTCTTAATGAGAACCAAAAAGCAAGTACCATGTTTCTGAAGATATATATATAGTGTCCTTAGTATTTTCTGAGTGGCTTTCAGCTGCTCAAAATGCAAACCAGCACTGCCTATCACACAACCCACACGTGTTCGACATAGTAATTCTATATGTGTGAACCATGTGACGTGTTTAAGCAACGGACGAGTAGTTGCGCGGAGGAACAGTGCAACCAATTTCAAGTTTATCCTATTGTGCAACTCAATATCCAGACGGCAGACTACGATTAACGGAGTTATCGTATTTGAGGCGATAAGCAGGAGCAAGGTTAAAGTACGCCGAGCAGATCTATCGCTCGCGTGAGAGCTGCTGGTCGACAAGGTTTCGGATCGGACCGCGTTTCAGTTCTAGAAAATCACGATTTATCTTGCGGGAATGTGGTTCTAACTTCTAACGATGAAGTACTAAACGCATATTTTGCTCATTTGTTTTCAACTGGCTGACGTGCGGATCCCGGGCCTCAGAGCCTCAGACAATCTGACGCTTTACTACTCGACCCCGCTTATGGTTGAAGAATAATGATCCAGTCGCAGGTGGTGTAACGCTTGGAATGCAACCCCAAAGTTTCTTTTTTTTTTTGTGTGTGTGTGTGTGCGCGCTTCCGATTCGGGATACACAGGGAGAATAAACAGAACAAAGGATTGCAAGGTCGACCAAGCTAAACGCGCTCATTGTTGCCAATCGAGTCGATAGAAACCGAAACCAAGACAAAATAGAATTTTTTTTGCGCACGTTTTGAGATTTGGAGCATAATGGCGCGAGGTACTGGCTTTGGCGCAGTTTCCGCAACATGGCGCAGGATGGTGCAGACAAATGCCTCTGGCGCAAAATGGCGCAAATGGCGCAGCCGTTCCACCCCTGAAGGAGGAGCATGATAAGAGGCTATGGGAAGCACTCAAAGCAGCCCAAAGAGCTGGAATGACCTTCAACAAGGAAAAGTGTCAATTTGCGGTCCAAGAGATTAGCTACCTGGGTGACCGAATCACTAAAAATGGAGTGGAGCCGGATACATCACTGGTAGCATCAGTGCTTCAGATGTCTACTCCTCAAAGCAAGAAGGAAGTACAGCGGATGTTGGGAGTCAACAACTATGTAGGCAAGTATTTGTCACACTTGTCGCAAGGAACAAATCCTCTTAGAAGCCTCATCAAGGATGATGTGATATTGGAGTGGACTGAGGCTCACGAAGCAGAATGGGATAGACTGAAGAGAACACTGACTAACAAGCCAGTGTTAGCATTTTTTGACCCTGAAAAGAAGACAAGAGTGACAGCTGATGCATCCCAGTATGGACTGGCAGCAGCACTCCTACAGTTCAATGATACAGAGTGGCGTTTAGTAGCATATGCGTCAAAAGTGATGACCGACTGTGAGGTGCGATATGCACAAATTGAAAAAGAGACGCTCGCCATCACGCTTGCCTGAGAGAAGTTCCATGACTTCATTTATGGTCGCAAGTTCACACTGGAAACCGACCATCGACCATTGATCTCCATAGCAAAATCTCCATAGCAAAGAAAAGCATTGGAGACATGTCACCTCGTCTGCAGCGATTTTTTATTCGTCTGATGAAGTACGAGTTTGACCTGTGCTATCTGCCTGGAAAGAACTTGGTGCTAGCCGACACATTGTCTCGCGCACCGTTAAAAGAGGCCAAAAAGGAAGAGGTAGAACTGGATGATGTTGAAGTACATGCTGTCAGCATAGTGTCCACAACACTGAGTCAAGCGACACTTCAAGAGGCCACAGAGAGTGATGACGAGCTACAAGGAGTTATCGCACGGATCCACCAGGGTCAAGAACAACAGGGAGACCTCAAGGGATACACATCAGAGTTGACCCTGGTCAACGGTGTCCTGTTAAAGGGCTCAAGAATAGTAGGTCCGAAAGCTTGTCGTGCAGACATACTGGCAAGACTGCATGAAGGACACTTAGGCATGAGCAAATGCAAGGCTCGTGCTAGAGCTTCAGTATTCTGGCCAAGAATGAATGCTGACATTGAGTCATACATATCAAAGTGTGCAGCTTGTCGAACATTTGCCTACCAGCAACCTGCTGAACCACTCATCATGAGAGAAGTACCCAGTAAAGCGTGGGAGAGGGTTGGAGCTGATCTGTGCCAACATGCAGGATTGTCTTACCTTGTGGTATATGATGCCTACTCCAATTACCCTGAAGTGGTGCAGCTAACAGAGACTAGTGCTGTTGCAGTGATCGACCATATGGCAAGTGTTTTCGCCAGACATGAAATCCCCAAAGAAGTCTGCACCGACAATGGTCCACAATTTGCAAGCAGAGAATTTGCAGCATTTGCAAGAAACTATGAGTTCGAACATATCACCTCGAGCCCAAGATTTTCAAGAGCGAATGGATTAGCAGAAAAAGGGGTCCAAGCTGTGAAAAGGATTCTAAAGAAAACCCAGTATGCCAAAGAAGATTTTTGGCTAGGGCTGCTAAACTACAGGTGCACACCACTCAAGAATGGACGGTCACCTTGCGAGTTATCCATGGGGCGACGATTGAGGTCTCGACTGCCTGACTTCTCATCAGCACAAGGACAGAAAGTGGAAAAACACAAACAAAATGTCAGTGCTGGCAGGCATTTGGAGCCACTGGGCACTGGACAGGCGGTGCGTCTGAGAGATGACGGAAAGTGGAGAGTCAAAGCACAAGTCAAAGAGCAAGTGGCGCCAAGATCCTATGTGGTGCAAGCTGAGAATGGTGCTGTGTACAGATGGAACAGACAGCATTTACCTGTGAGCAAGGAAGCATTTGAACCCATCTCCGACTCTGAGGACATGGATGTTCCACAAGTGCCCAACGAGGACAAGGTGCAGCATAAAAAAACTCGTGACCATGAAAGTGAAATAATGGATGGTCCTACAGACTATCCAGCGCCGGTGCCCGTGCAACCTCCCACTAGAGTGTCATCAAGACCAAGAAAGAAGAAAGTGAAGCTTACTTATGGTGAACACTTCAGCCAGGCATGTTAGTCAAGTTGTAGTGTTCCAAGTTTGTTCCTTGTTTAGAAAGTGAAGCTTACTTGTGATGAACACTCCAACCAAGCATGTTAGTCACGTTGTGTTTCAAGTTTGTCCTTTGTTAGAAAGGAAGATGTATCAGATCTGATGGTAATGTCCAGTTTCAGCCGGCTGTAAAGAGCACTATGTCAATGCAGTCTTCAAGCTCGGATATAAATTATGCCACAGATGCATGTCTGTAAAATGGCATGGCACGCTAGACTTGTCAACAGCGAAAGCAGTCATGGCAGACAGACAGTGACACTTAGTGACAGCCAAACAAAGACCAAAGGTTGCAGAAGCCGATAAGGAAACGAAAACTTGTGAGACGGAACATACAATCTGCCGACATTTTGCGCAAGAACAGCAAGAACATTTTGCGCAAGAACAGCAAAGTGACAGCGACTCGCATAGGCCGGGTAAATTATAAACACTTCCCAAGGTAAACAGATGCTATCGAAACACGCATGGCTTGACGTCAATGCGCAATCGCACGTGTTGCAGGAGTTTGCTGCGTACAATTACAGTTGTACAACTGAAGCTGAAGAAAGTACGCTAGCGGCAGCACGACAACCAGCATGGCGGCTGACGTCAGCCGTCAGCGCATGCCGACCATTCATCCGGTTCGGGACAGCGGTGGTACGGGTTCCTATCGATCGAGACGGTACGGTTAACCTTTCAGCGGGGTAAAGCGACCCCAATCTGGGAAACGATGGATGGATACCTCTTCCCTGCGCTTGAGCCAGCGGCCGCAGGGGCTCTCTTCCAAGACCTCACTCTCGTCCTCGGAGTCGTCACCGCTGCCCCGCTGCTCGTTGGATTCCTGAGGAATCTTGCCGTCCTTGTTGTCGCCCATCCTGGCAGAGTGTCGGTCCTGGCGACCGACCTTAAACGGTAAATCACCGGCTTCCGTTCAAAGGGACTCGGACCGCTAGAAGTACGCAGCACATACGTAGTACCACGGCACCAGAGCCCGCACAGCACTACCCCACTGTCGGGTTAATCCGAGTGAGCTTGCTTAGCTCTAGAACACTAGAAACTGTATTGACTGTACTACACAAAATGCAGTTCTCGATCCAGTGACTCAGGCGCCCAACCAGCTCAAGCAGTTCCGGATCAGATAGGCTCGAAATACGACGCAGACAAGAAGGCACATCACAGACGGGCAGACACCGAAATTCCCAAGATGCAATACTATATCTACCGCGGTCCGTAACTCTGATAAGTCCAATATCACTCCGATTGTGTACGATCATAGCACTTTTATGACATCAAATAGAACAATATAATATGGTATTAGTATGAATTCTTGCTTAAAACGTATCCCCTTGATCCGCAACAAATTGTCATAAAATGTTTGCGCAGATAAGCTAAAATGTTTTGAGCACTATCTTTGTTTTTAAATTGGACAGTGGTTGTTTTTATTTATCATGCACCATTGTTTATTTCTTTTACAAATGTTTTTGCAATTTTCTTTTTTTTAATTTTGAACTATTTTAGCATTAATTTAGTTTTTTCACTTTTGCAGTTTCTTATCCAACGTCATCGTTAGAAATTGACCCTTCGTACTTTTGTTAAATATTTCGCCGGTCGCTCGGAGCCCGACGTCGCCACCGTCGCCCTCGCCTCCACAAAGCGGCACAGAAGCGGGCACGTGTAAATGGCTGCATACGTTCGATTGGGATAAATCTGTGCAGCTTGACCTGATCTGACCCGCGGGACACGCAGCCACTGTCCCGACCTTCCTGAGCCGGCAATGGGCGCCTACCTCTCCGAACCCATCACCGAGAAATGCTCGACGGACGAGAGCGGACCCAGAGTGTCCTACGGAGCCTCTTCGATGCAGGGCTGGCGCATGACCCAAGAGGTATGTACGAAGCCGCGCAAACGTTCCGGACCCTTTTAGCAAACCGTTCCATTTCGGAACGGTTCTCGAACACTCTCTTGTCAATCGTGCTTCGAATCTGGAACAAGTGACGAACCGGCACTCAATGTTGGTGAAGCGGTCTCGCTCCGAATTCGTAGTCGCGAGCTGCTTGTCAATTGTATCCTGACAACGCCTCGAACAATACCGGTTTGCGGACTTTATTGAGTATCGGCGACGCCAGCATTTTCAGTTTTTTGCCGTGTGCCGTGTTTGGTTCATTCATCCCCGCGCGCGCAAGCTCTGTAGTGGACCTCTTTGTAGTACCGCCAATACGGCCTACGGCTCCGCCCACAACGCTCGTAAACAGACCTTCCAGAAATTGGAGCTTTCTAGCGTTGCGTGTGAACTGGATTGCTTCGTGTAAAGTTAGCGCAGACGGAACGCTAGCCGTCAGTATGGTTTCGCCGGAGCACTGTAGTCCAAAGATCCCTGGTTCCGTAACCCAGTCTCCCAGTTCCTGCTTATCATACCGGTCCAAATCCTATCGTATGCATTACGTGCGAATTACTGCAGACCTCGCAGATTTATAATGGGCCGGCGGCTTTCCAGGAAATAGAGAACAAAGCGATAAATCTTTAAAGGGGCGATGCAACGATTTTCGTATTTTGCGCAAATACCGTTTAGAACGAATCCATAACTTTAATGACTTGTAAAATACCCGTTCGTTCTTCACCACACGCAATCGAAGTCACAGAAAAAAAATAAAGAAAAACGAGCAGAGTTAACCCCTCAACTCGCAGCCGGAACAAGTGGCCACATGATCTGGAGCCAATTATATGCCACCAATGTTGATCATAGCCATGCGCTGGGGGTTGGCAAGGCACAAGACATGCGCTGCGTTCCAGACATTTTTATGGTTTGTCTGTTGTCGTCATTGCAGTGATTGGACACGGAACACTACCCGAATACTTCTCGAGCTATAGGTTATCACGAGCCCAAATCGAGTGCCCACGCAATGTTCGGGTCGAATCTATGAGCCGCATTCAAATATCGTCACTGGGCGGTACTGCTACCGCCCAGCTACGTCATCAGGTTTTGCGAAGGAGAGATTGAATGAAAACGCCGGGTTTTGTCCTCGAAATTACAGCGTAACAAAGGAATTTCTTGGTCAGTGGCGTTGCGTGCGAGTATCCTTGAGTCCCACTAGTGCCAGTAAACTCATGTAAAGTGAAAAACATTCCAAGTGAATATCATTGCACCGTTCCTTTAAAGGGATACTACAACGAAATTTCGGCGCTCATTTTTTGGTCTATATGTGTTCAAAGGAGCAGCATCACATCGAACATACTAATATCTTGTTAAAAAAGTCACGAAAAGGAATTTTAAAACGATTAGCAAAGAGCACCTGGTGGATGTCGCTAACGCCTCGCTCGTAATGCCCGTCTAGGAACCTTGACAGCTAGTGACGGAGGTTGTCTCGCCTCCGGCCACGACGAGAGAAGAGGGGCAGGAGAAACTCCCCTCTTCCCGAGAATGCCTTTTGTGTGTCGCAGAAGTCGCTATTGTCCCCCTGCAAGATTACAGAAAATTAACCCGTCACTCGAAATTCGTACAAAAGCAGCTGCTTCGGTGGGTGGAACGACAAGGCCATCCTCTCGACGTCAGCCTCGCCGTAGCTTTGCTCGTCCCGAGACGACTTACGTCAGAATTGCGTTGGATGTCACGTGGTCTCCGCTGGGCCTTCTCCGAGCGCTTGCCAGAGTGGGCCGTTTATAACGAAAAATACAGCCACCAGGCTCAAAATACAAGCGTGGGATTGTTATTTATGGATATTGTGGATTATATTCAGCCTATTTTTGAACACGACAGGAATATTTCAAATTTCGATGAAGCATCTCTTTAATACCGTTACTTGAGGACGAATGCATAAAATAACAGTTCGCTGAGCAGAACGTAAGAGCGCAAGTGAGCTGGTGTATATCAAACATTTTAGTGAAAAACCCGAGACTGAGGTAATGACAGACGATGACAAGGAAGAGAAGGAGAACATCTCAAAAAAGAGAGACATTCTCCTTCTTTTCCTTGTCGTCGTCTGTCATTACCTCAGTCTCGAGTTTTTCACTAAAAAGCAGTTTGCGGTTCATGTCACAAATAAAGGGAGCTATGCGGTAAAGTTTAGTTGAGAATATTAAATTTGATTTTATATTTTATTATGATTTTGCTCCAACCAAAGCTCTTCAGCTCGCCCGAAATATCTCCCGGCGACGGAAATTGGAGCTTTGCAAGGATGCAGTGGCAAGTGCAGTTACGCAAGAACGCTAAGAGTGAAAAATGCCAATGAGCCACCTGACCCGGCTTTCGACAATTTCCAAGTTTACGGCACTTTGGCTGCTTTGGAGACAAATTGCCTCTTGCATTTATTTATCTATTTATTTATTTATTGTTTCCTCGGCTCCGCGGAAGGCATTATAGAGGGAGAGAGCAACAATATAGTAATACAATTAAAAATACGGGGACAAATTAGAATAAAAAACAAAATGCCGTTTTGACGCACTCGTCAAGAGCATGGTTAGTTAACGCAGATTTAAAATGCTCGGAGTCCGTGATGGAAGTAGTTGAGTCAGGACGGTGGTTGCAGCGTGGGAGCGGAGCACTGTCGTCACTGGCAAGGTGAGAACTGGAGGGAGGGGCTTCACTTGTCCTGCCTCCAGCACCAGCTTCCTAACTTCAACAGGCGGAAGGCATGGAGCGGTGTGCTGGAGGCGTTTGAAAGATGCAGCTTGTCATTCTGTCGGTGAAATATTGACAGATATGCCTCATGAAATGTGGTGTCATTTTCCATGCAGGATGCCCACAACACAATTCTCAACTATGACAAGGACACATCGTTCTTCGCAGTCTACGATGGCCACGGAGGTGAGGAAACCTTGTCACTCGAGGCCCTGGAGTTTGTTCTCGCATGTCCTGTCACCAAACCTCTCAATGTACAAATGAAAGTGTGCTTATGAGGGCATGTTGTAGCTTGGTAATATCAGCTTGCCAAAAAGATTACTAATGGAGAACCTCGAAAGACTTGGCGTAGATGCTTTCGGCACCGGCGTGTTGGGGCTGGAAGAGCGACGGTGGCAAAACTTGTCAAGAAGAAGATTCCGGTTGTACAAACAGTGTTCACCCCGCGCGAGCGATGAACGGGCGTGAGTGCCAGCAGACGGTAGTTATTCAAAATAGAATTATACATACCTTGTGAGCTACATTTTCTTCCTAGTTTTCCTCAAAAATATGATAGCAACAATGTGTTGCTTCCTAAAACTGTCGGACCAATGCCCGGCCTGGACAAACGTGCTCTACGAATGAATTCAACCTAACACTTTGAATCGGGCTGTGGCTTGTTCGTACCGCCTAGCTGCAAGTTCGGCACTCGTTTTCGGTGCCTTCACAGCCCCTATTTTTGTCGAATACGTGCTCAAAGCTGCTTGTTATTGTTATTGTCTTACAGTTGGCATCAGTTACTCAGTCTGGTCATAACACAGTTTTGCGGTAGCGAGCATTTTTTTGTCAGCAACCAATTTAAACTATGTTAACTCGTTGAGCTATTCTTCATTATCGAGGAAAAGTAGCATTATTGCCTGGTGAACTAGTCATTAACGACGGAAAATATAAGGCAAGACTTTATTTGCTTTTTAACGATGCACAGATGGGCAGACAGCCAAAATTTGGAGCGCCAGCTGGTTGATTGTCAGCCCGCATCGCTTGGAAAACCGTTGTTTTGTTCCTTTTGAATTCTTGAGTCAATTCCTTCCCCGTCTCAACCACATTTACGGTCCACAGATTCAGTGGTTTTCACCTCTGTCTGTGCGAACATTTAGCTCCTAATACAAACTGCTCTGGGTCTATGACGACGTCGACAAAACGGTGTCGTCGTAGACGTTGTCATCAACGAAACGGTGTCGTCAGCGGTTTTCCAGGTAATCTAGCGGGAGAAATGACAGCTTTGATGCCAGCAGGGTTTTCAGTGGTTTTAACCCCTAAGTGCCAAGTTTTTTTTCCCCAAAAGTAACCTAAAAGGGCCATATTTTTTTTTTTATTTTGAAATGTTATTCTTTTAAAATAAACAAAAAAAAACAAACAAAAAACATAAAATTTGAAAAGTTTATTACGCAAAAATCAGCGGAGACGAAAAAAATATTTACCAGTTAAAACGAGTTCTGCCATCTATGATCAGCGCCGCAAAACTACTCGGACGAGCCTAGCTCGTCCGTGGAAATAAGGGCTACCGAAAAAACCACTGGACGAGCTGAGCTCGTCCACGGCATTTTTAGCCAGAAAGTGGTCGACGAGCTCAGCTCGTTCCAGGCACTTAAAGGGCTACTCCACCGATTTTTTCATTGTCTCCGATTTGCTTGAAATTTTGCTAAACTAACCAACAAACATCGCGAAAATAGTATCCCAAATATTAGGTGAAAATATTGTTTTTTCGCGAAGTTATTGAATTTACAGTTTTGGTCCTCACCGTGTTTTTCAAGCTCGAAGTCTCTACTGGCAACAATGAAAAAGTGACGTCAGTGGAAGGCAGGGGTTCACTCTTTGGGCTGTAGATTTTGTTTTAAACTGATTCGAAGCAGTTTCATGGTGTCAAATGAATGCTTGGGAAGCTCACTGCAGTACCCGCGCTCCAGCACGGAACAAATGATTGGCATAATCTATTTTTTGGCTGCTTGCTCGACTGTCAAGCCTGCCTGCCACTGACGTCACGGCCCTGAAAAGCGCGCGTATATTTGAATGTTGGTTTTTGCATCATTTTCATTTGCCGATTTCGCAATAACTATTATGAATTTCGCGATTCTAAATAGCATACCGGAGAGAGTAAAGGCCGGGGAGTCAGAAAATATAGTTAGTTGAGGTAGCTCAAAAAATCGGTGGAGTACCCCTTTAAGGGGTTAATGTCACGTTGCAGCAGGGCTGCCAGCGCGGAAATTCAAAGTTTCCCTAGCGGACGCTTGAAATTTTTTTCGCTTGTCCAAATATTTATGTACCATAAAATACCAAGCAAGCGCCCACTCAAACTTTGGAGATAATCTAAAAAAAAAAAAAATGGGGGATGGGCGCTTGTCCGGTCATCAATAGACTACTTCCATAAAGCCCCGCATGCAACACGGCGCACGTTGCACTCTGGGAACTAGTTGGCCAGGGAGGAGGGTGGCATGGTTTCGGTTTCGATCGACACGTCGACAAGAGATTGTTTTCTGGTCCCGAGAGCGTCATTTGTGGTCTCTAAACTAACCTAAATGGCCAGGCCTCGAAGCTTTAGCACAAGCCTGAGACGTATAGCTTGTCTTAACACATGCTTGTTGTATTTTTGTACTTGAGCTTTCCTGTTAGCGTTCCAATCGAGGTATGTGGACGAGCCAATGCTGGGAATCTCGACGCTGCGAACCTCGGGGATCTTGCTTGTGTACGAATCAACAAGCTGTAGCAACCAATAGGTACGCATAGATCGAGCTCGCGCCTTTACATTAGTGTTGTTGATCAGGAAGTTTGTTTGTTTCGTGCGTCCATAGACGAAATATTACTTTTTGCAATTACTGTATTTCTTAATATGCCTGAGTATGCGAGGTAAAACTCGGAGGCGCCATTGAAAAGCTCAATTTTGACACACTTCTTATCTCTTATCTGTACTGACCCGCAGCACTGCACGAAGTGAAGTCCCCACCCGCTTGCATTCCACTATTATTCAACATCGCGTATGCACATAAAGTTATCCTGCAATCATATAGGCAAATTCGCACATACAGACCGTTTTGAGAAAGCAAAATTCGAGCACTTGTGTGAAGAATGTCGCACCGTTCCCCGGTAGTGCGCCGGACGGGCATGAACCCCCATGCGCACCGCATAGGGGTTCATGCCCGTCCGGCGCACGGTGCGACATTCTTCACACAAGACTCGAACGAATTCAAAGCGCGTTTGACGGGTGCTAATGGCCATAATATTTGTTATGTGTTTGTTTTCTTTCTGCCTGAGTATGCCGAGATAATTTCAGACACACCGTTCAGGCGCAGATCTTGGGCGTCAGTAAAAGATCGTCCAAAAAGGCTTAGCGAGGAGTAGGGGAAGCTTGTTAGGGCCTCCGTCGTAGCTAGCCGATCTCAGCATTTGCAAGAAGTTAATCTTCTATACATAAAATTCGAGTGGGAGATATATGATGACACGAGGAAGACATCATAGTAACTTTTGTGCAGTAGCGAGGTCGAATTTATTGCGTTTCCTTAAAAGTTCATGCGTAAACGCTGGGCTCAACTTTGATACCGTGTGAAAATGCGGCTTTCTTTTCGCCCAATGAAGTAACAAGAAACGGACGTTTGGCAAATAAAATACGTATAAGGCTCCAGATGAACAAATTTCAGTTCTAGTTCAGTGGTACTAGACGGGATTATTGAAATTGAGCTCAAACGTGCACTCGTAGGGTGAGGTGACTAAGCCACGTCTTACTACGTTCGCATCGCACGCACAATATCCGGTGTTTCGGGAACCAAGGAACCTGCCCCGGTCTTCGTTTTGTATAGCTCGAGAATGAGTGTATTTTACGTTCGTGAAAAGTCAGATAATCGAAAACGCAAGCAGCGTTCGGTCGCGGCGTGATAGCATGAGGTGAAGCTGCTCAGTCGAAACCGAAACTGAGTGGCCAACTAGTTCCCAGAGTGCACTGCGTGGTATTTCGCCGCGATGGGGCGCGTCGGTTTTGGAAGTAGTCCATTTTACGTATAAATATGCTGTTCATATTTTCTCAGATCTTTCAAATTTGGTAATGGGTGCTTAATGTGGAATGGGCGGATGCACGGTATTCTACGGTAATACTAAATATTCATTGTTTTCTGCATCACTTAACATTTTTACTATGAGAAATATATTACATGCGGCAGGGCTGTGCAGTATCGCGATAGTATCTTAGGATACTATGGAGTATCTGTATCGAGGTACATTTGAAAAAGGTTTATTAAAAACGACCCAACGTTGGGCCGTATTAAAATACGGCCCAACGTTTCGAAGCCGGTTCGGCTTCTTCTTCAGGGGCGATTATGGAGGAAAGGAGCCGCAATTCCTCCATAGTCGCCCCTGAAGAAGCCGAACCGGTTTCGAAACGTTGTGCCCCTGATTTAGGGATTGGTTGGTCGTCATATTTTAATAAACATTTCCCCAACCAGACAGTTCTGTCTAATGTTTACCTTTAAATTTGAAAAATGTATTTGTACCTTGATAGTGATACATGCATTTACTATGTGTCGCTTGTATTGTGATACTTTACCAGACTTGGGTATCTCGTTACATTTGTTGCGGTTTTTTACAATAAATTTAAAGGATAAAAACATGTTTGGTGCAAGGTGCTTCAGAATTTATGATATTAACCCGCCCTATAACATGATCCATCACCGTCGCCAACATTAAAAAAAAAGCTGGTTTAAAGAAGGTCACTTGCAAGAATTACAGAGTAAGCTCCTGTCACAAAGCCTTCCCTTTTTCCCATTTAGTAGAGTGAACGCTGTAAAGGAGTTGAGTGTAGAAAAGATATGGCTCTGTTCCCCAATCTCCCCACAATATGGGTGACTCGGAAACATATAATACCCCTGCCAGACGGGCACGTTAAATGACATTTAAACAAAATGACATTACAGCTCGGCCAATCCGCGTGTTTAATACGCCACGCGGCGCATGCACGCACCACGTGCAGAACCAGGCTCTCGAGCTGATTCGGCGAGCGGTGAATGACATTCAATCAAAATTACATTTACTTTCCCGTCTGACAGGGGTATAAGACGGTAGTTTGAGTTGCGTTGTCACGGCAAAATAGGGTTCATTTCGTGCAGACGTCTTTTGTCAAGCAAGCCACGCAGTATTTACTGATCAGTAACTATGTAGTTCACCGGGGATGACATTTTTTTAAAAATTATTATTGGCATTAATGATCAGAGAGCTTAAGATAAGGGGAAGTGCACAAAATGACACAAAAAGAGGAGCACAAGCGTACATTACCATTTGCATTCGCCACAAACTGCACCCTCCCTACATTTTGTGAACAGTTTGTGAACAAGTGTATTTCTATAAGTATCTGCATTCGGGAATACTTTTTTGCCGTTTTTGCAGAAGTATCTTGGGGATATCCCATTGTAAAAGTATCTGTATTTTGGACCTTAAAATACATATGTCTCAGTATTTGTATTCCCAAATACTTTTGGAGTATCTCTGCCCAGCCCTGATATGCGGAGCTCAAGTTTGTTTACTTCTTGCACAAGGGTTGCGATAATGTCGGAATGCCGAGCTCTTATTAGCTGATTGAAAAAAAATATTGGTTAGACCTCGAGGCATCTCGCATTGAGGTCTACCCACTTTCCTTTTAACCAAACCCAATCGGAGCTCGGTGTCGTTTTGACGTCACCGCAACCCCTGCGCAAGAAGCAGATGACTGGCTCTACGCACAGCCTTTACGCCTCGCTTACATTTCACAATAAATTAGTTCATCGGGCCAAAACCGTGGCCAAAACCAATCTGGCAAGGGGAAGCGTTACTGGGAGATTCAAACTGACAAAAGAAACCCTATCTCCGCCTTAGATGTTATGCACGTCATCAAAACATGATACTGCTTTAATGAATTCATTAGCGCTTTTTATTCGCGACTCCAGCGACCTATAGGGGGCGCCACCACCAAGCAAACATGGCGGCTGAGTCCAGGTCGCGGCGGCTCGGCCGGGCCGCCTGAATGGGTGGCGCGTTCAAGTTAACAGATTTTCTTTTGTTTAATGCCCAATTTTATAGGTATTTGAACTGAGACGGTGAAGTGTAGCCGGTGCAGATAAACTTGCAAAGCATAGTTTTGTTTTGCCGGTGTTTTTTTGTTCTTTTCGTGTCAAACTTTCGTTTCGGAGATTTCGTTCAAAACCGAAACTATGGGCTCCGGAGAGACAGTCATATACTAATCAGTTTTGATCATCTAAGGAAAGCGGCGATGACTATAGAATTGTTCCACAGATAGTAACTTTTCAGCTAACTCGCATGCCTCGACCATGCGACTTATCTGTCCGCGGAATCGAGCTTTTGTGCGTATCCGCGTTAACGAAACAGCTCCAGTCGTCTGCTCGGCCATCAACACAGGCTGCAGGAAAATTGCGAAAATTAAGCAACCGCTTTTTGAGCCAAGGACCATGTTAACCCGCCGGCGAACCACTAAGCAGCTGATACTCGTATTTCAATTCAGGTTTTAGTAGCAATCGAGAAGTCATTTTGGTGGAGCGGGTTATGTATTATATTACGTACTATGGTCCCACTAAAGCGATATTAGTATATCCTTCGGGTTGAAATATGAGCTTAGTTGACTAGCTATTAGGTGAGCTGCTGAATAAAAGTATATTTGACAGACGAAGACATACTACTTAAATTTAGCCAAATGGTTCTATAGCCGGCAGCACGGAGACAAACTGAAGAGAGTCTTCATTGAAGATCCACGCAGAACCTCTCTGCATTGAACTTTGCTTCGAATCCTGAACGGAGAAAATTAGTATTTTTTTGTGGCCGGTCAACCTGATCAATGTAGACGTATATTACTGCTGGCTTCGACGTCCTGGTAATATAAATATTGGAAGCGCGATAGGTCAAAATGCCGTGGCAGCATCTAACGTTGCGAGACTTGTCTCCCACCTTTTGAAAACAGATAATTTCCCTCATTCATCATTTGCAGCGAGCAAGTTTTCCTGAATCAAGTAATTGCGAAATCAGCCCAACTCCTTCAGTGTGGTCCAGAGGCTTTTTCGGCGAAAAGCAGCCAAGATGAATAGCCAACGCACCGACCGGCGTGGGTAGCTCAAACTTGAAGCTAACCGAACACAACCGAACTCAAGAAAAGCAGCTATCGAACCTTCCCATTCACTTGACTGCAACATTGATGTTCCCTCCAGTATCAGTTACCAAGCAGTCGTCACTTTGAATGTGCTTCGAGACAGACAAGAAATCAAAAAGTTTTTCCGTGATTCCTCCCCATCCAAGAAATCGAAAGCACGCGACCGTGTGCTGTGGAGTAAATGGGCTTTCAAACACTTAATAGAAGAAAACAATTTACTGAGGCTTCACCACACTAATGATCACTCAGGCAAACTTAAGAAATATTCGGACCTTCGTCAAATTACATTGTTCGCCACCGCGCCGACAACACGTCTCCGCGAAAGCCACCAGAGACGGGGAGGGGCGCGGAGCGACCTGGACCGGCTGGTTCCCGGTTTTCCCGCTTGGCGGCGTCCGTTTTGCTGGAGTCGCGAATAATAGTTAGTCCAAAACAAAAGGTGTAACACAGGCGAGAGTTCTCAAACTCCAACATACGGAACACGACGGCACTTCACGAAATAATATTAGTCTTGCCAAGTTGATGTCTCCAGACATTGCAGTATTTCTTCTTGTACTCAAGCTTTTTTTCTTTCGAGAAGGCACAGCGGTGCTCTCAAAATGTTGGACTTGGCTGGTACCTTCCTTCATCGTTTTTAAGGGGCGATGAAAATTTATTTTGCCGAAAAAAGTTGGATGGATGGATGCTAACGGCTGCACCCTTTATGACAGACGGTATCTTGTGCCACCTAGCCTAGTACTCCTCAGTGTTGCCAGATGGTCGCACCACAAACCGCCAAACGGCTGGAGGAAATAACCCAAACATGGCCAAAACTGCTAAAATTCTATATTGTCTAAAAAAAATTGTAACTAGTGTATAAAATTTCTCTCTAACTAGCAAGATTTCCCTTATTCCCACATAGACCGGAATATAATCTGGGAAATTTCCTTTGGGATGGCAGGCCCGCGTAGCCGTTTTTCTGCCCGTCTAAAATGTCTTCAGTTTATATTTATGAAGCACAAATAACTAAATTTCTGCAGTGAGTTAGAGTAGTGGGCTTGTCATTTGCTCAATGTCAGCAAAATTGTTATCATTGAGAGCGACGCTTGCAACCTCATTGAGATGTCACAGTGACAAACCTCAGAACATGCTTTTAACTGACTTGTGCGTGTTTTCAAAGTCTGCCATATGAAATTGACCCAGTAAACTATATGCAACAATCTCAACAAAAGAAAAAGAAATGTGGGGGCTATAGGACTATAATCTTTAAGACAGGTTACTGGAAGTTCTAACCGACCTTATTCGAGTTTCCTGGGAAATATCACTTATTTCAAAGCACGTAAATTTGGTCGCTGAAGCTTTGAACTGCCACCAAGTCAGAACAATAGAAGTGTATGTTGGCGGGTATCCTGGACAACACACCTAGTAACACCTGGGCCCATTTTCTCGAACGGGAACCATGGGTTAAAGTTAACTATTGTCCCTAGAAGCGGGAATTCTAGGTCATGTGACTGGGAGAGCAGGGGCGCCGAGTACCTACAGTACCTACAATGAGGCCTAATAGTTCTGCTTGGTTCTGCTGAACGTTCATTTCGATCCGGCTGTTATATTAATAACGCACCATCCGCCTATTAGCACGTCAAACAAAACGGTAGTTCAGAGGGACTACTAAACTAACCGACGGCAGCATTCCGCAAAGGCATCAGTCTTCAGCAGTCCGGGATTCAAGAAATATAACGGTACATAAGTCTTGCAAGTGTTTTTATGGTGAGTAAAGAAATGTTTTGCGAACGAGTGTTGGTATATATTTATACCAACACATTTAATTTGTTACACTATGCACGCCAACTCGTAAGCAGCGATTACTTTGCGGAGAAAGGGGGTTATCCTCGATGAAGTCTTCGTTTCGGGTGAACAGCTGGGACATTGTGCTGTATTTCTGTTCGCAGTATGCCGACAGAATCGAGGTTCCTACATATCCCCGGTGGCCAGCAGTTCAACGGTGACAAGAAGCCTAGCTTCTCGTCACCGGTGGATCGGTTGGGCAAATGGAAGAGAGGGCAAACAGTTGAGATCAGCAGGAATTGCAGAAACGTGCGTCGCAAGGAACAAAAACGAGACTACAGCACCGGTTTTGCCAGACTGGAAGGCACACGGGAAAGTTATGCATTGTTTATGGCGAAACATGTTGAAGGAAATCCTTCTTACATTTTCGAATATTCGTCGACAAACTCTAGCCTAGTGGCTAAAATTTTTTCGTACCATCTGAAGCAAATAAATTGGTCTTCAAGTACAACATTACTATATTTTGACTTAAAATACCATACTACATCGATAACAACCAGCGGAAAAAAGAGGATAAACAAAATGACTGGCTTGTTTCACCGATAGATGGCGCATCTTACTGCCCAATCAAAAATAATTATTGTTGTTTTATATCCAGCCGTTTATTACAGTACCTAGGTACTTTTTCCTTCCTAGGCACCGTGGTTTACCAAAATGGGTTTACCACCGCTTCGAGAAAACCGGCCCTGGTAACAGTAATGGTGTATCCGCACGACAAATCTTTATGTCCGGAGGAAACTCGGTAAGTCATAGAGCTGTGGGAAGGAAAGGCCGCAAGGAGGAGAAGGCGGTCCAGAAAATCCAGGCGAGCTCTCCCACGACAGAGTCGTGTGTGGTAGAGTCAGCAATTCTTTCTTTTTGTTAACGTGCTGGCGACGTTGAGTGCACCCAGCAAAAAGCAGGGAAAAAAGAAAAGCAACACGCACCTCTATTTTGTCGATTGTAATCCTTCCCCCAAAAGGGGAGGGAAGGGGAGAAGAAGAAGAAAGGACGGGGCCCGACTGCTCCGATGGGATATTCTGTAGGCCTGTCGCAAATTCTCCACAGCTCCTTGCGAGCTCGAGGGATTGGGGAGCATCCGTGATGCGTTGCACGTGACCTCAAAGCTCCGCAACGTTTATTCCTCTCCTCGGGGAGGAACTCCGTTGTGCAAATACCCCATAATAGCATGAAGTGGACACTGTTCTGTGCATAGAACGCAGCTCTCTCCCAAGTGTTCATTTATTTATTGTACTAATGCCCCAAATTTGTCGGTTTTTAGTGGCTTTTCAAAATTCCTACCGGAGGTTTTTGATTTTTAGTTGGCAACACTGCTGCTGTCTGCTAGGTGGTGCAACCTGCTGCCTAATACAGTGGTTTGTGCTGTCAGACGCGTGGGCTCCATTCACGGGCACGACGCCGTTTATTTTTTTTTTATCCGTTGCTTTCTAAATTTAATACTTCCTCGTTTCAGTGTAACGGGCTGACATATCAAACGGTAAAAAAGAAATCTGGGGAGTTCTCGTGTAGCCGTTTATTTTTTCTTCTGGTTATCACTAAGCTGCAACGGCTTTGAAATGACGTGCACTGAGCCTCATTGGAGGCACAGCCTGGCATTTCCATCTAACCTATCCAGTCTGGAACTCTACCACATTATTGTCTTTTAACACTGGGAAACACTATGTAGCCCTCGCTTTTTTTTTTTCGAGAATATATTGCATATTTGCTCATTTTAGCGGAATTTATGCTCTATGTCTGGCAACCCTGCATTTTGTGGCTCCATGGTGAAAATGAGGAGTCTGAACAGGCAATGGGCAAAACGGGCACGAAATCTTAGGAAGGCATTATTGCAGATGGGCAGTGGAGTGGAGCAAATGTGTTCCATGGTACAGGCAGTTAAGGAGGCAGGGAGATAAATGTGGGAGGAGAAAATGCAGGCAAAGTCAGCTTTAACGATTTATAGGTCAAAAAGGCGAGAAATAAAGAAGGAAGGTTTATTCTATGATTCAAGAGGGAGCGCTCTACTGTTTAAGGCAAGGGCGAGAGTCTTGAGAACAAAAACGTATAGGGCCAAGATTTAGGACACAGATGCAACGTACGCATTCTGTGGAGAAGACGAAACAATTGAGTATGCGATTCTAAAATGTAAGGAGCTTAGTCCTGCCCTTCCCGAAGGGGCGACAGACGTACTGGTGGCCCTCGGTCTGGCTGGAGAAGATGAAAGTGTGGGTTATAGGAGAGTAGAGGCAACAAAGAGGAGGTTGGAGTGCTGGAGGAAATTGTCTAGGGAAAATTGAAGGAATTAGACCTAACTAGCACAGCTGGAGGACAGGCGGGACGGAGGGAATTTTGGACTCCCTCCCACATGGCTCTGGCCCAAAGTCTCAACCCTGTCTCCCAGTGGGTCTGGCGTTAGGTGAAGCCGACAAGGTTCGACGAGAGGAAAATTGGCGACTGCCTCGCCAGGGGGAGGAGGCAGGGCGTGATGTTTTAGTTTTTCTTGCTTGATCCTCCAAAGGTCTGCCTGGCGATCATCTTCATGGCCTGGTTATAGTGAGATAAACGTATTGTCTTGAAAGGGGGAATCAGGTTTTTGTTATTGTTTTTCAGGCTAGGTGGTGCAAGGTACCACCCAGTATAAAGGGTACAGCAGTTGTTATCCATCCATCCATCCATTTAGTGAATGGAATCGGGAGCATTGTATAAATTTGATTGTTGTGGGTGAGGTTTTTGTTGTTCACCCTACGGATATTCAACGCGAAAAATGGGATGAGCAACTGTCCAGCATGGGCGTTCTTTGGGGACTTTGCAGTTTGTTTGCGTGGTGGGCTACCCAAAACCGTTCACCTCTACACTCGATCATGCCACGAGTGTCGGCGGCGCAAGAAACCCCTGACGTAACTATTAGGACTTCTGCATCCGATTACTCCCCCATCCACACCGTTGCAGCAGATCGGAATGGATTTACTTCGCCCTTTCCCGCCGTCAACGATGGGTAACCGCTGGATAATCGTCGCCACAGATTATCTCACACGGTACGCCGAGACAAAAGCCCTTTCATCAAGTACGGCTGTTTAAGTCACCAAGTTTTTCGAGTCCATTGTCCTCCAGCACGGCGGCCCCGAAGTCCTCATTACAGACCGTGGATCCTCGTTCATGGCCCAGCTGACGCAAGAGATCCTTCGTCTCAGTGGAGCCGGCCACTGTCGAATTACTGCGTACCATCCGCAGACAAATGGACTAACAGAACGGCTAAACAAAACCATCGCCGACATGACCTTCATGTATGTCGACGTAGAGCACAAGACTTGAGCAGAGGTGTTACCCTACATCACATTTGCTTACAACACGGCGGTGCAAGAGACCACAGGAGTAACCCCGTTCCAGCTGATTCATGATCAGCTGGAACGGGGCATGACCGAATGGAGCGATCGCAGCGCTCCATTCGGTCATGCTCGGGGCCAGTACTGTACCCAGTGGCTACACATAATGTTCAATGGTCAAGGAACATTACGGTTTGTTTGATTTTAGTGTAGGGTGTATAGGTATTTTGCAAAGCGAGAAACGTGCTGCGCCCGAAACTATGCCTGTAAGGTCGCTTTCTCTCGTGAAAGTTGGATCCAGCCTGGTGCACGTAACCGCTTCTCTGCCAATACGGAGTTTACGGCACAAGGAAAAGGAATGCGACACTCTGGCTCTGCAAGCAGAGCCTATGCAGTTACTCTAAAATGTGCTTCTCCTCATCCGATGGTGCCCTCTGGTGTCTGGCACAGTCCTCGTCGGATGGCGACCTCTAGTGTCAGCAATAGTTCCGAGGTATTCAATCTTTAATTGAATCCCTCGGATTCAATCAATCAGGATGGACGACTACCTAGGATGCTTAGAGCCTATGGATTAAGTTATGGCCTTAAAAAGACTATTGCAAAAGTGGTTTAGTGCCCTTTTAACTTGCACCTTTACACTGTTATAAATGTGGAGATATGGTTTTCAAGTTATGAAACAAATGCCAATAACAAAGTTTAGGAAACGCGGGCAGGTTTGTTCAAAGCCGTGCCTATGGCTATGTGTCGTGTAACCTTGAATATAGCACAAAATATTAAATTAAAGCTATACCGGACACTACTTTAATATTTTGGGAGTTACCACGGGCATAGGGATAGGTACTGCATTCATCACGAGCAAAAGGGTAGCCCAGTTGATGTGTATTTCATATTCGTTGTCCATTTGGGGGGGGGGGGGGGGGGGGGGGGGGGGGCGGGGGCTGGGACACCCAGTGGTTAGATTATGCCTGAGGTTTCCCTCGTGGCATAACTTGTACAGAACACTTAAGGGGAGACACTCCCTTGGAGGGTCTACTTTTTAAGTATTTGTGCCAGGTCAATGAAATTTTTAGGGTATGTTAAACGTCAAAACTTAGGAGGCTACACCGACGTTCAACCCAAAAGGTTTATTTTTTGACAAGTTACAGCCTTATTCGTTGAAAAAAATGTACATGTAGCAGTACCAAAGGAAAAAAACGATCGTTTCAAAATATGAATAAAAAGGCACAATTTCTTTGTTGGGATATAACGCTGAATGACTAAACTAATCGGTAGTAGACTTGAAATAGTTTTTAAGGCCATATTTCACGTAAACATTAACTTTCAATAATGGTATGAATTTTTAATTTTTTTCTTGTTTCACAAACGTCAACATTTTTGTGTGAAGAAATAACAATTTGCAAAAGGTAAGCGCATAGCCGAGTTCTCCAGTAAATTTCATGCCAAAAATGAAAGCCGCTTACAACTCCCTGTAACACCGAATTAGAGCGCAGCTCTTGAGGAGGAGGAGGGAAGGGCACTGGGGGGGGGGGGGTTAAACTAACCAGTGGGGGGTCACGTGACCTTGGGGGTCACGTGACCCCCAGTGCCGATGATGTCATCACTGACGTCACTGATGACGTCATCACTGACGATGACGATGCGGGTACCGATGACGTCATTAGTGACGTCACTGATGACTTCACCAGTGATGATGACGATGACGATGCGAATGTCGGTGACGTCATCAGTGACGTCGCTGATGACGTCATCAGTGATGATGACGTCATCAGCGAGTGATGAGTGATGATGACGATGCGGATGCCGGTGACGACATCAGTGACGTCACTGATGATGTCATCAGTGATGATGACGATGACGATGCGGATGTCGGTAACGTCATCAGTGATGATGACGATGCGGATGCCGGTGACGTCATCAATGATGATGACGATGTGGATGCCGGTGACGTCATCAGTGACGATGACGATGTGGATGCCGGGTGACGTCATCAGTGATGATGACGATGACGATGCGGATGCCGGTGACGTCATCAGTGATGATGACGATGTGGATGCCGGTGACGTCATCAGTGATGATGACGATGACGATGTGGATGCCGGTGACGTCATCAGTGATGATGACGATGATGATGTGGATGCCGGTGACGTCATCAGTGATGATGACGATGACGATGTGGATGCCGGTGACGTCATCAGTGATGATGACGATGACGATGCGGATACCGGTGACGTCATCAGTGATGATGACGATGACGATGTGGATGCCGGTGACGTCATCAGTGATGATGACGATGACGATGTGGATGCCGGTGACGTCATCAGTGATGATGACGATGACGATGTGGATGCCGGTGACGTCATCAGTGATGATGACGATGACGATGTGGATGCCGGTGACGTCATCAGTGAGGATGACGTCATCGGGGGGTCACGCGACATCGGCGGGGGTCACGTGACCTCGGGGGGTCACGTGACCTCGAGGAGGGGGTCACGTGACCTCAGGGGAGTCACGTGACTTCGGGGGGTCACGTGACCTCGGGGGGTCACGTGCCCCCCACGAGGTCACGTGACCCCGGTGGGGGGCTCGCGCGGTGCATTATGGGACATTTCCCATGATGCACCGCGCGGTTACGCCGACGCCGACGGCGACGGCGACGGCGACGGCGACGGCGACGCCGACGCCGACGGCGACGCCGCTCAAGCCGGAAACGGGCCCCTAAGAGCTGCGCTCTAAAAAGCCATACATTAGACTTGGGGGCGCTTAACTCATCGAACGATAGTTTTAGAGCTGTGAAAAAATGGTGAAAACATGAAGCTGAGAAAAAAGGGTTTGAAAGTTCGAACAGTGTTTTAGTTTAGATGGGGCTTGCCATTTCATCTAAAATGCTCCAGGGGCATATGTCACTCCTTCCTCTGCACGGTCCCTCTGTGCCTTGGCCGCAGCTTCCATCTTCCTTTTTTTGTGGGACATCTTGGAGGACTCGAGCGCTTTCACTTTGGCCTTCGCAACCTTCATCTTGGTGGCCCTCTCTCTGTATGACGCTTGGTAGCTCCCTGGCTGTATGCCCATTTCCAACAGAACTTCCTGATTCGCTAGGACGAGCCACGTCACGTGGCTCGTCCTAGCGAATCAGAGCTCTTGTTTCGCCAGCTTGACCAATAAGAGCGTGCACAGCTATGTTTTCTACGGGGTTTTACGGTCTGTGAGCACAATATCGCGAACAATGCTGCGAACAGAACGAAAGAGGGCGAGACGCTCATTTCAACGAGGGGGGCCTGTCCATGCTAGTCCTAAGAAACGCGGAGGGAGCGTGCTTTGAAAATGGCACATTTTCGTAATCGGCCACGTTGTCGGCGCGCACGTGCGGCTGCCAGCACTTCGAAAATAATTTATTTCGGAGTAAATACTTTACTTACAGGAATAAAATTTTTGGACAGCATTCTTTATGAGTTGTAAAAGCTGGTCAGCCTATTTTCCAAAAATGTGACTTCTTTGAAAAATTTGCGATTCCTAGGCCGTGCCTCCTTTTAAGTGGCAATGAGCACGTGCTGGAGGCATAGGAGGAGGATATCCGGTTTCCATGCAGCATTCACATTCATGCTCAAAATATTGTCTCTCGTTTTTCTAAAAATCTATTGGAACTCATTTCTTCTACAATAGCTAAAATTGGTGGGTCTTGGATGACTTGACGTGTTGATGTTCCTTATTATTTTTTCGGCAATAGCTAAAATTCAGGGGTCTTAGATGACTCGATGCATAGCTGTTTCTTATGGTCTTAACTCTTTATCCAGCCCTTCCTCTAAATGCGGAATTGGCTGCCTTCCAACAATCAATTAGACTCCGTTTCTAAACGTTTTTTCAACTCTGGATGGGTTTATGCATGGTTCCAGGTTCCGAAGTCGCCAAATACTGTGCCCTGAAGCTCCCCGACTTCGTCAAGTCCCTCAAGAGCTACGCGGAGGGAGAGCTGACTGAGGCGCTGTGCGAGGGCTTCCTCCAGTTCGACGCCACCCTCATCACGCCTGGCGGACTCTCGGAGCTCAAGATGCTGGCCGGCGCCAGCTCGGATGACTCGGCGGAGGCGTCACCGGACGAGGGGGAGGCGGAGCTTCTGAGCGCCGAGGCCGAGATGCCCATTGAGGACCTCCTGGCCCGCTACAGCGCCAAGGCCAAGGAGCTGGCCAAGGAGGTGGCCAAGCTGGACGGTGCTAAGCCTAACGCGAAGGAGGAGGACCCCGCTAAGCCTAATGAAGACAAGCTGGTCAACGGGGACTGTTCAGCTGCTTCGAGAGACGTCGAGGCATCGGCAGCCGAGAAAGGTGATCGCTTGCTGTTGCGTCGGGCTGCGGTCAGGTGTGTCGGAATATGTGCGTTCTACGCCATTTTTTATGACTGAAAGTAAGTGTGAGGAAGCGGCTCCTAAAGACGAAAACTGACATTTTTTACGGTTGTGTATTGGATTTTTTAATTTTGCGTCCATCTCCGCTGAAAGATAGGACTAACAAACCCGGTTTTTCGGGCGGACTGTTTTTTTTTAGAAGTGTGCTGAACCAAGATGAAGTTATAATGTGGCTGCTAAATGCCACCACTAATGTTGCACTTTGGGGAATATTCCGTTTCGTTTGGTCGAGTCTTTACTTTTTAGGAATTTTTCCACAATGTCTGTCTACTTATGTTCCTACCATGCTCTTCAGGAAGCAGCTTTGCAAATTGCCCTTCATCTGCTGAGCAACATTTTCTGGCATTTTTTTTCTTAATTTGCATCGAAGTTGTTTTTTGTTAGTGACATTTTTTTTGTTGGTGAATCTCAGAAGCACAATAGGTAATAGATCTTGGCGTTACTCAAGAAACAAAACCTGAGATGAGTCAGGTGTCGGGTGAAAACCTTAGCTTGTTTGGGCTTTCTTTTCCCGTCGATGTCGTTCTGGCCTGTTTTACAGGCCCATTTTGGCTGCCAAGAAACTGACCACTTAAAGGAACGGGTGCACAACAACCAAGAAATAAAAATGACCGCATCTCCACGTGGCGAATGATTTTGATATGGGCGAAGCCCTGGTGGTACTGATGATACTGATTTTATTCTTCATAGATAGTGCTGAGTTCCGGGTTGCGTTTAGACTTCATTATTACTGCTTTATGGTCGGTGAAATGCAAAGCCAGTGGTTCTTCTAGCGGATCAGCTTGGATCCGCTAGCAGCCCTGGGAACGCATCTCCACCACTTAAGTCAACGGTCCATGTCAGAAAGAGAATGTGTTGTATAGAACGTGGTTATATACACATTTGATCATTTGACCACAGCGCCCTCACGTCTATAAACGTTGAGCCAATGCATGCAAAGTTTAACGCGATTATATACGCATTTGACCACAGTGCCCTCTCCTGTATAGACGTTGAGCGGCTACATGAAACGTTTCATCCATGACAGAAACCCCAGCTCTTGAGTTACTACATCTCGGGGCCCCCTACTCGTCCCGCAGTCATGGCCGAGTGGTTAAGGCAATGGACTAGAAATCCATTGGGGTCTCCCCGCACAGGCCCGAATCCTGTCGACTGCGCAAACATATTTTCTTTTTATGTGAGCACAGATGGACGGACAAGGCTAGACCCTAAGGAGCTTTGCCCCTAAAAAAATTATAGCAGTTCGAAATCTGCTTTTTTTGTCACAAAGTCTACTGGTAGAGAAGTGGTCGCTCGAGGCCTTCTCACTGTTTTAACCGAGAATTGGGTTTTCTGCTCGGAGAAGTGATTCTGAAAAGAGATGTCGCATCTTGGATGGAGCCTACATCCAAGGCCCCGTGACGTCGCATGACGTGGTGAAGTCATGTGACCTGGTCTATTGTCCACGTCAGTCACCCAGTGTGGTCATGGGACCTGATAACATATAATCACATGATGGGGCCTTTGCTTTTTTTTTTTTTATCTCGCTCATGTGCAATAGCAACAAAGTGCTCAAGATGGCTGATTGGTATCTTGTCTATGTTTTTGTTGTTGGTGTAGAATGATAGCAACAGAGATGCCCACGTATTTCAAAAGTAAGATTTTGTCCATGGCACATATTCATTAGCTGAAGTACTGGAATCCGTAAAACAATTTTTCTAACTTCCCAAGGACTTGCCCTGCTGTTTCAGTAGATTTTTTTCTCAGCAAATGCACGTGTCTTAGCAGCAAGCAATTAGCCGGATGGCGTGTCAGCACAAGACTTGCCAGCTCGAAACAATAAAACCCAAAGAACTGCTAAAGCCACTAAATTTCATATGCAGGGCAAGGATAACTTTTTAAACAGTGCAGTAAATAAAAGACCCCTTAAAAGGGAGCTTCCTTGTTTTTTTTTACTTTTCTCGCTTTAGTGCACCGCTTCATCTTGCTGTTGCCAGGTGTGTCGCCGGACCTGCCAACATACACCTCAGTCGTTTCAATCTTCCGCACATCATTTGGCGGCAGTTCGTAGCTTCTACCTCCAAATTTGCACGGTTTGCAGAAAGTTTCCTTTTCCAGTGGGGGTATCCAACCCGTCCGAGGTTGCTTGGAATGTTCGCTGACCCGTCTTCAGATTTCTCGCGCATACCTTACTGGGTCCCGTTTCGTTTGGCAGACTCGGAAAAAGCATTCGCACATTCACGCACTAATCAATTCAAAGCTCGACGGCGTTGCGAGCGTTAGTGACACCGACAACAATTTTGGCGAGAGTAAGTCACCAACCGATTGTTCGGACTTTGTGGGGACCGAAAAAACATCCGAATAAAGTCGGCGGATTAAAGAACTCGCCTTTGTTAGGTCAAAGCAGGCTTAAAAAAGCCGTCGATGGTGCCCCGCTTCAGGTTACGCCTCCGCTCGCGTTTGGCCATTTTCTATTAGCTCGAGGATCGCCGCCTTGTTTTCCGGGGTACGGTCGAGCACTTTCCACGCTTCTTGCCGACACTTTGCGGCGGCGGAAGAACAGATGTGACTCTGATGTCTGAGCCGGCGTAGTTTGAGAGCACGATTCACCGAAAGGCACAAGTCCACAACTGCAGAATGGCGAATGGACGAGCAAAGTGGTAACAATGACAACGATAATGGCCCGAAGCTAGAGAAAAAGAAAACAGTAGCGTAGCGTCACCTAGCAGTAGGACTTGGCAGTACCCGAGTAGCGCCGCGAAACCGAGCCGAGCCACGCGCGGCACACATAGAATCTAAGATGACGGCTTCTCGGCAGCGTTTCCCGCCGATCGCTCGCGACGATTTTGTCCGAAAAATTAAGCTTTCAAACTTTGATCTGTCCGAAATGCGGTCGTGAATGTGCGCCATTTCTATCGGATGGGTCGCGGTTCCTCCTTTAGGTCCAAAATATCGGAGTCCGAATTATCGGCATCCGAAAAATTGGTTGTCAACTGTATGCAAAACGGATGACCCCTCGACTTGAATTTACCGTAAGCTTGAAGACTGCTCAAAATTCTGCCACTTGCAAAATGGCAATTTTTCCCTTTAGACGAGAGTGAAAACCGCTAAATTGGCAACACTGGTCAACACCGTATCCTAGTGGAGATTGGAAGATGGGTGGAAAAGATCAAGGGAGGGGTAAAGATACAAATAAAAATAAACAACACAGAAAAAACTAAATTTATACAAATTAAAAAAAAAGGTTGTTGAAATGTTAGGCTAGGTGGCGCAAGCTGCCGCCCGTTACAAAGGATATAGCCATTGCCATCCATTCATCCTATTGCTTTCTGTAGAAAATATTTTTGGGGGCAGATGTGCAAACACCTTTCGGTGACCTTTGACATTTTGTGTATCGACGACCATGCAGACAGCAGCAAGGACGCGGCAGGCCCCGCCGGGGCCGGTGGAGACGAGGGAAGGTCGACGGCCTCCGAAGCAGACGGCGGAGAAGGTTCATCGTCGGGGGGAGACACTCCGGAGGGAACACGCCGTTTGCGGCGCCCCTGGAAACCATACATGTCGCTGGTTGCAAACGCAGACGCCTCTTTAGATTCTTCCGAGAGCGAGGAGTCCTCGGAGGAGGAGGAAGAGGATGGAGAGGACGAGGAAGACGAAGAGGATGAGGAGGAGGAAGAAGAAGAGGCAGAAGAGGAGGGAGATGCAGAAAGGTGGGCACAACTAAAGCCCCTTGATGCGTTTGTCTTACAAGTAGTGCCAAATGTGCCAACGCAGGAGGCATGTTCCTCGTGCGGCCCTCACGAGCAAATGGTGTCTTGGCGCTCGCTCGTGGCACGTGTCTTGCGCTTTTGCCAATGCAGGAGGCACGTGTCTTGCGCTCTTACAGTATAATTGCCGACGCTCGTAACTTGGCGCAGCGTGCACACTGCGGTGTCTTCGACAGACTTGCAGTCATTCGTGCTTACTTCATGAGTGCCAAGGTACTATAAGCCTGCCAAAGACACCTTCGTGTGCTTGCTCCACGTGCTTGTGGCTGGTCGGTGTCGGTTGCTTTTCTTTGGCTCTGGTGGGACTCGGGCGTAGGAGTCGGGAAGCATGAATATTATCCGGGTGCTTTAGGCGCGACGGTTTGGGCGTTTTTGCCTGGGAGAGTCACCTCAATAGTGTATGGCCAGGCTCCCCTTACACCGTTCCACATGGCGTCTGCTCGTCTTGCAGCATTGCCAAGGCTAGCATAGCTTCCACACTGCTGCAGCCCTGCACTGCTGCCAGAGCGTGCGGCTTGACCTTGTGTCTGACTCACACACTCTTTCGCGCATAGGGAAGCGCCAAACAAAGCCATGTGGAAACTGTGCTAGTCTTGACAACGTTGCACAGAAAAGCTGACACTGAGCGTAGGAAGTGCTTGGCTAGATATTGTGCCCCCCCCCCCCCCCCAATCCGTCAGACACTGCAGACATCTTGCAGAGTTAATGTCTGCAGTGTCGACTCCGCAAGACGTCTCAACTTCTTAGCGTTCCTTTTACTACTGGTGAAAGGAACACTAATAAACGATCCTTGTCACAAAGTGGTTGAGTGCAAATGTAGGATGGTGTTGATATATTTGTTGCGCTAATTAGCCTTTCATTTGCTCAGCTTTTATTTCGCTGCATCTCAGATCTTCTGCATGCAACTTGAAAGTTGCATTGTATGTGTCGCCATTGTAACAATGTGTCCCTTTGCACCTTAGAAATAAACTGTCCGCTTGTCTACTTCACTATGGCAAAGGCTGTAGTGCCTTATGTTGTAAGCCTAAACACGTCCTTGTGTCTTCCGCGTGAAAGAAAGCTACGCCGCTGGAGTCACCCAGGCTTACTAGGAGAAGCACACGAATACAACAGCGACAAAACTACCATATTTTCCAGGCTATAATCCTCGGACCATACATGTCTAAATTTTACCCGGTGCGGACTATACAACGATTTGTATTTTTTTTTTTTATCGTTGGCTGTGACAAGACATGAAGGTTTTTATGAATGACAGAGTATATTAACATTGATTTACTTATGATACAAGCTTTTTTGTGAGCTAATACAGCAGGCATTTGTCAAGGTCAGCCATGCATGGTAACTTTTCTGTTCAGATTTGGCATTAAGTGCAGGTGATGCACGACTCTGACTGGCAAGTTTGCCGCATCCTAAACGGCGGTCCCTCGATCTTCTCCCGACGACACCGTAGACGTGTCGTGTCGCCAGCTGTGATGATCCTGACAGTGTGGCAGACGGGGCGAATGCCCATTCTGCCGCAGGTCACTCGCCAGCTTGACAGTCGGTCAAAGCTTCGGCAGCCACGGGTTGGGACTCCGCGATGAGGGCCACACTTTCTTTAGCTCGTACATTTTGTCAGGACTTCTGGTGCCGACCGCCGGGATTGTGACAGCACGACGCTCCGGCTTCTGCTACATCATCTGTTGCCGCTTCGCCGCTGATTTTGTTGCGTGCAAAAGTGCACTGCAGTCACTATACTACAACTGATAAAAGAAACTGCATGAGGTAGCCACTCGGTGGGTAGGCAGTTATTTCGAGTGAAGCACTGCCGGTGGTCTCCCAACGACCGACTTTAGCCTTCATGGAAGAAGCAACTTGTGTTTCCTGACTGAGTTGACTCGAAAAAGTGTCTTGGCTAGAGCCACAGCCTACCGGCTAGAGGGTAGAAGTGGCACATCCAGCTAGAGGGTAGAAGTGGCACTTCTACGAAGGGGGCTACACCGGACGTAGTATGACTGTGTAGTATGACTGTGTTGTTTGCCATGAGTATATAAGAAAGTGGTTTTTTTTCATAAACGCTAGTTGCGAGTGCGCCTTGTTCACGTCTCCTTTCTTGTATCTTGTCCTTGTGTATTTTCGGCGCCCTGAAAGTTATCATGAACCAACTAGCCCAGATTGCCATTCTAACAAATGGGCAGCTGACGCTCTGGAATGTTTGACGCAACTGTTCTTCTCTTCTCAAATCTTGTTTTCTTTTCTGCAGCGCAACGTGGGACAAGAAACTGAAGCAGCGCCTGTCCCAGTTGGATTCACTCGCAGACACAGAGACAGAGACGGTGGGTGACTAGCCTCTTGCGTGCCCGCCGGTTTTCTAACCAACGTCCCCGGTCGCCTGCTAACTTTAGGTGCAGGTGTCGGTCTGGTTTTGGTCTTATCCTGGCTCTGCATATGAAGGCCAGTTAAAATATTTTTGAGGCTTAGTATTTATATCTATTTATCCGCAGTAGTTTGCTTTTGCGGGTGTTTAGTAAATTCTTTGCTGAAAAGTACAAATATTGCGATGAGGCTTACTGCTATAGGCCCTCGGCCTGCAGTAGAGTTCTGTCGATATGTTCTTAGTTTGCCTTCCTGGCTGTTTTACGTTCACAAATGCCGACCCTATTGAACTCCGAGGATGTGTGTGTATCAATATCCCATTTGTTGAGTCTGGTCTCGTTTGCTACCTTACGCACCGCTGTCTGCTGGATATTCGCTAGCCGTCACACGTTGAATGTTGTCCACTAAACTTCACGATTTGCACGACCACCTGCCAAACCGTTGTGTAGTCGCTCGCTGAACTCCAGGTCTGCTAGTTTGCATTCCACCGTCTGCTAAACCTTTGCAACCCACTGTGTATCGGGCACCACCTACTAAGCTTCACTTTGCAAGTTACACGTCCGTCTGCCAAACCATTGTTTGTCTGGAACAGTACATTAAATTTTTGTTTGCTTACTTGCAGTGCATTCTGTTCTGAACCTTTGCTAGCTGTCATGTATCACACATCACCCACAAAACTTTTCTTTGCAAGCTACACTATCGTCTATTAAAGTATTGTGTGTCCAGTGTCTCCAAGCTCTCGTTTGTCAACTTACATGCTGCCATTTATTAAACCCAGACAAACTGTTCTGCGTCCGATATCATCCACTAAACTGCACTTTTCAAGTTGCACTATAAAAACTACCAAATAGTCACATGTCCGTCGTCAATCATTAACAAACTAGAGTTGGTAAACAACAGTTTAGTGAATGACGCCGGACGTGCGAGCGTTCAGCAGATGCTGGGAAACTTTTGTCTGCTGACTTGCACGCCTCTGCCTGCCCAGCAGGTGGGCTACGACAGCGGGTGCACCGCGGTGGTGGCGCTGGTGCGTGGGCGCACCCTGGTGGTGGCCAATGCGGGCGACTCGCGCTGCGTGGTGTGCCGCTCAGGCAAGGCGGTGGACATGTCCCTGGACCACAAGCCCGAGGACGCGACGGAGCTCAGCCGCATCTGCCGGGCGGGCGGGCGGGTCACCAGGGACGGCCGCGTCAACGGCGGGCTCAACCTGTCCAGGGCCATCGGTGAGGCGCATCCCCCGCTTTGCCTCGGTCGCAGATGGGGGCGCGGTCGATCGCGACGCGAAAGAATAATAATTAGGGATGTGCGAATATTCGAAACTTCAAATACTTCGCGAATAATACTTACTATCCGGTTCGATTCGCTTCACACTTTTGCTGTTTGAAGTATTCGAGTTCTTGCAGTACTCCACATTATGGTCAGTATGGTTTCAAGCTTGGCAAACCCAAGAGCAGTGGAAAGTTACTTGCACGCGTTAGCGCGATCTGTCCTTTGCTTGCCATGATGTCTGGATTGCGGAGCTGGCAAAGTGGTCGTGGCACAAACGCTGTGATAGGTTTGATGAAAGACTACAATTTGCAACGCCACATGCATCGTCGTGAGCACAAACGCGACGGAAAGTCTTATGGATTCGGATATGAATTTATGGCTGACCGCAACTACTAAATCGGCGAGATCTGGCTCGTGTTATTTTCCCGCTTGATTTTCCGGTTCGTCAGTTTGCCAGTATTCCTTTTGTTATTTATTTCTGCCGGTTTGCACTCATAAAAGTGAGAATTGCTCCCTCCGCCTAAAAAACAACAATGTATTCTTAATTTATTGCTTCTTTGTGGTGCCCTCTATCGGCAGAACTATTGCACACGGAAAGAGATGGCGAAAATTCAGTGCGGCTGTGCGGCGCGATCGCACTATCTCCAACTCTGCTGTGGCTTGCCGACCCGCCTCCGCTTGCGTACTTCCGTTTACATTCTGTAACTTCACTCCTTGAAGGGTGTTTTACTGACTGATCTTTTATTTCATCTGTTTTTTATCAGTCACATGCCATGTTGGGTAAAGTATACCTAAAATGTACTTGAAGTAAAGTATGAAGTAAATGAGAGGTTGTGTACCTAAAGTCAAGTAGTAAGTACATCAGGAGCAATGTACTTGAAGTAGAGTATATAAATACAATGTACTTTCAAAGTAAAGTACACATACTCTTTAACACAATCTTTCATGGTGCCCTTTCCGCCCCCTATGCAGTGCTTTTCTTTTTTTTTTTTTTTTTAACTGGTAGGTATTGTCCCAAGGGTAGTTGAAGGTGCATCAGTTATTTTCAGAAATGGCGGCGAATATTGGATAATGTCAAGTGGTCAATGTGTAATTGTTTTACACTGGCTGATGAACTATTTAACGCAATCAACGTATAAGGCAAACTCAGAAAATGTACTCCAACTATGTGTTTTCTAAACCTACTTGAAGTAGCACTTAAGTATGATCTACTTAAAGTACTTCCCAACACCACTCACATGTGTGACATCTTTCTTATTGCAGTACAATTGACCTTTTCATAACTGTTTGTGAAAAAAAAAAATCTAGTTGTATTTTGATTGAGCATTCTTGTTTAATTCGCATCAAATGGAAAATATTTGTTTTTAAAAATGTTCTTATTTGAAACTACTATTCATATTCGAAAATATTCGATCTGATTCATAACTTTTATTATTCGATTCGAAAAATTTTGATATTCGCACACTTCTATTAACAATAATAATAATAATAATAAGTTTTTATTGCAAACATATGTACATTGTACATTATCCGGCCAGTGAAAGCATGCGAGTAGTCGTATGCAGGGCCGTCCAACAGACAGCATTTACAAAATTTCAAAGCGGGATTGCTAGCACGCAACTACTAAAACAAACGAGGAATGAAAATAAAATTTAAAAAATGTCTGAAACCATTGGACAACGTACTGGAGCTATACGGCGAGATATTGAAGGGAGAGGAGACAAGGGCGGCGTGGGGGACATATTAGCACCGAGCTCTGGTTGGAATCATGAGTGGGTAGATGCAAAGCCAGCTAAAGACAAAGACAAAGCCTTTGTCTTTAGTCGCTCTTTGAACATTGGAATCCTGCATTCAGCGTTTGAGACTGTAGACGCCGCCAATTGTGGTAGACCACGGCGAAATGTCTTCTCTCGAAACGACAGAAACATTGCGGCCTCCGCGCAGGACTTGCGTTGCAAGAGAGTGACCTCGACGTCCGCAAAAACATTAAGAGCCAAGCCGATTTGTCTTGGAACCTTGATGACGGCGAGCTGCAATGCACTGTACTTACCCTCTCAGGGTTGGGCGGTAGTCGTCGGCTGGCGAAAAGTCTAAGCTTGAGCCAACTGCTTGAACCAGAGCGACTCGCTACGTCGCCCGCTGGATTGCTGTATTGACGTTAGCAATTTGGCGCCAAAAGAACTCGCCGAAGAAAACGAAAAACACAAAAAGAAAAGAAAGAAAATGCAATGCTTGTTGAGTTTAAAGGGGCAATGCAACAATTTTTGTACTTGACGCAAATACCCCTAAAAACGGATCCCTGACGTTAATGACCTATGAAACACGCGTTCGTTTTTCACCCCACGCAATAGAAGTCATAAAAAAAAATTATAGAAAAACGAGCAGCGTTCACCCCCTCAACTCGCAGCCAGAACAAGCGGCCACGTGATCTGAAGCCGATTATATGCCGCCAATGTTGATCATAGCCACGCGCTGGGGTTGGCAAAGCGCAGGACACGCGCTGAGTTCCAGACATTGTTATGGCTCGGCTGTTGTCGTCGTTGCAGCGATTGGACACGGGTCACAACCCGAATGCTTCTCGAGCTAGCTATTGTCACGAGCTCAAGTCGAGTGCCCACGCAATGCTCGGGTCCAATCTATGAACCGCATTCAAATATCGTCACTTGGGTGTTCTGCGATCCCCACGTTACGTCATCAAATTTTGCAAAGGAGAGATTGGACGAAAATAACTGCTTTTGTCCTTGAAATTTCACCGCAATAAAGGAGTTTCTTGGCCAGTGGCGTTGCGTGCGAGTATCCTTGGGTCCCACTAGTGCCAGTAAGCTCGTGTATAGTGAAAAACATTCCAACTGAATATCGTTGCACAGGTCCTTTAAAAGGGGCACTGACACCATAAAGGTCTATTTTTTTTGTCGTCTGAAATGATGCAAGTTATAGTCATGGACGCACAAAAAAATACCAAACGCAAAAAAAAAAAAAAAAAAAATTTCCATGCGCGCATGCTTTTATTTAGGGGTGAAGCTCCTTAGGGTCTAGCCTTGTCCGTCCGTCCGTCAAGCGTCCGTGCTCACATCAATTGCCATCCCATCTGTCTTCTTAAAAAAAGAAATTGACCGCATCTCCACGTGGTGAATGATCTTGATTGGGGCAAAGCTCTGGTGGTGCTTGTCTGCGTAGACGCTGAGCCGCAGCATGCCGAGCCTTTTGTTCGTTTTCATCCATGTCAGAAAGAGAATGTCTGGTATGGAACGTGGTTATATACGCATTAGAGCATTTAACCGCAGCGCCCTCTCGTCTATAAACGTTGGGCCAATGCATGCAAACTTTAACGCGATTATATACGCATTTGACCACAGCGCCCTCTCCTGTATAGATGTTGAGCGGCTACATGCAACTTTTCAATCATGACAAAAACTCCAGCTCTTGAGTTACTACCACCTCTCAGAGCCCCCTACTCGTCCTGCAGTCGTGGCCGAGTGGTTAAGGCGATGGACTAGAAATCCATTGGTGTCTTACCGCACAGGTTAGAATCCTGTCGGCTGTGCAAACATTTTTTTTTTCCATCATTTTTTTTTTTTTTTTTTTTGCCCTGCACGAGCATGAGCAAGGTCGATGTGAGCACGGACGCCGGACGGACAAGGCTAGACCCTGAGGAACTTCGCCCCTAAAATGTTTGCGCAGTCCACAGGATTCGAACCTGTGCGGAGAGACCCCAATGGATTTCTAGTCCATCGCCTTAACCACTCGGCCACCACTGCGGGACGAGTAGGGGGCTCTGAGATGTGGTGGCAACTCAAGAGCTGGGGATATCATGGATGAAACGTTGCATGTAGCCGCTCAACGTCTATACAGGAGAGGGCGGTGCGGTCAGATGTGTATATAATCGCGTTAAACCTTGCATGCATTGGCCCAACGTTTATAGACGAGAGGGCGCTGCGGTTAAATGCTCAAACGCATATATAACCACGTTCCATACCAGACATTCTCTTTCTGACATGGACCGTTGACATGGACTGTTGGCCCTGCAACAACTTTTTGACTGGTTTTTAATTTTCACCGAACCTGAGTGCACTGAATCTAGTAACTTAAAAAAAACTTTCCTTTTCTTAAATGTCGCTTTATTTTAAAAGTGATAGACAAATTAAAGTAACAAAAACAAGCGAAAGATAAGCTCCTTCATGACGTCCTTGGTCCTGGCTTGAGTTGTTGTGAACTAGAGGAGGAGTAATGAGCTCATCGAGCGCTCACGGCTGTCGCACTCCGTGTCGACGGCTCGAGAGGGCGCCACTAAAGCACGTGTTGGATAGGCTGTATGAAGCGGGTGGCCCGGAGGCTCGCATTGCATTTGCTGCGCGATTAAAGACTAATTCGGCATAACACTTCATCGGCCTCAAACGACAGCAAACACGGGGTAAAGATCAGCTCAGAACGGGAGCCACTTCGCGCTGCCATACCGCCAAATGGCCAAATCGCCAGCCAAGCCCTCGCCGAAAAGCTTCGGGACCGGTCGGATCCTCGAGCCGATATACGACTGCAGCGCCGCCGCATACATCCGGGACCTTTCTACACTCGCTGTTCGTCCGAGCCTCATCCCACTATCCCTTTCTAGTATGCGCCGTTTTCTCCGACGCTTCGTGGCGGGTTTGTCGACGGGGCTTTTCTTGTTTCCGTACTTTATAAACTGCATTCGTTTCTTTTCTGATCTAAAATACTGAACAAAAACTACTTTCATACAAAGTTGAGACGGTTCGCGACACTTATATCTTGTATCTCGACTAAAAAAAAAAGCTTTTAGCGGCTTTGACCAGTGGTAAGCCCAGGACCAAAGACGTCACATATTGCGTGCTTTCGGCAACGCGGGTCGCCCTCGTAGGTGGAGGAGGTTTCCGCGTCGTCCGGTTAAAATATGGCGCACTGATATTTAGTTACTCTCTCCGTGCTCGTTGGCTTGTCCGAACCCCAAGAGACGTGGAAAACGCAAAAAAGTACACGCTTAAATAGGATCGCGGGCCCCTTTAAACGGTGGAAATGCGTTCCCACGGCTTCTAGCGGATCCAAGCTGATCCGCTAGAAGAACCACTGGCTCTGCATTTCACCAACCATAAAGCAGTAATATTGAAGTCGAAACACAACCCGGAACACAGCACTACCTACGAGCAATAAAAAAAAATCGGTACCATCAGCACTAAATTTGAACAATAAAATCAGTATCATCAGCACCACCAGAGCTTCGCCCCTATCAGCATCGTTCACCATGTGGAGATGCGGTCATTTTTTTTCTTTTCTGGGGAGTGTTTTTTTTTTTTTAAATTGACCTGAGCACATGTGAAAGAAGTTTGAAACAAACATCGTCAAATCAGTTTCTGAAATTGCCTTTCTGGAAGGTCAAGTAAAATGCACGAGCATGCCGAAAGAACTCGTGGAAAATACCAACAAATGCGAAATCCCGAATTTAGAACTCAAAATGCAGGAAGTCCGAAAGGGCAGCTCGTGGCCTAGGAAATCCTCACGCAGCTCTCACTCACCTGACCATTCAAGATGGCGACTGGCCTCCTCGGCCAGAAAACAAGATGGCAACACGAACGCTGCTTACAATGAGACTTGCTCTGCGAATCTCGCTCTGCAAAGAGAGCCCAGAACGTAAAAAGGAAAACCTATCCGCGGTTGATAGGCTTGAACGGCAATGCTGTCCCGCAAGCCGAAGTTTCATCACGGGAGAAAGGAGCGTCCAAGCATCAAAGTTGGACGCACTCGGCTAACCACTAAAGGCGTGACGAAATTCACCGGAGCTCGCAATCCAATCTTGTATTGTGTCTCGTGATGCAAAAGCTCGATGATCTTTTTTTCTTTTTTTTTTTTCTAGACGGTAGTTCAAATGGCTACAAATTTGTCACCAATGTGCGCGTGCGTGCCCTTCCGCTGTTGCAGGGGACCACGCCTACAAGCGCAACACGGAGCTGGAGCTCCGGGACCAGATGATCACGGCCCTGCCGGACATCAAGACCTTGGAGCTGGACCCCGAGACCGACGAGTTCATGATCCTGGCCTGCGACGGCATCTGGTACGTGCTGAATGCCTCGTGCGTCTGCACCGGGGGCAGAGAACATAATGCCAGGGAAACTCACGGATTACATTCAGGGTGTCTAGCGACCGGGAAAACCGGGAATTGTCAGGGAAATTTTAATTACCGGGAAAAAGCAGGGAATTGTCAGGGATATCTTCTAAAAGCGAGCCCAGTCAGGGAAAATGAACTGGAGGCGACATCGAGTGGCCCTCAGCAAAGACTTGAGGACTTGGGGGCAGAAAAATAGGCAATAAATTCTGCCTATAGCGGAGCGCGGGCTCTGCTCACACAATGTAGCGTGTGCTACCCGATGCAAAGGGAACAGCCGATAAATCCAGTCGAAGCTTTGGATTGGATTGAGGGCGCGACACTAGGAAAGATCCAGTTAGAGCTACTAGATTTAGTAACAAATGGAAAAGAGGCAATACCCTAACCTAATAAAAGCCTTAAGCCGAAAGTATCAGGTGTGCATCTGGCGGCCATGTTGCCATTCAGTTATTGATGTGTGGTTGAGCGTCGTGTTTTCATCATGTTTCCGGAAGTGACCTCTTCACTGACGCCGTCGGCGGCAAGAAAGTGCTCGTTTAATCCGGACTGGACGAACCCGAATATTTCGGAATACGCAAGTTAGATTAAGCCCGTGAAAAATTCTTCTCACAGTGCTTAATGCCTTGTGTTGTAATGGTCTTATATATTTAACTGCCTCTACAGTGGTCAGGGAATATCACCTGATATTGTCAGAGAAAACCTGCAAAAGTCGGGGAATTTCAATATGATAATTTGCTAGACACCCTGACATTGGGGGCTCGGCGTTTTCTTGTCGGTTACCATCTTTTCCAGACCACAGAAGAAACTTTCTGTTAGAAAAAAGTTTAAAGCGATGCCTTTCTATGGAAACTTTCCACGGACCTTTCTTGTCAGTGTCAGTCTGACTGTGACTTCACGCTGTTACGTGGCATTGGGGCGTCCCACGACGTTACGTCCCTAAGTGAAAATTGGTCGGCTGGATTTGGAACTTTGTCCAGCTAAGACCTTTGATAATCCAGCTGGAGGTCAAATGGGTTGTCAGTGTCGTTATGGCTCGACATGACCGTGTTGAGTCATAACAAATGGGTTGTCACAGTGACGACGTCGCAATTTCCCCATTTACTAAAGAATATCCCGGATAAATTCCGACGGTGATTGCTGCTCATTAGAAACCCCATCAAATGCTATCGTACCTCCGACACATCCGACGTAATGTCTGAACCTGGCGATTTTTCTTTAAAAGGGTACGGGTACAAAATTTTAGCGCTCATTTCTTCGGCTACATATGGACCTTCGAGTACAAAGACCTAGTAGCACCCATCGTTTGTCGAAAAACTTGATAAAATATTATTTAAAACAAATTAAGGGAGGAGGTGGGGAATAAATATGAACTTTCTTAATTCTAGAGATATCTGAACGAAATTTACAGGGTGTATTTATAGCACAGACATAAGAGTAACTGCAAAGTTTCATGGAGCTGTGCATATTATCTCTCTATTCCCAAATTTCACCTCGTGGATGCCTTGGAAAGTTTGTTAAAGGGTTCCGATTTTTAACAGGGGTGGAACGACTGCGCCATTTGCGCCATTTTGCGGAAACTACGCTACAGCCAATACCTCGCGCCATTATAAACCATATCGCACAAGGTGCGCAAAAAAATTTTTATTTTTTCTTGGTTTCGTTTTTTATCGACTTGAATGGCAAGAATGAGCGTGTTCAGCTTGGTCAGCCTTGCACTCCTTTGCTTTGTACATCCTCCCTGTGTATCCCGAGTCGGAAGCGCGCGAAAAAACTCGGGGGTACTTTAACTTTGCTCCTGCTTATCGCTTCGAATACGATAACTCTGCTAATCGTAGTCTGCTGCTTCGATATGGAGTTGCACAATAGGATAAACTCGAAATCTGTTGCCCTGTTCTTTCCCGCAACTGCACGTTCGTTACTTACGCGTGTCACATGGTTCGCACATATAATTATGTCGAGCACGAGTGGGCTGTGCGATAAGCAGTGCTGGTTTGCATTTTGAGCAGCTGAAAGCCACTCAGAAAATATCAAAGACGCTATCTTCAGAAACATATGGTACTTTGTTTTCATTCTCATTAAGGCTCACAAAGTTTCAAGTTGTCTCATCTGTTACACTGTCATCCCATCTACCTTGGCCCCTAACCACTCATGTTCATCTGTGCTGCTAAGCGCAATTGAAATTACTGCCGTGCTTGTCTAAGACGCAAGCTGAAGTGCAATGAAAACTGATCTGAGCTGCTCCTAGCCTGCTCCAGAATGTAGTTTTAGCTGCTCCCAACCTGCTCCAAAACAGCTATTTCAGCTGCTCCTGTAGCTGCTTCCAAGTATATTTCATGATTTCCACCCCTGTTTAATGGTCTCGTAAGAAAAGTGCCGTGCCACGAGTGCACGGCGTACTAGTTTGTGCGAATCGGGCTTGTACACAACCACGAGAGGTTGCCACCGTCGAGTAGGCCACGTTGCGCCGCACCGGCGGCCGGCAAGCTTTGTTGAGCCGTCGTTCCCGCGTTGTCAAAGTCCCCTTGAATGGTTTGTTTGCTTCCCTGGACAGACGGAATGTTCACAAACATTTTGCACGTTTACGGTAACATGCGGCGCTATTGTGCGTCCCAAAGCTTTGGCGGCACAGTTTGCAAACAAGAAGGAACCGCCAAAAATTGTCCGTCTTGGTCGGCCATCGCATTCCTCACGCTTGCAGCAGTCTTTTATGTGGCTAAGACGTTTACTACGAATGGAGTGCAAGGGCGTTGAAGTAGTACGTGGATGGCAGACCCACCCGCGGTTTGATCAAGTAACCAAAACACTTGACTGCGAGCGAGTCGGTGTAGCGGACCGGGGTTGTCGTCCTAGTAATCATTTTAGTGTCGACGCGGTATTTTACGCACACAACTGCGTGTAGCCCGCAACGCAAGCACTCCTCAAACGCGGCCGTGGCGGTAGAACAGTGGGATCGACGAGGTGGTGCAGTCGTGCGGCCGTTCGGTCCTCGGGTACGTGACATTTATTTATTTATTTATTTATTTAAATACCTTAAGAACCCTGAGTCAGGGTATTACATAAGGGAGTGGGTTGAAAATAGCGAGGTTAACATTTGACGGAACGAACCAATCTCTTGAGCAGAGACGATGGCTTCGGGCAGGCCATTTTAGTCCACAGATGTCGCCGGGAAAAAAGATTTGAGGAATGCTGTATTTCGAGTGAAAAAAAGGTCAACTTTTGCATGGTGGTCAATGCGAGGAGATATGCGATGAGGTGGCAAGATGAATGAATTGCGTAGATGATAGTCGAAGTAAAACCTGTAGAAAAGACATAATTTAGCGATGCGCCCGCGTGAACACAAAGGGGTTAATGATAAATTTTGTTTAAGGTCAGTAACACTAACAAACCTAGAGTATTGAGACGTTATAAAGTGAGCGGCACGAGTTTGAACTGATTCTAAGTCGAATACAAGGTATTTAAGATGAGGGTCCCACACTGATGATGCATATCCTAGTTTCGGACGTACCAATGTGACCTATGCAAGTCGCTTCACAGATGAGGACGCGAGACGAAGATTACGGCACAAGAGACCAAGAGTGCGGTTTGAGTTGGAAATGATAGAATTAATATGGGTTTTCTAAGAAAGGTCGTGAGTGAAATGAACACCGAGATACTTGTAAGTCGACACGAAATCAATATTAAGATTACCAACAGAGTAGGAAGAGTGAAAATGTTGACGAGTTCGATAGAAAGAGAGGCATTTGGATTTTGATGTATTTAGTAGCATCTGCCACTTTGAACACCAATCATTCATTCGGTCTAGATCAGCCTGTAGGTTATGCAAGTCATCTGTGTTAGATATGGCTTTGTAGACTACGCAATCATCAGCAAACAGACGAGCGTTAGAAGACAATGAAACGGGGAGGTCATTAATATACACGACAAAAAGTAGGAGTCCAAGAACAGATCCTTGCGGTATACCGGAGGTTACGGGAGCACTTCGGGAACGACAGTTGTTAATTTGCACATGCTGGCTTCGAGAGGTGAGAAAGCCTTCGATCCAGGCTAGAATGGAAGAGTCAAGAGACAGTGTGGACAGCTTTGCTAGTAGAAGTTTATGGGAAACACAATCAAAAGCTTTAGAAAAATCGAGAAAGATGGCATCAACTTGGTGACACTTTTCTAGAGAAGAATGAATATCGTGACAGAAAGCGGCCAGCTGCATTTCGCATGAACAATGTTTCCTGAAGCCATGTTGATTGGGGACAAAGAATTTATTCTGTTCCAGAGACTGCACAACTTGTGAATGAATGACATCTTCCATGAGCTTACAGCATACAGAAGTTAATGATTGGGCCGGTAATTTAGAGGGGAGTGCTCATCGCCACATTTGTGAGCCGGAACAACCTTGCCTTCTTTCCAGTCGTCGGGAACATCACCGGTATCTAACAATTGTTGAAATAAAGATGTTAGAAAAACAGTTGACAGCGGTTTAGTCATTTTCAATATTTTGCTGTTTATGTCGTCAGCTCCTGATGACGATGATGTTTTGAGCGCGTCTATTAATTTGCTAATGCCGTTTTCTGAAAAAGTAATTGGATGCATAGGTGGCATGGACAGGGATGAAATATCTGACGGCGATGTGATGATCGTATTAATAAACACGGCAGAAAATGCGGCGCAAAACGTTTCAACAGCGTCATCATCGGTAAGGGAAATTCCATTGTCATTTACTAAAGAGACTGGTTTACAATAATGGGGATTAATTATACTCCAAAATTTCTGAGGGTTACTTTTGAGGGTAGCGGCAAGATCGTGCTGGTAGAATTGTGTTTTGGCTTTCTCGACGGCTGACTTGTACAGTGCGAAAGCAACAGAAAAGCAGGACCAGGCCAGATCGGTGTTAAGAAGTCGTGCACGTCGGTACAATCGTTTCTTCCGGTTGCAGAGCGACTTAAGCTCTCGAGTGTACCATGGTGCTGACTGGTTCTCCCGAAACTGTATTAGCGGTATGTGTCTATCAATTAGGGCAAGTAGCGTTTCTTTGAAAAGAATCCAATTCTCCTGCACAGAGCGATCCAAAAAGTTAGGCATACATGAGTCCACAAGGGACCTGATGCCGATGTTAATGAGATCAATGTGAGGGCAAGGTCACAACGGCTCCACGCCGCCAGGTGGTGGAGCTCGTAACTATGCTACGCTAGGCCCTGCGGAGGTCGACGTCGCTGGTGCGACGCACGTTCTGAGACACGTCGTGCTCGTCAACGGCTGATTTTAAAGCGCTCGCCGGAATCCGGCATTAGAAACGAAAAACGTACCCATTCGCTGAGAATACAAGCTTGCAATTATCATTTCAAGGTATCGATCCTATTTGACTTCCGAACGTTTTGCATATAGTATAGTATGTTCTAAATTTCGATTCAGCGTTCCTTTCGATAGTCTGCGGCCGGCGTGTAGTCCGCACCTGGAGCCTGGTGCACGTATAAAGAATCTTCGTACGCTGCACTCCTCGAAAAATACCCACTCTAATAGCTCACGAAGAAACTTGTAGCTTACACAAATCATTAGCACGCTCTGTCTTTCCGAGGAGGAAACTTTTTTTCTCCATAAAAATGTATTGGCGCCCGCTGGGACTTACAAACACAATCGAATGAGACGATAAATCGAATTAACTGAGATGGAACTAACGCCAGTGTACCGTATATACCGATAAACCCCAAAAGTTAACTTGCGAGCCAGTTTTATTAAAACAGGAAAAAACGGGAAGGCTTTGAATTGAAACAGTCCTCAAATAAGGAGAACCCACACTTCTTAGGCTGGAATTTTTGTGTGCAGCTGTATTTTTGCTCAACTCGGAACACAGCCCGTGCTGCCACCGAGGCTGCTTCCATTGGGAACCGGATAACTCGTTTCTTACTGTCAGTTGTACATTTTCCAAGTACAGCGAAGTCCCCCCAAAAAATGTAGTGGTTTCTTTTCATTGCAGAAATGAACTACACATTGCCGAACGCTCATTTTCCGCCCAGATGTAGCACCCGAGGTCCAAACCAGGTGCCAAAGTTTCAGCACTAACCGTTGTCCCATTCAAAAATAGTAGGTGATTTTTTCAAATTTTCAATGGGAACATGGGGCCCATTTTCACCCGTTTTCGGTAACTGGCGCCATAGAGCTCCATGTATTCGAGAGCTCCATCGGCTGCCATTTTCCCATTGAAATTTTCAGAAAATCTCTTATAACTTGTGGGATCTTGCTACCAACACAGGTACCGATAGAGTAACCAAAGGGTTGTCTCAACAGCGGTGGCGATCTCAAAGGAGACGTCAAACCTAGTAGCCTGCGGTCCCCACATCTCCGCGGTAATATAGACGACATTTAGGGCTACATTACCGCGGGTCGGTTCGATTAATTACCTCCGTCGGTGCCAATGATCGACTACCTTGTCTCACTCTCTCGAATATAGCGGAAGAGAAGACACACGTACCAGAGTAAGGACAGAGTCCAAGAGCATTTATTGGAACACTCTTTAAATGAACTGCTATGTCCCCATCCAAAATGCCCCCCGCGCCGGCAAGGTAAGAAAAGGTCCTTACCTGGCCAGACGCGGAGTTCTGGAGAGCCAAGACCGGGGAAGCGTCGGAGAAGTCGCCGACACACGTCCCATCTCTTTCGCGGTCACCCGGACGAGTCCCTTTCCCGAAAGCGGGAAAACAAGAGGCGAAACCTCCTCGTCTGTCAGCAGTGATCCGCAACCGAGCGGGAGGACGGAAGAGGTCCCCCCGGGAGAGAGTGAGAGGAGAGCTCCCCAAGCCAGGCGGCCCTCCGCCTCACGGTCAGGTCGGAGCTCAGGGTGAAGAAGGCCGAGCGTTCCGACCCGCGGCCGTTATCACAGCCATCGGGGAAGGGAGACCAGAGGAATCCCCACAAACTTTTAAATGAGATAACAGTTAGTGCTAAAAATTTGGCATCTGGTTCGTACCACTAGCGCTACTTTCGGGTGGACAATGAGCAATCGGCGATGCATTGTTTCTTTTTACAATGAAATAAACTGTAAATTTTTTTGGGGACACCCCGCACTTGGGTCATTACCTTGATCTCTGGAGTTTCGGGAACCCCACAACTGTGCTTCGTCCCTTTCCGCCCTCGACGAATGCCGAGTAGTCTTTCAGACATTGAAATATCTATGTGTAAAAATAAAAAGATGCAGAAAAAATGCCCCTGTACCGTATTCGAGGAAGCAATTCTCCTAAACATGAAACCTTAGTTGCAATGTAGGTCTGTGGTTTTACGTAAAACGAAATGGCACCGAAGAAAAAGCGTCTTGGGCGTCTCGCACGTTTGGAGCAGTCTCTTGGCGCAAGCTCGATAAAGCGTTCTAAAAGAAAGTATTTTTTTATTTGGCGTAACTCGTAGGTTACTTAAGTGTCTACCCAGTATAGTCGGTTGTTACAGGAATGTTCATAGACTGACATTTCCTCGTTTGTTGGGCATTGTCTGCTTCCGGTCTCGCCTTAGTCAGACTGACGGTGGATCGGAGTATATTCTGGCATTTTGCATGTTACGATGGATTTTTCGGCACACGAGTTCTCAAACTGGGTGCCTAGGCACGCAGGTTTCCCCGAACTCCCAGATTTCCTCGACTGCCCCTAAGTAAAGCGTCCTTTCCAGTTTAAGCTTTATTTTTAGCAGTTTTATGCCACTCTGATGCAAACCATGAGCCCAAAAAGTTATGACAAACTGCTAGGCAATATTGTGCCAAAGTGCTTAGCTTGCTACATCCTGCTCCATTTTACCAAAATGTGAGCAATTTGCGCCAACATTGCACCAAAACTTGATTTCACTTTTATAAAACTAAAAATGTATTAGCTCAGGCCTCACTACCTGGTTGGATTGTTACAATAGGCTTGTGCAAGTATTTAAACTTTCAATTATCACCTCAAATAACGTACTACTCGATTGGATTTCGTATCAAACACTGGCAGTACTCGGAAGTTTCGCAATACTTCTCGTGGTCGTGCAAGGTCTGTTTTGGCGGGTTGCGTAACTTCGTTGAGTGCGCTTCTCACCATGCACCGGTGTACAGCAGTGAAATGATAATCGTAGAGTAGGCATCATGCTTTTGCGTGCCCCGCTTTGACACAGTGCACCCTCCAGACCGGGAAACACTTTCTGAATAAAACTTTGGGTTGTATGTATTGTCACGAATGACGAGGTGATGAAACGAAGAATAACTGAGGAAACATACATTTAATAAAGCACACTTGTGCCCAGAACAAAAAAAAAAAAAAAGGAAAGAGAAGATAACATCAGAGCGTCACAGGCGTTGGAAGTTGGCGCAACAGCAGGATCAAGCGCTGGGGCAAGACTGACTCCGGCGTACCACACGCCGTGTGGGTCTCTGGAATTTTGGCACGTTGAACATTTGTAACTCGATCAGACAAGAAAGTTCTCGAATTTGCAAGGACGCCAAGTAGAAAGAATAAATAAAAATAAATAAAAACATTTCACTGCCTGGAATCGAATCCAGACCTTCCGCGCGACAGCCAAGCATGGTAGCCATTCAACCACTTATGCGCTCACTGAGTGGCGCACGTCGCAGTATAACATACTGCGATATCCTGCCGGCATTTTTTTTCCAATTCGAGATTTATCAAGGATACTTTGGCAAGAATATTTATATATAAATTTATTTTTTATGCCAACTCTTGTTATCACTTTTATATATGTGGGAGTAAATTAGAACTAAGTTAGCAGGAGCAGTGGATGGAAGCTTGGGAAGAAGATTAAAGAGTTTGGCAGGATCGTTTTTAAGAAAATGCATATTAATAATTGGCATGCCAATTCTTTTATATACATATAAAATGTAATTAAAATTCATAATCAAGTGACAAAAGCTTTGTTTTCTAATTTGAAGTATGAATGCAGTTTTATTACAACCTCTAGAACTTGAAGGAAACATAAATTTAGGTGCTGAAATTACCGTATTTGCACGAATATAACGCGAGGGCAGGTTTTGATGCCATCAAAAAGAAAAAAAATATTATTGCTATTATAACGCGTCCGAGGCCACGTCAATTTCTCGCACTCGGGGGCATAGCAGATGTGAAAAGCCAATGAAATCAAAGAAATACCAGTTTATGTTTTGACTGCACTCATCCTCACTGTTCAGGTCCTTCCGTTTACAATCCACTTGGCGACTACGCAGATAAGCAGCAGCACGGCACCTGCTTGTCTGGTAGTTCCTTTTTCTTCGGTGCGAGCGCCTCGGCAGCCCACAATCCAAACAAGGCACGAAGCAGAAGCACCAACACACAAACACCAGACCACTCTGGAGCAGAAACTAAACAATGCGCAGGCAGAAAAAAGACTGCTGAACCCCATACACGATACACAATCACACTTCTTGTTCTGGTCCCTCTGCATAAACAAATGCCTCATGTTGCACGATTGCGTAAACGCGGTCGGTGGTCTTGGCTTGGGCTTGTGTTGACTTGACTTGGCCCGGCTTGGCTTGGCTCGAATTGGCTAGAGTCACTAAATAAGCTACGCTTTCAGAGTACCGCATTCCTTTTCTTTCGCACTTTGCCGACAATGCAGTCGCTCTATTCAACAATATTCTGGTTCGCTGCAGCATCATTGGACAGAGGCAGTCACGTGAGTCGCTATCATCATCATCGCGTTTTTTTTCAATGCCACCATCTTGGGTCCAGCGATCCGCTGCCTGCTGCTGTTTTATTGTTTACTGCACGCACATGCTGAAGTCCGTCGCTCAGCACACACTTTTTCCTTCTTTTGTCGAGATACGAACAACACGACCTTGGTTCGCTGCCACAGCTGCGGCTACGGCAGCTGGCGCAGGTGACGGCTACAGCTCGGCTTGGCTCAGCTACAGGCACTCCTCCATCTGCGCGTGGACCCAAGATGGTGGTGCCTGATGCGCTTCAGGCGCGTAGTTTGGGAGTTTCGGTACTCTGAAGGCGTAGCTTTATTTAGTGACTCTAGAATTGGCCAGTGCCCGCATTCCCGCATGGAGTGCACGTGCGCTGAGCTTCTGTGGCGTGCGCGTGTTGTACAAACACAAAAGCGATAAAAATGCTTTTTTATGTTTTCTATTCGCCCCTTCACGTGGCCCGATAGCTAATAAATTCCCTTCCACACCCCCACTTCTTTTCCCACCGGATATTTTGCATTGAGCCGGAGGGATGGCTTTCTCGTCTGGCTTTCTCCAGACTCATGCGCTTCGTGGCTGAATTCGATTCCGAATATAACGCGAGGTGCGTTTTGGAGCACGTAATTTCGGAAAAAAAAAACTTGCGTTATATTCGTGCAAATACGGTATTGTATTCTAACAGTATTTCACTGGGTTTCCGTACCTAAACTAACCATTCACAGCATTTCGTGCTGTCCTTCATCAGTCATCTTCTGGTTACCATTTCTGGTGCTTCTACACGCGACTGAACATAGAGTTCCGTGCCCGAGGTAATCTCTTCTGGTGTGCAATCGATACAAAATGTTGCAGTTAAGTGACAAAGCAGACATTGCCTTTTAGTTGTTTTATATGAATCTTGACAAAATATTTGCAGTGGTATGAATATAAATGAGGTGTGTGCTTATGCACTAAAAGTTATTTTTGCCGCTCAAAAATGGACCTTTGGCTGCTTCATGAGCTGCTTCAAAATGACCCGGACCAATGTCATCACTGCTGTTGTGTTGCATACGGGAAACATTCTAGCATCAAAGACGTTTAGCGATACTCTCACGGCGCTCTTCATCAGATAATTGAACACGTACCATGCGTACAATTGACAGTTGTTCCTGTGATGAAGCGATACTACCGCTAATCGGGCTAATAAACCTGGCGATCTTCCAGAGCCTTCTATACTCTCGAGCTCTTCTCCCTCAGTGTGCACAGGTGGTCAAATTCCTCCTCGCCTACCTCCGGTCACATGACCTCTCCATTCACCAGTCAGCATCAAGTGCCTCACTTTTTCTCTCCCACCCGTCAACCAACCAGTGTCAAGCCTCGCAGCCACGCTTTTTTCTGGGCTTCACAAAATGCCAAACACCTAGCGAAAGAATGTTTCGCGTTAACACTTCTAGTCCCATGCTTTTCTGTTTCCAAGGTCTGTGTACTTCTGTACCGCTGTATTGTATCAATGCCGAGATTGGGAGGACTTCCTCGGCTATCGGTCTTGGCAAGTCGGTTCCTTGACAGTGACAGAATTTGAGAACACCTGCCTTGGCGCCAGCTCGGACGAATGTAATCGAAGGACGACACGATTTTGGCGGTGTCTGCATCCCAGTTGCCAACGGGACCAATTTGGTTTGGAAGTTTTTCAGTTTCTCTTCCGACGCTTTGAGTTTGACGTTAAACGGGATAATACTCACGCATGTGAAGAAAAATTTGTGTCGGCTGGTTTTCGTAACTGCATTTGAATAAACAGTGTCCGGCACATTTTGAAAGAGAAAAAAGTGGCAGAGCGAGAGGCCGATTTGAAAATGGAAATAATTGTGGTATGCGTTTCAGGAACAACATGACGAGCCAAGAGACGGTGGACTTCGTCAAGCAAGAGCTGGACAAGGGCACCAAGCCACTGTCGAAAATCTGCGAACTGGTGAGTTTTAAGCTTCAAATTGGGATTTCTTTTTAAATGCTCAGCATTTATAGGGCCAGCCCTTGGGGTTTTTGTGCCCCTGCCATGTAGCCTCGATGGTGATGGCATGTCGATGACATAAGTACGTTCACGTGACATCATCGGCATGACAGTCGTCACTTTTTAACACGGACTAAGTTTTACCAGCCGTTTTCTATGAAAAAATTGCCCAATTCCTTAAACGTGCTCGACTAACGCAACGTGCGACACATTACACATACAGTAATCCCTCGTTATAACGAAATTGTTTTTATCTAAGTTTGACGTGATCTCGACCGAAATGCACGCGTTTTGAACCAATTATTCTAAGTGTATCGGCGGCCAACCACGCTTATTTCGAAGGTCGTGATGCGGAAAGCATGCAAGCCTACACGGAGGTCCACAAAGGCCCTTGCATTCCCTCCCGCTTCTCCACCAAGGCAGACGGCAAACTAAAAAAACTAAGCAAACGAGCGACGGAGGGCAGAGCGCACAGAGCACTGCTTCCCATGTCAACGCGCTGACGCGACCGGGTAGCTGCTACCCGGTCGCGTTCGGACGCCACTCACGGGGCGCGCGGCTGCCGCTGCCCAACCCCTGTTGGAATCGGGTCAAGGGAGCGATGGAGCCAATGGAGCTTGGAGGACATCATTCCTTTGGGTGCCCTTGACGCGCATGATTGCGGCGTACAGGCAGTACACGTGCCTCATATTGGAGTGGAAGTGTTTACTGAAAGTTGCTTAGATCGCCAGGTTGAGGCCGGCCCAAGTCCGAAATCGCCAAAGAATTCGATATTCCGGCATCGGCTGTTCAACACCGTCCACCATTTTGCGAAACAAGCAAGGCATACTGGACGGGTTTGAGAAGTTTTTTATGAGAGCGAAAGCGCGCCCGCGGCCCAAAGATGAAAGATCGCCAAGTGCTTTGCGCATGTCGGATTTTCTCTCGCGAGCACGCTTGCCGAGTCGGCGCACGATTTTCATAGCTGCAACGATCTACAGGAGTGTGTGAAACCATGTCTGTGAGGACATCGAGAATAACTTCTATTCGTTCGCGCTCGTCGATGCGGACGTAGACATTCCCGTTGTTGCTCCTACCATGGATGCTGCAATCGTAGACTTTGCGTGCGGCCAAGGTAAACACGAAGCGACGTCGAATGGGCACCTTCAGGAAATGCCAACAACTCTAGAGACGTAAAACTTCCTGCGGCTGTTTCAAAACAAAGTGTAGTGCAGCGCCGGTGACATTTTTGCAATGCCTGGGGCAGTTTGAGAGCTGATGCCTGAATGGAATTGTCAAAAAACTCTACTGAATTATTTTTTTACTCGGTAAAGCTGCCACGAGTTGTTCATAACCAAGGTTTGTTTAATTAAACATAAAATTGGAGTGTTCTGCAGTGTTCCCGTCCACTTTCAAGGCAGTTAACGCCGTTTTTTTGTTTGTTTTTTTCTCTATCGTCAAATCTCGCTATTGCGATTGACATTATAACAAATTTTTCAGATTTACAAACATTTCAAATATCCCCTTCTGAATGCCTATCAGTTTCAACGCAAAAAAAATATTTCAGTACGTACTATGAATTTCGAAATACCTAATATTTTAGAATAACTCGTGTAATTTAAATGCTCTTGAGTGTGAACAAAACCTCAATTTTACAAATTTATATCACAAGAAAAGGAAAAAAAGGCGACCGAAAGCAATTGTGGTTAGCGAAAATAATTTGAAGTTACAGCAACACGCACATTTTGGCTGCTTGGCGGTTTCCAAAGCATCCAACCATGTGGCAACCATCATCATCATCAAAGATCGCTCCGGAAACAAATGCGCACTAGGCCTAACCGCCTAACTTTCTTTCCTCTTAATCACTCGTGCTGTTCCGCATCAGCAAGTTGCAGATATTCCTTGGAGGAAGGTGGACGACATAGAATCGTTTGTGCTGCATGAACCAGAAGAAAATCTTGGATTTATTCCATTAAACCTTTAACCGCCAGGACAGAGCTGCGCTTGTCATTGGAGTTTGTACCGATATCGCCAAAGATGAGTTATGGTCGGGAATTGGTTTTGGTTTCTATTTTCAACACAAAAGGGCAGTAGAAGTCTAGAAAAAAATGGCGTTTGCACATTTGCCATGTGTTTAGCCTGACAACGGTCGGTGGTCTGGCGGCGGTGATTTAAAAATGGCGGCACGCACGAAGAAGGCTGGTGGCGGCGATGTCTCCAGAAAAAAAGCTGCTTCTTGCAGCAGTTCGGGCAGCAGCAATGCTGAAGACCTCAAATTTGTCTCCCAGAGTGAGTCTGACATTGCTCGTGAATACGAGGTGGCTTGCGACCAGGACGACACGCTAGGTAGTGCCCGTGACTGGCGGTGCTTGAAAACCAGAGACCCGCCGGCAGTTTACGCACTTCACTATTTGTTACGGCGTGTCAGTTCAAATGAATACGGCGCGTTTCAGTACATCTTTCCACATTACTCTTGCAAGCATTGAGGGAAAGCTGCCCTTAAAAGCCGCTCTTTCTTGAAAAACTTCCCAACCAGAAACCAATCGAGCAATATATTTTCATAGTCAGAAAAACATAGAAAACTTGACTTGATAAAAAAAATTCAGGAAGGGTGCATTTTTCTAGAAATAATTTGGGGGTTGAAGGGTTATTAACTGTGCCGTGTGCAATTGCGTGAGCGGTGCTAGCGTCGCCGTCAACGTCGGGGAATGTTTCCTTTAGCATTTGTTTGGGACCTGCCACTTCTTTTTTTTTTATATATATAAAATTGAGCATTTAGATGTTCCTATTGCAAAGGTACATTATTTTTGCTCAGACTTAATTAACAATTTACGAGTTTTTTACTTTAACAATGTTTCAAAATGATGAACGATTTTCGCGAGTCAAGGGAAATTCGTTATATTGAGATTGAACTGTAAATGGCAAAAAACACGAGGTGTGCCATCTTTAGAGATGAGACTGCAAAACTTTATCAAAAATTAACGAAAAACACCGGGATACTTGCCAGAAATCACGTGAAACGGGAATCAATGCGCGGATCACGAACTCGGCAAATTAGTGTTTCACAACGCGATGAACACATGGGACTTTGTACGAACTCCCGTGTCGTGGAAAAGGACACCACAGACTGCGGATGCAGCTGGTTCGTGTTTCATGGCACGATAAACACACGGACACTGGCTAAAAACTTGCATGCCACGGGAACCAACGTCGCTTGCATGGATCGCGGACAGAGAACTTTAGAACTGGCCACGAATTTGCGTGTCACGGGAGCCGGTGTTGCATGTGCAGATTGCAGACAAAAATGAGAGAACCCACTGCGAATTCGCTTGTCGCACGACAAGTTCACTCGAAAATTCACGTTTCACATAGCTTGTAGTGCTTCTCCCCCCCCCCCCCCCCCCCCCCCCCTGCCCCCGACACGCACGTGCGTGCACACACACACACACACCATTTATTTTTTCATTTTGGGTGGCCATTCTTTCAGGACCTTATGGTATATAAATGTGCATAAGAGCTTGCTGGCATTTGTTCACCTGTCATCTAATTTGTGGGAAAGCAATAACTACTCTTTAAAATTATACATTTGGCATAATATATATTTATTTTTGCGCGTTTGGGGTGAGTGCTTTTGCTGAGACTGCTTCCGCGTTCCTCATTCGTGTCGTAACGTAACATATAAAAGCGATAATTGATTGCATCGATCATCTCTAGAGTTCGTTGTAAATGATGTGCGGTGCGAATACACATGCTGGTACCCAAACAGCAAGTCAGCAGGAGGACGAGGAGAACAGTGGGAATGTCTTGCTGAGTGAAACAAATTCTAAACCGTCGTGCTAAGACGCATCCAAGCAATGCGAAGAGCAAGTCGTCTGCATCTTGCACAGGAGATGCGGTGACTTCAGAACGACGCCGAGCTCCGATTGGTTTTGATTGAGATGATAGTGGGTAGACCTGAGTGCTAGGGGCCTTGAGGTATACCCACTATATTTTTTTAATCAGCCAATAAGAGCTCGGCCTTTTGACGTCACGCAACCCCTGTGCAAGAAACAGACAAACTTGCACTCCGCACTGACTTAAGGAAAACCTTCCGTTTTATGGTGTTACTTGCTAGTTTTGTCAGTCAATTTTTTTTTTTTTTAACTCCTCAAGAAGCTTTTTTGTTCCTTTTTAGTCAGTGATGCCTTTTTTAGTAAGGGTTAATTAAGTATGCATGTATGAGCAGGAATGGTATAGGTGGTATCATGAAGTTTTCAATATTTTGCATTTGTACTTTTATCAGATAGAGTAGATTTGTACTTTTTGAGTATTGGAATACTTTTGATTTGTACTCTGTTAAGTATTAGAATAGTTTTGGTTGCTAAACATGGACTAGAAATATTTGCATTTCCTAACAATGAACGGTAGTCAGTATTGGACTTTATTCATACCATACTATTGCAGCTTGAAATGGTTTTGTTTTTAGCTTATGGAATGTGCGATTTAGGTTGTTCAATAGTGAAAATGTTTTGTTTTCATGAGGCTTAAGTTGTTTTTCTTTAGTTGCCTATGCCTGCTATTGTAAATCCATGAGAGGAACCAACTCGCTACCACCAGGACAGTTCCCAATGGTAGCCATTCAAATACTTTTCTGCTACGGGCTGGAACGTATGAATTGTCATGTTTGAACATGGTTCTGGAACGTCACATGGAGATGTTTTTTATTTATATTTCTTTTTGCATTTCGAAAAATGCATCTGTGCTCACAGCACCGAGTTTCACTCGGGTTACCAGCTCCAAGATTTGCTTATACTGCTACGAAACTCGATTTTTGTTGCTCCTGAGATGCTCCAAAGCTGAACTTTTACTGCTCCAAAGCTGCTCCAAAGGGGCATCTTTGCTGCTCTCAGACCTGCTCCAAAAGGCTGAAGCTTGCTTCCACCCCTGTTATCAATATTCTAAATTAATAATAAATATTTTTAGACAATATTTATAAATATTTCAAGTTAATTAATTTTTTAGAAAATATTTGTTAATCTAAATTTAATATACTTCCCTAATTTATGGCCAAACCATCTCTACAGAAGACATAGAACACCAAGGTGTTCACGTATATTATGAATTTGAGGTATTTGTACACCATAACTAGGATTCCGTGTTTTCAGAGTTTATTTCTTATGAAATTGGAAGGGTCCTTTTCAAAGTTTATTCTTAACTGAAAATTTGGGGTGGGTTCATTGTAGTTTATTTTGTTGGATCCCCAATTTTCACAGTTCTGACTTTAATTTTACTGTGTTCCCAACCTTTGTTTAAAGTTCAAAATAAAGATAAACAATTTCAGACAAAAATTTACACTAAGTCGATAAAAGTTAGTACTCCCAATCGCCCTTGTGATTGAGAATACTAGTTGTCCCAGGACTAATCTTGCAAACAAATGTTGCTTCGATAAACACTGAAATAGCCGAACTCCTGAACGTAGTCGGTGGGAAGCATAAAAGCTCAGCTGCCCTTTTATAAAATCTACAGCTTCTTTCACTGTTAGAAAAACACAAGTCTCCTCCGTCTAAGAAGTGCAAATAGTATGACGCAAACTGAAAACAGGAACGTGGCCTTTATTCTGACCCAGATGTACATACACCCACTGTATGTACACACTTTGACGAGATAAAATGGAAACTCGGTTTTGTCATAAACCTGAGATGAAAAAAGAAAAAATGAAGTTGCCTATTTTTAGGATTGCTAACCTCACCCATCCCCGAATCGTCCCCCACCTCACTTTTTGAGCAAATATTGATTTAAAAAAAAAAAAAAAAAAAAAGCCGAATGATCGCTTGCTCCTACAAATGCACCAACGCTGACTCTGCGATCCGCGAACATTCATCGTACGCAAATGATGCGGCCGCGGACCTTGCAGTTGGAGGGCATTTGTGACAAAGTGAAATGAAAGATGGAAAAACACTTTTCTTTGTTTATGCATCTGCTCGTCCATGTTCGCGACCCCGAAGTCGTAGTAAACGCGTGCGAAACGAAAGCGATGCAGATAACGAAATGAAACTTTGTTTTGCTTAGAAAAAGGTTTGTATGGACAAAAAAAAAAGAAGTCTGAAAGTTAAGGGCACAGGGTAAGGTAAAATTGAAAAAAAAACGATTTTAGTTTTTTTCGCAATTTGAAAAGTTTAGTTCTTTCTGCACAATTTCCATTGTCCCAGTGTTTTTAGAAAGCTATATTTCGGGCTGAAAATCACTTCTTCCAAAAACAAGTAGCAGGTGACCACGCCTCCTTTTGGGATACACTCCCTGTTTATCGATGAATTCTCCAACAAAACAAAATCAACACATGACCTAAAAGCTTGTCCAGTAACAGATGATCTAAAAAAATTATTTCGAAACTATTGCGTAGCTTTTTTTCAACCAAGACAATCACGAGACGCTGTGCACGTTTTTCCCAGGTGTGTAACGTGTGTACATTCAAGTGTTTGTGTTTTCATAACAACAAAATGGCGCCATTGAATGCTGTTCCTTTATTCAATGGTGGCAGCATTGCAGAAGCCAATGTTTTGAAGTTTTGTGGATGGAACCCTGTGTGGAAAACCATCAAGTGGTTGAGGGAAGTTGACGTCGCACTAATATACTTTACGGACCAAGCGACATGGCACGTCACAAAAGAGGCCCAGCAAGCAAGGCAATAAGCCTAAAGGCGAAGACATGACTTTAGCAATGCCTTTCAAGCTGGCGGCTATTGAAAAAATGACTCTGAGGCTGTTGGTGCCAATAGAAATTCGTTATTCACCACTTTTTTACTTGAAGGGGAGACACTGCTCAAAAAAAATATTTCTGCAAAAAAAGTTGATTTTGAAAAATTACATATTTACATCCATCAATATCTAGAGAGTATTCACTAAAAGTTTAATTAATTTTCACTACATAGTTAATTTTTTATCAACTATTTTCCGTCCACCAAAGCTAAAGAAAAGGTGGGGTTTGGAGCACTTTGAACGCATTTTTCTCCATTCCACTTTTTGGTATAAATTCCATTTTAGTCAATCTATCGTTTGATAATGGCAAAACAGGGAAGGCTCATTTTTCCCTTTTCCTGACTGAAATTTGATAAGGAATGCGGCTATGGAACTTTTTTGTCACTTTACGAATGTCTTTTATAAAACATGTTGACATTTTGTCGAAGACACAGAAGACCAAAAAGTTTACCAATTTTGCAGAAGAGAAAATTTATAGAAATTAATGACTTTTTAGGAAAAATGTTTCATAGCCGCACCCTCTACGCACTCTGCTACATATCTAGCGAATAAAAATCTTGAATATTGTGATAGTTTTCCGACGATAGATTAACTAAACAATGTAGGCGTGTTGCTGATAGAAGCTATTCTAATTTCCTTCTCATTTAACCGACATACCTGAAATTTTGTTATACACCCTCTAGCATGACCAACAGCCTACCCTGTAAATTTCATTAATTTTAAGACAAGGGTTCAAAAGTTGACCCCCCTAGGGGGTGTGTCCCCTTAAACTCAATTATCTCAAAACAGTGTTTTTTAGTACATAGGTACCATTTTTTTCCTTAACCTGACATTATAGAGGGTTGATTTTTTATTCCTACCACATACATGGGTGTTCAAAAATACTGAACTAAAATTAAAAATGTGCACCTAGCAGTTTTTGAGTTACAAAGTTTTTAATAAATGAAATAAACTAAAATTTCAGTACTAAAATAAAAAATATTAAAAAAAAACTTATTTTCGATTGGTTCAAATAATTCTAGTTCAGTCTATAAAACACAATATTTCGAACAAAATGATATATACATGACAGGAATACTCCTAATAGTCACCGAGAAAAATGTTCCTCAACATGGCCTCAAATGCATGGGGAGTATAGGACTTACCCTGTGCCCTTAACACGAGCGGTAACTCGTTCAGAAATTGCGGGATCAGCGAACGCCCCATATCCTAGAATGTAACTGCGGAGTGTAAGGTAGAAGTCTGTCTCCACTCAAGTAAGGGCACCGCGAAGCTGCTGCTCCTTTTGGAACATTGCGACCGCTGTTAGTAAGGTTGTTCAATATTTAAGACAAAGTCAATGGGTAACTAAAGATTCGCTGGGACGCAGCACACAGGCGTTTGTAGAGCGTCCCATCGAGCTCCGTGCTTGTGGTGTCGTCCACACCACGCAGCAACGTTGCCTCAATTCGCGTTGATAGCACGCCGCGCATGGACATGCGCATGTATGCGCCAAACCAGAGATTGGTGCAAGCGCCTGGTCCTTGCGATTGACAAGGCGCCCGACTTGGCCCGACGCCAAAGTATTTGCCAACACGATTGCCGGCTTCCCTGCTTCTCCAGTATCGCTCTTCGTCGCTTCTTTCGTCTATTCGCCCGCTCAATCGCTCATTGCGCCCAATTTATTTTTCTAATATGTTGCTGACTTTTTTTTTTTTTTTTATTCCTGACAAAGAGAACATATTGTAAGAAACGTGCTTTCACAAAACAAATGTTTACGCTGTATGCCGAACGGCTGTGTTCATCGCACGTATGCAAGCAATGGACTTCACGATAGTAAAACATATTTTCATGAGCATTCCTTGCATAAAACGATGAAACTAATTTGAGTTTTGTGTTTAATGTATCTCTTGTGCAGTTACGCTAGATACATAAAGAAAAATTTGTTTTTTTTAAGCTTTTTCAGAACCTTTTTGTTTACCCACCGCGACATGGCCCACCCTACTTTTTTTTATGAATTTCAGGCGGCAGGGGGGCGGGCGACGACTTGGGATATTATTGTAATACTCAAACCATGCACGCAGCAAAAATTGAATACCAAGGTATTCTATGCATATTCTATATTTTTAATAATTGTACATCATTCATATGCTTCAATTATGCATGCTAAAAAAATTTAATTCTAAGGTGTTGTGCACACATTTTTAATTTATAAGATTTTTGTACCCGAACGTATGACTGAGTAAAAATCATCTGAGCGCAGCTATTCGACGCCTGCCTGGCCCCAGACACCTCCGGCGACGGCACGGGGTGCGACAACATGACTTGCATCGTGGCGCAGTTTCACCGGGAGGACTTCGGCGACCCGTCTGGAGCCAGCAACACCAAGGAGAGGAAGAGGTGCCTCTCCTCCGAAGACGAGTCGCGGCAGGACGAAAGTAACAAGAAGGCGAAAGCAGACGACGCCTGAACCCCGCCCGAAGATCTCCGACCATCACGACCCCATCGCTGCTGCCTCAAACGATCGCTTTCACCCGACTCGTCATAGTAACTCTTTGAATCTGCCACCCTCTGGTGGCAGGTTTCAGTTTCGCTCGCTCGTCTGTCGACTTGCCAACATGTCGTGCCGGGCCGTCCGGGTTTGACGTGTAGTCTGCATGACGAGGTGGAGCTAGCTTGACCCGGCACTTTTCTTAGCTCCCGTCGGGCAGCCTGTCAGAATATATAAATGTATGATAAATGAATCGAAGGAAGTAAAAGTTTGACTGCTGACTGGGTAGGGGATATTATCCACTGCTCCATCTGGAACAAATACAACCAATCTTTTTTAAAAACTCTTCTTTCTTCCTTTTTTTATTTCTTTTTTCGCTAGCTTGAGGTGGGTAACATTGTTTATTCTAGAACAAGTAGGACTGTTATAATTCGACACTTATAGGGAGGGGTCACTTTCTGTAATTCAAGGATTAAAACCTTTGTCGTTAAATGGACAGCCGACTGTAGTGCCAGAAGGAGGTGTGGTCATTTGGTGAACTAGGGTCGGTGGGATCGGTTTTATTACATGTTGCATTGCTCTAGACTTTTGGAGGCATGGATATTAGTGTGGAGCTTTCCATTGGTGTTCTTGCATTATTTTTCCAACTTATACTTCGTAGCCTCGTTTCACATTTCCAACAGTCTAGTTTTCAAATTGACCGCACATATTTTATTGTGCTGGGTTGCTCCAAAGTTGCCACGGCCACCTAAACTGACCTTGGTTTTTTTTTTTGGTAGTAAGCGTGGGGGAAGCAGAGAGCTGCTGTATATGTAGAGCTGACTCAAAAGTTGATAACTGATGGTGTTTCTTTCAAAGGGGGTGCATTGTTTTTCTCTTTGTTTTGCGACACCTGCCATTTTTTTCCCCGGAAAACTTAGTGGCAGCAGATTTTGAGAACTTTTGGTGGTCTGCACAAACAATGGCTTTCCACTTCTTTGTTTATAATTTGGCAGAGTGTGTGAGTACAAATGGAGGTGGCTTTTTTTAAAGGAGAAACCTAGCGAGACGTTAAATTTGGATCATCAACGATTTTGTACATATGTTATTGCGAGCTACGCAAGACATGTCATTGGATGTATACTTTGCTAAATGGTTAGTGTATACTGATTAGGATGATCTTGCCTTTTGTAAATAACTGCGCTCATCGGTCATTCCTTCCTTGTCACCGAAGGGGAGAAAGCGAGCCGCGTTTCTGGGCATTCATAACGGGCAATCACTTTCATCGCAATTCTCGCATGCTGTAAAATAAGCATCACTGGTTTCTCTTTGTTTATTTTTAATTAAGCGTGACGAAATTGAAGTTTGGAATTATGTTTTGAAGTGCATTGGTGTGCTTGTTCCTTAACAGTAGGGGCGTGCGTGTGCCAGAAAGGCCGTGTACAGCGTCGTCCTTTTTATTACGCTTCTCAAAATGTTTTTTGCAAGCCGAACTCATTAAAAATACATTGCAGGTAACATTGCGTCTGGCTCGTTACTCCCCGTGCCAAGCTTGGGAAGTCGTTTCGCAAAGATGACTGCCTTCCAGTGTCATAATGCTCGTAGCATGGATACTCAAACTTGCTCAGGTATATCTCGTGGCTTTCCAGAGTTTACAAGTTTCCTCAACTGTCCTTGCTACTAAGTAAGCCTTTGTTTGTTTTAGAGCGCAGCTCTTGGGCGCCCGTTTCCGGCTTGAGCGGCGTCGCCGTTGGCGTAACCGCGCATTGCATTATGGGATGTTTCCGACTAACGTCACGAGGGCCAGGAGTGACGTCACTCGTAATTGCGCGTTGCATTATGGGACGCTTTCCATAATGACATCGTACGTGCATCACTAGTGTCACGACGAAGGTCACGACCATCGCAGTGAAGGTCACGACCCGTACGAGGCCTTTACTCGTGAAGGTCACGACCTTCACGAGGGTCGACGTCACGAGGAAGAGGAGGAAGGGAAGAAAGGCATACCCTCCTGTCCGTACCCTCCCCTCCTCCTCAAGAGCTGCGCTCTCATTTGGCATTACAGAGAGTTGAAAATGTCTTTCATTATTTTAATTTTAGCACTGTTCTACCAAATCAGAGTCATGCCTTGATGCGTAATTACGAGCCGAACAGCCCCAAGTATATGTGCATTGTTTATAAGGTCTGTACCGAAGCGGCACAAGAATATTAGGCGAGTATCTACACATTATTGTTGGCAAATACTCAGAATATACGGTTCTTCTTATCCACACGATGTCTAGACATTATCGTTTCAAAAGCGGGGCTGTACCAACACAATATCACTGGAGTACCGCCACAGTCGGGCTGAGTACCCACCGGACGCCGAGTATATCTATAGAGTAATAGCAGCGTCGGCTGAGTGCACGCCGGACATCGCGTTGTAATCCAAGGTCAATCGAGTCGTCGGAGTACCCGCCGGATATCACCCGTATATCCATATAGTACTTGGAGCATCGGCTGAGTATCCACCGGGCATCGCGTGTGTCAATTGAGCTGGTGCGTCGTCTGAGCACCTGCTGGATATCGCGCGTATATCTATAGAGTACTTAGAGCGTCGGCTGAAATCGCTACACCGTGCACCTGAAACTGAATTGTTATTCTTCAACCATAAGCAGTTAAGCAAGTCGGCTGAGGTAAGGTCAAGTCGTTTAGCGTCAGATTGTCTGAGGCTCTGCGGCCCGGTATCCGGACGTCGGCCAGTTGAAAACAAATTAGCAAAATATTCCTTTTAGTACTTCATCGTTAGAAGTTGGAACCGCATTCTCGCAAGAGAAATCGTGATTTGATAGAACTGAAACACGATCCGATCCAAAACCTTGCCGGCCAGCAGCTCTTATGCGAGTGGTAGATCTACTCGGCATACATTAACCTTGCTCCTGCTTATCACTTCAAATACGATGACTTCGTTAATCGTAGTCTGCTGCTTCGATATTGAGTTGCACAATAGGATAAACTCGAAATTTGTTGCCCTGTTCCTTCGTGCAACTGCACGTCCGTTGCTTACGCACGTCACGTGGTTCGCACATATAATTACTACGTCGAGCACGTGTGGGAATTGTGCGATAAGCAGTGCTGGTTTGCATTTCGAGTGGCTGAAATCCACTCAGAAAATATCAAGGACGCTATCTTCAGAAACATAGGTTACTCGCTTTTTGATTCTCATTAAGGCTCACAAAGTTTCAAGATTTCACATCTAGCTGTTACACTGTTATCCCATCTACCTAGGTCCCTAACCACTCATGTTCATCTGTGCTGCTAAGCATGATTGAAATTACTCCCGTGCTTGTCTAAGACACAAGCTGAAGTGCAATGAAAACTGATCTGAGCTGCTCCTAGCCTGCTCCAGAATGTAGATTTAGCTGCTCCCAACCAGCTCCAAAACAGCTGTTTCAGCGCTGCTCCCGTGGCTGCTCCCAATTAATACATTTAATGAGTTCCACCCCTGAAAGCTGTTTCCCAATTTCCACGTATCTTATGGCATCGAAGAAGTGTCATGTCGCAGGTCGCGATCCTCGTGGTGTTGCAGAGGCAGTGATGGGTATGGCAGACGCCTGTTCTGCCACAGGTCACTCTTCAACTTGAAAGTCGCGGAAGCTACGGCAGTCGGTAGTTCAGACGCTGTGAGAACAGCGACACTTGCGTTCGCTTCTACTTTTGGCCAGGACTTCTAGCACCAACTGCCAGAACTGCAAATCCAAAGTCATGACGCTCCAACTTCTGTGACCTCATTTGTTGCCACTTCAAGACCACTTTGATGTATGGGCGGTAGGTACGTGCTAATTTTGGAGTTCGAAGGAAATGCTAGTGGTTTTGGCCGAATATTTTCGAATCAAGCAGTTTCTGCAAGTTTTTCACTACTGCACCGTGCCTAAATAAAAATGCATCTGAACTTCTAAAGGTTTTGTTTCCAAGCTTACTTGTCCATATTTAAGCTAATCTTAATCTAGCTATATTTATGGTATGTATGGAGAATAGAAGGATAGGAGAGGGCATGACGTCGGCCGCGTAGCCTCCACAAGCCATGCTCCCTTGACGCCTCGCGTCTTTCTCATTTTCCTCCTTACACTCCTCACTTACCATGCCAACGTGACCACATCACGTGACCGTAGCTAGCCATCGTCTTGCTATGGGGTACTAGAATACACCACAGTCTAGCCTTCGATCTGATAAAACCTACCGGACGGAGCGCGCGCAAGCCTGCAAGTAGTCCTCCTACAATCAACCATCCATCTCACACGTGACATGTCACGCGCACCAATCGCCAGAGAGATCTGCGGTCACGCTGGGCACAAAATCGTTTAAACTTTTTATGACTAGGCTTCACCAATATTGCAACGTGCCCCCTCCTAGTACTTCTAACCACGACCCACTCAGTGGGTCGTGCTTCTAACCTCCTTGACGCCTCGTAAGTGGGCTCATTTTCGTCTTCTGCGCATGAGAAAGGAAGTAGCGGTGACGTCAGAACGCCGAGCCCTGATTGGCTGATCGCGACCCCCTAGCTGAGCGTCGTCTGCTCCTTTGCAAAGTCGTCTGCTCGCAACATCGTCTGCGTCTGTCTTATCTTTCCTGCGACTTTCCTGCGAAAGTCGCAGGAAAGATAAGACAGACGCAGACGAGGTTGCGAGCAGACGACGTTGCAAGGGAGCAGACGGCGCTCAGATAGGGGGTCGCGATCAGCCAATCAGGGCTCGGCGTTCTGACGTCACCGCTACCCCCTGCGCAAGAAGCAGACGAACTTGTCCTCCGCATTGCCTACATGAGAACGGCAAGTAAACAATGCATTTCAGATCGAGGGGATTTATAAGTCTTGCAATATGGAAATATTCTTTATTAAATCTGAAATATGAGAATATATATATAAAAAGAAAAAAGAATTATGAACGTAGGTTGTGCACCATGTACTCTAGCATAATAGCCACAGTTTAATTTTGGAAATTCTACTCTGTAGTGCAGCATTCACAAAGTTTCCAGTTCTTTTTACACAAAACATGTGCATGCATATATGCCGCTTGGAAAGTGGGCTTTACTTTTCGAAGCGGGTAAGCCCCGTTGAGCGCACTTGTTGCCGAGCACCAATGCACTGCAGAGAAGCAGCACCCGTGGAAGTGAGCTCCGTTGGTGTCACTTCTCCGCAGTGCACCGCTGCTCTGCACAGTAAGGTGGTTAACACTTGGAATATCAGAGTTCATCTCGAAGGAATATTGAATAGCATATTGTTTGAAACTACTACTCCAAAATTTGAATATTTGCACAACACTAATGATCATCAGTTGGAGACGCGTTCCAGCTAGGCACCATATATAGTCGGTTACAAGTCAAGAAGGTAGGAGAAGCTCCTCCCACAAGTGTGATGCGCCCGTTTCAAATCTCTCCGCAGTCGAAAGAAGAGTTCACTGGAAACGCTCCTTGTTCCGCTTCAATGGATTCCCACTTGTCTCCGATCCCACTTTTTAAGAAAGCGACCTTTGTATTCATCGGAGAGGGAACCGAGCCCCTGAAAGCAGCCTTTGTATCCGTAGGGGGGGAAGCTAATCCCCGAAAGCCGTATTTGTTTCCGTTGGTGGGGGAGAACTCTAATCTCCCTCTCGTGGCTTCCACAATGCTAAGTCAAAGTCGAAAGATAAAGCAAATATGTACAGAAAGGCAAGACCCTCCTCGCGCGTTGTCCGCGACGTCACGGAAACGGTGGGACGCTATTGGATGCAAAGGTGGCGGAGGGATATCTGATTCCCTTTGAGGGGCATTTGCCGCTACCTTCTTAACCTGTAACTGACTATAGTAAAAGTAAAAATTGCAATGAAATAATTTTCAACTTACACTTGGTCTCAGGAAATGACACAAAAACACAGCTGCAGTGCAAATAGCGCCATCTATGCCCTCCAGGGACGTAGTGGCTGCCGAGAGAGGTGAGCGTAACGGGTCACGAGAGAGGTGAGCGTAGCACACAATAGAATGGAAAAGGTTAGCAGAAGTGGAGACGGTGGGCTTTCCTTTCCAGGCATAAGTGAGTAATGTTCCATGCAGCAAATTTTTCCTTTTTATGGGAATTTCGGGTCTCAATTTTGGTGAATAGGGGAACGGGATTTTTATCACGATTGCAGGGAATTTTAAGGATTAACGAAAGAATTCGGGAAAAGCTTTAGAGCTTAGGGTCTAAATACTGAAAATATGTATTGTGGTGCAAAAGAGAAAATGAGAAAGGTGGAATGTAGGACGAAGAGGTGTCTGAATGACTTTTGTAGCGTGTGCTACACTGGCCGAGGTTGAGCAGTTCCGCGTGGCTCGCATAATGAGCCGTGCTCCGTGCTGCGCAAGCGCGAGGAGCAGTGACGTCACACGGCGCACAGCTGGCGGGGCGGAGCCGCCGTCGCCGCGGGCTCCGCTGCCACCGCGCGCGCCTCGCCAGTCTGCGCAAGCGCGAGGAGCAGTGACGTCACACGACGCACTGTTTGCCGCCGCTGCCGCGGGCTCCGCCGCCACCGCGCGCGTCTCGCCGGTCTTCGCATTCCAGAGGAGTGACGTCATAGCCGCGGCAGACGCACTGGCGCCGCCGCGTGCCCAGCTGTGTGCCTCCGTTGCGCAGTAAATTTTTTCAAGTCGGTTTAGGAAACGAAAAAAAAGTAATGTTTTTCGATACTTTCTAAGGAAAGTTCAACTTCCAACTTCAAAATACATCCCGCCCCGCCGCCCCCCCCCCCCCACCCCCCCCCCCCCCCCCCAAAAAAAAAAGTATTATGTAAAAACACGCTATTGTCTTCCTCTTTTTAGATGTCATTTGGACGTTTCTCTGAGTGAAGTAATGGCGATACAAATAAGTGCCTGATAAGTTGATGATGTATAGTTTGTCAGAGAGAAAACGACTACCCTGTGGCCACTTGACTTTATCCAACATTCGCCGCCATTTCCGAAAATACCTGATGCAACTTCGAATCCGCCCATGAAAGATTGTGTTAAAAAATACTTGTACTATAATTACTTTGAAAGTACGTTGTATTTATAGTACTTCAAGTAAATTGCACGTAGTGTACTTTTTTCACAATATGTAGTAGTGCGGCACCACAGGCCTCAGGTATGGGCCAATGGCCTTTCTGTGGTGCCGCAACCCTCCAGGGTTGAATAAAGATATTATTATTATTATTACATAACCGAGTACTTTGAACTTCACATCAGGTAGTTTTTGAGATTACTTTATCAAACATTGCAGACATGCAAAAAGGCCACTATAACTTTTTTTTACTAGAAACCCGAAATCCCAGTTCCGTAATCCAGATAGCGAAAAGTCGACAGTCGACTTTTCGCTATCGACCAGTCGACCATACAAAAGTACAGTCGACCATACAAAAGTATGGTCGACAGAGCGCCGCAAGCTGCTCTATCGGCCATATTGTCGGCAAAACGCGCGCGGATCACGCTTGGGAAAGACGCGTGGGCGCGTGACGGGAATCCCAAGATTGAAAGCGAACGTCGACTGCGTTTCTCGTAAGAGTAAAGCTATACGCACTCCGGAGTGCGCTTCGCGCGGAAATGGCTATACGCACTCCTCCGAGAGATCATGCCGCTCGGGCCACCCTTTTCGAACGGCGCGTGAATCACTGGGGCGCTCGTTAACACAGCCCCCCGCCTGCGTTCACGCCGCTTCGCGGCGACAGTATCGGCTGCTAATTACAAAGCGTAACCAGTACACGCCGCTTCGCGGCGTCCAGCCGGCAATCCAAGCCCCGCTGTCCCCGATCGCACCTCCGGAAAGGGAGTCCGATACCATTTAGTTCTGCGAAGTTTCTCGCCAACATTCGATTTTTTTGTGTTGTTGCTTTTACTGTTCATCGCAAAAAAAGAAATGTCGTAAATATCGCCAAATGCCTCAACAAAACAAAATGTTTGAGAAAAAATAAAAAAAATAAAGCAGACCCACCGCGGATCGAACCCGCGTCCACTTGCGTATGAAGCGGACACCCTAACCCCTATGCCATGGCACCGCTTAGGAAACTCGTTGTGTCCACTCTTTTTATACGGGAAAAGCGGAGTGCGTATAGCCATTTCCGTCCGAAGCGCACTCCGGAGTGCGTATAGCTTTACTCTTCTCGTAATGTAACTCTGCATATGACGGTTGGATTAAAATGCGAAGCTGTACATTTCTTCTCTGCCTGGCCTTCGTTTGCGACTTGAACGAAAACATAACACGAAGAGATGACGGGGCTAGAATGTGCAGCACTGCAGATGGCAAGTATGACGCCAGGAAACCACACAGGCACTTTGTTGAGGGGTAATCTCCTATCAGTGCTTGCGAAGAAGGCAAGACAAAAATCATTGGCACACCTCAATAGCGTCCAGCTAGTTCTTTTACGCAAAACACTCGATCGTTTCACTCCAAGGAAAAAAAAAAAAAAAAAAGAGAGAGATTGAAGTTTTGCGCATTGATACACCGCGCAGGTAGTTCGGGAAGAGGCGTTGCTTTTAGCTTTTGGCATTTGAAACCTGTACGCCTCGATAAGATAACATACACCTGATAAATGGTGAAATCAGTAAATGATAAAAACAAATAAAAAGTTACAGCTGCCCTTTTTTTTCGTCTCTCTTTTCTTTTAAGCCGCCAACCGTCTTTCTGTTTCAAATACTTGCATCAGCCGTGTAACCTAAGGCCCGTGTAAAGGGCCCTAGTGTAAACAACAGAAAAGGAAGTAACGCATCAGCCATCAGCTGTTCTGTTTCTGTTGTCAAAAGGCCGCTTCGCGCGTGCGCAGTCGTGCACGTGCGCAAGCGCGCCAGCGCAGAGCAGTGCAGTGGAGCCAAAGGAGCGCTCACACGCACACACAACGGACAGCGTACACACGACTGGCGACATAACCGACACGGTTCGTGCGTTGTGTACCATCTTTGACATCTTTCCTCCCCTTCCGAAACCGTGCGGGTGTGTGGGTGTCTGTTGCGCCGTTGCGATCGGCTTTTTAGAGCCACGAAGAACGTTCTCCGCGTTGACACCGCGATTCGGGCAACGTCCTCAGGTTCGGCCATTTCGCTTCCTCAAATCCATTTCGCCGCGCTCGCTCGTGTGCCCGTTTCCTAGCCGCATCTTTACTGTTTTTTTTTAGGCCTAGGCGGCCAAAGACGACGTCCCTCGTAGCGTCACAACTCTCTGTGCGCTACGCAGTGCTGGTCAGTCCCCCGAAGCTCGAAGCGAGGCGATCACCATGCGGAGGAAGGGTGACTTGGTGAACCACAGCGCTTTCCGATGCTGTTTCTGCTGTCACGTCCGCACGGGGACCGTGATCCTGGGCATCTGGCACTTGGTGAGTTATTTTCGCGCCTTCCTTTTCTTACAAATATTTTAATAGAGCTGAGCCTTTCGGCTCTGAAAGCTCTCGAAGTTTGTTCTATGACAGCGCGCAGCGGTCGATAAAACATCGCGAAGACGGTGACGCGATCGCTCGTTTCCGTAGCGTCTACGCAGTAAAAAAAATGCCGCCCGTTCGCTCCGAGAAACTCGCCGGAATCTAGGTTTTCTACCGATGTCAGCAGACCCGTTTTTCTACGTCTGTACCTTTCTTTTATATTTGTCGATGCTGCACACTACTTTTCGATGCATGCGAAGGGGCGTCAACAAAAGCTTAGTTACCAGTATCTTTGAGTATGTGTAATACCAATGTGATTTGTTTCTGCGTAATTGGAATCTGCAGCAGCAGCAGAACGCCAAAGGTAGTGTTGGAGGGACGTGAATGCTTATCACTGTTGGTTTAGAAAAGCCGCCTCATCGGCACACTGAAACATTTCCCCCCAAAATTATCCCCCAAACATTTAAGCCGGGTTACACCAGGAAACGACACAGTACACTGGGGAGACACGGTGTAGATAGAAGCAAGCACGTCACGTCACGGGCGGATGCCTATCTTGAAACGACATACACATTCCTGTCACGTCGATCTAAGAGGTGACGAGCTAGCTGTGTCACTCTTGACAACATGCGAAAGGCGTGCTTGACGTTTAGGACCTTCATTTGTAAAGCAAGCAGCCAAAGACATTCTGGCAGTGTCAGAAGTGACAGAAATAGATATATCACAGACCGAAACGCCAAGCTTTACTGATGCAATACTTAGACTAAATTGTCATGGTTTGTTTGTTTTCTTACGTGATGTGCTAAGGTCGTTTCCAATGAAAATTCGACCAGGTGTGGAGACGTCGAGCATACGTCTAATTGAAAGTACAATAATTAAACTGAGAGAGAAATAATCAATGGCATTTCGGAGAAATTGAATATATAACCGAATAATGTCATACCCACTGCGTATCAAACCTGGTGTCTTGGTTCCGTGTTTTTTGTGTTTATTTTTCCTCAAATTCAAGAACGTTTTTTTTTTTAGGGGTTTATATATTTTTTTTTACAGTTTTTTGGTATCCACTTTTTGTGTCCTCGAAGAAACATTCAAGAACACACGTGCAATAAAGCTTCAGGGAACGTGCACTTCAGCCGTGTACTTGGAAAGTATCCTCATAGCAGTAAGAGGAGGAAACGAAACGGTGGACGTGGTTCCAAAGGAAAAAAACAGCTTTGCAGGCAGTTCAATGTATGCTGTGTTACAGTTTAAAAACAAAATAAAAAAAAACAATGGTGCAAATAACGATTTTTTTTCCACAAAGCTTGGGTCTTTTTTTTTTGTTCGAGGGCAGCTCCAAATCGGAGTTCTTCGGTTTCTCCTTGACTTTGATCAAATTGGCATCGGGGTTAATTTTTTGGGTTTATCGGTATTTACCGAAAACACGGAGCCCTAGTTATAACTGAAATAAGAGTCAGTTGTCTCGTGTGTTTCCTTCGTTTCATCTTTCTCTCGTCTTAGGGGTTTTTCGATACGGTGCTGGCTTAGCCTTCGGCGTGTAATATTACGTATAGTCGGCATTTCCAGTTTGCAGGAAATCCAATAACAAATGTGGCGTCACAAATAGACTAATCGCGCGATTATGTTCGCACCCTCCGTAAAATACCCAGGAGTAACGCTCACTCCTGGCCTTAGCTGGAGCTTGCATGTAGATAATATATGCTCAGCTGCCTTCCGAAAACTTTGTTTCATTAGAAGAAAACTAAAGCTGGCACCAACATCCACTAGACTAACCACCTATAAGACCCTAATAAGGCCAATGTTGGAGTACACCACTGTAGTATGGGATCCTTATTCCAAAGTTGATTCTTCTAAAATCGAACGTATACGAAACCAGAGTCTACGATTTGTGTACGCAGGTACAAAAGGACGGATTCTATCGCTGAGATATTGTCATTGTCAAACATAGAACCTTTGTGCGCCCGACGTAAGTTAGCTAGGCTAGAACCTTGGTACTGTATTGCGAACAGGCAAACCGGTATCGATCCCACCATGTATTTGCTCCCTCCCTTCAAGCACTCCTGTAGAACAAACAACTCATATCACATTCGACCCTCTAGATCGTCATCCAATGTGTTCAAGTTTTCTTTCTTTTCTACAACTGTAGATGAATGGAATCTTTTACCTGACGAGATTGTTGCTTGTACGACCGAAGAACAATTTGTCAATGCATGTTCTTCTCATTTCTAACGCGCTCGCATGGTTTTTTGTTATATTTCAGTAATTTTGTAGTCATGATTTTAAGATACAACGTGTCACTAGCGTTCCTAACTTATTTTTTATGTGCTCTGTCGTGCTTATTGCAAGATGCTATCAGTGGCCCCTTTGTTGTGTTATCTATACACCCTTTGAACTTGTGTATTTTTTCTTTCTTTTTTTTGTGACCTCCAGTGTACCACACTAGTTGGTTTACTCTGTTTAGTTATGTTTTTTCCTTTCTTGTTGTCCCACCCTGCTTGGGCCTGAAATGGCCTGCAGTATGAATAAATAAATAAATAAATAAAATGCAGCGCGAGACTAAAACATCACGAACACAGCTGAGTTATTGGTGCCACGATTTACTCCTGCACGGAGGGCCAGGATTTCGTTACTGGCAGCAGACGCTCTTTTTATATTCGTTAGCTATTCTGGAATGTTTCAGTCGTGCCGCGATACTGTGAAGTATGCTGTCACACAACGACCCAAACTTTTGAGCGTGAATGCGGCGAGAAACTGAGAGGGAGGAAGAGACGAGAGTGCACAAGGTCGTCGGAACGCCGAGCTCCGGTAAGAACGATTGGTGGGTGGACGCTAGGCTAGCTGCCTTTGTCTATACTACTTCGAGTGCATCCGATTGCCAAACACCAGCGTTCCACGTTTGTGTTCAAAGAGTTAGTTAAGACAAGGACCGCTAGCTTTATGTCTACCCACTAATCATTCCAGACAGAGCTCAACGTTCTGACGTCCTCACGCCCTCGTCTGCTCGTCTCCCTTCGTTTTTTGGCTTATAAAAGGACAAATTTAGGCGACTGTTGGCATTCAGTCTCGTTCTAGAGCTCAATCCCGCGTTTCGTGCCGATGCAGAACTCTGCTCACGAGATCTAAACTAGTTTGGAAATTCTCCACTTTCTCCCGCCGTCACTACTCTAGTCACCGACAGAATGAGAAGTGCAGGGAGGGGTTGTGCTGTCTCCAGCAAGAATTTCCTATGCTCGAAGATGCTTTGGAGGCCTGTGCCTTGAGCATGCTCGCGCAGCCGAAGCACGGCAAAAGGCATTGTGCGCTTGCTAGAGGCCGGGTGTTCTCATCTTGTCTGTAATTATAACTGGAATTTTTTTCCGATTGCATCAGAAACTAGGCAGGCTGAATTACGTGAATTTTGTAACCTCAAATGTCTTAGTAGTTTATCTAAAAGTTCACTCAGTGATAGCCATTGTTTTAGTTTAGTCTGCTTGCGATTGACATCTTTTCTGCGTCGTATATGCTTTTGGTTATGATTGATTGAACCAGCCATTTGGTGATTTCTTATTGTATAAAGCCTGTTTGCTCCTGATTCTATTTTTTTTTTTTCATTGTTATATGATCTTCTTATAAGTTCCCCCTCATGTAATGCACTTCATTAGAAAAGCTTTTGAGGCACAAACTGACCTGTCTTTTATTGTACGCACGAGTTCACCTTAAACGCTGTTGCTGCCGTCATGGTTTACGCTCCACTGGCCATGTGAGCTGGGCCCAGATGGTTAAAACCTGGAGCAGAGCGCAGCAGATTGTAAACGCCGACATCTGAGGTACTGAGAAAGAGCAAGAAAGAGAGGAACATAGGAAGCAGAATGCAGACGATGCGTTGGGCATGTCCGTTCTACCGTGACATGTTACGATCGTTTGAGGGCTTGTCAACTTTTCTTTATACAATGCACAACGTCGGTATTTTCTTGCGAAACAAAGCTAGAAAACACCTTATGCCAGATTGACAAACGTGAGTTCGCTACCACGCAGCTTGTCGTTCGCCCGGCTTGTAGATTCTTCAAGTCATCTACCTAGGTCGAGGGCGGGGCGAAAAAAGGAGCACAAGTGCTTCTTTAAACCTTTCTTACATCCTTCTGCTTTAGACCCCACTATCCGCATGTCACACCCAATTCCTAAAAACCCTTTGGAGGTCTCATTAACTCGTCGCGTTTTGCGACATTAAAGGGGCCTGCAACAACTTTTTTACAGTTTCTTAATTTGCACTAAACCTTAGCGCACTGAACTTAGTAACTTTAAAGACTTCTTCTTTTCTCAAAAGTCGCTTTATTTTAAAAGTTATAGGCATACTAAAATTACAAAAACAAGCAACAAATAACCTTCTTCATGACATCCTTGGTTCTCTTTCCCGCGCCCGCGGACCACGGGGACAGAGGAATGTGGGGAGGGAGGAAAGACGGGGAAAAGAGGTGAGGCTGAGGAGAGAGAGCTGTCTGGGTACGGGCAGCTCTCTCTCCTCGGCTGACCAGGACCAACAACATCACGATTTTGTCATATGCTGCGCGCGTTCAACATCACGGTGCGTTCCTGTATCAGTAGGAAGTTTCCGTGTCGTCTGGTTAATATACTACACACTGATATTTAGTTACTTTCTCCGTGCCCGCTGAGTTGACCGAACCACAAGAGACGTGGAATCTGCAAAAAAGGTTGACGCTTAAATAGGATTGCAGGGCCCCTTTAAGTAGGTATTTAAATTTCACAAAGGCACCTTCCTTGTGAGGCTACCGCCACCTAAATATTTCACCCTTTCATCCATGTGCAGACTTGTTTAAATACAGTTTTTTTTTCCTAGTATCATTGAAATTTGATATTTGCTGCCCGGTGATGTTCGTTTACTGCCATTGCGTGAATTTTTTTCCGCCATTCATAACTATTGATAGTGTTTTGTATTCATTACTGTTCTTTTATTCTTGTATATTGTTTCCTTTTTCTGCTTGTACACTTCTTTTAATAGCCCCAAGGGGGCTGCAGTATTTGAAAATAAAATAGAACAAATAGATAAATTTAACACGAGCCCTAGCCAATTGCTGTGTCGGAACAAACGAGTAATTTATGCTTATTGCCCAGACAGCTGAAATGAACTGCTTGGGGTGTTGGGTCTCCTGCCCTGCCCTGCTGCAGGTGAAGAAGACAAGCCCCTCCCATGAAACACTCTGCTCACCATGATTGGTGGTCTCCTCTCCAGCATTCACTTTGCTGAAGTGGAAAGGGTGAGGAGGGTATTTCCGGGAGGAGCTTGTTTCGCTTTTTCTAACCTGCGACAGGCTAGCGTAATACTCCAAGAGATGCCTCAACCCTTGAAAAGAAATCTGTTCCCTATTTTCTTCTAGCACCGAAAGATCACCCCCTCCTATAGTACTCAGTGTTAGGGATGTACATAAATGTGGCTAGTTAGCTATAGCATATAAGTGAACATTGCTGACTCGGAAGCACAGTCATGTTTACTTCATTGTCCCTCACCGCAATAACAAGTTTGGCAGGAAAAACATGATCTTAAGATAGCATTTTTTTTTAAAACTTTTCTCGATTGTACATTGAAAGTTAACCCACTCTTTATTTTTACCCGATTTGCTCTCGACTTCAGGTGGGCTATCTCCCACGGTATCACGGTATACATGGCTCGCATTGACGTCACGTCGGTGGCTATTGCGGTGGCCCTACCGGCGAGCGCCAGACGGCCACTGGCGTGGTGCTGTCACGTCATGCGCGAGTTGCGTGTAGCGATCATTTGCGCTAAAACAAACGACGCCGCAACCGTGGCACGAGCAATTCAGGCGTGTGTTTACTTCAGATCCTGCACGTGCTGGCCCTGGCGATCCTGGTGAGCATGCTACTGCGGCCGGAGCTGTTTGAGAAGCTGTACGGGACGTCCTCGTCGTCCCCCGGGCAGCACTTCTCGGGTGGCTTCATCACCCACTTCCGCCCCAGCGTCTACAGCCACGAGTTCCCGGACATGAGTGCCGACGCCCGATTCGGCAGCATCCGAGACCGTGAGTGGCGTGCTCTACGATCTGCTTCGCTCCACGTGCGAGCAAAGCCAAAGATATGTCCATGAGATGCTGCTTCGAACTATTGCACCTGGAACGCGTCTGACTCGTGCGTTTACCGCATCCTAAAAAGTGGTCCCGCGATTTCTGCCCGGCGACATCCACCACGCCGCTGCGCGCCGTCGCCGGCGTCGCAGCGGCGTGGTGGATGTAGCAGACGACCGTTCTGCTGGAGACCGCTGTCCGGCTTGGCAGTCCACGGAAGCTTTGGCAGTCGGGGGTTGGGACGCCGCGACGACTGCAACGCTCGCGTCCGCTCGTGCTTTTCGGCAGCATTTCTACGACCGACCGCAGAGATTACGACGTCCAACAGCGCAACACTCCGGCCTTTCTGACGTCGTTTGTTGCCACTTTATGACTGCTTTTGACGTATGGGCGGGACGGAACACACCCGTCGCAGACGCGTTCCAGGGGCCTACTACACTTGCACTGCACGAGCGCTCGGCAGGGATTTTGAAAACCTTGGAGCTCACTTTTATTGCTTCGGCTACGCTCGCACGTCTTTGCTGCAGAATGCATACCTGCCAACTCTTCCGAATTTTTCGTAAAATGTATGAATTGGGACTAATTTTACGATTTTGCGAATCTTGCTTCAAATCTTATGAATAATATATTTTTTATTATTTTTATTTTATTTTGTTTTTTGTTGTTTTTGTAACTCCGTTGTTGGCGGTATCTTGCACCGCCACAAGAGGGTGATAGGTACCGTCCACAGCAGCGTCGTGGTTTTTACTATCCGTCTAGCCGGTGGCCACGGATCGAAAACCAATCCAGAGCTCAAAGCCTTTGTTCGTGTGTTCGGCGGTGCACGGGTGCACGTTGGTTTGACGTGTTTAGATGTTGGGCCCGGTTGTTTCGGCCAGTTTCGAGGCGAGAAGTATGGCGTCTGTGTTTGTTGCACGTGTAACTGTAGCATTCTGGTCACTGTGGCTTCGCAGCGCAATGCCGAACTCCAAACCTCAAAAGAGGTACTTTCAGGTGTTCCTGAAGTCCTACATGTCAAAATTTTTGTGCTTCGTGTCGCCCAAGAAGCGAGAGAAGTGTGTATTCTGTAGCACGTGCATGTGTGATGTAAGCGTTTCGCACGCTGGCGAGGCTGACATTAAGCTGCACATCGCTTTGCGTAACCCCCCCCCCGGCGCGGCCGCGGGACTTTTACGAATTTGAAAGTCCACAGGTTGGCAGGTGTGAGAATGTGTCAATGCAAGTTAAAGGGGGGGGGGGGGGGGGGGGGGGGCGGGGAAGAAGAAGAAGGAGAAGGAGGAGGAAGGAAAAGGGTAGCACTCAAAATTTTTTTAAACTTAGCATAGAAATGCAAGTGTGGAGAAAAACAACCTTTAGGGGAGGGATACGGGTCGAAAAGGGGGAATGTTTTGCAAAAGTGTTTGAAGTATAGAAATAATTAGTGCATGTTATAATTCAGTGATGTGACTGCTGCGCCAATTGCGCCAAACTGCGCCAATGGGCTAACCCTGCTACACCCTGCAACATTTTGCCAAAATATGGGTAATCTGCGCCAAGCCTGCGCCAAAAAAACAATTTCTGTCACCTTTCAAAACAGAAACAAAACTGACTACCGTAACTGAGCATGCATCTGTTATGTGGCGCAAGCGGCCACCCGACACAAATTACCCTGCATCAATTGTCCCTCTGGTTGTGCATGGTTTTCCCGCCGTCTCGCGTTTCGTGCTCTCGTCGTCTCATGGGTCTTGTCTCGCGTCTTTTCTAAAAAATATTTTCAACGAAATACGTGTGTGTGTGGGGACGCTCCGACGCTAGCGTGCCGGGTACCAGCCATGCCGTCATGCTGTGAAACGAAACCACATTTTTGCGCGGCGAGAGTTACTTTGTGAGCTGAATGAAGCACTCGCTCCTCAAAGCAACGGCCGTGGGAGAAGTATATTTGGTCTCTGCTTTCCAGTCGCCGTGGTCGCGTGACGTCGGGTGTTGGAGCCCCACGTCGCTGCACACATGGCGCTTTCTAAAATGAAACTAGGTACTGCCGCATGCTCGTCAACATTCCTGTTCTGGTTTAAATCGTACGTTACTACAAAAATCTCTCTTTAACTCAGAGACTGCTGTCTCGAAGTATTGATTACCTACGTTTCTCTCGGTGGGCTTTCGTTGGAGAGGGACCCAGGTACGTGAAAAATTATCCGCGAAAGAAAGTTGGAGAAGGGAAGTGAGCTAAAGCAAAGGAGGCAATGTCTGCACGCTGAACCCGCACAGCGCGCATGTTTGTCTCGAGTTCAGTCGTTGCACAAAGCGGTCCAAGAACTTTTTGACCCTGGCTCGCGATGTCTTGCATCGATGTGCTCAGGTTCTTTTTTTTTTGTGTGTGTGTGTGTGTGTTTAGCCTGTATTTTGTTTGCCGGCTTGGCAAGCACGCGCCGCTTGACGGTTTTTGGTCGTACGCTCGAAAGTTTCATTCTGCATACAGTTTCGGGAATCAGTTGACGACGGAGCGGAACAGCATGGTTTTCATTTTGATCGAACAGCCGTTGTCTCCGCTCGCGCGATGAAGCACGCGCAACTGCAAGCCTACAGAAGTTGCCCTCACGTGCATGCGAACATGATTGCACGGTAGACGCACCAGCCGGGACGCTTGCAGTCCATTATTTTACGTTTGCTTACTTTTGACGAATATCTGGCACGTCGGGAACCAGTAAAATGGTAACGAGTGTTTTTTTTTAATTGCTCGGCAACGGCTACAGGACTGTGTACACTTGTGGGATGTCTGAGCAGTAAAAGCGCAAGCAGTGAGTTCCGTCTCAACACGTCACATCAGAACACAACACAAATCCCTTCGCTTGTACAGCACTTCGAATATATATATATATATATATTCTAAGGACATCTGCTCCATAGGCTACTTTTGCTGCTCCAAAACACTGTTTTGGCTGCTCCAAAAGGCGCTCCAAAACGGCTTAGGCCGATCACATCACTGATAATTGCAAAGTTAGTCTAATATGCATTTGAAGACTTCCAGGCAACCCAGAACGGCATGAATTTGATCCTTTTTTCTCCGCGTAGTTTTTCAAGTTGTTACGTCGCTTTGACAAGTGGGCCTTGCCGTCTCCTCTCCATTGCATTCTTTTGTAGCTTCAATTTATCGCCAAACTTATTAACAAAATATTATTTCCCACACTGCAAAAATGTGTATATAGCTACACATCTATGATCAAATTCAAGCACACTTTGCTTTTTATGTAATTTTAGAGCATCTTCACAGTTGGTGTGCTAGAATTTCAGTTCTTAATAATGTCCTTTCATAACAAAATTTGGCAAGCATATACTTTAGAATATGTAGAATGCAACTATGCATCTAGGTTTGGCTAGAATGTATATTATTTTATATTTTTGAAAACTTTGCGAAACATTTATTATTATTACCCTCTTGAAATTACATTTTTGCTATTTTTAATTGATTTAAAGTGAAAAAGTCATCGCACACATTTTTTTGTTGTTCATTGCACTCTGTGGCTTAAAGGGAGTGAATTAGTTTATTTAACTAGACTTTTATAAGTGTGTTGCCAAGCATCACGTGTGCACAAGAACGTGGTTTTTTCTGCTTGTTCATTGCATCGAGAACCTAAAAAGCAAGCTATATCATATCCAACACCAGATTTATAAAAAAAAGATTAAGCACGATAAACTGTAAAAATTTAAATAGTATTGAAAATAATAACAAAAATTTCCCCTGGCGCATGCCCCATGAAACGCCCCCAACAAGTCAAAAGTTGTGTTTCTTTAGATGTGTTGGACCAGTGGTTCTCAAATAGGAGTCTGCGGATGTTTTGGGGTCCGCGAAGGCATTCTATACTCCGTTTCAAACATAGCGTGCAACGTAGTCAAAGCTAGCGCGCCGGTTTGCACAGCCGACCGCGACTACGTTCGCTCCACAAAATAGTGCGGCCCCTAAAAAAAAAAAAAAAAAAAAAGTCGAAAAGTATACATCTTTGTGGCTAGTAACTAATAGTGGCGTTATGATTTCGAGGGAACACCGATTCTTTTTCAATAAAAAGGAAAAGATAATGTAAACTACTCCAAATTATTTTCCGTTTTCGTTCGTGCGGCACTCGCACTCGCTTCGGGTTTTCGGGTTGTGCGGCTGCCCCTGCCTCGCCGGTTTCGTGAAGATGGCGTCTTACGCGGGAAGCTTTCTTTTCCTGCTCGGATATTTTCGAAGATTCGTTGTGTGAAGATCTCATCAAAAGTGCAAGCAGGTGATCGCCAACGTGTACGCGAGTTCAAGAACGTGTTTCCCGGAGACGTCGGTCCGTGAGGTCCTGGAGACGGTCAGTAACGACACCGGAGTGTCTGGCAAGGTGGCGTCCCCGAAGCGAAGACCTTGCAACGTGAAAGTTCCGAGCACGCGGACAGTGTTGTGAACTGCCACCTGTTATTTCTGGTGTTGAAATCGGCCTTATGGCTTCAAAGTGAAACAAGCCTCAAAAAGGAACTGTGTCGATGATGAATCGTGCCTACTGCTCCATCTGCTTGCGGGCCTTACAGCAGGCGGTGCCCGTGATTGCAGTCCGAAGCGTCTGGGTTCTTCTGCCTGCGGGACCGTAACCATGGTCGGCTCCGTCTGCCTGAGGCACCTTAACCTTGGTCGGCTAAGTAAACGACGCACATGCCCGTGCCTGTATTCCGAGGCCCCTGCTTTCCTCTAAAAGGAAACAACACTCGACCCTGATCTCGAGTGCCGTGTGTTGTGTACGCGTCTATTGTGAATCACTCCCGGTTTATGGGGGCGCCGGCACCAGAGCACCGAGATACTGCCGTCTGGATGACTTCTTCCATACACCGGCGAGTATTCTGACTCTGAAGGAAGCTTCCATGAAGTCGCATCACGTGAGGGAATGCCAAGCCGTCTGAACAATGGCAGTGCGGTCCCCTAATCACAATATTCGTTATATAAAGGACCGTCCACCACACTCTCAAGGTACTCTCTGATTTTCACGCTACCATGTAAATAAACGGCTTTAAATAGAGACGCCCTGGATCTCGACCGTTCTTCCGTTTTGACGAGGCCGGCGCAAGTTCGAGCGGAACACCAGCCCCTAGTCTACCTTCTTATAAATAAAAATCAGCAAAAAAAGAGCAATTGAAATATGCACTTCCGCAATACGCACAATCTTGCACAAAAAATCGGTCGAGGAAAAAAAAACAAAAAAAAAACCTTTGCGCCCTAAGTGGGTTCGAACCACTGCCACCGAGATGTCGGCATCGCCGGCATCGCCAGAGCAGCGCCTTGTACCGCTCGTCCACGAAATCTCGCGGAGTAACACAATTTTGTGTGTTTTTTCATGCGCACTACTTCAGTAGCTTTCCCAGCGTTGCACGCGATGTTTGAAACGGAGTATAGGGGTCCGCAAAGCCCTACCTCATTAATCAAGCTCGGCAATAGAAGTTGTATTTTGTAGCGTGAGCTACAGAATACAACTTTTAGGCAGAGTTTGAACTGTTTCGCATGGCTGTAAAAGAGCCGTGCTGCCCAAGCGCTAGGAGCTGTGACGTCACACGACGCACGGCTGGCGCGCCAGAGCCGCCGCCGCCACTGCCGCCGCCGCGCGCGCCTCGCCGATCTGCGCATTTCAGAGGAGTGACATCATAGCCGCGGCAGTCACACTGGCGTTGCCGCGTGCCCAGCTGTGCGCCTCCGTTGCACAGTAGCCAAGTCGGATGCTGCACCGGAGCCGCTTGTTAGCGCCTCTCATTTTGTGTGCATAAGCTCACGCTACGTATATCCTGGCGTAGCCGAGCTAAGCCACTGCAATTTTTTTCTAAATTGAGAAGGAACGTTTTAATTTTTGAATGCATTTTCTCGTGTGTATGTCAATGATAGAAGTCTAGCATTTATATTGATTTATTAAATCATCATAATTAACCTATACCTTTTCGCTTCCCCCTCACCACGAACGGGGTCTCCCATCATCTTCGGCAATCCACAAGGGGTCCACGAAACATCAATGGTTGAGAACCACTGTGTCAGACGATAGGGGAGAACACCTTCATATCCTTCTCAAAATTGGAGGCTTGAAGTATAGAGCGGTGTATTGTGAGGGGGAGAAACATGCCCTACACTTTTTCATTGTGAGAAACTGCCTTCTTTGTTTTTTTCCCGTCATAGATGTTTCCTTTCTCCTTATGCCAGCTAAGAATTCAGAGGCTTTTAAACAGGAAAACATTTCGAATATCATATGCGGCACTTCAGCATACAGATAGTCCATGCATTTGCTTTTAGTAAGGGAGAAGGGACCACCATTTTGTCTGTACTTGTGAGAATGGCTTAATATGCGAGAGGGAAAGCAAGTGGACCTGTGCAAATACAGTCGACTCGCGGTAATTCAAACAGCTATAATTCATACTTTTCGGTAAATCGAACAAAACGTGAAGTTTTAGTTGGCCATTTGTATTTACTATAGCATTTACTTTCGATAATACGAACTGCACCCTCTATAATTCAAACTTTACATTGTTTCGTATTCAATCGGCTATCGCTAGAATTTCATCCGCTATTAATTTTTTTTTCTTCCTGAAATCCCGACGAACAATAATCGGGCCCCAAAATAATTCTTGCTGCTCTCATCGCACGCTGTTGGCAACCTATGCCTGGCTAAAACGGCTTTGGAAAAGACGAAGCCATAATCCGTATAGCAATCCGAAACTATGTTGCAATGGCGCGGCGTGGGCCGTACAGGGCGCTAACATTGAAGGAAAAATTGGACGCGATCGGAGATATCGAGCGCGGGGTTAAACTGACAGATGTAACCACGAAATTTGGGGTTTTCAAAAAGCACCCTGTCGACGATTGTAAAGGCGAAGAGCCGATTGCGCCAGGAGGCGGAGGACTTCACACCAAGCCGAAAGCGTCTACGAAAAGGAAACTTCCCTGAGCTGGAAAAGGCGCTTCTGATGTGGTGCCATCAAGCGTGGGCGTCGAAAATCCAGATCAGTGGGCCCCTTCTTCGGGAACAAGGTCTAGCATTGGCTCTTCGGATGGGCCTTGTCGACTTCACCGCCAGTGATGGGTGGATCGACAAGTTTAAGAAGCGCCACGGTCTGGTGTTTAAAACCGTCAGCGGGGAGTCGGCGGGCGTCAACACGGACGTTACGAAGAGCTGGCAGAAAACGCGCCTTCAAGAAATCTTGCGTGACTACCAGCCAGCGGACATCTACAACGCAGACGAGTGCGGACTGGTGTTCAAGTGTCTGCCAAATAAGACCCTGTGGCCTCGTAACAGAAAGTGCGCGGGTGGCAAGGCAAGTAAAGAATGTTTAACGGTACTGGTTTGCACAAATATGGATGGCAGTCATAAACTACCACTCCTAGTTTTTGGCAAATCTAAGAAGCCGAGGTGCTTTAAAGGCATCCGCAGCTTGCCAGTAGACTATGAAGCTAACGCCCGAGCGTGGATGACGCAAGAACTGTTTGAGAAGTGGTTGCGCCGTACCGATAAGGAATTACAGAAGCAGAACAGAAAAGTCTTGCTAGTGCTTGACAACTGCACTGCTCATGGCGTAGTCAAGGACCTGCAAGCAATCACTTTGGAATTCCTGCCTGGGAACACAACCTCCATCCTTCAACCACTTGATCAGGGCATTATTAAAAACCTGAAGGTTCTGTACCGTGCTCAGGTGCTTTTCCGAATGTTAGTATGTATGGAGAACAAGAAATCTTATGCTGTTGATGTTCTGTGTGCAGTTCACATGCTGGCAGCAGCATGGAGTGATGTGAAGGCCACAGCCATTGCTAACTGCTTTGCCCATGCAGGATTCTTGAAGGAACAATGCCTCGGTGAGAGCTCCGACGACAGTGAGGTTATGCAAGATATCGAAGACCATGATGCAGTGCTCAGCTCTTTGAAGGAACATGGCCTCGATGTTGATCTTGCAGAGTATGCTGCAGTGGACGATGATGTTGTCACCTGTAGAGAGGCAACTTTGGACGATATTGTCAGGGAGATTCGGGCTACTGAAAGTGAAAGTGATGAAGAGGATGTTGCTTCTGCCCTCGAGAAGCCGCCAGTGACAGCTCCAGAGGCACTGGATGCAGTTGACAGACTCCGACGCTTTCTGCAGAGTCAGCAAGAAGCCAACTCACATTTGCTATCCCTTAATGCTATTGAAACCTTAGTTTTCAAGTCTGCTACTAGAAAAGTGCAAACAACTCTAGACAAGTATCTACATGCACCTCCACACTGTAAATAAACTTAATTTGTTTTAAGAGCATGTCATGTATTACTATAGCCTTAGAAAAGATGTTTATTTACCCACTTTCTATAAATCAAACTTTCTTTAATTCAAACACATTCTTCGGGCCCCAGAAGGTTTGAATTACTGAGAGTTGACTGTACCTTGTCAGTGACCCTTCATTCCTCTGAGCCTGGTTTGTCCAGTGGTTTATATGAAGCTTATTAGGAATTCCGAACAATTAAGCTGCAAGCACATTGTCATAGCCCTCTCCTTAATGTACTAGTTGGAACAGGTTTGTAGCAAAAGTCTCCTTCTTTTAAATGTTATTTGCTTGATGTCAGCAGCCGCTGTGGCTCTATATGTATTTGGGAGTATGCTTTCAATTAGTAAACAAATGCAGAGTTAATTGTGCATCACGTTAACCGGATTGAGGCAGGTGTTTCGCAGATTCGGCAGAGAGTAGATTCGCTTGAGGGTAGGGTCACTGAACTCTCCAAGGCTACCGAAGGTATTCCCTCACTGAAATCGGACCTTGAATTTGTGAAAGCTGAACTTGGGCCTCTTGCGGAACAACAAAAACTTGTTGAAGAATTAACAGCAACCGTAGACGACCTTAACAACCGACTACGACGAAACAATATTATCATCAAAGGGATCGCGGAAGAATCCATTGAAATCCCTAAACAGCTAGAGACAACCGTCAGAATGTTCCTCTCAGATAATCTAAACGTGACGCCTGGCGTTTTTGAACGTATTCACCGCTTGGGGCAGAAGCGTCAGGATTTCCATCGACCTATCATCATAAAGCTCTTGGACTTCCGGGACAAGATGGCAATATTCAGAAACGCTCCCAAGCTAAAAAACCTTAACATTAAGGTATGGATAGAAAACGACTATTCTCCGAAGATACGCCTCGCACGTGGCAAGCTTTGGGAATACGGCTCTACGTTTTGAGCAGACAGGATGAGAACCAGACTTGTGCACGACAAATGGTACGTAGGCGATAAGGTGTTTGTTTACGACGTTCAGAGTGAAAGTGTGATTGAAAAACACTGTGTCAGTGGCACGCGCCCTTGACTACCTCCCGCAAGATCACCTGATCGTGCCTCCCGTGCACACCAACTTTCATTTTTGTTCACAAACTTTCGCAGCATTTTTAATAAACAAGATATTTTACTTGATCATGTGTGCATGTGCAATTCTCAGATTATTTGAGGCACAGAGACATGGCTGAATAGTGACGTTCCAAGTGAACTGCTTCTTGATTCAGATTTTTCTATATACCGTAAAGATCGTACTCATCGCAGAGGAGGAGGCGTTTTGATTGCTATTAAAGGTTTAGAGTCTGCTGCTGTGACAGTCACTACTAATCTTGAACCTCTATGGGTTGAAATTCAAATATTGTTTCAAAAATTTGTGCTGGGAGTGTGTTATCGCCCCCCCAGCTCTGGAAGAGACTTTGTTGATGAACTTGGCACCAGCTTGGAAGAAGTGTTTTTGACTTATCCTGACAACATTATCATCCTAGCAGGAGATTTCAACTTTCCCGGCATTAACTGGGCGGACAGTTCTGTTGTTCCTTCGTGTAGTAACCCCTTAGAGTGTTTAGAATTTATGCACCTGCTTTCTGCATTTGGACTTCATCAACAAATTGCTCAGTCAACATGTGGCGATTCAACATTAGACTTGTTTTTTATTACTCATCCTGAACATATCTCTTCCATACATTTCCTATCGCCGATTAGTGATCATGCCCTCATAGCCATCAATCTTTCACAAAAGGTACCAGACAAAGAGAAGACCTCGAAAATCATTTGGGACTACCCGAAGGCAAATATAGAGGATCTGAATTTCGCTCTCCTCCGGGCATTCATAGACTTCGAAAACTCCTTCAATGACCGTTCAGTCGAGGTCAATTGGACTTTTTTCAAGGACACACTGCTTAGCTCCGCGAACCAGTTTATTTCTAAAAAGATACTACTTACCTCAAACTCATCTCCCCCCTGGTTCTCAGTGAAAATAAAGCGCATTTTAAATAAGAAAAAACGTTTATACCGCAAGGCTGTAAAGTTAAACGCTGATGAAATATGGCTTCATTTTCCCGCGTTTTCCAAAGAGAGCAAACGCGTAATCCAGTCAGCGAAACATAAGTTTTTTAATGTTGACCTAAAAAAGGTACTAACTGAAAATCCCAAAAAGTTTTGGTCTATAATTAATCCTACACCCAGGGGCGCCAAACTTCCTACCGTAGATCCACAAGATAGCCCATTATCATCCGCGGTAATTGCCTCCAATTTTAACGCATATTTTGGTGAGATATTTACACGCGAAACTTTTCCAGAACCTTGCCTATCTAGCATCGAAAGCCCAACGGTCATGCAGGATATTTACCTCTCCATAGACGGAATTTCGAATGTTATTGATCGACTCCCTGTGGACTCCTCACCTGGCTGTGACGGAATTAACTCCAGACTCTTAAAAATAACGAAATATACTTCAGCCAAATTTCTGCTCCTTATTTTCGAGCAATCCCTAGCTTTCTCCCAATTGCCGTCTGATTGGCTAAATGCTAACGTAGTACCCATCTTCAAATCAGGTAATCCGAATGAGCTAAAAGATTACAGGCCCATCTCACTGATCAGTGTGTCATGCAAAATTTTAGAGCACATCGTCTTTAGCAGCATAATGTCACATTTCGATAGTAACGATTTGTTGTTCTCTAATCAGCATGGCTTCCGCAAAAACTGTCTTGTGTTACCCAATTATTCAAACTCACCCACGATCTTCATACCAACATGCACTCTTTAAAACAAACTGATGCAATATTCATAGACTTCTCAAAAGCTTTTGATCGTGTTCCCCATAACAGATTAATACTTAAGCTCCTCCATCTAAACGTCAGTAGTAACCTTGTCTCGTGGATTCGGGCCTTCCTGTCTCATCGCACCCAATCTGTGATTGTCGATAATGTCACCTCCTCTCCACTGAATGTCATCTCTGGTGTCCCTCAGGGTTCAGTTCTTGGCCCACTTCTTTTCTTAATTTATATAAACGACATTGCTTCTTCCCTCTCTTCTTCACCACACTTTGCTCAATAAAGGGAAGTAAAAATAGACTGGCACAACTTGTCCGATCTAAGGTACAATGTGGTCTGCGGCTTGGCCGAGACATAAAATTCTGCTGGGTGCCTAGCCATGTGGGGATCCTAGGTAATGAAAGAGCAGACGAATTGGCCACGAGCTCTAAGCACCTACTGCCAACCACCTCACAGATTCCATTTCAAGACATGAAGCCCTTGGTGAAATCATCAGTTTTCCGGCTGTGGCAATCGGAGTGGAGTCTGGAATGCGAAAACAAACTTCGCAGGATTAAACCAGCTCTTGGTATGTGGGAGAGTGCCTTGAAGTTCTTTTGTGTCGTCTTAGAATTGGACATTCCTTCCTCACCCACAAACATCTGCTCAGGGGGGAAGCCCCACCCCTGTGTGATGAATGTGGGGAGCGTTTGACAATTTTACACATTTTGTGGCTGTGCCCAGGGCTTGAGCAAGAATGACATACACATTTCCCCGAGTTTTTTTCACACCAGATTCCTTTTCACCCAGCGCTGCTAATTGGGGAGACTCCTATAGTACCATTTGATCATTTCATAAATTACTTGAGAAAAACCGGCTTCCTACTGGAGTTGTAATTTCAATTCTATGACTTTTAACCTTGTCATATGAACCTCTTTTCGATAATTCTTATAAAAATGTCCTGAGTATGTCCCACCTAAACAAGCTTGGCGCAGTATGGCCATAGTAGCTTTGCGCCATAAAGCCCGTAATCAACAACAACATCCCTCTCTTCCACCGTGAGATTGTATGCTGACGACCTTGTGCTGTATCGCAAAATTTCTTCCATCAATGATTGCATAATTCTACAAGACTATCTAGAAAAATTAACTACCTGGTGTGAATCTTGGCTCATGACGATTAATCTGGATAAATCTAAAATTATCTCGTTCTCCAGATCAAAAAATGAACTCACACTTACTCTATTTCATCTTGTGAACTAGAACGTGTGGCCACATTTAAATATCTAGGAGTGTTCCTTTCTGCAGACTTATCATGGAAGTGCCACGTTGACTATATCTGCTCTAAAGCAAATGGAACATTAGGATTTTTAAGACGATATCTTTATCTCGCAGACCCGTATGTCAAATGCTTAGCATACACTACAATAGCTCGGGCGAAACTGGAATAGGCGTCCATCATATGGAATCCTCATCAAATTTATCTCATTGACCAACTCGAAGCTGTCCAAAATCGCGCCACTCGTTTTATTACTCGCGATTATTCTCGAAAAAGCATTTCCTGTCTAAAACAGTCCATATCTCTCCATACACTCGAAACTCGTAGAAAAAACAAACGGCTCTCTTTTATGCACAGACTATAGACCTTTGCAAAAAGAGCGCTCTGGCTGCCGCCATTTTGCGAATCGAGCAACCCCTATCAGCCAGAAATTTCTGGCACCCGCCTGAGCTGTGGAAAGCCAGTCAGCGTGACTCCCCATCTGCATTGTGCATTCGGAGTTTGCCGGCTTTTCTTTGAAGTTTTTACTTTATTTGTCTGTTTAGAATGCTTACCCTTTGTGTTTTATCTTCCACTGTGAGAACCAGAGAATACCAGGGCCCGTTTGCTCGAAGCTGGTTAACTAACCGCGGTTAACCGGATTTCCCTACGAGGGGGAATTTTGGGTCACGTGACCGGCAGAGTAAGGACGGCGGGGAAACATGGCGGTGCCCCGGTGAGTGAGCGCCGCTCGCTTTGGAACTAATACGTCGCAGTAGCTGCAGTAGCAGGCGCGTTAGTCAGCAATGAATGTGCAGGAGGTTTTCGCGTTACCTTACCTCACTTAAAACGCAAAACATGAGCAATGACCTCGCCGCATTTTTAGATAGACTTTCGTCTCTGGCCATTCCTAAGCCTAAATGAACGCGATAGTTGTCGGCATGGCAACGTCTTTGGAATGTGGATTGCCTTGACTCAATCGGCCGGATATTGATAGCACACAAAAGCAGAGAGCGTTCCCATAAACCTTTTGCTAAATTTCAAAAGCACCGAGGTGCATGCTACGAGTGTAGACGCGCTGCACCTGCTGGCGTCTGCAGTAATAACTGTTCTGAAGCAAAAAGCCTAAAACAAATTTTGCCGTGCACGCGCGTTCGTCAAAGATTTATTATGATTATTTACTTCTAATCTTTTATAAGTGGAAGGCCAGTCGCGCGGATCGTAGAATTACACTTCCAGCGTTCTTCTCGATGTTCGGGTAATTTACTAATAGGTCAATTTTCAGTGGAGCCGAGTTACAGGTTTTTCAATTTATGACTGTGTTATATACAGTTCTTATATGCCGGCCAACCATGCTGCCGGTGTACCGCCCGCCTTTCACTGCTCACTTCTTTCTTATCGTTTCTAGGACTGAACTTCATCGTCCTTTATTGAACTCGGAAGGAAATTTCAAGAAGGCTTTTCTTCACTTCATCAGCCAAATATTTAGAAGATTTCCAAACAAGGGTTAATTTAGTTTTACCTTGCCGATTATTTGTACCACGAGCAATAAAAATTGTTTCATAGGCTCAAATGTGTGCCGCGCTGCGTCGCGAAAACAAGGCAGCGCGCATTTTTTGGGTCCCCCCATTTCGGGAACCTTTCCACGGATTGGGTTGTGTGTATGTTTATACAGCCTAGAACTTGGTCTGCCTCAACGGGCGACGAGTCTCGCAGATGTAGATGAGCAATTTAGCCAGTGCGGTACAACCGCTAGCCTGGGGTCTTTAACGTGCACCACGCAGTAGTTATACACGACCGCACGTACATTCGATACGGCCAGTAGGTGACACATCCTACCACCCCATAATAAAACACCGAGCTATCGCTCATCCAGCCCTGGTCAAACTTGGCTAGGTACTTGTAGGTGCCTAGTAGGGAAGGGCGGTTAACTTTTAACCTCGGTTAAAGTTAACCGGCTTCGAGCAAACGGGCCCAGGGCTCGCAGCCTGCTCGGCCTTCGCAGGAAATGAACGAAGAGAGCGAACGTCAAGCAGCCCGCGACGCAGGCAGTTCTTGGAGGATTATTTCCGTTGAGAAAATCTCCGAAAAGCCTTCCCGGCTGTGTTCCGGGTCTTCGCGAAAAATAGCTGATAGGGTCGGGTCCAGGGTGTGGGGACAGAATAGACACGTTCGTTCATTTGCTTTGAAGCTGTGCAAAAAAGCTGCTCTCTTCTACATGTTCCCCAAAACACGCCGGATTCCGTCCGATTGCCGTGAAGTGACTGTCGTCGACACTGTATATCGGATATGCTGTGTTATTTGAGACCTTTCTCAAATCCTGTTCGAATAACGCGGCACCGTGGGGTACGTACAATATATGTTGTTCGATTGATGAGACTCGTTGAATTTCATGTTGCGGGCGGGGAATATCCATGCGGTTCGGATATCCTGTGTGGTCAAATATTTGACCTATATAGATTGACACGGCTGAGTGTATGGTGCCGTAAAACGATGAACATAGAATGAAACAAACATTCCAGTTGCATTTGTTCTGTCACGCACGGACTCACCAAAACAGCTTTTATTTCTTTGTTTTTGTTCCCAAAAATAGAGCACTGCTTTCTTAAATACCTCTATAATTTATGTTCGCCACAGAACACAAAATAAAAAAGAAAACGCGGCAATTTAGCCTCCACCAGCGTCCGGAATTGCACCTACGCGGGCTGCCACAGCTCACTGACGAGAAACTCCACAGCTTAGCGCAGTCGGGCAAAACTGACGTACACTCTCAAAACCAGGGACGCGCGCTGTAAATCGCTTCGTTCAAGACTGCCGCTGGAAAGGTCTATACTACAACCCATGGTCACCAAAAACATTTTCCCGGCTCATCATATTTCATCTCGCCTAGATCATCCATGTAAAGTCGAACCCATTTTTTCTAGAACTAACGCCTACAAATACTCACCTCTCTCTCTATGCATTTCTGAATGGAATAGCATGCCCCCAAGCCTGGTGACGATATGTGACCATAACCATTTTATGCAGGAGCTTGTTAAGTTGTTTGAGTAATTTCTGTATAATGATGCTTTCTCATTGTTCTCATTCAATGTTTTCCCCAATTTTTGTGAATTTGATGTACCCCCCTTATGTAATGCCTCACGTAGAGGCCCTTAAGGTAATAAAATGAAAAAATGAAAAAACCCCAATCTCAATAGAAGTAGCTGTATTTGATCGATGACGACACTGCTCTAATGTCGCGCACCGTAGCTAAGATAATGTCGCAGAATGGAACCCTTTTGAGGACGCACTTCCTTACGACGCCAGTTTATGCGCGTCCATGTCTTCGAAATCTGCAGCGAACGTGACAGTGTTGGGTTGTCTTCCAGAAGATGTCCACGTGGCGCTGGCGATCACCCTCTGCACCGGCATCATCACCCTGCTGCTTCTATATGGGACCATATGGGTGAGTGACACTCGGCCAAGAGTACAATGCCGTGCCTGACCGGCGTGTTTGGCATCCCATTCTGCCCATGCATCAAAAACGGTCCTGAAGCGGCAACAGTTGATGTTGCAAAAGCCAGAGCGTCACGTAGTAGAATGTCGCCATCCCGACGGCTGGGCGTAGAAGTTCCGGGAGAAAGTAGGAGAGAATGCGAGCGTCGCCATCGTCGCGACATCCAGACTCCCGTCCGGCGACAACATGATGCTTTAATAACATCATTGGGCGGGAACGGAGGGACCGCTTTTTAAAGCGCGGTAAACGCACCATTCGGAGAGACGTTCCGGGTGACGTAGCTCTGGCCGAGATGTTTTTTGCTACCCGAGAAGGGGTACCTGTGGACTAGTTGGCGGATATAGGTGGGCTGTGCACTTCCTGGTTTTAACCGGACACCACCGGTAAACATCAGCCGGCGACGGAAATGCATAATTGCTCGAAGCCGGAAAACACCGGTCGTGGATTGTGTCCACCCTAGTGACGGCCGTTTTTTTCAAAGCTTCTCCCTCGTAGAGGTTCGAGTACTCGTCGACTTTATTTATTTTTACATAATGCGCGAGACCGGTGTTCTGCACCATAAGCTAGAAAAGAACTATTAGGCACAGACCTTACAGGCGATGTTTCCCCGCATCTTTGCGTATATTGAAGCGTCGCCGGCAACACGGACCCTTCGGGACCACCTACCGGAACCACCAACGTCCGCTTCCACGCCCCGCCGTTTTGAAACAGCCGGAACGCACGGGATCTTTCTTTCTAGATTATTACATGAACTCCATGATTACAGGAGTGCGTTACCGGGAGGGGGCAAGGAGCCAGAGACAGGAAGGCAAGCCTGACCTTTCTCTCCCCCATGCAGGGCCACCCCAACTACCTGATGCCCTTCTTCTGCCTGCAAGTGTTTGACTTCCTCCTGTCGGCCCTGACGGTGGTGGGCTACTTCTCGTACATGCCGGACGTGCGCCGCCTGGTGGCCTCCTCCAGGGACCTGCCCCTGCAGCGCGAGCTGCTCCGCCTCGACTCCCAGTGGCTCTGCACTGTCGTTATGCTCGGCTTCGTCGCCTGCATGATGCTCAAGGTGCGTGACTGTGAGCGCAGCTCCTAAGGAGGAGGAGGAGGGGGGAAGGGTACAGAGGGGAGGGTATGCCTCTCCCTCCCATCCTCCTCTCTTGGTCCCCTCTCATTTAGCGGAAAATTTTCACTAAATTTCCCGCTTCCCCACTAAATTTAGAGGGAAAATTTTCCGCTAAATTTGGTGGGGATATTTTACCGCTATATTGACGTGTCATGTCATTATGGGAAACGTTCCATAATGCAACGCGTGGTGACGTAAACGCCGTTCAACCCGGAATCTGGCGCTTAAGAGCTGTGCCTTAAGATTTAAATTATCTTAATCCTGTGGGTGTCGTCGGGAGACACGGATTGCACCACGTGGTTTGACCTGCACCGGCCGTTTATTTGCTAGCTTCTCCGAGCTCGGGACTCTCGCTAAATTCTGCCAAATTTAGGAAGCAAATTTGAAGTGGTGTTTAGTTGTTCACCAATTCAATTTTCTCGATAAATTCACAGAATACCCTGCTTTTGCTCGCGTAATTTGTGTCTGGCATTGATTTGCACGTTACTGTAGAGGGCGCAACCCTCGCGTAGTGATTGCCGCAGGCAACCCTGTGCCACCGCGGGGGCGGCTTCGTGTGTTATTTTCGACGGAATAAAAGTCACTTGTTGTTCTGGCACGAGGGAGTTCGCATGAACCTTCTTCTGGCCCGGCATGGCCTCCACATGGTGTCAGAAGTGCCAAACGTTATGCCTAACGACGTAGGCCTTGCCTCCGCATGAATCGTCTCCGCCATAACTGCGTAGCTCGCTCGCCCGTCGCCCGGCTTTCGACCGCCGTGTTCCTGCTCGCTGCCGTCCTGCTCGCTGCCATGCCTGACGACGAAGGAAACGGCGCCAAGCCTTCATGGCAAGGTCTTTCACTGCATCAGCCCGACCGCTTCGACTTCGAGAACGCCGGTTCCTGGCCGACGTGGCTAAGCCTTTTCGAGGACTACGCCTTCGCTTCCGGTCTTCGACAGGCGTCGGGAGAAGTTCAGGTCCGCACACTTCTTTATTGCATGGGGCCGGAAGCTCGTCCTCTTCTTGCGACGTTCGGCCTCGGCGACGCTCCTACAGACTACAACGTGGTCGTAGAGAAGTTTACGGCCCATTTCGTTCACCCCCTCAACGAGGTGTACGAGTCGGCGCAGTTTCACCGGCGAATCCAGCAACCGGGGGAAACGGTGGACAGCTACTATGCGGAACTCTGCAAGCTCTGCAAGAGATGCAACTACCCGTCGCCCGAGGTCTTGGAACGCCTTGTCCGCGACCGCTTCATCGTAGGCTTACGCGACGCTCGCCTCGCCGACCAGCTCTGCCGCAACCCCAAGTTAACCCTCAAAAAAGCATGGGTGCAGGCGAGACAAGCAGAAGACGCCCAAAAGCAGAGAGACCAGCTCGCAGGCCACGACATGCAGTCTCGACCGGTGAGTCTCGATGCTGCCAAGTCTCGGCAGCCACAAGCGGGACGCGTCAAGTACAGCTCAGCACGCGACAAGCGCACCTCAAGCTCTAGCTCGTGCGGCTACTGCGGCCGCTCTTCACACGCTCGCTCGGTATGCCCCGCCCGCAACTCGTTGTGCAACCACTGCAAGAAAAAAGGCCATTTCGCGGACGTCTGCCGTTCACGGAAGAAACGGTCGACCCAGGTGGCAGAGCGGGGTTTGTACGCCGTTCGCAACTCCGACCAAGGCAAGTTCGTGGAAGTAACTGTCAACGACTACACGGAAGTGTTCAAGGTTGACTCGGGAGCCGAAGTTTCAGCCGTCTCGAACACCTTCCCCAACCTACCGCCGTCCCTCGACAAGGTGGACGACACTCTCCGGGCCAGGGCAGCAGCCACTCAACGTTCTTGGGTCCTTCATGGCCACTTTGCTGTGGAGAGGCAAGTCAACCCAGCAAAGACTATATGTGGTAAAATCTCTCTCCGTGCCTCTTTTGGGCTTTCCAGCCATTCAGGCACTTCAAGTCGTCGACGGCGTCTCATCGAAAGAAAAGGACCCTCCTACCGTCAAAGTCTCTTCTCAGACTTGTGACAAGCTGTTTAATGGCCTCGGATCTCTCTGAAGAATACAAGATCCGCCTCCAGCCAGACGCTGTTCCATTTTCTCTTAGCGTGGCAAGGCGCATCCCCATTCCGTTGCGGGAAGTCGTCCGCAAGGAACTGCAGAAGATGGAACAAGAAGGCGTCATTCGCCGAGTTGACACGCCAACACCATGGTGCGCCGGACTGGTGGTCGTCCCCAAAGCCACCGGGGGCCACAGGCTGTGCGTGGACCTTACGAAGTTAAACCGGGTGGTCCTGCGAGAACGCCACATCCTTCCCACGGTCGACCAGGTGCTGGGCCTGCTGGGAGACGCAACGGTGTTCTCCAAGTTGGATGCTAAATCAGGCTTCTACCAGGTGAAGTTGGCGGAAGAATCTCAAGAACTGACCACATTTATCACACCTTTCGGACGCTACTGCTTCCGTCGGATGCCTTCGGCATCACCTCTGCGCCCGAATTTTTCCAGAAGCAGATGTCCAGGATTTTGGAAGGCCTGGAAGGCACTGTGTGCATGATAGACGACATACTCGTCTTCGGACGCACTCTCGAAGAACACGACTCCCGCCTGCAGCAAGTCCTGATGCGACTATCCCGCGCAGGCATCACTTTGAACGAGAAGAAGTGCTGCTTCCGCCAGAGCGAGGTTTCCTCCCTGGGGGTGATGGTATCTGCAAGGGGCATCCGTCCTGACCCAAGCAAGCTCCAAGCGATCAAGGAGATGAGTGCGCCAACTGACATTGCAGGTGCAAGACGCCTCCTTGGCATGGTGAACCACCTTGGGCGTTTCCTTCCGCACGTTTCGGACGTTGCAGCTCCTATCCGAGCGCTCCTCAGCAAGAATGCTGCGTGGAACAAGAAACAGCATTCACCAAGCTCAAGCTGATGCTCGTCTCGGACCGCTGTATGGCGAAGTATCATCCGGCGTACCCAACAGTCGTCTCAGCGGATGCCAGTTCATTTGGCTTGGGGGCAGTCCTTCTACAAACTCGGCCTTCCGGCGAAAGAAGACCGGTTGCTTTTGCGTCGAGGTCCCTTACAGCGACTGAATTACGTTATAGCCAAACGGAGAAGGAAGCCCTGGCAGCTGTATGGGCTATTCAACGGTTCGACGAGTTCCTCCGTGGGTTGGTCTTCGACGTAGAGACAGATCACCTGCCTCTGGTCTCACTGTTTGGCAAGATGGACCTGGACGTGGTACCTCCACGTATCCAGCGCCTTCGACTGAAGGTGATGCAGTACCAGTTCACAATGTCATATGTCCCTGGGAAGCTTCTTGCAACAGCGGACACCCTGTCTCTTATGCCAACGGAACCTGCCGATTCGTCTCGTCCTGTAGACACAATCAAAGTGTTTGCTGCGGAAGTCCTTCAGACCTCATCAGAAGCAGCATCTCTACAGCTGGAGGACCTTCGAACTGCTCAAGCAAGCGACGGGGAGTGTCGCGCACTTGTGTCGATGTGCCACAACGGGTTCCCTCCGAAGTCAAAGTTACCGCTTCACCTGACGAAGTATGCAAGCGTGTTGGACGAACTTTTGGTTTGTGATGGTTTACTCCTGAAAGGCACTCGCATTGTGGTACCAGCAGTGCAACGTGCGACAGCGCTGACTTTGATTCACGAAGGTCACCAAGGCATTAACAGATGCAAGGCTCGGGCCCGGGAATCAGTATGGTGGCCAAGTATCAACGCTGATATAGCAGCACTCGTGGCACAATGTGAACAGTGCACGTCGTACCGAGACAATCCAGCAGAGCCACTTCGGAGCACGCAGCTTCCAAGTCTACCTTGGGACTTTCTGGGCGCTGACTTGTTTCACCTGAACCGACAGACTTACCTCCTCGTGGTCGACTACTATTCCAGTTATCCGGAAGTGGTCTCGCTCAACTCTGCAACAGCTGGGCATGTCATCCAAGTGCTCAAGAGCATTTTCGCTCGTCACGGCATCCCCTCCACTCTGCGTTCAGACAACGGACCACCCTTCCAGTCCCACGAGTTTGCTCGGTTCATGGCATCGTACGGAATCGTACACCAGACAAGCAGCCCCAACTTCCCACAGTCCAATGGGGAGGCAGAGCGCATGGTGCGTACGGTGAAGAACCTGCTACGCAAGGCGCACGATCCGTGCCTGGCTTTGCTCAACTACCGAGATACCCCCGGACTCTCAGGTTTCAGTCCGGCACAATTGTTGATGGGGCGCCGACTCCGCACCAGACTTCCCAAGGAGGGGAGACTGTTGGTACCAAGTAGCAAGCCACAGGAGGAGGTGGCCACCAAGGCCGCGAAGCTCAAACGTCGGCAAGTCACCGACTTTGATCGCCGCCATCGGGCTAGAAGCCTCTCGCCGCTGGAAGACGGTACCCGCGTCTGGGTTCGTCCGGAACGGGTAAAGGCTACTGTCCTCAGTCCAGCGCAACGTCCCAGGTCGTACGTGGTGGAAACAGATGAGGGAGCAATCTGGCAGCGCAACCGGAGAAACTTGGTGCCTTTCAGGACAGGCAGTGAAGACCCAACTGCGAGAGAAGAGGCTCAAGGTCTGGCTCCTTCTCAAGAACCGGCGGCACCTGCAGCGCAGGAACGGGCTTCCCCTCGGCAACCACCTGCACCTGCATCTCAAGGACTGGCTCTTCCTCAAGGACCGGTTCCTCCTCAAGAGTTGGTGGCACCTGCAGCTCAAGGATCGGCTCAACCTCAGCAGCCACCTTCGCCTACGAGCCACAACCTCCGGCGCAACGAACCCGACTTGGATACCTCACCTGTACAAAGAACCAGGTGTGGCCGACGGGTGGTGCGTCCCAGGAAGTTGGACCTTTAGTGTGATTCTGAGGGGGGAGATGTAGAGGGCGCAACCCTCGCGTAGTGATTGCCGCAGGCAACCCTGTGCCACCGCGGGGGCGGCTTCGTGTGTTATTTTCGACGGAATAAAAGTCACTTGTTGTTCTGGCACGAGGGAGTTCGCATGAACCTTCTTCTGGCCCGGCATGGCCTCCACAGTTACGACACGAGCCCATAACTTCCCGGGCAAATTCTTGGTTCCTTAATTGTGGCTCGCTAGCTACTTCTGTTATCTTCCAGTCCATCGCACAGACCTTCACCCATGCGTCTCTCCTTCGTGTCGCAGGCGTACGTGATGGGCATCGTCTGGTCCTGCTACAAGTATCTGAGGCTGCGGCAGGACACCAACCTCTCTGACCTGGAGTCGGACTCTGAGGTAGGTTTCCCCTTCCATTTGTTTCTGGATTGTGGCGGAGGCACTCTCTCACGGTGCCTCCTAATGGGCGGCGCCGTAGGACGCTGACAAAAGCTTGCGCATTTTGCTTCCAGGTGTTGTCGTTCAACCAGGTAGGGACGTCTTCTGTATCTATTTGAGGCTGGGTAACACGCGTCGTCTGCACTCGCAACGACAGCCTCGATGCATTGGAGTGCCCGTGTTCTTCTTCATCTGCGATTGGTTGGTTGCGAGCGACACTGCCGACTTGTTTACTTCTTGAGCTGGTTGCTGCACGGTGCATGGCGCAAGGTTTGCGTCGTTGCTTCAGTTGCTGCGAGTGCAATCGACATAAATGCCTGAACCAGCCTTTACTCGTACCGTGGATTCATTCTTTTATGTCTCTTAGTGCAATAAAGTTATTAGTGTTGAGCAGTTTGCGAGAGCTGTAGTGTAGCAACCTGCTTCTCCCCTCGCAAGTTTCAGCTATCGGACTATCTTTCTAGGGTTCTTACGTGACCAGACTGATACGTGCTTTGCGTATGCTTAACCCTTTTCGTACCATGCCCGTCAAAATCGATCGGCTAGGATCAAAGATTTGTGAGCCCCGTTGCAAAGTCTGCAATGCACCTCTGGACAAGTTTCTGCATCTGATGGTTAGATTAAACACTCTAGTTTCAGTTTCGGTACAATTCCTTTTTTTTTTTTTTTTCCTTACGAGGCAGCGATTTATTGTAATTAAACACGCAGCCGAGGAAGAATGCTTAACGCTACAAACTTCACGCTGGAGGCACCAGATCTCCCGAGACGCACCGTGTCCATGTTTTCCTTCACGGCCAAGGCTACAGGAGGTTGGTGTGGTTGCGAGTTTCGCCACTTGGCGGCGTCGACCCATTACAACCTAGCTGTCGGAGATCCTTGCTCCCCGCAGGAGTAGAAAAGGGCGCGGGAGGGAAGGGAAATCTGTTTCAATCGAACGTGACAAGGCTCGCTCTTTCGTGCACCCACGCAGCTTGCCGCTATATTTTTGTAGAGAGACCCTGCTTTTATGGGGACTGCGACGTAACAACGCTTGCCTCATTCGTTTTAAATAATGGTTCGGTGCCTTTTCGAGCAAAAGATTGAGGTCTCTGTGTCATATCCAGAAGGGGGTTGACAATAAAAGAGGTGCTAGAATTTTGTTACAGTACTTCTTTACGGGCTGGACAGTTGCTGGTACCTCCAAAAAAAAAAAAACTCCCCACCCCTCCCGGCTGGGCCGATTTTTTTACGTGAAATAGAATGTATGAGCAAGCGATGAAAGCAATGTTTTATCTTTGATGACCTATTTTTTTTTTTTCCTTTTTGTTTGGGCTACTTCTGTTTTCATTTGCTTCTTCGTTGTTACAGACTGGCGAATCTCTGTCGTTCAACCTCGCGCTTCACGGTGAACGCCGAGATTTAGAAGTTACTGATGAACTCTGTATTTGATGGCTGCGACAGCAAGAAAGTCTCAGTCCCGACTAAACAAAAGTTGAGTAAGGCCACTCAAAAGAGTGACTTCAGAGTGTGAGCTTAAAGTGCCACAGCATAGTACAGTGTCTCGAAATAAGTAATAGGTTACCTTTTTGCCGATAAAATAGTAAATAAGTACTCTTTACAGAGCTTGCCACTGTAATTGAAACCAAAATTTGCTTTCAAAATGAGGGAAAGAGAAAAACCAGCATTATAAGGGCTAAGGAGCGATCGTTGAAATTTGTTTAGAAGGCATTAAACGGTCACTTTGGGGCAAGGAGGTTATATAAAAGGCAGGAGGCGTCATCCATATTATCCATATATGAAGCAAATTGTAACAGAAGTAGGCGCGGCCACGAAACATTCCCTCAGCCTCTCGGCCAAAAGGAAACGTAGCTAATGGGCGCCAGCATGTAAATATAGGGCAATTGCATTGCTGTGGCAATGCAATTCTTTTTTTTTCTATTTACGTGGCTACGTCCACTGAATCGGTGTCAAACGGGTAAGATTTGGAGCCCAACACTTGCTTGGCCAGTAGGAAGTCGTTGTGTGACAGACACTCTCGACACCGCACCGGGATAGTCGTCTGGAGCGAGTCGTCGTAGCGCGACAAAAATGTGGGATGAGGCTGAATCTAGATGTGAATGTAGATACCAGCATGGCACATTGTCTGGGAAATATGCCACTTTCGCCTTTACATCGATGCCAACGAAACTTTCTTTCCCTCGGCGATGCGGGAGTGACTGAGCGTGCCACCTTTGCAGGCCCTGTTGCCCCCGGACTACGAGACGGCGATGAAGATGCCCCCGTTCCTGCCCGTCTACCCGTCCCCGCCGTACGCGCCTGGCCCCCAATCCACCTGAGCTACCCGACGTGTTTGTTTTTGCGCGAGCTGGCAGTTGCAGCCTCTGTGAAAGTTCTTTCATTTCTCTCCACCCACTCGCCGTTTTGCCCAGTTTCTTTCCACTCACACGCACGTGCAAAATCCTCCGTCACGATTTGCCGGCTCCAACTCCCATACCTGGCTCTTGTCGAGGCTGCAGTTTGGAGGGCAGATTTTACGGTTAAATCTTTTTGGGAGTACGCAAATATAGCCACTCGGATTGAACAGTGACGTTTCATTTTCTTACCAACGGTGCTGTGTCATTTTCTTGCCGCGTTTTGTCCCTGTAAAAGCATTGGGGACTGGGTTATGGGCGTTGACAGCTTTACGACGACAAGGATGGTGTCGTTTAGTGATGTTCTGGCGTCATGTAAGCTCTGGCGTCATCGAAGCGTCGATGAGCACGGCCAGTCAAATGGATGCAGGAGGAAAGGGATTAGTGCTCGAAGGATAGCCCAAAGCTCATTCCTGGAGTCTTTATTCCTCGAGGACTCCATTTCCTTGCCGTGTAAAACAAAGCCAGGAAAATGCGCTGGAGTGTGTTTTCACAGCGTTGCCTTCCTCTGGACTAGCCCAGTCCTCAATGCGTTGAAAATATTCTTATATTGTGCATCTGAATTCTTTTATTCAGAAGTCATTGGCTTTCTTTTAGTTATGCTTTCAAGATGGTGCACCATCTCCCTTTGTGCTGTGGAGATTAAGAAGGATATGGCACTATCTGATTAGAAGTTGTTTTTCGCACCTAAGGACATTTTTCTTCGTTGTTAAAAGCCTGTACAGACGTGTTGTAGACTTATTTGTAGCGGTCGAGTTGCAAATCGGTACCGACGCTCTATGAATTTTGTTTTCGACGGTGGTAAGGCAAGCGCTGTTCCAAACCCTGCGGCACAACTGTGTCACACCCTGGCATTCGTCGAAAAGACCTACCACCGATTTCCGGTGATGCGAACGAGTAAAATTGACCAACCACCCCTGCTCTCCCACCTAATAAAAAAAAAAAATTCTCGGTGATTTGGCACGTTTTCACCACAGCTCGCCGACACTTCCGTTCGTGCGAGCTACCAGTTCTCAGTACCAAAGCATCGCAGGGTTGCACTTGCTTCCGGAAAGAGCTGGCAATCAATTTTGCTTCCTTTCATTGTTTGCCACACCAGTTGCCACTTGTAAGCGAAAAAGAAAACCGCCAAGCGTTTGGCTTCGTACCACAACTCCTGCATTTTGTACCACCTTCCTTACTAATGTTGGATGTGTCAACAGAGATAAGTTTTTGCCTTTGTGGGGGCCATTCTTAAGTGACCAACTTTCACGTGCGTAATGGTCGGTCCTTTATTACCGAAGATGTTGCGGGCTTGACGACGCCAGCGTCTGTGTTTTCGAGTCTCGTCGCTCGTTCTAGCTCATAGGTCTTGTGCAAGTACAACCCATTCCAGTGTCTTAGGTTCGTACCCCTCCGCTTGCACCACAAAGGATGTTACGTGCGTCAGGTTATTGCCCCATTGCAAACCCAGAACGCATTCGGTCCAATGTGTAGAGAAGTATGGCCGTGTAGACCTGCTCTATAAGTGGATACGGTGGTCGGAGTCATCTCTGGGTTCAAAAATATAACGTTGAAGGCACTAGACTAGCAACAGCATCGATACGACGCTCGTTTCAATAATTGGCTCTACTTCGAATCACAGTAATCGTCCGTGGAAAGTTGGGGGGGGGGGGGGTTTCACTTCATTTGAATGCGTAAACGGATTTTGGAGCATTAGCCTCCCGACGTGCAAGTGATTGTGGCAATAGATTTTGTTCCTAGTCAACTTTTTGGCGTAGTGGTTTTTAGATTGTTCCTTTCGTGAGGGAACGCAAACAATGTGCGGGGGTAGTATAGATAGATGGTTTGTCTTTAGCAGGTTTTTTGTTTCTATAAGGGCCACGCTTTGCACAAAGAAATTGCCTGGTGCCTGAAGGGCCCTCGAGTCGTGTACATACTATTTTTTTAAAGGATCAACGCAACCTTTATTGCTTGCGGGCACCCGATGCACGCCCTGACGAGTTTATGTTCTGCGTTGCGTCAACAGTGTCGCAATTTGTTTTCAATTAAATAAAGTGGAAGCAAACGACTGGTTTTATGTGGCTCTCTTTACCAACATGAAACGGAACAAGATGCGAGAGTCTCTTGTGCTTTAACAAAACAATGCAGTAATATTAAATTTCTTCCAAAACATGCTAGAGGATGGATGCCAGCACTGTAGCTGTGTCCAAGCTCGCACCCGTCGACTGCAGGCAAAGCCAAAGCGATGGGAGTCCGTCGTCCAAACTCGCGCGTCCGAGCGAGTCTGCACTCGCGACGGGAACGTCGTGGAGCACCAAGAACGGGAAGACCTCCGCCGGAACCCAGTCCCCTCTCAGATAGTTCCACACCTCCACACGCTGCTCCTCTTCGGGGTGTGCATCTTGCACGGCCCGCGAAATGCTGTCTTGCAGAGACAGCACGAAGTCCGTGTGCACGAGCGACTGCTCGCGTCGCTCGCCCCGACACGCGTGATATGACGCCACCAGTTTTGTCTGCCAGAGTGGAAGCGTCGACGTCGAGAAGTCGTGCCTCCCCGACTGGAAGAGGTCGAACAGCGTTGAGAGCGCATCCGCCTTCTCGCGGAGCGCGCACTCCATGAGGATCTTGCAGAAGGCACGCTGCTGCCCCAGCTCAGAGTCCCCCGATGCGCGGAGGTGGAGGAAGCACTCGGTAAACTTGGCGATGACCGTGTTCTCCGAGAAGCAGGCGGAGACTCTGGTCCGCACGGACCACCCGCGCAGCAGCTCCTTGATGGCGCACTGTTCGAAGGCAGTCTTGTAGCCTCGCGGATCGGTTGCGTATGGCAGGCAACCGGCCTTCTGCTTGACGTGCAGCCTGGCCCTTGGAGACGTGAGCAAACCTCGCAACCGTTCCCAGTTCTTGCCGCGCTCGAAGGCAACGGGCCAATAGCGTGCGTCGTTCAACGCCACCTTGTCCAGCAATGCGAGTTCGGGCAGATGGCACGGTGCTCTTGCGGCATACTCGCAAGGAGGATACGCCCGCGTTCCCCGGAAGGAGAGCTGAAGATGCGTGTAGACCGCGTTCTTGCTGGCAATGTCCGTGGGCAGCAGGAGCCGGGGCTCTACGGCAAGCACGTAGAGGTGCCTGAAGGCCTGTAGGTGGTACCGGTTGTCGCTGCTGTGGATAGGTAGACGGGGGAACAGGGCACAGACGAGGCAGGCCACCGCCAGTGGACTGGTGCCCAGTGTCAGCCCTCCGCCCCCACCCAGGAACAGCAGTCCCATGGCCATGTGGGTGGCTAGGTGGGAGCCGTAAAGGATGTGGCCGGATGCCTGTCCCGACCGAAGCCGCAGGTGACGGCAGAGTCGCAGCACCTCCAGGTCTCCCGTCCCAGCCATGACGAGGGACAGCCCGAGCAGGCTCGTGAGGAGGCAGTTGTCAAGGGTGTTGCGCCCCGCCTGCTCGGCCGAGGGCCGCCTTTGCAGGTCGAGGAAGAGCCGGGCGTAGTGCAGGAGGGTGTCGAACGCCTGGTTGTTGGCCGAGCCCGCAAACTTTAGCCCTAGGCAGAGGCAGGCTCCGGCCAGGATGTTGCAGTACGCCTGGCTCATTGTCTCATGGTCTATGTCCGTGGACCCGCCGTCCCCGAAGGCTTGCGCGGACACCACCTTTGGCACGTGCGACTCCACCCAGTCCCTGGTGGGACGAACGTCGGACCAAAGCACCAGACCGGCGCCGAGTGTCCGCAAGAGCAGGAAGTCCGGTCGCACCATGTCCAAAAGGTACTGGGTCTCTGGAGCGGACATCCACTTGGCCACCGCAACCTTGCCGCTGTCGAAGAACATCAACCCTAGGGCAAGAGTCGCCGCAGGGCTGGTCACGTCCACGTTCACCGCGTTGCCTTCTCGGATCTGGTAGCTGGGCGAGCGGAACCGTTCCCTCTGGGAGGCGCTGCCAACGGCCCTGACGTGTCCTCCGACCATGAAATGGTAGAGCTGATCCGCCATGTGAAGGTCCGGCAGCCCCACGGTTGATCCTCCCTTCCCCAGCATTACCAGTCCGAGCGCGAGTCCCGCTGCCAGCGCATAGCTTTCACGGTCTACGCAGTGGTCCATTTCGGGCCCTGGCGGTCTGCCAATCTCTCCCAGCAACGTCTCTGCCATGTGCCGGTGACCCGATTCGGCATAGAGCAGCCCCAATCCCATGACGGAGGCGACGCGTACGAGAGGATGGACGTCCAGTTCTGTCGATGTGGGAGGCAGCAAGGCGTCCACATGGATGCTCATGAGCTTCGTGCACTCCAGGTTCATTGTGCCACAATTGGATGCAGCCAAGCCAAGCAGCAGACCCACGCTGGTCAGTTCGTGGTTCCTGAGCAAGTAGTCGTGGAGGGCTGTGGTACTCAGTTTCGACAGGTGGCCGTTTAGACCCAGTCCCAGAAGGAAGCCCGCATGTTCCAAAGTGGCGTCCGTTGCTGCGGTGCCTCGTGGTCGGTTGTACACGATCCAACTCGAATCCACCTCTTCCGCGCCGGGACAGACGCGGAGGCCCGCTGCCACCCCATTGTGGAACAACGGCCAGACGTTCATGTTGGGCGGCACCTCGATGTGCGACATGTCTACCATGGTATTCTGCGGCGGCACCCTTCCCGTGAGGCACAGCTTCGGGATGGGCAGCGGATCCGTAAGCACCGGTCGGCAAGTGCGGAGTGTCAGCATGCCCCTCCCCACGGGGAGGGCCATGGTTCGAATGCTGAGGCCGTACAGATGGCGCTCCTGGTCTTCCATGAACTCGTGGTCGCTCACCTCGGGTCTTTGCTGGATGGTGATACTGACAGGACAGGACGACTGCAGCATCTTGCACACCTGGAGCACTCTTTGGTCCTTGCTAAACCTTAGCTTGAGCATTTCTTGGTCAAGCTGACCAAAGCCGTTGTCTTTTTCCTTGCAGCTGGAGCCTTGCTTGCAGCCCTCTTGAGGCACGGATGCGGCCAAGAAGACTTTGTCTTTGTTGGACTTTGGACAGCACAGTGTGGCCAGGTCCTCCCTTCCAATGAGGCTGTATGCGGCTGCGGTCCACTCGAGAGGAGGGCGATCTTGACACTGCACCATGGCGTCCTGTATCGGGGCCACAACTCCCGACGGCCACCTGCCAAGGTGCTGAGGGGTGACACCCAGTTGCACGAGGAGGCACACTAATCTCTCGGCGACACTAGCCGCTTCTGGAACTAAGAGACCTGGGTCACCAGAGCTCTTTGTCCCCAAAATGTCATTCAAGAACTGGCTCAACAAAAGTTCCTTGTTTGGCGGAGAAGTCAGCACGGCGTACAGGGGCACAACTACTCTAAGGCACGTCGTCACTTTGGGGATGTAAGGAAATGGTCTGCGCGTATCACCAGAATGCTGCAGCCTCTCCTGGATCCACGCGAAGATGCTGGGCGGACACTGGGGAAACTGGGACGGAATGGGTAGACCCTGAGTGGAACAGACGAGAAGGCTGACTGGCAGAGTTCCTAACTGCGCGGGAAAGTCCCTCCGGTAGAGATCCTGGTAGGCCCTGAGCGACAGCTGCGTAGACAACTTGAAGAGAAACTCCGCAAGCTGGGGCAGCAGGGGCCAGTTGAGTACATTAAGCTTGGCATCTTCGTACACCAGGTGCAGAGTGTGCAGCACTGTGTAAACGTGTTGAAACAAGGGGGCCGCACTGTTCCCCTCGCAGCTCATAGCAACGTTGCTGGACTTGGCTGTGCGAGGCCCTGGCTTGGGTAACCCCACGGCAGCCCGCTTCACAGAACCGCCTCCACGGTCCAGCAGGTAGCGCCAGTCGTCGTCGGAGCCAGTCTCGCTCGACTTGGACTTCTTGACGGCCATTGGGTGATGGGTGTCGGAGCTCCCAGATTTGCACGCCACACCACTGGTTGGGTACCCCACCATTCCCAAAATGAAGCCGAGGAAGGAGTGGAGCTCTGAGGATGCCGTCAGGTCCGTGGGTCCCGGTGCATTCCGAGACATGTACCACTTGGCAAGCAAGCAGACTGCCAGTTCCATGGACAACACCTTGCAGAGTGCTCCAAGGCAGTTCTCGATGAGGCGACTTCTGGACATGGCCGGTAAACGCAGCCTGTGGTGCTCTCCAGAGGGATACTCTAGAGTCACGCGGTTCCTTACAGCGTCTCGAAGAGCGACGCGAGGCGATGCCAAGATGCTCTCTTCGGGACACTGTAGAGTGCCCCTGACCGGTGAAACTGAGATGTCTGGCAAGGAGGCATCAAAAGACAGGTGAAGGGGGTTGAGGCTGCTCCTCCGAGGTGCCTGGCCACCATCGGGCTCGGGCTTGAGCGCAAAGGGGGGAGAAGACACGTGCACCTTGCAGACCCTGCTCGCACCTGCGTAGAGCGAGAGCCCTCCATTGAGGTCGAGGGTGATCAACATGCCTAAGGACGTCAGGGGCTCTGCGTCCAGGGCGGCTACGGTAGCGGCCTCGCCAAAGACCAGTCTTCCGGCTGGACCGTTCTGGCTGTACGGAATCAGCTTGAGGAGCTTGCGGGATGGGAGATTGTAGCAGAGGAAGCTTTGGCCGACCATGCTGTTTGCCCAGAATGCCTTGGATGCCTTCTCCCCACTCCGCTGGGGTTCGAACCACAGCTGGTCCAGGCAGACGTCTGGCAGCAGGGGCTGGCTGGGTGCCTGCAGCTCGTCCTGGGTCGCCGCGGTCGCCGGCGATCCGGCGGTGCTGTAGGTGCCCTGCTCCACGCAGAAGGCGAGCGACGGCGACTGGGACCGGCTCAGCGTGGCCATGTGGCCCAGGGACGGGCTTTGCGACCGGGGGCTTGCTGGACGACTCGAAGCAGACCAGTGGCCCGGCACCGGAGTACTGTGGGTCACCATGGGGCTGGCGGGGCTCTGCGTGGGCGTCCGGAACGACGTGAAGGCGCTGCTGTACTGCGTCTGGTTACAGGCGAACTGGTCCTCTTCGGCCGTCGTCCGGCGCACCTCCCAGACGCTATGCGTCCCCTTGTCGCGGTGATAGAGGAGCACGACGGACGGCTCCTCGCAGGTCATCACGACCTGGACGCTGGCGGTACTCTGTAGGTACGAGAGCCTCGGGATGTGGCCGTGCACCGTGACCCGGGTCACGACGGGAGTCACTTCGTCCAGCGGGTGGAGCAGGCTGAAGAGGACCGACAGGGCGGTCGAGGTCTTGGAGCCGCCGGGAACGCTGCGCTCAAGCAGGAGGCCCTGCCTGATGGGCCAGGCTCGGGAGACCACGAACGGCACGGGCGTCGTGTAGTCTTCGCCCGAGCGCGAGAAGGAGTGGATGGCGCCCGACACCGCGTCCAAGACGCAGACGCAGGGCACTCGCTGCTCCGTCGGCGGCCGCTCCGGCCTGGCCAGCAGCCGCGCCTTGTAGTCGTCGGCGGTGAAGTTGCACCAGAGAGCGTCCTGGATCTTGGATTCGACACAAAAAGAGCGTATCGCCGTGCGTACCCCGGTCCCGCTCGACTCGCTCCAGACGGCAGTGTCGCCGGACACGTACAGCTCTTCCTCGCCATCGGAGCCGGGGCTCTCTCGGAGCTTCCAGAAGTCGTCACGGCGGCTCTTGCGGTTTACCCGTAGGGAGACGCCCCGGAGCGCCTCGAGGAGCTCGGCGTTGTTGGAAGAGTTGGATTCGCTTCCCTTGGTGGCGGCCCGGAGTCGGACGCTGCCCGGGTGGTGGGACAGGTACTCCGAGCCGAACGGAGTGAACTCCTGGGGTTCCCCGGTTGCTATCATCGCCGCTGGATCATCCAGATTTGCGAGTGGGCACTGCGGTGCGGCTCGAGAGAGGACTTGTTGATACGCGGGGTCTTGTTTGAGCGAGCCGCCATGCGTAAAAATTCGTAGCCTGCTCGAAGCTAGTGTTGGCTCTGGTTGGCTCCAACGATTGACTTCGAAGGCAACTCGGGCAACTTTTCATTCTAGAAATTATACCAGTTGTACAGCGAGGATAACTTGCAGATGTAGTTCACGATGAGATTTAATGGTGGTTTTAGTTTTTCTTGTAGTTAACTGTACTTAATTCCACTTTGTATTTTTCTTATTTGTTGTTGTACCAGAGCCCCAGAGCTTTGCTTGAGTTGCAAGACACAAGACAAGACCAGTATGATTTGCTGAAGTTCCGATGGCCGTGTGCGTGTCGGTTGATTTCGTGATTGTTTTCGTGTCCACGGTGTCCCTGCAACAATGAGCGCTGGCCTGACACCGAGCAAAAGCACCGTGTACGTGAGCAATCTCCCGTACAAGCTGACGAATAACGACCTGCACCAGCTGTTCGAGAAGTACGGCAAAGTCGCGAAGTACGTGAGCCCATCTCTCTTTCTGTTTGGCTCCGATGCTGTTTTCGACGGCGTCATTTCGCGCGCTTCGCAGGGTGACCGTGATGAAGGACAAGCAGACCTGGAAGAGCAAAGGGGTGGCCTTCGTGCTGTTCGTGGACGGCGACTCGGCGGCCCGCTGCGTGGCCGCGCTCGACCAGCAGCAGCTCATGGGACGGACCCTGCGCGCCAGCATCGCCAAGTACAACGGCAGGGCGCCCGAGTTCATCCGCCGCAAGGAGTACAAGGACAAGTCCATGTGCTACGAGTGCGGCGTAAGTGCCCGAACCCCGCCTCGACGCCTGTCCGGTGTATCCGGACGAGTGTTGCGCCGAAACTCCCGCCCAGAAACCCGACGCGTGGACCTCTCTACTGTCCTTCTTTCTCCCGCGGTGCTTTTACATTAAGCATTTCCCATAGTGCGTATAGCGTGACTTTCTAAAGGAGACGTCTGGCAATCGTCCCTATTCAAGCGGCCGAGAGTAGCCCCACACTTCGTGCCTCAGTGTCACCATCGCCACGGTATTATACGAATACATGTGTTGAACTGACGTCATATGGCATACTTTTGACCACCGTGTAAAAGAAGGAGAGGGAAGCTGCTTTTGTAAGAATTTGAGTGACCGGTTAATCTTCTATACACTCCGTGCGACGCCACCGGCGCGCCACTGCACGGCCGTTACCGAAGGTAGGCAGTGAGAGCCCTTGCGAAACGAAACCATGCCGCATACATTGGTACGCATTGAAGTCGGAGCGGTGCGGTTGCGCTGGGTTGACAGGATGAACTGCTGCGTCGTTAAGTTCTCCAATAGTTATGCGTCGTATCTCGTGGAGATGAAGTTTCACAGTTTTTCACCTTGCCAACGTTTTATGGGACAGTGACAACGATGGACCTGTGCCGCACGACACGAGAAATTTGGTCCCTTGATCATGTCTGCCACTGTGTCGGCACAGCTGACATATTCTACACTGCCACTTTGCGCTCTGCGTTTGTTTTCGTACCAGTAACGCCTACATGTCTCAGCTCGAACTGAAATCCCATCCCACACTCGCGGGTAGGCAGTGCGAATTTCGTTGAAGGAATGCCCTTGAAAGAAGTTTCTTCCCATCGTACGTGTCGATGATATTTCCGGACCCGTATGACACGCAGTCTATACTTCATGAAGAAAGATTCGGACGGTACAAAAAGTGACAAATATGAATCTAAGGAAAACTACAATGAAACTTGGAATCACTGGACAATCGATGTTTGAGTATGGAAGTTTATGTGGTGTGCTTTCTTTTTTGATCAGCCTCCTTTTGGATGTGGAAACGCTGACACCTCGAGTCTTGTAGAAAACAATTATTTTTTTTCTCGACTTTAGAGCCACCTATCGCAAAGTTGTTCGAACTGGAAGTACCGTCCACTGGTCCCTTCCTACCCACGGCTTAAAGTTTGGGGGGTCTCGACCCCTCCCCAGTGATTTTAAAGGATTGGCTGAGACCCTCCTCCACAGCCCCAGAATTAGTGAAATCAAAATCATATCTTGCAATAAGATAGCTTGTTTTCAGGGATGTGACATTTGAGGTTGAGGGTTGCAGGTACAGCGTGGACAGAGTCAGTAGTGGGGTTTATTTTATGTGCATCTATTATATCTCATCAAAACTCCCCCCTCCCCCCTACCTTCTTGTAGGGACCCCCTCAAGTTACGGTGTCTTTAAGCACTGTTTGTACCTGTAAAGTGTGCACCTCCCGGCCACGATGAGTGGTATTCTCTTGACAGCCTTTGATGGTCAAAACCGGTTCCCATTTAGTTACGCCGCCCAAAAATATTTCCACCTGGTTAAACTATGCCACCTCTTTTAGGTATAATAAGTGTTTTGTCAAGTTACGGTCATGTCAAAGTACCAGTGTGCCAAAAATCAGCACCTCGCACAACCAGATTACTACACAACAGCTGACCGCAAAAGCCTTTGACGGCCAAACCGTGTGTTGGCCGGCAACTTGGTTTTCTCGGCTTTGAAGCCACCTTTCATAAAGTTGTTTTAATTGGAAGTACAGTGCACTAGTCCCTTCCTACCTGTAAAGTCTCCATCTCCCACGACGAGTGGTATTCTCTTGACAGCCCTTTCACGGTCAAAACCGTTTCCCATTCAATCATGCCGTCCAAACCAAATTTCCACCTGGTTCCTCTATGCCACCTATTTTTAGTGTTATAACTGTTGTGTCAAGTTACGGTCATGTCTAAGAACCTGTGTGTCCAAATCTGCACTTCGCACAGCCCGGTTATAACACAACTTTTTGGGTACAATATTGGATATTTCTGACAGCTTTATTCCTTTATTCGTTCGAACCATAACTTTCACACCTGCTGTCTTAATAAAACTTGGCCCACTTAGTGCACAAACTTAGTGAACATCTCACTCGCCTCCAAATATCGTCCCAGCAGTCCTACGTTTACAGTGACGAGCGAAACAAATTTTTCACTGAGAGCAATTATGGTGGCAGCTGTCTTGTTTTTCGGAAAATTGCTCAAACCCTTTTTTCGACTGCAACTAAAGAAATTGCTCCTAATAACGACTTAAACTCAATATATGAGAAGCGGAGAACAGCTAGATGCCCTTCTTAAATCTGCCCCAGCGCTCATGCAACGTCACCCTCAACTTATCGGCTCAAAAAGCAAAAGTTCCGTCCGTGCACGCTTCCGCCGCCACAACTTCGCACGCGAAAAGGCGCCGCAAGCTGCTGAGCACGCCTCACTGTCGAACCCCAGCTCCTCCGCTAGCGGCGCTATGCGCGTTTTTCAAAGCGCCCCCTATAGTTCCCGCAAGGAGCGTATAATCTTCTGGGAGGAGAATAGCGATGTCTGTGCAAATCCGGGAGGCACAAAAGAGGATCCTGGTAAGAGGGGAGCTCCTTCCCCTCCTCTGGTGGTCATCGGAGCGCTCTTTGAATGACGTTACGTGCAGCCCATGTATACTGGCAGCAGCGCCTGAGTGGCACTTCCCGATTCCGAGCTATTCTCGCCCTTCTGCTCTTGCCCGCACGTTGTTGCCCACTCGAGCTACGATGGTGACACAACCAACGTTTCCTGCTTTCTTCAATGCCATCATCGTCATCATCCCGCTCAGATGCTCATTACAACGCCTAGATATTAAGTCTGCGTTGTGGGATGTTTTACGTGGTCTATCGGAGGTTACCATGGTGCGCAGATGGGACGCGAACATTGCATTCAGCTGGTGTGCGTGCCAGTGCAAGGTGGCCCCGCAGCCTGCACATACCATAGATTTTGCTCCGTTCTGTAGGCTTGAGCCGTGGGACTGCTCTTGACCGCACGATCGTCGTGCCTCCCCTTCTAGCCCACCGCACTATGAACGACGCAGTATAAGCATCGTCGTAACATCTTTCTCTGCGGTAGTGATGATAATGCCTGTGCAGTGGGGCATGGTTTTTTTTATTTTATTATTTCGTTATGCGAAACTGGTTGATCAGAGTTTACTGTGCTGTCGAGCAGTAGTAGGAACGTTTTCTTGCTCGTAACCAAATATCTTATCCTAAATTTTCGTTACTTAAGCTGGAATGGGTGGATGGATGAGTGGACAGATGGATAGATGCTAATGGCTGTACCCTTTATAACTGGGAGGTAGCTTGTGCCACCCAGCCTAGAAACCAAAAGTGTTATTCCTCCCCTCACCCTTCTAAGACAGTTTTCTTCCCCTCCGCATTTTTGTGACTACCTCCAGGTGGTGTGGGATGTCGCCATGATAACCATTGGTGGATCGGGCAAAAAAACTGAAAACATCACCCCCCGCCTTTTCTCCCCGGCGAGGGAGTCGCCAATTTTCATTTCGTGAAACCTAGCTGGTTGATACTTTGAGCCGGAGCCACGCGGGAGGGAGTCCCAATTTTACCCTGTTCCACCTGTGTCCAGCACATTGCTCTTAACTTAGAAAGAAAGTCGTGAAATTTAGCATGTTTTTGATCGTCCTAACAACAATTCTATATTTTTGGTGCCTTAACAACTTTTGGAAGACATCTTTTTTTTTTAACATTTAGGTAAATTGTTGTTACTAAAGCTACGTAGATGGGTAGTTGCTAAAAAGACTCATAAGCATGTAATCCTTCTCTTCAGAAAAAAATAGAAAGGAAAATAGATCAGTGAGATAACTTTCCAGCGGCTTCCAGGAAGCAGCTCTGGGTGTCACTCCTTTTCATTCATCCTGTTGAGAGCGAGGGTGGTGCGAGGTTGCGTTGGTTGATGCAAAGGCAAAGGCATCTTTAAACCTTTAACCACTTTAGAACCACCTCCTTTTTCAGGGATTATCGAGCAGGTGTTTGGAAAATCCTTTGTGACCGTCACAATAAAGAAACTGCGAGTTTTCAAAATGGAGCAGCTTTGTACGATAACCCCACTGAGGATGAAGATGCATACAAAAGGGGCACGACGTTAATGTGGTCTTCAACTCTTTTGCTCCCGTACCAGGATCTTCTCGCCAACGCCTTTAGTCGCTCAAGGCGTTGGCGAGCACATTGAAAATGGGACGACCAGCTCCACTGTTCACTTGACTTCTCACCGCGGAAAGTAATTTAAAATATTGTTCCAAATCAAAAAAGCCTTCACACGTCCTATCCGGTCGAAATCAAAAATATAAAGAATTCCGAAAAAAGTCGTCATTATCACTTGGCGACTTTTCACTAAAACTGACAACTTTCAGGCCGCGTCCTGGCGACATCGCCCCAATAAAGTTAACAGCACTGTCCCAGCTGTGCTAGTTAGTTTTACTCTATTAAATTCTTCCTGGATAATTTCCAACAATTTTCTTACCTCCTCTTTGTGACTGTAACCTTTTCCTCTCCCGTTCTTCCATCCCCATCATTGAAACCCAGTCTGTGGCCATACCTACGTGTGTTGCCACCTCGGCCTTCCATTTGCTAGAAATCGGAAGCGTCTACACTTTAGAAGCACCATCACGTGGCTCCTCATAACCTGGCATCCCCAGTGTACTCCAGAGGCAGTGCTCCGTTTCTGCTCCCAGGAAGCCGGACATCTGAGCTACCGCTGCCCCCGCAACTCCTTCGGCGACCGGGAGCGGGAGACGGCCCAGAAGAAGAAACGGAAAGCTCAGAAGATGGAACAGAAAGCCAAGCTCTTGCGGTGAGCAGAGTTGCAGTGTTCCTAACCACGGCCTTGGCTTTATCCCTATTTCTTCAGCTTTCATTACTGGCCTTAAAAATGCTTTGTCGAAAAAATAAAAATAATCAAAATGTAACAATGGCTGCACCAACACTGCATTACTTGGTGCTGTTGATTACGCCACATGCATGTTTAAGGAATGTTTTGACAGAATTTCTATGTCCGCATATTTGTCTTGTGGCCTTCCTAGAGCCGATACTGAGAGCTGCATTTCTTTTTCAATAATAAAAGCGACACGGAGCTGCCCTTTTAGAGTACCCAAGAGTGGCACGCGAAATTCTGGAAGCGATCAGTGAGCGGTCCCAGTAACTTGGGCGGCACCTACTACACAAGCATTATTGTGAGGGCTCTCAATTTAGATTCCTGTTACACGCGGACGCTCCAGACTGTACTTGGGGATTCCTGGAACTCTCAAATTTTCTCAATGTCGGGACCACATGAGGATGCAACACTTCCGAGCTCGTTCGTTGGTGGGATCAATAAAGTTTGAGGATTGTGCGCATAAAACTATCGCAGTTTCTGCGCCAGTCCTTTCATTCCTGTTGATGTCCCAACTCGTGTCGGCATCCTTCCTCTGCCTCGTTACAGCGGAGAAGACGACGAGGATGCAGCCAGCACGGACAGTGACCAAGGTGAAGATCCGTCGTTGGAGACGCTTGGTGCTGCCATAAAATACGAGGTAACTAGCGGGACGATTGAGATTACATTCAAAGTGTTCCACGGGAAGAAATTGAACCTTCCTGGATGCTCGAATATCGGACGCCGTAGGTACGTTGAGCTTGCTCACGGTGGTGCCGGCAATTGCAGTGCCACGTGCGAGGTTATTTAAAACAATCAGTTTCTATGAAGGAGCGGTGCATTGATGTTGTACGTCTTTGTAGAGACAAGCCTTTATTCAAATTAAAGGTAACGAAGCCCCTTTTTGCCCTGACCGTTTCGATGTGGACGAGTACCGGCTTGTGGTCGTTAGTGAGTGAGAAATTTGTCAGCCCCTCGATGCTGACTTGCTTCCCGCAGTTGAAATTCGGCGCCAGTCCATGTCGTTTGTGTTTTCTACTTATCCTCATGTCTCTTGCACTTTTTAATCTTTCACCATTATGAACCAACTAGCCCAAACAAAGGTTTTAATTTTTACATTCTTGTTCGCGACACTCTGTCTAAGGTCCGCACACCCAAAGTACCAGTGTGTCTGGTGTGTGTGGGACGCGAGCAGACGAGGCTCGGTTTCGCAACCCTGGGTTTTCAGTTTTATTTCTGGGTCAATTCAAAGAGTGTTTTTAATGTTCATTTTTCGAACTTTGAAGTTTGAAACCAGTTTCGGAGAGGGATACAGGAAGTATGGTACTAAGAAGCAATTGCCTGCATTCTCTTTTTCTGCCACACTTGAAATGCCAGCATCAAAACTACTAGTAGTCTGGTGGTATGTGCTGATTTAAGCCACTGGCTATGCTCATAAATTTAGGTGTTTGTCAACACACCCTGTTTGAGTAAAAACGTTACGTCGTGCACTCTGCAGCGAAGAGTGGAGCTAAGCTTAGCTTTATTTTGGCTTGGAGCATTATCAAGGCTGTGAGCACAAAGTCTCATCCTCCAGGCAGCTTGTGAGGTAAATCCAGCACCCAAAGCCAAGATGATGCTCCCCTGGCTCTGTTGGTTCTGTTGTATGACTCTTTGCATGATGTTTTGCTTTTCTGTTTCTTTTTATTTTTGAGCGTTCGTATTGGGTTCTGTTATACGACTCATTTTTTTACGTCTCTTCCCTATGTCATGCCCAAGAGGGCCTTTTAGGGTGCTTCGATAAACAAAAAAGTAAATGTTAGCATACTAGTGCGCATAGCCTGGCCTTTTTCCTTTGCTCGAGCAGGAAAGAGTGGGAAACGGTGGATAAACAAAAGGTCTATGTCTACATTGTTGCCGCTGGCTTCTGTGGTCATCACTGACCAGGTGGCACAGACCACTACCCAATTTGAAGTTTCAGCTGCACTTATCTTTCCACAAAGCTTGCAAATGGGTGGGTGATATGGTGGGCTAGAAGGGGAGGTTAGGGCTAGAAAGGGGGCTAGGAAAGGGCGGCTGAGAGCAGTCCCACGTTTCATGCCTCACGCGTAACTATCACCATAGTAGCATCTACAAGGTGTCAGCTGCTCATCGATGGACCAGTAAATTCTTCGGAAATTTGTTCTAAACGAAATGGGGCAGGCAAGCGATGTTAAAAAAATATGAGGGGTTGTGTCCAAGTTTACAACTGAACAAATGTTGCCCATTTCTTTTAGAATCTTGTACTCTTTTAGCCCTAGGAGTGCAAGGTGGCACTGCTTCCCGCATAGAGATTATGCTACGCTCTGTAGTCTGGAATCATGAAACCACTCTCACCTGCAGGATCATCACACCCCCCGCCGCTTCTATGCCACCCTAGTCACGTTGCTCGGAGGAGCTATATGCTCGTGTTTTGTTTTTCAGCAACAGAAATACGACCAAGACTTTGCTCGAGAGAGAGAAGCCCGGTCCGGAGCGGGCCCATCTTCGAGGGGGCGGCACCGCATTCGTCGTAGCGCCTACTTCAGCGACGAGGAGGAGGAAGACGACGACCCATCTGCTGCAAACTCCTGAAGGACTCCGTGTACATTGGGAGCCCTCTAGTCGAACGGTGCACTCCGGAACTCTGTTGAGTCGAGCTGGAACGGTTCTTTCCTGCGCCAAAGACATCTGCGGAACTTTGAGAAGGAGCGTTCAGTCCGCGTTCAAATCTGGCGTGAATGCCCGATTGAGAAGGCTTAGCTCGCAGTCCAGAACTAGTTGGACTACAGGACATTAACCGGATTTTATTCGGTTTTCTGTGGTTCCGCCTCGTCTCTGTAATGGTGTATCTGTACGACGAAGTTTCTACCCAAGGAAAGGATTAAACGTCATCGAGTCTTGAGGTCACGTGCTCCACGTCACGGATTTTTGCCAATCTCCTGAGCTCGTGTGGAGCCGAGGAGAATCTGCGACGGGCTTTCAGAATATCCGTTGTCCCGTCGGAGCGACTGAGCCCCTTTCTTTGTCCCCCTGCTTTTGGGCAAAGATTATGATCAACAACTTGAAAGTTTGAGGTGCCTTTTTTTTTCCGTCTTTTGTTTAATGAATTTTTAAAGTTGCCGTCAAACTTGCGTAAAGAAAGACTTCGGCGACTCATCTACGTGAGAGTCTGTTGCGCAAATGCGCGCTTAGATTTTCTGCACTGCCGCCGCCTCGTGTATTTTCCTTCTCACAGCTCTATAACATACTCAGTTTTCTCCGCAGATAAAGATCTCTCGTGCAAATACACCTTAAATCTGCCCTGACAGATAACGTTTTTCCGTGTCGTCGACATTCTTTTAAGCATGCGGTAGCTCTCAAGAGGCAATATTCCTCAGCCTTATGATGGATTGACAGCAGTGTAAATATACTACTGTTCTCCATCAGTGAGTTCGTATATTGGGAAGTGTTTGCTTAGGACGGTGCTGGTCTCCTACTGTAAAGTTTACTTGCTGTAATTAGAGTCTGCCATCGTTTGGGATAGGTGAGGCGGAATTTAGAAGTTCTGTGCCAAGGGCAAGTGCATCTAATCCTTACATGAATGTGCAGGATGGAATATCTTTTATATTCATTTGATCATCCACAGCGTTTCTTGAAGAATGCATAAGCAGTGTGTTGGTCATGGATCATGCATCAATAAATGTTGAGTCACGCTTCATCAATAAACGTTTTATAGTGCATTATTAATAAATTTTGAATCTTGCTTCATCACCAAACGTTGAGTCATTGATAAAATGCATACTTAGTGAGAGCATGCGACGTGGCAGACATTGTTTCTATCGAACTTCTTTCTTTATGTTGAAGAAAACCAGGCACAGGCATAGGATTCCTGAACCTCTAGGGAAATTATGCGGCGATTAGTTTTCGGGGTTTATCGGTACATAAGGAAAACACGGAACCTTAGTTGCGACCCACTTCATTCAAATAGTCGAAACTTTTCTCTGTTCCCTAAAGCGATGCACTTGAACGACGGCGGTTCGACTGTGAACCGGAGAAGTTCGAATTTCCCGCGATGGCGGAGTAATACAAAATTCGCAGTGGCTCGAGCACGTGATCAACGTCGTCGTCGTCTGTCGCTTCTGCCTTCTGCTCGCTCCGCCGCGTACGTACTACGTCAGGCGGCGAGACGTTTACGCCCTTAAATTTTCCTCGTTATCAAAGTCTGAACGTGCTGTCCGCTACTCGTAGCTGGCACCGGTGCCTAACATCGCCGTCAGTTTCCACAGCCTCGCCGAATCGCAGGGCTACGGTGCTAATTTCGGCCCAGGTAAGCCTATTTCGAACCGCTCCTCCGCTTTCGCTGCGGTGATTCACCCATCGACGACGCAGTGCAGTATCGGCGATCACCGTTATCGCTCCACAGAGAGAGTCTCGGGTGAACTGGCTTATTTCTGGGACCGAGTGGTTCAACAGCGGAAGCCGCAAGGGCGTTGCTTGCAATGAGTCGTCGAGACGACAGATACCTCGACAACGGAAATTGCATGGGACGTCAGCTCGCTTTTCATTCGTGTCCCTCTACACGGAAATTTCCCATCGCAGAGGCGAGCTGGCTACGGTCTCCGTGTTGTCAGCTGTAGCGTCGCAACAGCTGTAAGTGTCCCTTCATAACAACAAGGGCCATAACGACGGGTCTGCGTCACCGCCTCCCGAACTGCACATGCCAATCAATCCGATACGCCACGCACGGGAACCTTCTTTGCCCTCTGTTGTTGCTGCTGATTGCTGTCTTTAGATAAACTTGTTGCTTTAATATAACAGGTGGGAAGCGACAGATACGCGCAACCCTTGTTTTGCCCCCAGTGTATGTTGCTGGACATCAGAACCAAATCTGAAATATCAGCTGTGTTTGCTACAATTTTTCTCTCGTGATACAATCCCGAAGCATTATAAAATGACAACCAACAAGTATCGAGTGGCGGTGTTCTAGTACCTGCTGGCTGAACGCGGACCATATATTACGAATTTAAGAGATTAGTTAATTTTAATTAGAAGCTTTGACTGGTAATGCGAGCCACCGCCCGATTAGTACCGTACCCATACATCCGTCCATCCATGGCTTATCCGTATGTGGAAAATGCCAAATTAAGATTTTCGGCGTAAGGCGTCTGCAAATGATTGATTGTGCAGTGGGCATCCTTGCAGTCAGATGACCAAAACAGTGGTGACTCACAAAAAAAAAAAAAAAAAGCATTGAGTCAAATCTTTTTTTCTTTTTCTTTCTTCCTTTCTTTCTTTAATTTGATAAAACTGGTAAGAGGATAAGGTGGGATGCTTCCAAGTCCTCTATAACTGCAGAGCGCTCTACCAACTGTGCTCACCAGGCATTGCCCACCAGTAGAGCAAACAGACACCACCGATGACACTACACTTCGTTCCGCTGAGCTGACAGTGCAGTTGAAGCTGTTGAACCAGTTAACTGCCGGTCTTGCACCATGTGATCATGCTCTTTGTGCATACACGCACGCAGAGAGCGGGATGAGGTGGTAGAAGGACGGCGATCTAGTGGTCCGGTGAGCTCGTGGTTTCCGTTGCCCTCTCAGCTTAGCGTTGAACAGGCCTGGGCAAGATACCTCAGAACTAAATCTTCAATACTTATACTTGAATACAGTTGAAAATGAACAAGTTTTAGAATGCGGGTGCAAAGAACGTTGTTGCAGCCACTGCTCTTGCACCGAGCCCAAACCGCATTTCAGATTGGTATGTGGTGACAACCCCATTTTTACGAGTATGCAGAGCATTTGCGTACGCTAATCTAGAACTTGCTATTGTATTTTAGATACCGATACAGGATCTTCGATAGTGATACCTAATACTGTAGTAAAGTTAATTTAGGCACCGGTAGAAGATACAAATACAGAAAATTGTTTTCGATTCAGATACTCAATATTGTATGTTAGATACTTTTATACATTGGTGAGATCCCATGTCACCTGTATATGAGAATGCAGGATAAGTGATTTTACATTGTTAAACATATTTCTCTGTCAAGTTTTATGGTTTGTACTATATGGCTTGTTTGTTTTTCATCTATGCCCTTCCAGTAAATGAAACAAAAAAAAACAAAGTAATATTTATTCTCACTTCAGCTGTTTTCATTGGGGTAATTGTACCAAAAACACTTGGAGCATGATAACGCATTTAACTGACACTCCCACCATCAACCTGCCAAGTTCATTTTCTTTTTTGAGATAATTATTTTTATATCCACCAGCTGGTAAATATTTGTAACATGAGAAAAAGTTTTTATATCATGATATTTCTCCATTCTCAGCACTATAGTTTCTGGGTTATTAGTGCATCTGCTCTCCTGTAATTATTAGCCAAGCTCTGGTTCTTTAGAGAAATTAATATGTCCTCTTTCCAAAAGTGTATTTTGGTTGCTCTACTTTTCCAGCTATAAAAAAAAACAAAATGGCAGAACAATGTAAATTTTGGTTCACCTTTGTTTTTTTTTGCGGTTAGACCTGAGCTTCTTAACAGCTTGTGAAGTTTTCTTCGAAAGGAAAGGATGGTATGAGTACCTGTTGGCATTGTGCGAATGTCGAAGGATGTGTGGTGTTCTTCGTTATGTGGACAAAGGCAATGACAGCTCTTTTTTTTTATGTTGCTGGGCGTTTCTGGTGACAATAACATCCTACATTGCAACTGTTTTTCAGTATTTCAGTGCTATCTTTGTGTACTCTGTGAACAATGGGTGTTGATCTCTGTACGTATAGTTGGTACATTCTGCCAGATAAATATGGTAAAAAAGAGGAAAGAGCCCTGGAAGTTCGAAAATAGTGCCTCGTTTTTGCGCAAGGTACTCCCGAGGGCTCACATTTTCCTAGTAATACTTTGCATAGTGCAGTTGCTTATGTGTTCCGGTGACATGGAGGCCAGCCCCGGGCCTGATGATATCAAACTTGACCAAATACTCGAGAAGCTAAGCACTGTTATCTCTGACAATGCAAGGCATCAAAAAGAAATTACATAAACTAAACCAACTGATGTCAAGGATCGCGAAATTAGCAAACTGTGTCGAGGCTAGAAGGCGCGGTAGGCTAGATCACAGCAGTAAAAAATCAAGTTAAGCGCACAAACGAAGAGGTTTCAGGAATAAAAGAAAAGATCCTGCAAGTATCTTTAAAACAGCGAGGATCGGATAGCTTGTACAGTGCTGCAGATTCTCTCGAAAATCAAATCTCAAGAAGCAGCCAGCTTACCAAGGGAATTCCTGAGGAAGGAAATGAGTCATGGTCTGCAACAGAGCATATTACACATTGCCTTTTTGTTTTTCAAATCGTTTGAAAATAAAAGCCGGTGACATTAAACAAGCACACCGTATTGGGCAAAAACGAGGTTTTCATGGGCCAATTATTGTCAAATTTCTCAGCTTCAAAAGCAAACAGGAAGTACTTTATGGGCCATCGAAAGGCATCGAAGGAGGGAGGCACCGATTTTCCTCTGGTTGAACCTATTCGACGTTCCCCCAATGCCAAACCCACTGGGAGACAAGGTTGAGACTGGGTTGGAGCCACGAGAGAGGGAGTTTCAATTTTCCTCTGTTCCACCTGTCCCCAGCTGTGCTAGCTAGTTTCTCTTCATTCACCAATCTTCTAAGCTCCTTGTGACTGCCATCCTTTTCTCTTTCATTCTTCTATTCTCTCAAGCAAAACACAGTGCCCCCGCCAGATCCGTTATCCCTTCAGGGAGGGCAGGGCAAAGCCCCGTGCACTTCAGTATCAAATGTTTAGAGTCTCACTCTCACTACGGCATAGGGCACATGATGTGTCGATGTTGACATTTAGTCCTATGCTAGGTGTTTGTCTTGAATACTTTCGTTCTCGCCTCGAACAGCCAAGCGCTTTCACGTGAATTATCAAACACCTTTTCCTTTCTTAACTCATGTTTTTGTTACCTGTGCATCGTTAAAGCTGATTTTTCTTGCATTCTTCCCTCTCATATTTTTCTCTCTGCCTCTTTCGCTCCCTCTATCACCAAACTACCGTAATACCTAGAGGTAACCCACCTAAAATTAAGAGAAAATGGGGTGAAAATAAGGGGCAAGTTGACTTGCTGTGTGCGATAAACAAAGTTGAAAAGCGCTGCGACCTGCAAAATTTCAGATCGCAGGGAGAAACGATGAACCAAATTCGACTGTCGTTCCTAGTCGGCAATTTATTTATTTATTTATTTTTGTTTTGAGTGACCCACAAACAGCTTGACGCCTCATTAGTGGTGCACTTATCAATGTCCATAAGAAGTCAAATTTTTAAGACACAGTGCAAAAAAAACGGAAAGTCAGGACAAAACCATGGTAGCAATTCACTATCTAAATTTACGCTCTTCATCGAATCTATCTAGGCTAACATTCGTTTATCTCCCGCAATTTTCGCTTATCTCCCCTCCATGGCTAAGCAACACCATTTCTGTCGAGGTCACCAGTGACCAGGGCCCTGCAGTTACTAGAAGTGGGCCATCTTTCGGTATTGTCGAAAACATAGCAAATCGTAAAAAAAAAATTTGGGGGGGTTATCTTTTGGGATGTTACTGTAGTCTGCTCAGCCCCATCACTAGTATGCAGCTATCTAAATGTCAGCTTTAAGGTTCGGTTTGTCCATTTTGTGTTAAACTTTTCACACATATGAATACTTGAATACTTTCTGTGCCCACCGGGCATCATCCATTTTGGTTAGCCTTACTTCAAATGTAAATTTTCTAATTGCTCTCTGCTCTCAAAGGACGATCAGCCCATGTCTCCCTGCACTCCCTCGTTTTGTGTTTTCCCGTGCGCTTAATCTGTCACACTCCTTTGTCCAATTTCCAATCTTGATTGAAGCTCTCATCTCCTACACGGTACCCCATTGCCAAAAAACTGTCCTGGTACCATCGCTCCTTCTTTTATACCCCTGACCACTTCGTATCTGTTATAATTCCATAGTCCCTTGAGTTTCATAATAGCTAGTTCTTTTCCCCTTCTCTAATTATACATTTTTTATGTTCTTCTAAACATTTTCTTTCCTCATTAAGCCGTACTCCCAGATAGTTGTATTTTCCTGCTTGGTCTATTTCAATGTCTTGTATCCTCAGGGGTTCCCTCTCTTCATCGTTAAACACCGTCACTCCAGACTTGTCACTACTAAAACTCATGCCCAAGGTGTCCCCTCCATTTCCATATATTCCAGTTAGTACCTGCAATGTATTGTGGTTATCTGTAACGAGTACCATATATGTTGTCTGCATTCATTAGTCCTGGGATTGCTCGTACTATACTTCTTCCTCCTTCCCTGTAAGTCACATCAATACCTAAATGGGCCTTTTCCACATACCGACGGCACCAGGCGGTGGGTGCACCAACTAAAAATCGAGGAAGTGACCTACCTGCGCTACGAATCGATAATGGGAGCTACGCTACCAGTTTCTTCGCTCTCTAAGCAGCGGCGCCTGCCCAACGCGACTTTAAAGAGGGGCATACGTGGCGTCCACCCAAACGTCGTGTTTTCATTTCCGTCGACGTTCTGTTTTTGTGTAACACAATTATATATATGCTGCAGTTACGTGTTCTACTCGCTGATATACAGCCTCCTTCCGAATTTCCTCGATTTTTCGTTCGGACTTCCGCCGCTTGGCATCGGGCGCTCGCGCGTGCGCAGAACGCTTCTCGGAAAAGGTCCATTGCTTTGCTCTCATTTCTTTTCCATTTCACTTACAGCAGGTATAAAAATAAATCACGAAGAGCAGGGGTTACATGGGGCAACCCAGTTTCAGCCCTCTTTTTATTGCTGCTGGTTTTTGCTTGTGCTATAACTACCGTAGAATTCCGCGCATCCGCCCATACCACGCTAACCGCCCATACCCAAAGTTGTAAGATCTGAGAATATATGCACAGTACATTGATATGTAAAAATGATGATTGGAAAAGTGCCCATCTTCCATTTCTTTTGCGATTATCTCTAAATTTTGAGTGGGCGCTTGCCTCGTATTTTACGGTACTACCTTATTGTTTGCATACACCTGCTGTGGAAATATAATCAAATTTACATCTAAGACCGCTTCAGCTGGTCCCAGAGCTTTTCCTTGTTCACATTATGGTATGCTTCCTCGATGTCCAAATGAGCTAACCTAGGGGACTCAAACTCTTCATTGCTATGTCTATACACTGAGTGATGACGAGTAGGTTATCTTCTAGCCTTTCTCTTCGGAATCGATTTTGAAGCTCTCCTAGAATTTGCATTTTGTGTGCCCATTCCTCCGTTCTTCGCTTTACTATCTGCATAGCTAATCTGTATAAAACTGATGTTACTGTTCTCAGGTGGTACCACTTGATGATGTCTTTGTTCCCTTTGCCTGTACATATTACCAGTCTCATTTTGCTTGGTTTCCAATCGTTGGGTACATCTCCTCCAATTGTTATTTGGTTAATCGCATGCTGTACCTTCAATTTGCTCGTTTTCTCTAGGGTCATTATGAGTCCGACGGGTATGTCATCCGAGCCTGTCACTGTACCTGCTGCAACCTTGCTCTCTGCCTAGTCCCATTCTCTTGCGGCTACCTCCATTGTTATGCTAGTGTGCTCTTCCTGTATTCTGCTGCTGTCAGCGTTCTCCACTGTCCCCCTCTGCTTAAACTGTGGGAAAGCCTCTCAAATTGCCCACCTGATATATTCGCGTGCCTCTTCCCCCTCTACCTTTCTCCCCTCCTGGGTGGGTAAGTGCTGGCACCCCTCAGTTTTTCTCCCCTGCAATTTAATGTGCTCCCAAGACTTTTTTGATGCAGTCCTATCATTTTTTTTTATTTATCATCCACTGAAACCCACATTTTCAATTTTGGCCCATATTAAAGCTGATGCCTCCCTTTTCCTCTCCTAAAACTTCTCCCATTTTGACGCTACTTCTGCTGGAATGGCCCACCTTTTCTTTGACTGCCTGTGCTCCCTTGATGCCTCTTGGCGTGGTGCTATGGCTGAATAGACCTCCTTATCCGACCAGCTTTTTAGTTTGTGCTCTTGTTTTCGCTTTCCTCTTTGTTTAGTTCAATATCTCTCTAATTCCCTCCTAAAGATGCCTACTATGTCCTCATACAGCCATTCCCTTTCTGGTTGCCTAGATACTATTTCTCATACCTTTTAGGTACTTGTTGTAGCCGAGTTTTATTCAGACTCGATTTATTTTCCCGTTCCCGAGTTTCTTGTTTGGGTTGTGTGAGTAAAATCAAATCTCAGTTTTCTTGTGGTCACTTCCTATACTTTTTGTGTATTCATCTATTTCCAAAGCTCCTCATTTGTTGTACAGTTTGTAGCACATTGGACAGTAGGGAATTTTTAAGTAGGAGTTGTTCCTTTTCACATTGTCTTTCCATCGCATTTAACTTTGGCAATAACTCTTCTAACATCTTTCCTGTTTTATCCGTGAACTTGTCGAAATCTTCGAAGTGGACGTTTGTGTCTCCTATAATTATTATTCCCTGATGGGAGGTGTATCTTGTTTCGCTGCGGCGCAGCCGTGTGCTAAGGAGAAAGCACCCTTCCAGAGCGGACGTGAAATGCTATTTGTGAATAAAGCTGTGGCTATATATATATAATGAACTGCAATATTCTGACTACCATAATATCCTGAGAGATGTCCCACCCCTGAAAGATAACCCACCTCTTTTTTAAACTTGATTAGTTGTTTTCTTTTAGCCCACTCCTAGTAATCGTAGTGCTCGTTTCAATGAGGACCTCGGCTTAAGTGCGGCCAGGTAGCTATGGCGGGATATAAGTGAACATTGCTGACTGGTAGGTGGAGTCTCATCTTTGCTGCATTGTCCCTCGCCGCAATAACAAGTTTATCCGGAAAACGTAATAGAAATATAGCGTTTTTTCAACTTTTCTTGGTTGTACACCAAAAGTTAGCCCGCTCCTCATTTTCACCCGATTTTCTCTCGACTTTAGGTGGGCAGTCTCTCGAGATGTCTCGGTATATCTTCTTCAGATTCGAGATTTAAGGATAATTGGGTATTGTGAAAAAAAACTTGCATGGACTTCTATATAGGTTTATATTTTATGCCAGCTCTCTCGTTTAGTATTACATTTATATGGCTTCATACCTGCTCGATAGTACAGTCAATAGAGTACATTACAACTATATTAGATGGAGCAGTGGATGGAAGCTTGGGAACAACCTTATCGAGTTAGGCGGGATTGTTTTTAGAGGGCATATTTATCATTCACGTGCCGATTTTTTTTATAAGTCCTACATATACAGGACGCCCTAAATAAAAACTGTGTTTTTTTACACCGCATAACTAAAAACTATGCATTGCCGAATGCTCGTTCTCCATCCCAAGGTAGTGCTCGAGGTGCGAGCCAGATGCCAAAGTTTCAGCACGAACCAATATCTTGTTCAAAAGCTATAAGTGATTTTCTGAAAATTTCAATGGGAAAATGGCGGCCGTCGGAGCTGTCGAATACATGGAGCTCTATGGCATCAGAAACCGAAAACGGACAAAAATGGGCTCCATTTTCCCATTGAAACTTTCAGAAAATGACTTATAACTTTTGAACAAGATATTGGTTCGTGCTGAATCTTTGGCATCTGGTTTGGGACCTCTAGTGCTACATTTGGGTGGATGCACTTATTTTTTTGCAGCTCAAAAAAATACTATTTTGGGGGGGGGGGGGGGCACCCTGTAGGATGTTAATAATGTTCATAATCAGATACAAAAGTTTTGATTTTTATATGATTTAAGAATTGCAGTTTTATTAGAACCTTTAGAATTTGAACAAAATAGCAATTTGAATGCTCTAAATCACTCTATTTTAACATTATTTCACTGGAATATGCTATTTGCTTTATTCTTGATTCTGTACTGAAACTATGCACTGCAGTTCATACTGTCCCTCACCAGTTAGCATCTTGTTGCCGTGTTTGGTGCTTCTATGCACAACTAAGCACCTTGTTCTGTGTTTGAAGGAATCAAACCTGCCGTGCAACTGATTCCAACAACAAAAGTGGGAAGTCAAAGTAGGCATTGTCTTTCAGTTCGACGGGTCAACGCACGAATCATACCATAATATTTTGAGTGGTACGAATGAAAATGAAGTGTGTGCTCCTGCTCCAAAAGTTGTTTTTGCTGCTCCAAAATTGACTTTTGGCTGGTTCAACAGGCGCGTCAAAATAACTCCGACCAATCACATCACTGTATACTCAATTTTACACTTATCATACAGTAGGTACTTTTAAAGCTGCTAGCACAAGCACATGACTCGCCATGACATTTTACGTCTTGCAGTAACCTGATGTAAGAGTTTAGTATTTTCAACTTTTTCGGTGTCCATATTGTGGATATTGTAACACGCTCAATAACAAAGCTTATCGAGTGCGGATCCATTCAACACGTGGATCCACAGTCAAGCTCCCGTATTGAGGTTGCAGCCTTAAAGGAGGCTGGTTCCCCCTCTCCGGCCTTCTTGTAAAACGGTGTTTGCGTTCTCTTCGCACGCTCCGACAACGGGATAGCTCGCAGCAGCAACCCTTTCCTTCTTTCACCATGGTGTTCTTTTCACCCCTGCCTCCGCATAACCTTTTTCTCCTTTTCCCTCGAATACTGCGGAGGGCGATACTCTGAAAACTTTCAGAAACTCCGGAGTTCCCTGATCGCGGCACAATTTTCTTTTTCCAGGGGACTCGCAAGATTCGGATACCGTCGCCTATTCGTATAAACCGTCGGACAAGACACCAGGATGGCCGGAAGGTACACCACCTACAACACCGGCGGATCCAACATGTCGAGTGAGTACACGCTTCAAAACAGACGCCCTTCCTTGAGCCTGTTTTTACGTGCGACTAAGCCGTCGAGTATCGCTTGCTCATTCTTTAACTTTTGCTCTTCTCGTTCCGCAGGTGGCTTTGAAAACTACCAGAATGCGTCCCAGAACATCGGGACAAACATTCAGAAGATGACGCAGAACGGTGTGTGAACCTCGTGCCCTATAATTTGCGTCGCCTTACGTACGAGCGAAGGCACAAGCACGGTCGCGTTGCCCCGAACCGCGGGTTCTCAGACTGGATTCCTAGGAACCCTGGGGTTCTCCGGAGTGTTCTCAAAGGGGTTCCCCGGAGCACCCTCGTGGGTTCCCCGAGCTCTTCCTCGACCGTCCGCGCTTCATAACTGAAGTCCAGTTAAAGTGCCATATTAGCGGATCTGGGCCGCTCATTTGCACCGAACCATAAGCCAAGCACTCCTTAGTATGTGCATTACCTTTTACAAGGTCTGTAGTCCCCTGTACTGCGACGATTGCACATGCCTGGCAGAGACTTTGGAAGTCTGGAGCTTGCTCCGGTAGCTCCCGTTTGGCTCGTGCCTAAAGGCCCGTTCACACTCTTGCAACCGAGTACGACCGAGAGAGACCAGACCGGGTTTTAAGCCTCTTGCGATCTCTTAGGACCAGCTCCGCTGCCGCACATCCGGTTCTAAGAGGTCGCAAAAGGCTTAAAAACCGGTATAGTCTTTCTCGGTCGTAGTCGGTTGCAAGAGTGTGAACGGACCTTGAAGCGAAACGGAGTGTAGCCCTCTCGGTCGGTGCCGATCGTTCTCCCACGCCGGGGCTCGGAAGTGACGTCTGATCGTGACCGTTGCAGTGGTGTCCATGAACAAGATGGTCCAGCAGCTTGGGACGTCGCAGGACTCTGGAACTCTGAGAGCACAGCTGTAAGTTTCCCCTTTTCCCGAGATGTTGCCAGACAATGATAGCGGGAATAATAGTGTATTATTTTTATTAAAAGTTGCCGAGCCCGTAAAGCCGCAGTCACGCCGCTTGCGTGTCGTGCAAAAGACGCGGCGTTTGCTGCAGATACGACGACAGAAAGATCTTGCGGACGCATCTTAACCATGTTCGAAGCATATTTTTTTCAAGCACATGTACGCTTCGAAACATCTCTGCAGAGAGTTTTTGTATGACCAATGTGGCCCTTGCACGGGGATCAAATTGGTCATACAACTGAGCCGTTGTGGGAGGACACCTTTCAGTTCACTGTAAAGAGTGCCTGTGCGAATCGTCTTTTAATGCCACCACAATTTTGGGACGGCACGAGGAAAGAGGGACATGTGAGGTGCTTGAGGCATTCCACTTCCACAGTGGTGGAAGAAACTGCATTAGCACAGCATCAGTGGCGTTGTCTAGTAAGGAGCTGGAATTCCTGAAACTGACAATGAAGGTCCAGCCCGTGCCGTAATGAGTAGATGTCATGGGCAGAAGATGCAGATGTGAATGTGTGGAACACATTGACAAGTTGTGAGTCGGCGATATGTCCTGTCCGGTTTGTGGCTTTGTTTTGTACCTTTTTTGCGCCGTTCTATCTCGTTATGGTTAACCTTCCTGGTGATGGGGATGTTTTTTTTTTTTTTTTTTTGTTCTACTGAGAGACCTCAATAAGTAGGTGCTGAGAGTTGAGTTTATTGTTTGCCATCTATTTTTATCTTATTCCTCTTATCTTTGATATGTGCTCTGCTGATACTTATCTTAACTTTGGTCGTGCTCGAGCTTATCCTTGGGATGAGGGATAATCATGAACACTCTTGGGAACAATGGGAATAAGAGTGCATTTATGTTCATTAAAATTTCCTTTTGCTTTTATGTGCTGCGGGTCGCTTTTGCATTTGGCAGTTGACCCAGAGTGGATAACATCAATCTTATTTCATTTATTTATCTCGAGGAACTTCATTGACGCATTCAATTAGAAAGTGATGTCAAAGCTGAGATTAGTTCAACTATAAACTAGCATAAAAAAAAAAAAATGAAAGAAAATATGTTTGTGAAAACAGCATCAGGGTGAATAGCATAACGGATCATTACGGCAACAAATGTTTAAATATTGCACATATTCTGCAAGAACATTAACAAACTAGGTCCTCGCAGTAACATTTGAATAACAATGATTCATACTCAACGACAATGGAGCTAGGCATCTCTGGAGAGGGAGGTTGTGTGTGTATGCACCCATGCGCTGTTTACAAACTGGCCCGCATTTGCCCACACCAGGTGTGGGCATTGCGTGTGGGAAAAATTTGTATTCGCAAAGGGTGAAGTGTGTGACGTCGGAACCACATGCTGATGTCTGTCTCAGGTTAAGAAAAGCGGGACGAGTGTCTCTCACAAAGTCCTTTACTCTTTCCACCTTAGCAGAGTGCAAGCTCAAGAGGAGGAAACCCCTACTCGTGGCAAGCAGGGAGCTTCGTAGGAGGAGCTTAATCTGGTTTTCGTAACCTGCAACAGACTATAGAAAGCTAACATGCTAAATTGCCGGGGGAATTCGGCACGAATATTGCCGGGGAAATTCGGCGCTGTATGGGTCTATTTTTCACGTCCTTAGATTTTTTGAGTGACCATCTACCCGTGCGCTGCTACGTGGATCGTGCCGGGGGAAAGTAGGGACCAGGGAGTCGTGCTATAACTCCTGCTCCGGTGCTGCCCTCCGCCCCCGCGTGTGGCAGGCTGCAGATCCAGCAGTACACGCAGCAGCTGGCCAAGGACACAAACCGGCAGCTGCGGGAGCTGGTGGCCCCCAAGCTGGTGAAGGACAAGCTGACCAACGAGTTCTCGGAGGCCCTGCGCAACTTCCAGCTGGTGCAGAGGGCGGAGGCCGACAAGGAGAAGGACTCAGTCAAGCGGGCCAGGGCCGCCTCGGGACTCGCAGTGCGTCCACGCCCTCCCGTCCCGCTCCATCCCCGCACATACCCGATCCGTACAAACACACATTTCACAAAAAAGTCGTTGCACAAGTCGTGCATAGTCGCAACTCGTGTAACGAACGTTTCACGATAGTCGTGACTCGTGTGACTATACCAACCCCTGGAATCTTTTCCATACTTCTCATTGGGTCTCTAATTGCGGACTGCAGCGCCAAACCTCCCCTAACAGGCGTTGGGCTTCTACATGAACAACAACAAATAGACAAAAAATATGCACACCGTTGTTTTGGCAATCGCTGGGTTATGGGAGAGGGTGTAAAAAGCGTTGTCCCTCCTCCCCCTCTGTCTCTCACCCTCGGTGAAAATAGGATGCAAGTTCGTTTGGAGTAGCCTCTGAACTCCAAACGAACTTGCAACCTATTGTTGTCGAGGTTGAGAGGGGAGGGAGCTGCTCTAAACTCTGAAGGGGCGGCATCCCATTGCCACAGTCTCATTCTTCTACAAAACAATGTAATGGCAATTTCTTTTTTTGGAAAAAAAAGTGTGCATTAACTTTTTTCTGCGAATGTGCGATGCTTCCGAAACGATTGTACTTGACTTTGCGTCGCTCGATCGAGGTCGCCAGTGATAGCCACTTCCCATTATATCATCAATCTATGAATGCAAAGTGCGCCCAGCCGCTGGTGTTTTGCGGCTTAAGATGGGTGACTCTTCACATTGCCAGTCTGAGTACAAGTTTACACTTCTTTGGCAAGTCCTCTTTTTATTAAGCACACTCTTTATACAAAAAACAAAAAAATGATCCCTTCACGGCACAACAAAGTAACAAAATCTACACAGAAACTATTCAAGTATTCACAGACTTGCAATCACACATTAAACTTCGCTGTTTTTAGCTGTAGTGATTCGATTACCATGGTCTCTCGCGGGGTCCTTCTGCGGCGTGAGCTGCTCCACGCACGTGCTACCGAGCTGCGGTGCTCTAACACCGATCCCCCCGTACCGTTCATCTTAACATAGATGCCCTGTCCCTTCTGACCTTCTACAATACCTCTACCAATATGAAACATGCACCAGCAAGTTTTCGGCAATCCGAAACTGTATGACCGAAAGAAGTAAGCAGCCTTTCTCTTTACCTTTCATCAGTCAGGAACCCAAAGAACTTGGCAGAGCTGTTACCACCAGAATTAGAGCACCACTGAGCCGAGCAATAGAAAAGGTGCCGTTTGCCAGGCATGCTAGCAGATGCAATAGACTGATAACCGACGGGCCAACACCACTCCCTGCTGTCGCAGACCAAATGTACCGTTGCACGCTGGCACAGGCGCCGTCGAGCAGCCGACGCAGCACGCAGCCGTAGCAGGCGACGCACATCTGTTCTCAACGGGCAAAATACAAAAAAAGGAAAAAAAAACTACCAATGAGAGCAAAGTGTGAGGGCAAAACTTTAGCCAACCAAAATATTTGTTTCAGCTTAGCAGGGTAAATATTGAAATCTGCAAACTGCAGCAATAATATGTCTCATCCTTTAAAATAAATTTTTCGGCGAAAACCGGAAGTTGTTAATAGAAACCCAACGAATATGAGATGGTGCTCAAATAGCTGACCGGCAGCCGCTCGAAGATTCTGGGGTATGCTTTAATTGCCACCCATTGGACACTCCTCGAACTGCCGGAAGAGCAGTTCATTGTCGGGTGCTTTGCCATTCCTGCTTCGTCAAAAGTGTTGATGAACTGGCATCTTGCAAAGCTAAGGTTCATGCTGATATAAAAAAACAGTGGCTTAGCTCGGCTATGCCAGGATATGCATAGCGTAAGCTTAGGTTCAGCTGGTTATTCTTGGCTTTCCTGGTTGTCTAGGATTAGCTTGATTATCATGCTTACTGCTGCTTCAATGACACATTATACGCATTATGCGACTACTTCGGGATCCGATGAGTGAAGCTTCTCCACTCTTATTGCGGAGGAGGCGCCGTGTAACCGAGCTTTCGGTTGCACGTCAAAAGATCCCCAGGTGGTCCAAATTAATCCTCCGCTGGGGCGTGCCAAATGCCCGTTGTTGGTTCGGCCAGCTGTGCGCCATGTTGTCATGTATCAAGCAACCAAGCTGTCGCCCAGAACAACCGGACAGCGCGAGCCATGATCTCGAGCGGGTGCATGCGCGCGGTGCTTGCATCGGGGACTGACCTAGGTGCCATACCAGTCCTGCCCGTTCCGTCACTGCTCCTCGCGCACGTGCAGCACGCCTCTCCAGGAGCCACGCGAAACTGCTCATCCTCGGCCAGTGTAGCCTACACTACAATAAGTGCGTGCGAGTCGCATTAGTAATTGAGATGCACCGACCCAAATTTTAGAAAATGACAGCAAGTTACAATAATAATAACCTTTATTTTTCGGGTGCCCTAAGACGTCCAGAGGGCCTTCTGTTAGGTGCACCAGCTCGTACAAATAAAATCATTAACAGAATCATACTACTCGTAAAAGAAAAAATATACACAAATATATGCTTATACACTGACGCACTATGAGGTGATCAAAAGTTTGTCCAACTGAGATCAGTATAGAGAAATGGTTGCAGCAATGTCAACCTGAAGTGGTACAATGCTGTTGTATAATGACTATAGACGAGAAACAGGCAATGCACTGCATGGTGAACAAATATAAAAACAGATAAACTGTCTTGTAGCACAGGAAGGAACATGAAAATTGATTTTACCAGTAAGCCACGAAGAATGAATGGCACCGTTGATGATCTCGTAGAGGAATACCAAGTCACGGACTGTCCTCCTGTGGGATCAAAGCTTCAACGAAAGTCTAGTTAGTAAGTATTCATAGTCATAATACACACACCGTCCAGTCCATCTATCGTAAATGATTTGATTAAATCTTTTTTGTGCACATTGGAAAATGCGGTACTATGTTTACGGTGTCTGGAATGCACATTTAACTAGGGTAGTCCATTTACTACGTCCTGACCGTTCAAGCATCAAAAACTCTCTGAAGTGGCGACTTGAGAGCCGATGCATGGACATTTTGCATTTCCTTTCGTTGTCAGTCACGTGGGTTCCGTATCTGGTATCCGGGGCAAAAAAATTATAAAACATCTCAACCTGGAATATGCGAGAAAATATAGGTGAGGCAAAACAAGAATGTTTGACAATCTCACATTTTTCGCGAACACCTTCGAGCAGCATGGAAAGATCAAAACAATGTCTTAACGCATACCGGAAGTGACAACGGTCAAGACGGTTGCACCCTTATGGAAAATGTGTATACGCTGTTGGATGTCACAACCTTGACGATTGGTTGTAAAAGTTTTGGTAAAAAGTAGGAGTTTAACGGCGAGTGTGTCTGGTCGTCACGGCGTTCCAGCTCGTGGCTACAGAACTTGCCGTGGGCTGACCCACAGCATGACGGGAGTCTGCAACGTCCCCAATCAGTTGCCGTGCCATTGCCAGGATTGTGGCCGGCAAGAGCTTGACACTTTTCTGACGGCGCAGGGTGCAAAGTGAGGGATCGCAGATGAGGAGGCGGTAAATGAGCCAGTAAAACCAGTAATTGCCAGTAAACAACAGGAAACAAACCCGTTGGGACACCACGCCATGGAGTGCCGCAAGCGTTGCGTCGTAGCGTAATCGAGCCCCTAGAGGAATGCCGGAGACGCGGTTGAAGAGGTGTGGCTCCCGCCCCGCGTGCTTGCAGTTGGAGCCCCAGCAGCAGCCGGGCCGGCGGGGCAACCTGATAGAGCTGGCGTCCCCCCAGCAGCCCGAGCCTCCGCAGCAGCAGCAGCAGAGCTACGCCATGATGGACGAGCAAGTGAACCTGGAGATGCTGCGCGAGCGGGAGCAGGCCATCAGCAAGCTCGAGGTGGGCTTGCACGCTTTTACGGCGACGGCTGTTACGGGCCCTTCCCACCGCTGGAGGTTGCGTCCATTGTCAGTGTTGTAGTCGATGTTCTAGTTGGCGTCGTAGGGCGTCCATTGTCGTCGTTGCCAAATTCACGAAAAAGGCCGCCCGCAACAATGGAACCCGTGTCCGCCGCGTGCGAAGTGGATGCGTTACCTCTGAGCTATGCCAGAGCGGTAATAACCTGCTCTAAACTCGGGTGTTCTGTAGTACCCATGGCCCTCTTTTTTTTAAATAAAATTTTCACATATTTTATGGGAGTTTTTTCTTTCCTTTTAGTCTAGGATTATCGAGAAAAATGGAGTTTCCCGTTTATCTCGTCGGGGTTCGTTCAGTGCAACGGGCCAGTCTACTTCTGGGCAATGACAAAATTTCGGTTTCGGTTTCCAATTTATACCTATTGTGATTCTTAGATAGGGGAGGGCTTTTGTTCTTTTAGCAGTGAGAGATATGAACCTCTAGTTTTCACGGAAGGGGGAGGACAGCTGAAGTGTTTATGCTTCCCGACTACGTCCAAAGAGTTTGGCTATTTTAAAGTACCGACGTTTATTGAAGCGACACTCGTTTGCAAGATTTGTCGTGGGGCAGCTAGTACTGCCAATCGCAATGGCACCAATGGCAAATGCAGCCGCAGAAATATATTTCATTACCGCCAAGTTTTTATGAACTTTGAGCACGTTTTTGTCCGAACAATTATTTTTATATTGAATTATGAAGAAAAAAAAACTGGAACACAGTAAAATTAAACTCTAAATTTTGGAGAATTCTGATTCAAACAAAAATAAAGTCCCATAAGCCCTGAATGTTCAGCAAAAAGTAAACCCCGAGAAACACCCTCCGAAGTTCATGAAAAATTAACTCCAAAAACACAAAACCCTACTTACGTTTTACGAGTTATCTTTTAATAAACCCTATGTATAAAAATTCAAAAGCACAAACACCAAGGAAAAGAAGAGGGGACAGGACAGAGCGCTCTGTCCTGTCCCCTCTTCTTTTCCTTGGTGTTTGCGCTTTTGAATTTTTATACAATGTGTAGCCAACTAGTCCAATAGTTAATTTTGATTTAATAAACCCTAGCTGCGAGTCCGCCTTGTGTCGTGCAGCTCTTCTTTGTCCGTGTTTTTTTTGCGCTTTTTCTAAGCGTTCTCTGACAAGGCATTCGTGGATGCCCGGACCTCTGCGGAAGCATGACACACGATGCCCCAACAACTGAGGAAAAAAAAAAGCACTTGCGACTTACCATCCGGCTTCTCTCCTCCACTCTAGCATTGGCGCTGCCCTTCTCCCCTCTCTCTTTCTCAGTCATGCATGATGCCTTGTCAGAGAGGCACTTGAACTCTTTGGTTTTTCTTTTTCTAACTTTTAGTTTTGGGGCCTTTGCACTTTGCCTGACTGACTCGCAGGTACGGTTTCTCTACTTTCGCTTCGTTGCGTGACCATTCCTGCGTGCCATGTTTTCTGGATTCTAGTCCTCACCCGGTGTGTACACCATTTCAACATTTACAATTACAAGTCCTTGGCCCAGCATGCACATGTTCGTCGCCTCTAAAAGCGAGCAAATCTCGCGCCATATGCACAAACACCGAAAATGGAACCGGCCAGGAGCCCATTTTTTGGAAAGGTCCTATAGCACCAGTGAAAATTTCGGTTGAAAATGAAAGGTTTTTACCTAGATAGTCCTTCCCCATGTCCTAGTCAGCATAGGAAAAGTTTTCATACACAGCCTATATTGACGAATGCCACTTTATTAGCTCACGAAGAAGATTGTATCATACATAAATCATCTTTAACATACCCTGTCACTCACAAAATCGGTCACTTTTCGTTGTAATAAACAATCTGGAAAACACAAACCCTCGCGTAACCTGCACCCGTAGATAACCCACAATGTGTAAAATTTCAACTTTTCAACACGTATAGTCCGGAAAATCGAGTGTTTTCTCGTCTGTCTACTTGTCTACTTTGGTCTATGTCTATCTTAGCACTTTATTGCTCGTTACTCTACACAACTGTTCAGTTCTCTGGACTCGCTAATTGTGCACTGTGCTATCAGAGGCACAACTGTCAGAGTTGCACAGTCATCGATGCAACGAAAGCACCACCTAAAGTTGTACACTCGAGCTTGTTGTTCCCATCACTGTGCAAAACTATTGAGGTGCCTGTTTGTGTGTTTTTTTGGCTAATTATTTATTATGGAAGCAGTTATGTTGAAGAGAAAATTAGCTTCATTTCAGTAAACCCTATACCATGTCATAAAAAAAAAAAAAGCTAGCTATGAGCAACAGACAAAAAATCGAGTAGTAACTCTTTTAGTAAGTTCAGTTTACCAGCATTACAAGCACACCTCTCTTCGCTGTATCCATGTCTTCATTATATTGGTCTTAACCAGAAAAGAGGTTCTATTGTAAAGCGAATATATGGTGTTACTCAATTGTGTCAAGCATGGTTGAATCAGAATCGAAGGAATCTGGTTGAATGCAGACTGTATAGGGGGTATTCACTGGCGGCCATATCTGTGCGTGGTGGCTGAGCATGTGCTGACGGCGAGCTTCCACAGTTCTTTTGCAATGTGCATTCCGCACCACCAAGATTGCCGGTCTTAGCAGGCTATTAATGTGAGCTCGTTCTGAGCATGCGCCCTAAACATCGCCCTCAAATAGGGGGTTCAGTGAATGCCCCCTATTCTTTTTTGTATTGAATTCTGCCAGGTGATCGGCAAACATTAAGACAGGAAACATCATTCAGGAACTCTCGACGCGCAAGTATCGAGATGTGAAACCAAGTGCTTGTCACATCTCGCAAATATCTTGTAATGTAGCTTCTAGGAGCTTTTCATAAATCTCGACTTTTGGGTTTTGTCGTCTCGCACAGAAATTCGGAATGTAATAATCTTCTCCGCAATAGTTCTCTTGTTTAGTGCATTGTCGCCTTAGCTGTTGCTGCGTCGTGAGACCCCAATCATTCGAGTCAACCATTTGATGCCGCGTCCAATCCGAACGTCTGCCGTTCTCCGCAGTCGGACATCCAGGACGTCAACTCCATCTTCAAGGACCTGGCCACCATGGTGCACGATCAGGGAGACATGATCGGTGAGGAAGCCTCGCTCGCTCGGAGACGCGATTGGGTCAAGGTGCAAGCTGCAAAGTATAGGGTGTCGAAAATCCCGTGTGTGGCTCCGAAATCTGCTGGAAAAATTGGTGCCTGCATGTACCGATTTAAAAAAAGACTGATTTCACCGAGTGTTGGGTGCATGTGTGATACCACCATAACTTCAGTCCACGCCAGGCAGGCGGTAGTGTGCGCTCAGAGCTCTGCGACGTTGTCTCATGTGCAGAAAGACTGAAGCTTCCTCGATGTGTTGCGGCAGTGGCGGCATAACGAAGCTGAGTGGTAAGATTGGTCGGATTAAACACTGAATTAATATTAGCAAAATGGCCTTTTGCTAAATTACCCAAGCACCGAGGTGCATGTTGTGTTACATGTGCTGGCATCTGCCGTTGTAACCATTCTAAACCAAAAAGTTAAAAACCTCTAAACCAATTGCTTCTTGCACATGCTTTCTTCTGTGTTTTATTTTGGTTATTTACTTTGAATCTTTTATACAGGTGAGGCAAGTGTATGCAGTGCATGTACCTACGTTCCCAGCATTCCTTTGGTGCTAGAGCAAAGGTCTTCCGCACTCAAGGCATTGTCTCTCGATAGTCGCATTAAGCAGACGCATTCAGTGGAAAGGAGACTACCTGGTCGTGTTCTCACCAGACTGGGTTGTGTGGTGAGCAGACATACTGGTAAAACACGAAGTGGTGCGCTAAAAGTACATTAAAAGTACACTTCATATATTAAATGTAGGCTTTTAGTTTACCTTTTTGTTTCATAAAATGTCACAATAGTCCCTTTTCAAAAGTCCATCGAGCAACATTGGCGGTCGCCATTGCTGGGACGCGAAGCACGCGATCGGATTTGGATCTTCACCGAATGCCGACGCAGGGCTCGTTTTCAATACGAGCCGAGCTGAGCCGAGATCAAATTGAATACCGATGCAGCCCACGTGTCCAACACATACTGAGTATCGGTGAGCGAGCAATGGCAGACGGGTGTTGGCGCAAACTTTTGAAAAGGGTCAATTGGTATACTTTTAGCGCATCGGTTCCCAGATCGTTCCTAGGAACACGATGGTCCCCCAGTGTATCCTCGGTACTTCCCCGGGCTATTAAATTTGCTCAGCCGTCCCCTTTCTAAGCAACGTCTCAGTGTAAGCTCCGTTTCAGCGGGCCCGAGCCACCCATCGACGCTTAATCAAAAGGCAGACACTCCTTAGTGCGTGGATTATTGTTTCCAAGACCCGTAAATTTCTCCATTGGTTTAGGGGATCGATGCCAAGTCCGGCAGAGGTTTGCTCGGCTGCCATCCGAGGCCGGAAAGGGTCCCTCGAGATTAGGAAGTATGAGAACCAGTGTGTTAGTGTATTGCTTTCTAACGAGGGAGTCTGTGGAGGAGGAGGAGGTTATCGCTACTCTCGACCTTAGCCTCCGACGGATTGAAGTACTCAAAGGTGTCTTGCTCCGACACCCATGCAGATAGCATCGAGGCCAACGTGGAGAGTGCGGCGGTGCACGTGGATGAAGGGGTCCAGCAGGTGGCCAAGGCAAGGCAGCACCAGGTGAGACAGGCAGCAGAAAGTGGAGGTGCCATGTAATGTTGCGGTGTTCCGAACCGCGGAGGCACTTCATGGCACGTGCCGGGGCCTAAAATCATGAACACAGCTGTCTATAACGTGCATGTGGCAGCCGTTCCTAACTTCATGCTCCCAGTGCCTCTCCGAAAAGAATCAAACTTTGCGATTCCCCTAGGACAGGGGTGGCCAAACCGCAGCTCGCGAGCCGCATGCGGCTCTTTGCTGGTCCAAGTTTTTTTTATAAAAATAGAAATAGGAGGCCCAATTCAAAGTTCCCGCCAGTGCACTGTGACGTAACAGTGTACCGCAAGGTGTCGGGGCGGTCAGAAAGGAGGCATCGACCTACGTCACTAAAAGTAGGTTCGCAGGAAGTCACGTGAGTTTCACTCCTCGTGCTCTCCGCGACCGTGCCTAAGACTTTTTTTTCTGCTCTTTGTACGAGCGATTGTAGAAAACGAAGTTTCAGTTCCACTTTCAGTTCCACTAGCTCTTTATCGCTGCACCGTTGGTTAGTTTGCGTGCTGTAAAAGTTGAGGACGAAGAGTCAGTAAGGTCAATGATGAAAGTGTTGCGAGTACAAGCCAGTGTACGAGTGCATGCGATCAGTCCGATGATACAGAGCTATACTGGGCGCAAAAGAAGCTATCAAGTCTTGAAAAAAAACTTTTAGAACGCTCGCAGAAATTAGGATTGCTTGCGTACAACACGCCCAATTGCATTGCTGAAGGTTCAGACACCGAGGTCGTCGAATTATCATATACTCTCCAGGCTGAAGATGCCTGCCGTCCCTCGGAAATGCATGCAGTGTAATCTCTTCAGTTGCTGAAATACCGGGACAGTCCCTCACACAGCACCTTCTAAACATTGTAGTTGATCACGTCAATTCACTGACTCCTCTTCTTCTACCTTTACAGCAACATTAACCAATAAAAAGCAGATAGAGGAAACCTTGTCTGCTTGGATCGCTCGTGGAGATGCGGAGAACAACAAAAATAATTAAAAAATATTACACGCGCTCGCGGTGAGCAGGAAGAGGGATACAACTCGCGTGACTTCCGCCGATGCCTCCCTTCTGACCGCCCCGACACCTTGCGGTACACTGTTACGTCAGAGTGCACTGGCGGGAACTTTGAATTAGGCCTCCTATTTCTATTTTTATAAAAAAAAACTATGCACCTCTATAGTGAAACAATTTTTTTGTAATGTCCTGACATGCCATTTCAACGCCTAGAATGAAAAAAAAATATCAAGATTGATTCCAGAAAACCTGACAAAGAAAAAGCCAAGATAGACAAAAAGAATGTCGCCGTTGTTCCTTACATCCATCGTCTTTCACACGGGTTAAAGGGAGTCGGTTCGAGGTACGGGGTCAACGTAATTTTTTCGGCACGTAACAAACTGAGCAGGATTATAAATGTGGTTAAATAAGCGTGCTGACAGGAAAAGTAAGCCAGAACTTTTTGGATGTTGCGTCACGCATGGCATGAAGTTCGTGTCCTGTGCACAGGGGACCGTTTATGAAATACCTTTCTCATGCGGTCACTCATATATAGGTCAGACGGGACGTTGCCTCAACATTTGTCTACGCGAACACCACAGTTCATTAAAAGGTATTGCATACTCCCATTTAGCTGTCCACTGCCGTGATTGTGGATGTGAGCCAAAATTTAGTGACACAAAAGTGCTGTTTAAACACAAGGATCAGCTATCGAGGGAGGTAGTAGAAGCTTATCATATAGCAAAACGAAAACCCGGATGCGTGAGCCAACCATCCATTAGCCTAGTGGACAGTGAGGTAATCTTTTTGGACATGGGTTGACCTGAGAATTGAAGACCGAGATTGAAGATCCAAGAAAGGAGAAAAGAGGAGGAAGACGCTATGACTTATACCTGTGCTGGTGTGCTTTAATGTACTCGTGTGTTTTAATTTGATATGATTTACAATGTTGCGTGCTTAATGGCAAATGACTGGAAGAGGAAAAAGAAGAAGCTGTCCTCGCGTGAATTTCTATGTATGTGTTCTGAATAGACAGTTGATAGTCAGCGCCTCGTCCTGTGTGTTCCTTCTTCTTGTCCGTGTGGTATTCGCGCTGTTTTTCAAAATGAATTCATACCAACTCGCCCAACTTTCCATCCTAAGTGGTTGTCAACTCGTAGAAAAATGTTATTCTGTCTCATTTTTAGCTCTGGATGATGTCATGTTCTCAGACATCTTTAAGTGTTGAAGCTAGGGTTGACACTGTGCTGTTAGATTTTGACCACTGTTTGCTCTCCCCTAATTCTTCGGTTAGTTTACCCTAACTGTCATACTATGGCCTTCACAGCTGGTATGCAAGAAAATCACAAATTTAACTCGTCACAAATTTATTAACTCAATTAAATACAACGCTGCACAAGAATGACGAAAATAAATTATTTTCCTCATTCTTGTCCAGCTTGCTTGCGCCTTTGCATTTAATTGCATTATAGTCATAACTTTAAAATGCCGGCCTTTCCCCCTTGTTGGTGTTAAACTGGTGGCAGCTGATAAAACCTGTTTGCTCTACTGATGCCTAACCCCTGGTTAGCTCAGTTGGTAGAGGCCTCCACTGGAAATAGGTCCCGAGTTCGATATCCGCACCAGGCGGATTTTTTTGGTCGTGCACCAGTCGAATAGCTGTGTTTGAAGATTTGTGTTTGTCCTTTGTCCCTGTTCCACTTCTCCGGGGATTATTTTTGTCGTTTATTAACTCGTTTATTTGTTTTTCATTGCAGGAAAAAGCGCGCAAGAAGATGTTCTGCTTGCTCATCATCGCGGCCATTGTGCTTGCGACGCTGATCACCATCATTGTGGTCTCCACCAGATAACCGACTGGCCCAAACACTTCGCCGATCCCATACGAAGACAGAGCGGTGGCAGAGGAAAGGGGCGGCCTTGTTCCGACTTATTTATGAAGCCCCTAGGTTACACCCGCGCCCCAACAGGGCGAGAGTCTACCTTTCTTCGTGGTGCCACCGTCCTAACATTCCGTTAAGCGGACGCAAAGGCCTCAAGTTTCTGCAAACGTCTGGTCAGATGGTCTATATGGGTGGGTAGCCAAAAACGACGCTTCCAAGTTGCCATCCCTCGTTACGGACCCAGATAATGTTTAACCGCTGCGGGGGCGCTCCGTCGTTCGCTCGATATATGTTTAATAAAATGCCGTGTAAATAGAGACTGTGACTGTCCCACAGTAACAGTGGAAGAACTGTGCAGGTACCGACGTTGGCAGCTGGAATACAAATAAAACGAGTGTGTGCGGACGATATGTTTCGGTCTGACTCTCTTTTTCGGCGAAAATGTGTGCGCCGAGTTGCGATGTCCTCTTTTTTGTTTTTGTTCATTTTTCACTTGAATGTACTGCGCGCGTCAGAAAACAAGCGCTCACGCCATTTCGAAACCGGTCGTCCATTTTGTTTTTTTCGTCGTCTGCTCGCCTCCATTTCTGGTGACTTCATGACGGGTCACGTGAGCCCTACGTCACATCCGTCAACAAAAGCACGCACGGCGGAGACGAGCAAGCGCGCGCATACGCGCAGTAGGACGGCAGTGACAGGCTGCGCAGTGCGATCTGTCGGTGCGCGAAAGGCTTGTCGTTGCTCCAGTGCGGTGCCTTTGCTCGGGAGTTGGGATCCCTTCGTTTTTGTCGGCTCAATTTCGACGGAATACTGCGGGAGAACCCGGGCACGAATCTGAGATCGCGGCCGCGCGGTGCCGTAGACCGAAGCGTCTGCACACGCGACGGACTACAACTCCCGAGTTCGTCGGGGATCTCTAGGATGCCTTTCATCGGCCGGGACTGGCGTTCCCCGGGCGAAGCCTGGGTCAAGACCGGAGAAGGCTGGGAAAAGAAGAAGATACTGGAGTTCTATTGCTGCTCTGCGGACAGGTGCGTCCACCCTTTTCTTTGTTTACCGCGTCGCCAACACCACGCGCGCTCGAGGCGCAGTGGCTGTCGTTAGGCCCTGTCAAGGACGCTGACATCGATTGCCACACGAGCCGCGAACTGGAGCAATGTCGTGCGTTTAATTCGGGGAGCGGACGTTGCCGATCGCGAGCCCCGCGGCTGACATCTGTCGTGCGGCCAAAAACCAGCTCTTTCGAATTCTGTCTTCGCTCGCACGGAGTCTCCAGATAACGGGGCTTTGTTTGACGCGCAGGTGAAGGTGATGTAACCGCGTTATCGCGCTTGATTCGGCTGCATTTTGTAGTTTTCTACCGCCTGAAACGACTGAGGAGAGCACCGATCGTCGGTGTTGAGGCGCGAGCGTCGATCGCGTCAAAACCGAAAGCGTTCACCTAACAGCTGTATCTGTTGCAAGGCGGATGTTGATACTTTGTAAGGTTTCCGCGAACAACGGAGAGCGCTCGCGTTTCTGTTCGACCTGTCGTCAACAAAACCACAGATTGTATACTTTCGCAGCGCTCGCGTATATTATTGGCTCGTGTGCATCGTCGTGCTGCGAAAAAGAAAAAAAAAAATCGAACCCGCAGTGTTTGTGATGCGGTTTATCACTGCTCAGCTGATTCCATCAAGATGGCGGCTCGTGATGTCTGTTTTTCGCGTTTCACTGCGCTCTCGCCGCGGACAGCTGATCCCCTCGGACGCGCTCCGAGATCTAGGGCAGTTCCTTCTCCGTCCACTTTTTTTGGGGTGGGTGGCGATGGTTAGCAGAGGTTCCCTTCCGCCGCAACCACTATCGACAATGCTAGCGAGAGCGATTCTTTTTTTCCCCCTCGGTCCTGCGCCGTCCGCCTTTGGGATCATCATCGTAGGCGCGCAAGTCTGTCTACTAGGTACCCTGCCGCCGTGGTATAATTACGCTTTCTACTTGTTTGTCTTCTCTTTCTCCCCTCGGTACAGCGGCCGTTTTTAGACTGTACGCCTGCCCTTTATGTGCCGTCAACCGCGGACGAACATTCTTGCGTGTTGCTCTCGGACGCTCAGGCAAACGAGCGGGTTTTTGAAAGAGCGGGACGCTTTTTTGTTTTCTTCGTTCTTTTCCTCTGCTCCGTACCTGAGTTGAGGGAGACAAAAAACAACAACAAAAAAAAAGAAATTAACGAAGAAAAAAAACGTAGTTCGCGGTCACTTACTCGGCTGACTGCCACAACTTTGCTGGCCTTTTTTTCTTCTGTGGCAGTCACTGTGTAGCTTTCTTTGTTCCTATTTACACTTTCGTTTCCCGTCTGTGTATACGTGTATAGACATGCAAATGAGTCCTGAGACACCCCTATCTTGAGTGTGGCTATCTTCCAAGGATTGACGGTCCACTTGCTTCCTGCAGTGCAGCCAGCCACTGGCCTACTTCTTTCGATGGCGCCCGCGGCGGTCGCAATCCTTTCCGCTCTGTGCTCGGTTTCACATCCGGATTTTTCTTGCGCTTGTTTACTTTTTCTCTTTTTCTTTCCTATTGCAATGACCAGCGTGCCGCAGTGTCCTACTGGCATACTCGGTGCAATGCTCAGGGACACGCGTCTGGCGTACATTGGCCGTTTTGGTTTGGCCTTTTTCGTTGCCTTTTTATTTTTATTTTACTTTCTTGAAGAAGTGGCCTGGCATATGCCACGACAATCTCGAAGAATGCTGCCATGGAACCCTTCCAAACAACTTTCCTTGATATACATTCTGCCTAGATCGCAAAAAAGAATGTATCCGTAATATTATATATAAATGCAGTATTGTAAACTATATATTACATTTAAATAAAACTGCCTGGATGGGGAAAAGTGAAGGTGTAGTGTCCAGTTTTTGTACTTTAAGGAATGGACTGATAGTTGGCTCCAATTTTCTATGAAAAAAGGATGAAGTCCATGATATTAAAATATCTCCATTAAATTTTGACATACTTTTTTTTTATTTTGCTGGATATATATAATCTACTAACTTGCTTTAAGTGTTTTTCTTTTGCATACTTTATTCAATGCTACACAAGATTCGCACAAGTATTACATAACCGTCTCGTGCATCATGTCCACATGTGAGGACAGATGTTTTTATAATTTTTTACACCACAGCAAGCAGTCTCACACCATAAAAAATATTGGGTGTATATACATTTATACAGCCTAGAACGTCTCCCTCAATGGGCAACTTGTCTCTCAGCTGTAGACGAGCAATTTAACCAGTCCAGTATACAACCACAAGCCTGGGGTCTTTAACGCACCACTCAGTAGTGATAAACGACCGCACACCAGTACGATACTCATCCAGTGAACCCAGGATCCCTGGGTTCTGCAGCGTCAGCTCTAGTACACCATACTAATTGCAGCATGGTGTCTTTGGGCGAGGACAGAAAAAGCTTTTCCAGGCAGCCGATAGATGGCAGCACTTGCTGGCTGTCACCAGCAAGTGCTGCCATCTATCGGGTCATTGGGTTTTAGAGACAGCGAAGGGAGAGTGGATTTCAAGACTGTAGAGATTACCAAGCAAAAATGGTGGCAGAAATCGAGAGAAAACTAGGTATTTTCTTATTCACTGTAGGCAAGGGGGTTTCATAGCCTCACTTTCTTTGAACTGCGGAGTGAATATAGATTTCACATTTAAATATTCTAAGCTTAAATGGTAAAACAAAATGGCTAGGTGGCGTAAGCTACCGCCCGATCCAAAGGGCTCAGCCGTATTCATCCATCCATCCATCCACCAGCAGCACCTCATAAAAGTAAATAATTTTTTTATCCACAAAAGTTTGCCTGAACATTGAAACAAAAATAATTTTCAGATTGTTCTAGCCATGCATGAATTATCAGCAATGATAATGTAGAAATTATTTCTCTCCATTTGTCTTGTTGACGCTCACCATATCTCTCCTCAAATGGGGACACCATGCAACGAAACTGCCCTCACTCGGCTTCCCGTGCTTTAGACTTTTGCCGTTAAAACGCATTGACTTTGTACGCTTGCGAGTTTTATATCGCTCTGCATTCTCTTTGGCAGGATGGAAAAGTCTAGGCAGAAGTTTTCCCTCACCAGGGAAGAAATTAACACAATCTTGGGCATATCTGTTGATCCTGAAGACGTCCTGGATGTCAGCAGTGATAAAGAATGGCAGGGTGTAGATGATGATGCCTGTGATGTTGGTGAAACAATCAACGCATTTGTGGGCATTGCGATGTCTCACTTTTTGTGGGCATTGCGATGTCTCACTTTGCCCGAGACCTTTGAAAGGCTTCGTGCATCAATAGACACTCACATTCAATTTCCAGTGCCACAAGAGTTTGTTTAGTATTGTATTACAGAAACAAAACAATATAACGACGCTAACGTGTTCTGGCCCAACTGTCATTTTGCTTACAAAAACATGACTATGCAACACCAAAAATTAGATTACCTGACCACTGGAATGCATGTTGTCCTCACATGAGGACATGTTTGTTCTGCTTTAGCAAAGTATATGTTTAAGTTAAAAATATTTTATTTACTTAACATATGGTTCCGACAAATGTCCCAACATGGTATACTTTTATTTTTTTATGTTCATTATAATCATGAAAGGGATAAAGTAACAAAGAGGCACAATTTTGGGGACATGATAAAATATAAGCACAGCAAAGGGCAGGATGTTTCAGACTGTGATAGCCTGCTGTCAGGAAAAAAAAATTGTTAGGCTTGAAATGCAGAAATGTTACACAAAGAAATAATACCTTTCTTGAAAGGGACAAAGATGCAGAGTTTTTCAGGAGGTGCTTGATACAAGAAAGCTCAAAATTTCATACACAAATGCATCATTACTTCGAGACAATGTATAAAATGTAACGTAAGATTTTTTTTTTTTTTCTTAAAGAGGGAAACGGGTTTGCAACTTTATACACTGAGCAAAGGAGTTCTTACAAGCTTTATATCTCAGAGAAAAAATCTATACAATGCTTGCATATTAAAGGGACACTGACACCTCCCAAAATTTTTTTTTCATTTTTTGCCAGGCGCTTTATTATGGTGTCGGAGGACTACCCAATTAATATTTTGCAACAGAGTTGCGTATTTTTTTAATAGAGCCAAAAGACGCAACTGCTTGAAACCGAAACCCGACGGAGGTCGGAGAAGTGGAGAGAAGAGAGTGAGTGGCGGAAGTCACGTGACTACACCCGACCGTGCGTTTTTTTTGTTTGTTTTTTTCTCTCTCCTCTCCGTAGCAGACGACACGGCATGCGGCGTGCGATTCTTTTGCAGTTATGTTTGTTCCGCTCGTTGTTCTGTACTCAAGATGAGTTGTTTTGTACATTGAAGAGTTGGAGATGAGTAGTGAGTGCCCGTGGTGAATTTCCATGATCGGCTCCGAAAAGAATACACCCAAGATGTTGCGTGAAGAGCTGGCTCACATGTCCTGCATCCGAAAAAAAAGTGGCATTGTGCGACAGAGTTTCCGAAAGATCCACGGGATCGGGACCAATGGCTGGCTGCAATTCCTGTAGAACATATACGGGCACCTCGGAAAACGGACGCTACCTGATTTATATGCTTTTTGCATTTTGTGGAGAGTGATTACATTGAGTTCGCAGGTGCCAAAACGGAAATCCCATACCATTTAATTCAGCGATGTATCGTCCACAACATTTGTTTGCTTCTTCAGTAATAATTGTAAAAAAAAAAAAAAAAAAAAAAAAAAAAAGAAGAAGATATAAAAATATTGGAAAATGTTTGAAAAAAAAAATAAAGCTTCACGGAGGATCGAACCCGGTCGTACCGCGTGTGAAGCGGACGTCTTTCCCACTGAGCTACTGGGGCATCTCTTTTGAGGTGGATCTCTTTCCTTAGTAACAACTCAGCCGGTAAACTGTAAGTCGGACAGTTTGCTGTCGATTGTTCTCTAGCAAAAGCACTCCCGGGTCGAAGTCGGGAAGCACCACGCTTTGGGGACATTCGCACCTAGTAAATAAATCGTACGCGTGCATATTCAACTCGAAGTAGACACGTCATGCTTGACGTTTGCGCGAGCGATGTCTTCAGCCACGAGAAGGGAGCGACGGCTCGGCGACGTCTTCGTGCAAATAGGCTTGGTGGCCGGGCGTGTCGTACGGGATGAATACCAATTCTTTTGATCAGTCCCAAATTTTTCTTTTAACGGTAGACAGAATTCGCCGGTAAAACGAACGGCAGTTCTGAAAGAGAGGTCCCACGCCCGCCGTCCGCTGCCATCGCCGTCCCCTTGAGTCCCACGATACTCGAAACGACGAACGCACAGAATGCTTCCGGTTGTCTGTGGAACTTTTTTTTTTTCAATCAACGCATTTACAGCTTTTTAGAAGCCACAAAAAATGGGTTTTATATTTTTTTCTATTTTTAATATTGAGTGTGTGCCTTCAGTGACCCACGACTTTGATTAAATTTGGTGGTCGCATCGATACCTTAGAAAACGGCCCGTGACCGCGAAAAAGAGAGTGAGCGACACTCGAACCGGCCAGTTCTTGATCGGCGGTTTTCGGGCGGAAAGAAACCGAATTTCGAGCCGCAAATTCTGTTCTGGGTAGTTGAGCTCTCATATGTCACGTACAACTAAAAACCTCGGCGAGCATAAATACCCTGTCAGTGTCCCTTTAAGTGTGAATGTTCCGATGAAATTACCAACTGCTCTTTTGCAGGGGTTGTGGTGACGTCAGAACGCCAAGTTCTGTTTAACTCTGATTGAAGAATGGTGGGTAGCCCTCAAAGCAAGCTGCCTTGAGGTCTATCCACTATCCTTCGATCAGAACCAATGAGGGCTTAGCTTTTTGATGTCACCAGAACCCCTGCAGAAGAAGCAAACTTGCACTCTGAATAAGGGGAGAAATTAGAAGCACTCTGTGAGGATCGTTTCTGGTGCACATCCCTATGTCTCATGTAACATCTTTCTTTGCTGCAAGTATTTTGGGGTATGATGAGTTAGATGTAATTATTCAAGGTAATTTTGTACATGTAAATGGGTTTTTAACTTTTTATTCAAGATACAACAATCACTAGCAGATGAGCAACTGGAATATTAGAAAAAGTGTTGGGCCAAAGGCTAACCACTTAGGAACCATAGAATAACAGTTTTAGTAGAGGTATGAAAATATCAAAGTTTCAGGTGGTACCGTAAAATCCCGAGAGATGCCCCACTCCTGAAAGATGGCCCACCCCTATGTTTTCCTAAATTTTATATATTTTCTTAAACACCGAAAGATAGCCCACTTCTAGTAATAGTAGTGCTGGAACCAATGATGGCCTCGGCGCGTAAATGTGGCTAGCTAGCTATGGCGGGATATAACCAATCGTTGATGACTGGGAACCAGTCGTCTTTGCTTCGTTGCTCCTCGCCACGATAACAAACTTGGAAGGGAAGCATGACTTAAAGATATAATGGTTTAATGAAAATCAAGCATGGTTACTTTAATAATTCATAGCTGGAAGTTCTTTTTTTTATAATGACACACACACACACACATATATATATATATATATATATATAATAAAACAGATTGGCATGAGAAACACTTCAGGCACTTGCATCAAGAAACAAAAATCTCCGATAAGACAAGTTCGATAAAAAACTAAAACCTAATGTAACATTGCAAGCAGAGTAATGACTACCTCGTACGATTGAATACACATTCTTTTCCCACTGAATCATAATTAAAGGAGACAGACCAACAATAGGGGATGAAATTTCTGAGCCCACTGAGCAAACAAAGATGCTCTGACACATTGGCTGTTTCTCCTAGCACGGCAGTGCGAAGCAGGGAAGCTGGACACCAGAGCATTGGGACGAAGCGGGGAAGCTTTTTGACTCGAGAAGTTGAGGAATTCTGAAAACATTATTTGTAATTTTTGAATATTCAAAACACTCAAATATATTGGACAGTATAAGTGTGCTGTAAAGCGAACTGAATGGCAAACACTACTTGCGGGCTATTCAAAGCTTCCAATATTTGCATTCCTCCAATCTTTGAGTATGAGGTTGGTGGTTATTAGCAACTGCAAAGTTGGCACAGGAAGAGAGAAGCCCACCTATTGGAAAGATGACCAGGATAAGCACTAATTAAGTATTTAGATTTGAGCTATATATACTAGCGAGAAAATTAATAGAATGCTGCTGCAAATTCAGCTCAATTTATTTAGTTAAAGGTAAATGGATACCTCGTGTATTCCAAAACATTGTTGCACTTGAAAGCCCCCTTACTAAATTCATGATGAAGGCTATAAAAAAAATAAACAAAAAGCTTGTTTCTGTTGTTTTTTTAGTTTAAGGTATATCTTGTGTATTCCACAACGTTGTTGTGCTTCAAAGCCCCCTTACTAAATTCATGATGAAGGCTATAAAAAAGAACCGTGTTTTTGTCTTTCTTGGAGAGCTAGAAAGAAAATGTTTGCAGAGCAAAGACAAATGGGGGAGGAATTTGGGGTGTAGATCAAAGAAGCACCTTATGTATGCTCCCATTTATGTTTTTGTTTCTCTGCAGCCTGGACGCTCTCGAAGGTCCCGCCGAGTTTGAAGCGGCGGAGGCTCTGGTCGAAGCCGATTCGGGCAACAGTGACGGCTGCTTCGAGCCTGAGGCCAAGCAGCCGCGTCTTTTGCAGCAGCAGCCCCACTGTCAGATCACACTCAAGTGCACTCGGGAGGCGAGTGGCAATTCATTTTTGGGGATCATACTGTAGGCTTACTGGGAGTTCAAGCAAATGTACAACACGCCTCCCCCCCCCTCCCCCTTTCCAAAAAAAGAAATAGTGTCTTTTTTGCTGCAAAATTAAACTGTGCGTCGCCAAACGCTCACCCTCTGCCCATATGTAGCACTAGCAGTCCAGACCAGATGGCAAAATTTCAGAACTAACTTATCTAATTCAAGAGAAGTGATATTCTGAAAATTTAAATGGGAAAATGGTATCCGTTTTCGGAGGCTGGTGCCATTCAGCCATCGCTGAATGGCACCAGTCACTTTTTAAGAGTATCACGTAACTTTTGTGGGGACCGTTGGTCGCCTTTCCCCAATGGCCAGTATAACGGCCATGGTTCGGAACGCTCGGCCTGGCTGCCGTGAGCTCCAACCTGTTCGTGAAGCGTAGGAGAGCCGCCTGGCTTGGGGGGCTCTCCTCCTCACTCTCTCCCGAGGGGACCTTTTTCCGTCCCCCCACTTATCCGGGAAACTAGTTGTTTTGGGTGAGGACGACGCCCGCGGGGAGAGGAGGTCGACGCGCGTTCTCGACTTCGGGAACGCGGGGGACTCCTCCTGCGGATGCGATAGAGATCGGACGTGTCACGAAGGTCTTCCTTTGCCTGCTCTGGACTGCACTCTCGGGACGATGTTGACAGGGTGGGCCTTTCATCTGACCTTGTTGGCGCGGGGGTTTTGGGACAGTGTGTCTTTTGGTGTTGCAATAAACACCATTGGACCCGGGTGTAGGACCGTTCGTCGAATGGCAGTTTGTCGCACGACAGCTGGTAGCAGGGTTATTCGTCACATAGGGCAATTCTTCATAGGGCGGTTCGTCACTATGACAATTTGTGAAACATATCTTTTTGATAATTTTGTTGTGGGTTTTGTTGCTTATTGAGCATTTTTTAAGTGAGTGCAATTACTAGTGACCCGTTTTTTTTATTTACTTATTTTTTCCCGCACCCATGAAATTAGTTTTTGTGCTTCCAAGGTTAACTAAGATGTTATCAACTTAGAACCAAACAGGAGTCTAAACAGGATACTACAGACAAGCTGAATAACAAAGCTACCAAACACTTAAAAATAGGTCGATGCTAAGAATAGCGTCGGGTTATGATACCTTTGGCGACGCTTTTCGTTCGACAAAGCGCTATTTCAAAACTCACGTTTTTCGACAAGTTGTCCTAGTGACGAATCGCCCTATGACGAATTGTCCTGTGCGACGAACAGCCCTGCTACGAGTTGCCCTATTACGAATTGTCTTTCGACGAACGGCCCGTACCCCGTTGGACCCAGTCCTGTTGTGGTACGTGCTCCTCCTTTTTAGAGAAGCGATCAGTTGTGCGGCTGACGTTCGGACCCGCCCGTAGCGGTGTTCTCGAGAGAAAGCTGCGGGGTGTGGGAGTAGGCTTGGCACCCGATTACCGGTTACCACCACCCGTGACCATCCCACATATTCTGCAGAATATGTGGGATGGTCACGGGCGGGGGGACGGAAAAAGGTCCCCCCGGGAGAGAATGAGGAGGAGAGCCCCCCAAACCAGGCGACTCTCCTACGCTTCACGAGGTTGGAGCTCATGGCAGCCAGGCTGAGCGTTCCGAACCTCGGCCGTTATACCAGCCATCGAGGAAGGGCGACCAACGGTCCCCTCACTTTTTAGTAAACTAGTTCTGAAGCTATGCGGAGGCGAAGTTCGTCTGCTTCTTGCGCAGGGGGTAGCGGTGACGTCAGAACGCCGAGCCCTGATTGGCTGATCGCGACCCCCTATTTGAGCGTCGTCTGCTCCTTCGCAACGTCGTCTGCTCGCAACACCATCTGCGGCTGTCTTACCTTTCCTGCGACATTCGGAAGCGCAGAGGCCAGATTCACGAAACGATCTTACGCCAAAACTCTGCGCAAGACAAAACTTAAGAACGAATTCGTATTCACGGAACGAAACTTTCGTAAGTTCTGCGCAGGTTACGACGAAATCCTACGACAGCTCCGAAGCTGTCTTAGCACTTCTTACGATCAAATCAGCATGGCCGACAGCGTCGCGGTTGCGACGGCCCACGGACGTTTATTTTTCTATGTGCGCTTCTCACGCGTCCCGACTTCAAGCAGCAAGAAAAAAAGTAAAAAGTACTTAAAACAGACCACAACGAACAAGAACGCTGGATCCACAAACACCCGGGAAAAGCTCCAACGGCCAAGATTCCACCGAACGCGACCAAGCGAGCACGGCAGTTAGGCCTAGCAGGCACTCCGCGACTCGGCGACCGTCTGACCACGACCGGCTGGTGTGCTGAATGGAATATGCCCGCGCGACCCTTGTGAACTCTTCCCGTATTACACTTTGACCGCTGACCTCAGTTTTAGATTAAGAGGTCAATTTCTTCCTCTTGTTATCTCCTTGTTTCCCGAGGCAACGGTGAGTCTCGCCGGTGAAAAAGCGGTGAACCTCCGACAGACGCAGGGAAGGTAAAGCAGCCATCGCTTTGACTAGCAGACGTAAAGCAGACGACGCTAACTGCGCCAACCCGCCGACGCCGTTAAAGAATGAGGGGTCTCGCCGCACACGAAAGGAGGGAAAAAGTATTTGGGAAAGAACTTGCGGACACTAGCCACCCTCACTCTCGGTTCTTAGCAAACAAACCTCGGCGCCTCGGGACACTCCGCCAGTGAGTCCTTTGACTTCCCTCCTTGATGCGCGTCTGCTAGTTGTTAGACAAAAACAACATACCGCTCGAGTTATTTCGTCTGCCCTCTCTGAAAGGCGAAGTCGAGCTCGCTCATAAAGACCTGCACTTCCGAAAGTCGCACGAAAGGTAAGACAGACGCAGACGATGTTGCGAGCAGGCGACGTTGCAAAGGAGCAGACGACGCTGAGATAGGGGGTCGCCATCAGCCAATCAGGGCTCGGCGTTCTGACGTCACCACTACTTCCTATCTCATGCGCAGAAGATGAAAATGAGCCCACTTGCGAGGCGTATTGCATCTGGTTTCAACTGCTAGCTCTACACTTGGCCAGGGAATGAGCATTTGGCGATGCATAGTTTAATTTTGCGGTGAAAGAGCTTGTAAATTTTTGGGGGGACACACTGCGTGACAAAGCACTAAATAGACACATTGTGATATTGCTCGTAAACAGTAATGACAAAAACCGAATTCTGCCTCCTATGTAAGTATAACCACCATGAGCACCATTAACCATGCTATCAGGTTTGATGGCAGCGTTTCACATTTGGAAGAAAAATAAGAAAAACTGTCAATAGCTTGTGTAATGCTCTGTACACCATGTGATTATTGGAGGCAACTTGGTAAGTAACATTTTATTTGATGTCCTCAATACCTTAATATCATAGGCAACACTCCAGCTTGGCAGATCTTGTAAAGTTAGGTTTTCAGGTAGCAGCCATAATCACAAAAATGCTTTCACTCAAAATACTCACCTTGAACACAAATAAACCATTTTTGCACACTTTTTGAATTACCGACATTAATGGCCTTCATCTGCGCAAGAACAAGCAATGTCCCGGGAGGTGTGCGAGGCATAGCAGGAAAGTGGAATTTTGTATAATTGCATCTGCTCACCAGCTTTTAGAACACCGTGTAGATAGTAACAGCAAACACACCGAGTCTTGTTTCATGCTCTTGCAGGTGACCCTCCGTGTTTGTGGTGGATTTCCTCATTTGTGATTGTGATATGTTTAACACTTTAGAGTTTGCTCTAAGTCTCAGTACTTAATAGCAGAATTGTAGAGGCACTTCTCACATTTCTTGGTTGGTTGCGATCTGCCTCATACAAAGAAATAAAACATGAATTCTTGTATTATGACAGGACTTCTAAACAAAGCCAACCGTCAGAATACCCAAGGATGCTAGAAAATTCTCAGTTAATGACTCTACGTTCCCATTACCCATCGCACTGTTTTAACTATACCGTAAAATACTGGGGGAGTGCTCCTCCCACTTCCACTGAAAACTGGGGTATTCTAGGGGATTCTGCCAACTTGTCGAAAGCCAACTCGTCGACGGCCAACTTGTCGACGGCGCATTCGTCGAATAGGCCAATTCATAATAGGGCAATTCGTCAAAGGGCAACTTGTCGAAAGGGGCAGTCTGTCGAGGGGCGATTCGTCAAATGGGTTGAATGACGGTCCGAGGTTAAAGTTCGTAGTTCCTTCTTGCCTTTTGACCTAAATTTTTATTTGTGTTTGGACACAGCGCCCTTCTTAGGTTACAAGACGGAAAGAAAAATCACAAGACTGCAAAGACAGGACACTATCTAAAGACAAGTTGAGAAATGTTCATTTCGGGATCGTCCTTTTGTTCGTTTCTTTTATTATTTTTTGTAATGAGCTGTCGCCGCGAAGCGGCGTGACTGATGGACCAGGTGGGTTAGCATTTCTGTTATAAGCCGCCATAGACTGTCGCCGCGAAGCGGGGTGAACAGGTGGGCCGTGTAGGTTAACACGCGGCCCAGTGATACACGCGCGACGTAGTGATCCCTTCCCTCTGCACCGTGAAAGCCGTGCAGAGGGAAGCGTGCGGCGATATTACTACTATAGGGCAGGATTTGCTTCGAAATTTCAGGACAAAATTATATATTGTGGCTTTGAAACAGCGGCGACCAGTTGGCTTCTTCGACAAGTTTTTCATCGACGAGTTGCGCTATGACGTATTGGCCTATTCGACGAATGGGCCACCGACGAGTTGGCCGTCGACAAGTTGGCCTAGACCCGTATTCTAGACATGGGTGCTTGTCCAGTCAAATCAATAAAAAACAAGATGGCGGCCAATAAAGAGCTTTGAAGGCAGGGTGAGCAGAGTCAGAGAAGGCACGTTTATTTTCCAATGATATCCCCATTATTGCCATTGGTGGTCTCGTGGCCGCCACAACGGAATGAATATTTTCGACTCATGCCGGCACTTCCCAAGTTTTGGAAATGTTAATAGTTGGCAGTTCAGCAGTATTTTACGGTAATTCCTCTTGGGTCATCATGATCAGGAAGTGAAAAGCTTTAAGGGTATACCTAAAGCACTGTTCTATCGTTAGAACCCCAGTATACCCAAAACACTGTTCTATCATTAGAACAAGCCCTTACCATTGTACTAAGATCAAATGACAGTCTAGTTGGTTATACATTAAAAATAGTGCAAAACATGAGGTCAAGTAGAAGACAGACATGGACAAGCGCTGCCATAGCATGCAATTCCTTACCATTATCCTTACCACTGCATGCAATTCTTGTTAAAAGTAGACTGCTTCTTAAAGGGCAACTCTGCTCAATTGAGAAAATTTCGAGATTATGAATGATTTCACATTAGAAATCACTAATAAAAGGCACTACGTCGTTTGCTTCGCGAAAACTGGGATACATTTTGTGAAATCTTGCTTTAAACCATGCACAGAACCTGCAACCAAAACTTTGGCATCATTAAGCGACATTGGCTTCGGGCTGTCAAAAACATAGCTACCACGTGGTACGGGCGGTCACGCGATCCTCTACGCGACGACGGGCGGGTTCGAGGCAGGCCACCGTTAGGGCGGGTGTGTGCGAGGCACAAGTGTTGTCTGCACCGAAGTCTTTACCACATTTCAGTGTCTACGATACCCTATGAGGTCTGCATAACTATGGCATCAGTTTGCACACATAATGTGAACAAAACTCGGAGAGACAATAATCACAGCTGGCGAGATGGCGAGATGACGCTGACACCGGTTGGGATAAGGGAAACGGCGGTAACGGCAGGACGGCTGTCCCAGGGCTGAGAAGCGGGCTGCATAGGTGCACTACGCCAATCACGTGAACACCGCCAACCGGCGAGAGGAGATGCTGCTGACGTCACCTGTTACGCTTGCCCGGAAAAGTAAAAACAAACAAAAAGTAGCAATTTTGATGACGTTTAGCTCAACTTTGGCTGCGACAACACCGTAGCCTTGACTGTTGCGCCTGAATTTTCCCGCTAGGGGTTGGCCAATTTCGGCAACTTGGAACATTCCAAACTTTGTCGGACCGTAAGAAGCATTTAGACAGAGCTAGGTTGTAATGCTTGATGTGTGGTCTTCCAAGGTGATACTGAAGAAGACTGTATCGTTTTTTTAAAAACAAAAATGATGTGGATTTGCTTTTTAAGCAAAAGGGTAACAATTTTTTTTCTAGCTGTTTTCACATAGGGTTGACACTATACTCAAATTTATTTTGAGGTCTGTGAAGTCTAACATTCCTGCCTGGTGAGACTTTCTGGAAAAATGTCAGTCCTAAAGAGTTATCGCGGCATATTGGAAACTTTCATCCAACATCGTGCACAATCTTTGACCTTTGCTTCGACCTCCTTCTGCAGGTGGCTGGCTACAACACAATTAGCGAAGCATTCCGAAGGCTAGACTTCCGCAATGGCATCAAAGATGTGCGGAGGTTCAACTACATCTGCAAGGTGAGCAGTTTGCTGGAAGTTTATCAGTTGGAAGCTCTACAACTGAACATTGATGTGTGAATCATGTCCTGCGAGTGTGCTGCCTTGATTGAAGGACATGCAGAAGTGTGAAATTGAATTGCAGTCTGCTAGACATAGATCACTGATCTAGACTCTATGTGGCTGGATTTAGTGTGGGGGGAGACTATGGCCAGTGGGACATCAGTGGCCAAATGTGTTGCCACATCGTAGGTCAAAGCAAATATAGAGCGAATACTTGTGCTACAAATCCGTTGAGTTGTATCTGTTGATCCCAACCCCTGCTTAACAAATGTTAAAAACCCCGGGCTAGCAGTCATACTGCACCGGCTAAATTGCTCTTCCGCATAACTGAAAGGCAGAATTGACCTCGCAGTGTCATTGACCGTCATTTTTTTTTTTTTTGCTTTGGGAGGTTTTGAATATTGTTTATGAATCGTGAGGGTTGCTTCATTATTTAGTCTCTAGAAACCTTAAAAAAGATTCATTCGTATGGTGCATTTATTTTTTATAATCTCCTTTACACGTGAACTGTCATAGGGTGAATTACGTAGAAGCAATCCCCGATTTGCAAATTTGTTTCTAGCTTTTCGAGGCTTGTATGTCCACTTGGCTGCATGTTTTGAATTGCTACTTCTCGAAGATTTTTTTTTATTATACTCCCAAAAAGGCAGCCCGATAGCATCCCAAAGCCACGCCTTTGTTCCAATCGTGCCCGTCGCATTTTTCCCGAAGGTGAATAATGCCAATCGATGGAATGATGGGGCACGGTTTTTGCCGACTTACATCTTGGACCTAAAGAGCTCTTCTGCCTGTAGAGAATGCACTACAGTTCGTGTCTTAAATCACGATTGGCACTCTTCCATATTGGGAAGATCAGCGCAAAGCATCAAGCTTTACCACCAAGTTTATGCTGCACTTTTGGCAACATTTTCCACTCAGATGGAAAGACTGCGAGGGGCCGATGCTCGAGCATACACGAGCCGGCAACATTACAGACTACTGTAAAATACCGAGCAAGCACCCGCCCAAGAGTTGAAGCTAACCGCTAAGGAATTGACATGGATGCCCCTTAGATCCAACAGCAGAAAAGCAGAAGGGGCACAGGGTAGGTTAGGTCCTTGTTTAACTGACGGAATGGTAAGGGAGCAACATGGGGGTTTGGCAGAACCCCCAATTTTTAAAGCGGCCGCACCGCTCTTGTCAAGCCCATGTTCTGGCATTAAGCTTCACCGCTTCTCACCGGTGCACGCGCGTGAAGCTTCACTGCTTTGCACCGGCGTGCCCAGAGAATCGGTCAACGTGGAGGAACACCTCGGTTAAGTCTGTGGGCCTGAAAGTTTCCTGAGCTCGACATGTCCCTCACTTATACGTCAAACGTTTCAAAAGTAGGAGGTGACAGCTCATTGTGACGGGGGTGCACGCCCGGTATTTTACGGCACCATCAGTGCAATTTGCACCCAACGCCTGTAACCTCCGCGACTTGTGTGCAGCTCCTGCACTTGCTGATCACGGAGAACCTGACGACGCTTAGTGGATGTGCCAGCCGGGTGCTTTTCACCATGCTCGAAGAGGTGGCTTCTCAGGTGGCCGACAGTCGCCAGAACACTCACATCCTCCAGGTGAGAGCGCCGGCATTGGGACGAGGCAACGGCGGTGAACTCTTTCTTTTAATGTTGCGGACGTTCTAGAAGTGACCGTATCTCTAGCCGCGAGAAATGCTTCGCGTCCGCGGGAGTGCAGTAACAGACACACAAACAACGCGCAGCTTGTCGGAACTAAATTACGTGGGATCCTGACCTTGGGAGTTTCCCCATGCTGTATAGATGTCGAATGTTGTGTCGCACGTGTGTCTGGCCCTTCACTCCAGCTCCGGCATATAGTGGATCTTGTAGTTCCAAGTTTGCAGTGTTTCTTTCATTTTTTTTCCACAAATTCTTTTTTTTTTTATATACTTTTGTTGGGAAAAACATCCATATATATTGGAACTTACGTGGAACGAAACAGGACATGGGTGGAAGATTTCGTAACCTCCAGGTAATGTGCACGTAACCCAAGTACCTGGAAAACATTCTGGTACTAATAAGAAAGGGAAAGGGAAGCCATTCACAATGGGAATGGTTCCCAAAGAGACAGGTGGTATCATGGACACTTCACTGTGGGTTTTATTTCGGGGCAACGCAACATAAAGCTGTAAAAGACATTTCTTCACGCAAAAGTTTTTTAAAATTATTTTATTTGAGGTTAGTTTTTATTTGGAATTTTTGGTTTGCCCTGATTTTGATAGAACTGGCTCTGGGGTTACTTTTTGGGGTTTATCAGTATGTGCCAACAACGCAAAACCCCAGCTTTGTTTTACCTCAAGTCCAAACGCAGCCGACGCTGCGAGCTGTTGGAATTGATCACACGGCTTCAAGAGCACACCGTCATGGTGTTCATCGTGAGATCTGAATGTGTTCTATCATCGCTGAACCAGTCATAAACACAAAATGCCTAGTGACTCGTGCCTTTGCTGCCACTTGGTCGGTCCCGTTACCTGGTAGCGTCGGCTGCAATTTAAGCCGAAGCGAAGTGCAGTCATGGTGCCTCAAGCGCTACGCGAATCCGACTGAAGCAAGCTTCCCATAAATTTAGTCGTAGTTACCTCCCGCCTTTGAATGTGACTCGTTCGGTACCTTGCTGCACATAGACTCGCCGGGACCTCCGAGAACAAATGGATCGATCGATCGCACGCTCCCGGCGTTTTGCAGCTCCTGCTGGGGGACCTGGAGCGCACCCTGCGCAAGTACCACTGCTGGGGGCGTCCCCTGGGCTCGAGCCAGCTGTGGGAGCAGCACCTGGCCACCCTGCAGCGCATCTGGGAGGTGCAGAGGCACATTGAGCTGGGGGGGCCCCCGCTGGCCAAGGGCACCCCGCAGCTGCCCCACCTGCCCCCCGAGCTGCTCAGGGAGGTGCTGCTCAGGCTCGCCGACTACAGGTGGGTCCGCCGTTGGGACTCGACGCGCGTCCAAGGTCCCCGCATTTCGTCCAAAGCGAAGCCCCAGTGAGAGACGAGACTCGAATTCCCCTCACTCCTCACCGGGCTGGTGAATGCTGCTCTTGGGCGGGTTCCCGACTGGACTATGGTGCGATTGTGTACGGTTCAGCACAAAAATTTGTCTTAAAACTGTCAGCTTTTCCACTCTGGTGAAAAAGGAAGGCCAGCGAAGCTGTACTATGGTGAGAATGAAGTATTTATAAATGTGAGGATTAAAGTGTGGTTGGGTGATTAGGTATTTGAACGATTAAAGAATCAGACGTATATATAACGATCCGGTGTTGTTATTTATTTTGTAACCACAGGGACCATGGCTTTGTGATCGCTGTGGTACACCGCCGTAGGGTGTACACCAACGGCAGGCACATTCTTCGTGAAGAGGTCTATACATGTTTGATGGCTGGTCGTGGGCACCGTAGGTTCGTTCACACACGCAAGCCCGAAGCGCTCGAGCGTAAACGAAGTGAACCACTTTTCCTGCTGGCGTGCAAAGTCAACGTTAAAGTCACCCGTCACTGTGGCAGACATGTTGTCGCCAAGCATGACCCAGCTGAAGAAGTACATCATGAATGCTTCGATGTCTCCCTTGGGCATCGCGGAGGGGGGACGTACACGACGGCAACCCACTGGACCATCGCGCACCTTGACAGAAAGGCTGGACAGCTACCGCCATCTATGAGCGACTGTAGCAACCAGATCGGTTGACTGGTTGCCGCCGTTGATCATAGATGGCGGTATCTGTCCAGAGTTTTGTGTAGTTTTGAGTCGACATTAGTTTGGTACCGGACACGAAACTGGGGAAACTAGCCCTTAACAGCTCCGCTGTAAAATGTGTAACAGAAAAACTGTTATGTGCATATTTTTAATGCTAGTTCAGTACTTTTCAGCACCTATGTAAGTGGCAGGAATAAAAAATCAACGCTCTATATTGGCAGTTTAACAAAATAATGGTACCTAGTACTGAAGAACACTGTTTCGAGATAAATAAGTTGAAAGTAAAAAGTCCTGTGAATAACAAATTGTTATTGGCACAAACACCCTCAGAGTCATTTTATCAATACCTGTTGCAGCTTGGTAGTCATTGTTAGAGTGATGTCTCTGCTTTTCGGCTTGTCGCCTTGCTTGCCGGGCCTCTTTTGTAACCCTAGCCGCGTGCGAACAGGGACCTTGGGAGCAGCGGCCAGGCGCACCCGGTGCTGGAGGCCCTGCTGGAGGAGGAGCATGTGTGGCGGCAGCTGTGCCTGTTCCACTTTGGCCCCCAGAAGCTGGAGGCCTGGCGCAAGGCCCCTTCCTCGGGCTCGGGCCCCCAGTGGAGGCTGCTCTTCCACCGGCTGCGCAAGAAGCACGGCCTGCGCGAGGAGTACGCCGACAGCCTGCTGCTCTGCCGACACTGCCGCTGCCTCTTCTGGAAGGTGGGCACGCCTGCCGCGCGTTTCGCTTCCTAATTGAGTCGGTAAAAAGTGCACGGTACCTCGGGTGCCTGCGCTGGCATTGCATGCTCGCCGCATCTTATTGGCAAAGGCCGACTCTGACATTTGCTTCTGGGGGTGACTGAGTGCGCTACGACTACAAGCACTCTTAACGTGGTTAGTTTGTGACCAATCATTTGTGATTGTTGACATCTATAGGCCCTGGAACACTTTGATCTGCACGTGTTTCCTAATATTTTGCGCATCATTCTTTCGCCGTGGACTCCAAATAATTTTGACGTTGTTACGAGCGACCTTTCCTTATGGATTTAATATTGCAAATACTACGAAACCACTAGTCTTCGGTCGGGTCAGAGGTGTTCCAGGTTATCTGATTTACGACGCCAGTGTGTCTTGCCGATCACAGGCAGTCTTAAAGCAGTTGATCAAACGTAAATGTGTGAACCAGCCTTAAATTATGAAGTTACGAGTAGGATTCTGCGTCTTCGGAGTTTATTTCTTGTGAAATTTGAAGGGTGTTTTTTCCGAGTTTATTTTTTGTCGATAATTCTGGGTTTATCGGAGTTTATTTTTTTTTAGATTCCAAATTCTCTGATATTCAAAATTCATTTTACTCCGTTTCAAATTTTTTAGAAATTCTTAAACAAAATAAATAAGGTTTGAGTAACATCACCCGTTGTCTTGAGGGAGCCTTGACGAGCTAAAAGGCAAACCCCTTTTTGTTGGTAGTCTGAAATATTTCAAAGGAAACTGAAGTGGCATCCCCTTGGGACCACTGACCCTGTTCTCTTACGAAGTTTATCTGTAAAACACTGTCTTTTTTGCTTTTTACTTCGTTAATGTTACCTCGAAATTCAGAGTTTTATGGATAAATCCGAATGAACGAAAATTTTATACCGGCGAGTGTTTTTCGGACATTTTCCAAAACACGGGACGCTAGTTAAAGTAAGCTCGTGCTCTCATTTCATGTATTGACTGAATCAGTAAGGATTAAAGCACCACAAAGCAAAGGCCTGGCATACAAGTACAAGCACCCAATGTGTACACTTCTCTTCCCTACTTGTTCATTGTTTTTCGGCACTTTAAAGGGGTAGGGAAACGTAATTCCAGCGCTCATTTTCTAGCTTGAATGTGTTGCATGTTGCACCCTAACCTCAGAAACACCGGTCTTCCGTTGAAAGGCACAAGAAAACTATAATTTTAAAGCTAAATAAACAATCTTTCAATGTGCATCTGGTGGATACATGCAGAGCCTATTTGGGAGGTAATCTAGCAACTTTGGGGAACTTGCTAGTAGTCGTGACGTAGGAGATTCCTTCGGAGCAGCGCCGCTCTTTGGAATTTCAACATTTTCCTTCTTAGCTTTCCTCCTAGCTCAACTCACAAATCGCGCATTGAACCAAACGGCCTAAGAAGACGGAAAGGAAGGACTCCCCTCTTTCTCGGACCCTCGTTCGTGCAACCAGAACCAGCCGTTCTCCCCCTAGAAGATTGGCCCGTCGCTCAAAACTTGAACAAAAGTTGCTTTCCCCACCCTGTTCAGCCCTAAGCCGACAGTGCCTGTGGAAGCTACGTGCTCCTTGGGCCAGCCACACGCTCGTCACCCCACGAGTACTTCAAACGGCTCGGTTGTAACGCGCTGATGCTATTGACACCACCACAACGCTGACAACGCCACCAAGGGCAAAGCTCATAACCACGCCTGCCTTGCTACTCCACGAACGCGGGAAATCTTTTCTTTCTGTTTTTGTTTGTTTCTCTTCGATCGCTTGCTCGAGCGCACCGTTTGGAACGAAAAATATAGCTAGTCGTTCAAAATACAAACATGCGATTATCATTTACGGTTATTATCCGTCATGCTTAACTCATTTCCGAACAAAATTTGAATATTTCAATTTTTGTTTCCGCACCTCTTTAAACCCTGCACTAGAGAAAATAGTCTCGCAACAGGAAAACAAATAGCCGGACAGAATAAGTAGGAGAGAACAGGACTCATTCTTTTTCGTCGCGTTATTTGTGTTTTTGCCACCATAAAGTGCGGAGTAAGCGCCCACTTAAGACTGAGAAAGTATCTCGAAGAATGAGGGAATGGGCTTCACTGCTTTCCATTGGGGTGCTTGGGGAAGCATCTAATGAAGAAGGAGCAGCTCTGTCTGGGGTAGGCACTTCGGTGTGTCCAAGCGCACCCACCCCAGGCAGAGTATTTTCCAAACCGCACCCTGTATATGGGCAGTCCGTGAAAACAAATTTCGACTGAAGTAAAAAATTTTCTTCTTAGCTACACCGAGTCAATGGTCTGCACCCTGCACCTGGTGCACAGACCACACATAAAAAATTTGGATACACAGCACATCTTGAAGAATGCCGCTTTATTAGCCCACGAAGAAGCTTCTGTTGTACAACAATCCTCATTAACATAATGTGCCATTTGCAAAATTTGTCATGTCTCTCGAAAAAGAGTCCAAAAGAAGCATCCTTGTACAGTCTACACTGCATAAAGTTTAAACTCTCCTAGAGTCCAGAACCCTTGGGAGTCCCAAGCGCACGTGCGCTGCCAAGGGATGGGAAAGTATGGAGGACGCGCCGAAAGCCGGGCGTTCGAAAGACGCGCCCCGTCATTCGCATTGTGTCGGGGACTGCGGCTCGAGAGACCTCGATTTCGATGGCGTCTGTCCGTGCAGTCGTTCGGCCACCCCTGCCTCAAGGTTCCCCGCGACGAAGAGACCTCCGAGGAGGGGGACGCCCCCCTGGCCCCCACGAGCGTGGTCCCCGTCTGCATTCCGGTCACTCCCCAGGCCTTCCTCCAGTACTTCTCCCTGTGACCGACCCCGGCTTCGACACGCCCGTCCGCCCCTGCGCGCCACCTCCGCGGCCCCCAAGCGGCGCCCCCGTCGCTTTGCAGCGACCTCAGTGAGCGTCTGCCGCGGCCGCTCTGAAACTCGCCCGCTCGGCGCAACTTCCCCTTCTTTCTGCGAAGGCATTTTGTCGACGGTCGGCTCCTGTTCCGGGCGTCGCGCCCGGGAGAAGTTTCGGGGTTCTGGAGGGCCCCGAAAATCCAGCTCGCGACGTGAACGAGCTGCAGTTTCGGTACAATGCCGGTAGCGCGCTTCTGACTGGTGAACCTACCGCGCCCTAAAATGTGGTTCCTCGACGTTTGCACCACTACGACGTAGACGCAGTTGCCCGTGCGATCTTGGCGGTGGAACGGCAGCGGACGCCTCTTCCGCTGTAGGTCGTTCTGCCACCGGACAGTTTACAGAAGCTTCAAGAGTCGTGATGCCGCAGTGACGGCAACCTTTGCGGTCACCTTTCTTGCCAGCATTTCTGCAACCAACTTCCAGGATTGCGACATCAGACACTTGCCGGCTCCTTTGAAGCAGTTTGTTGCTACTTTGGGACCGCTTTCGATGCAAGGGTGGTAGACGCACCAGTCGACATGCATTCCAGGCACCTTCTTTCCTGTCGGATGCGTATGAAGTGATTTCCAGTTCCTTAGTCTAGAATCTTTTCAATCTTACGTTTAGCAGTCTTACCATTTGGTGGCCCCAAGCTTCGGCTGAGGCACTTGCACCCCGATGGAGGCGTATTGCGGCCTAAGCATTGTGTAACTGAGATGTTGGTTGCTCGTCGAAGAATCTTGAGTGGTCTAAATCAACCTTATAGGGGACGCGATAGATGTTTTTCACTGGTCCAGAATATCAACAAGTTAAAGGGCAGTGAATTATCTACTCGTGCAAATTAAACTGGTTTAGGACCCCTTTTATTTGTTAGAGTGAAGATTTGTTAGAGTGAAGTGCTGGTGCTGAAAATAATTTAAGACGAGAAGAGGTGGTCCGTTATCTATTATCACCTACCACAATGCAGCAACAGGTTGGACAATGCCTTTTTAGGTAGCGCTGCTCCGGAGCATAATGTCAACTTTTTCCTTCCTGATCTTTTGACCATTCCAAGTAATTTCTCCAGATTTTAGGACGATGGTGCTAGTGGAAGCAGTCCTTGACCGAAACTGCAGCTTGTTCCCTCTGCGGCTTGCCAGAATTCCGGATTTTTTTTAAACGCGACGCACAGTGTGTATTGAATGTTCGCCAGTGTTGGTCTCGGAGGACAATCGTCGGTGCCAGTCTATGCTTTGCGGTAAGCACACCGGCATGAATTCGTGTTTGAAGGCATCTGTCCTGGAGTGGCAGGACGTTTTGACGACTCTGGTCCTACAAACTGCCGTATTTACTCGTGCATCAATCGACCTGTCATAGTCGTAGACTCCCACATTTCAGAAGCTAAAAAGTAATAAAGCTAACTAACTGCCAATTGACAATTGCATCACCACTCCTCAGTCCCGGTCAATGAAATGCTTGCTTGACACAAGCCCCGTTTCATTATTGTCACATTATTTGTCGTATCAAATTACGTGGGAGTCTTGCTGATTTGACCAATGAGGTATTTCATTGTTTGCTGAGAACAAACTGTTTAAAACTTACCAGCTTTTTGAAGGTTCCCAAAAGCCACTGACAATACATATTATGACTGTGCCACAGTGTTGTACTCCAGAACATACTGTGGCAGTTTTGACGTTAAGGACACAGAGATAGATGACAGCCGCGGTTGTCGAAGCACACGTATTGGTCAACCCATGCGCGAGTAAATACGGTACTTTTCTTTTCGCATTGTTTCCCAGCGAAACAAGCCGGTGCTCTGAAAGGCTTTGTACATAGATAGCGAGGCATATTTTGGATACAGATTTGTTTCAGTATTTAAGATATTTATACTATGTTTGTTTCGTGAGCGTATGCTCGTAGGCGGGTCTATTGAAAAGAGAGGAAGTAAGTACATGGCAGTGATATGTCTAGGACCCTATATATATGAATCTTATGTTTGACTTTCCAACAACGGGATTGTGCAGCGCTAGAGCCCGTCGGTCGTTGGCTGCATTCTGAGACGCCACATATCTGGCACTTCGGACAGCGCTCTCAGCGCCTGCCGTTTGCCGAAGGTGGGCGCTTGGTTTATTTACTCTTAAGACTGCTGCAGGAATGTGATTACTGCATGTAGAGAGCATTGTCCCGTATACTGACAGTGCTCGACCAGTCCAAATCGCAACCATGCTGGGAAAAACTCACTTGTCCCCGCATTTGAAACCGGTGTTTTCCGTTGTATATCTTTGCCCCTTCCGTTGTAGTCGTGTTGTACACTTTCGACGATCTTAGGAGCGTGTTGGTTTGTAGAGCTCATATCAAACGAGGTTTTTGAAGCAGCTGCGCATGCTCTTTTTTGTTCGAAGACCGACCTGCAGAGATGCCCTTCTGGTTTCCATCGTTTCTGCCTTTCCAAGAATGCCGTGAATCTTTGGTCTCTTCAATTGCTCTCTATATTATCTTATGGATGGCAATTTGACGGCACTAGGATGAGGCTGACTAGCTCGAGACTGCATCTTCGAAAGAGCATTGCAGTCGACCTCGCACGGTTGGTGCGAGGTCGACTGCAATGCTCTTTCGACAGACATGACTGAAGCATACCTGGATAGCAATTCAGTTACTGCAATTTAATTGCCCTTCAGAGTAATCTGCTACTGTACTTCCTTACTTTTCACAAAGAGTAGTTATAATTAATTTACATTATATCCTAAGTGATTGCAGCATTTTAATTACGGTTGCACCTACTTTTTTAACGACTTAGTCACGTTGGAGCTTCGTTCTGTAGAGTCACTGAGAGGTGAAAATGCACCGAGCGTCTGCCCTGTTGTCCCCTGCCAACTCATGGAGCTTTCAGACAGCCAACACCGTGGGTTCAATTGTTAGAGCGACAGCTCTCGCAGAAGGGCACAGAAGATGCCCCACATAAAGAGAGCGCAATCTCTTCCATTGTCAGGATTGGATAAAAAGGTCAAAATGATGCGGCTGTGACGAGTGCATTTAATGTGACTCATTTCTGCCATTTCCACAATGGTTAGGAGTTTGAACCACCATTCAGTTATTTCACTACCTACAGACACTACTATTTGATTTCTTTTACTTTGAATTGCCATGATAAGATTCAATGAAACCAACTCCTTGTGTACTGGGCACTTACATTCTCATTGTAGCATGATTAAAGCAGGTGCAACAAAGACACACCTGACAAATGGAAAATGCCGTATATTGAATCCTCAAGGGCGAGACGAGAAAGGGACAAATGCATTCCAACATGGAACAATACTACTGTATCACATTAGCATAACTGAAGTTGATCAGCTCTCGAAGGACAGCAATAGCATTACTTCTAAAATTAGTAAATAATTATAATGAATTACTAGTTATAAATAATTGCCAAATCGCTTTTTTTGCACTAGTAATAACGAATTGCTGAATTACTTTTTTTGCCCTAGTAGTTATATTTGTAATGAACGAGTAACGGGAGAAAACAGCACAAAAAAGACGCAACGCTAGTAGACCAAAATCAGAAACAGTGCTGACTCATGACTTTTTGTTTCTCATCTTCTTCAATACATAATAGTACATTAATAGACGATGACGAAGCAAATGAAGTCATAAGTCAGCACCGTGTTTGTGTCTTTCATCTGCTTGTCCTTGTGTCCTTTTTTGTGCTGTTTTCTCCTGTTATCAAAATGCACCTACTAGCCAACCTTCAAACTCTATTGTAAGTAAGTAATGAGACCCAAACATGGGCATGATGGCTCATCTGCATGTAACACTTTATACTTTGGCACTGGTAACATGAGCCCACTGATCGTGACTATAGGGGGCTGGATGGCGCCTAGCTGTTCTCCGAGCAGGGCGCGGGTGAAGCCACCGGGAGTTTGATGCTTGTCCCGGAAGTCGGGCGTCCGCCGGGCTTCCTAGTGCATTCAGTCGACGTTTCAGTTCATGCTTTCTTGCGTCTTTGAGTGGGTTTTAAGAATCCCGTTTTGAATTAAATCCCGATAATAAGGCATATGTACACTCGATCAATTAGAACCTTAAAAGTTTCTCATCCAATGGCTTCCCAGGGTCTGCATGCACCGTTACTGCGCAACAAGCAGGCCCTTTTGGGATGACAAAAAAAAAATGGACCGCATCTCCGCGTGGTGAATGATGTTGATTGGGGCAAAGCTCTGGTGGTGCTTGTCTGCATAGACGCTGAGCCGCAGCATGCCGAGCCTTTGGTTCATTTTCATCCATGTCAGAAAGAGAATGTCTGGTATGGAACGTGGTTATATACGCATTAGAGCATTTAACTGCAGCGCCCTCTTGTCTATAAACGTTGGGCCAATGCATGCAAAGTTTAACGCGATTATATACGCATTTGACCACAGCGCCCTCTCCTGTATAGACGTTGAGCGGCTACATGCAACTTTTCAATCATGACAAAAACTTTAGCTCTTGAGTTACTACCACATCTCAGAGCCCCCTACTCGTCCTGCAGTCGTGGCCGAGTGGTTAAGGCGATGGACTAGAAATCCATTGGGGTCTCCCCGCACAGGCTCAAATTCTGTCGACTGCGCAAATAATTTTTCTTTTTTTTTTTCATCATTTTTTATGTCCTACATGAGCAGGTGAGCATGTGCTCGCATGCTCGTGAGCACATGAGCTCACGAGCAGGAGCACCAGCAAGATCGATGTGAGCATGGACGCCGGACGGACTAGGCTAAACTTTAAGGAGCTTCGCCCCTGAAAAAATCCAGTGCCCTGAACGCTGTTCAAACCAGCGCTCGGAAGAGTTGAAAACCCTGTCAAGTGCTTACTTCCGGTGGCTCCCTACCTGTTAGCTCAATGTGCCATCCAGCCCCCTAGTGGAGGTCAGGAATGTAGCCATCACTGCTTTGTCTCGCCAGTGGGAGAAACCCCTTAAAGAGCTGTTCCGAAGGTATAATAGAGGTCTGTAGATCTGTTCATTCCAACTTCCTGGCATACTTTTTGTTGCTGTTTGGAAATAAACTAGTTATTAATATACATTGTTTCTAGGCTCCTAGCAGATACAGTAAAGTACTGGGGGAGCGCCAACCCAACTTTTACTGAAAACCGGGTTAATCTAGACATGGGCGGTTGTCCGGTCAAGTCGGGCCCTTAACGTACAATTTGCCGAATTCCCAAGTTTGGACCACAATAATTGTGGGCGCTTGAACGAAGTAGGCGCTTCCCCGGTATTTTACGGTAATTGTCTTACCTTTTTTTTATGGAGACTGCGGAAAGATCCTTTCAGAGGTATACTGCAGGTCGGTCTTGAGAGGAACATTGAACTACATAGTAAGTTGCTTAGATTTATATTGGATTCATGGGACTACGTAGGGCAGTTTTTCTACGCTACGAGTTGTATGTTTCCGCAGAGCTGTAACTGGGTGGCCACCATGTGCTTTGCAAATTGCAGCATTTGGAACTATGAGCCTGTTGTTAAAAGAAATAAGCCATTGTGTTCCCACAGCTGAGCGATTGACTCGTGCCTATCTTCTTTCAAGAGTAAAAAGAAAGGCTCATGTTTAATGACCAGAAACGTGGTGAGAAATGCCGTAATTGCTATTCCTCCCGCCTGTGGTTTTATCAAAAGAGGTACCACATTTAAGTGCAACACCAGTTTTTTTTTTTTTATCTTGCGTTTCCCATTGACAGAAAGCCGACTGATTGGAGCCCCATCCCAAAGAAAAATTAGTTGCCTTTATTTGTGGTCTGGTTTCTGAAAGCCTGCCACAAAACGTTCTCCACACCCTTACTGTGACAATCTTTTTGATGCAAAGGTACGAAGGACAAAAATTATACGAAGTCTCTTTGCTTCTTTAACGTGTGACAAATGCTTGCCAAAAAGCTTCCTGGAAACATATGCTAACGAAAAGGAACCCGGTTCTGTTCAAGACGTGTTTGTTAGATAATGTTCGAGGACAAGCTTGACTGTCCCCAGAGAGATTTTACGTGTTGTTTTAGAGAGAGACTCTGGGAGGTACCTCATTTCAAATTGACGACTTCTTTGTGGTGGCCGCTTTTTTGAAAGGCATTTTGAGCAGCTGGAGAGGTTGGGCTTCTCCTGCGCGTGCGGCCCTGTGCAAGTCTGGCCTCCTCGACTGTTATACGTGTACATATGCGTTGTAGTGCTGTGTACATTGCTGTCTGTAATGGAGTGCCTATACAGCCTGCCGACCCTGTCATTCCCCTTCCCAGGACTATGTTTTACAAGGTCACTCTTCTGCCTTGGAGAAGCTTATTTTGTGAGTCACACGTGACCAAGCTACACAATATGCTCCATTTTGTGGTAAATATTTCGGCGAATAAAGCTTACAACATCCACACTCTGTTGTCTCCATCAACTCTTATTTAAGAAGAGACGTGTGTGTCTGTGAGGCATTATTACCTTACAACGAAGACAAAGTAAAGCCTCCCTTGAGGGGAGGAGCTCTTGCAAATAGACCCATTCGGTTTCCAGCCGTCAGTAGATGTACGTGTGTACATAAATGGGGTTTACAGCTCGCTTCACAAGGGGTCGATTTCCCAAAGACACATTTATAGGGTTGTGCGAATATTCAAATAGTAGTTTCGAATAATACACTATTCGATATTCGCTTCAAGAAGAACTGCACTATTCGCGTTTTTTGAAGTGTTGATTGCGGCGGGTTAGCCCCGTTGAGTGCGCTTCTTACCGAGCACCGGTGCACTGCGGAGAAGCAATACCCCCGAAAGCAAGCTCCGCGGGTGTTGCTTCTCCGCATTACAGTGGTGCTCGGTAAGAAGCGCACTCAACGGGGCTGACCCGCCGCGATAAACACTTGGAAAAGTATGAATATCGTAATTGCGTGCTTGGAAGAAAACCATACATTCAAAGCGGGATGGTGTACGCGTGCCGGCTGTATATGAAAATAAATGGAAACTTTGTGAATGTGTATACTGTAAAACCCTTTATTTTCGCGGCCCTTATTTTTCGCGAATCGGTCACAGAAGACATAGTTGCGGCCACCAAATTTCGCGAAATCCAGAGACCTGCGTTGAAATTCTTAAAAACCGAAATTTTCGCATGCCTTCAAATTTTGCGAATTTTTCAATTTGCGATATTTGCGAAAATCAAGGACTCGCGAACATTAAGGGTTTTACAGTATCTACATTGTAGTAAAAGTTTCAAGATTAAACTGACTGTTTTGCAGATGCCCCTACAACCTGCGTTGATTGCTCGCGATTCATACTTTTTTAACTCGAAATTAAAGAAAGAATATTTAAGAATTTGTAAATTCACTGAATTGGGTATAGTTGGCCATTTCTATAGGATTCATTTTATGTCAAACCCGTCGTTTACTTACCATGCCAAGACATCAGACCTTCTGAGGTCACAGTTCATAAATATAGATAGATTCAACTTTGCTTATAAATGAACAAGTGGAACAACCTTCGCAAGTTTAGCTGGGTTTTCGTGTCAGCATTATGGATGCTATGGTAGTGAAAGGCGTGGAAAAACTAATAGATATTCGAATTGAAAATATTCAGCCAAAACCACTATTCGCTTTGAAATTGCTTCAAACTGAAACTCCACTATTCGCACGAGACTGACATTTATAAAACATAACTGGAATATAACAACATATCCAATACAACTAGTATAGTATAAAAGAGGCATCATCAAACACCTGGAATATAGAAGGCAGTACCTATCAAACGTGTCTGTAATAAAAGAAAAGCACAACCAAACAAGCTGACAAATGATCTTCTCGAAAAAAAAAAAAAAAAAAAAAGCAGTGTGACAATAAGGGTCGGATTGTGCTTGTGATGTCCGCTTTTCCCTATGTATAAAGCTGTAAGTATATCCCTAGTTTATCGTTACAAATTATTTCGAACAGAACCACTTAGTAATATTGTATGATTTTTTTTTTCTTTTGGAGGCTTTAAGAAAAATAAAAGCTTGTGGTGTTGCAGCAACATACTCCCGTTAGACTCTCTATGTAACCATGCAACTTTAAATCCTGCAGTTATCCTGTTTTAGGCCCAAGCATTGTTTTTATTTTATTTATTCTTGATACTATAATGTGGTTGTCACGGGGGGCAGTGAAAAAACAGCAGACATGTTTCGTGAGGAGACATACATTGATAAACAATGTCCCTCGACAGAAACACAAGAGCCAATCTATAGCAAATACTAAAAAGCATTGCAGCTGTGTACGTCAAAGAATGAGAAGAGATCACTGCATAAAAGTTGCAAAGCTACTATCAGGTACATGTATACCGTTTAAGATAATCTCTTATGTGGAGGCTGATAGAATGGTTGAAGTATTGAAAAATTATAAATATAGCATTTATTTTAAATGAAGTGATATTGAGTTTAAACATGTTAGAACCAACATGTGATAGTAAACAATACACAATATATCACAGTTTACATTGAATACGAGCTTGATGATATGCCATTTCATTGTACTTATGGATTTGTTCACATATATTAATGTCATGGGCAACAGGACAGAAATGATGTATGAGCACCTCTTCACCAATTAGTTGCCAACCCACGTAGCACGAGAACGTTCTGAGAACATTCCGGGAATGTTCAAAATAACATAGACAACATTCTTGGAATGTTGAAGATTTACGTAAGAACATTCTATCAACGTTGTCAGAATGTGGCGCAGGCACTTATCGCTACATTCGGGGAATGTCTTCAAAGGGATATTCTTAGAACGTTCTGAGAACGACATAGAACACTACCAGGTCATTCAATCGACATTGAAACATCCTAACAAGGTTCTAAGAACGTTCTCAGTACATCCAAAGAACTTCTGCAACATTCTCTGAATGTTGCAAATTTACATAAGAACATTCTATCAACGTTGTCAGAATGTGGCGCACGCACTTATCGCTACATTCGGGGAATGTTTTCTGCACGAAAGAACATTTAATCACCATTCTAACAAGGTTTTAAGAACGTTCCCAAAACATCTGCAACATTTTCTGAGGAATGTTTACAAAGATTCCAGAATTATGGCTTGCTTAGCTTACAGCCCCACTACACACACTACACATATTGATATCATAAATCTCTTCACAGAGCAATCAATATTTTTCAGTCTAAATATATTTTCTCCAGACCTAGCACAATCTAACCGCTTTTCCAGCGCATTAGCCAGAGACTGTACTATAACGGCAGTTTACTCCTACTTGTCAAAACGTGCTGCATACATAACTGATTACTCACTCCGAGCATAAGAACAGATACCTAAGCATCCCACACCCGAGCGGGACATACCTTTTTCAAGTTATTGAATCCGAGATGCTAAAAATCGGGTCTATTCAGAACTGCCCCTCCACATACGCAGTGAGTGCCAAGCTCATTATCAAATTTTGAAGACCATTGCTTTTCTCCTACACCTTATCTCACATTCCTCGGTAGACTCGTATAAGATGAAACTGATCCCTTATGCTAAGTTTCCAAAACCTCCACTTAATTTGCATATTTTTGGCACAAGGTGGCATATAGTGGATGGCGTTTCGAAACACAAATTGCTTGAAAGCTCCGTAAAGTTGGCTTCACCTGCGAAAATTCTAGAAATGTTCGCAAGCGAACGTTCCAAGAATGTTGCACATATGAATGTTCAAAGGGGAACGTTCCAAGAACATTGTGCAAACGAATGTTCGCCAACAAACGTTTCTAGAATGTTGAGCAGCTTACCTTGTAAAGAATGTTCGCATACGAACGTTCCTAGAACGTTCCGAATGGTGTTTTAACGTTCCTTCAACATTCAGAACACCCAGGGAATGTTCACACGACATTGGATGCTACGTGGGAAGTGCCATTTGCACCATTTGAGTAAATGAAAAATCGACGACATATATATCTTAATTCCTTAAAAATACTTATTTGATTCAAGTCGGAGCACATATACAACGCTAATAAGCAGGAATATTTTGGAAAACAAAATTTTTATGGCAGACCTTCAAAAATGTATATTTAGGCGGGAATAAAAAAACAAAAAAGTTTGTGCTGGCGTATTTGGAAAAACTGGCGGTCTTGCGGTGATTGAGTGGTGACAATAAATGGCAGTGATCCATGCATTACTTTTGGTAGGTTAAAATCGAGGAATATATCACAAGCTTAATTACTTGTCATTATATAACTACCGCAGAGCTATAAGGCATTAGAGAGGAGATGAGGTGGTTACTGATGAGAGTCAAGTGTCACAGGGAACTAGATAAATAATGCTCAGCTTGGATAAGCTATAGTTTGAGAAATAGAAAGCTTGTGGAGAAACGGCATTTATACTGCGGCAGTTGACATTGACAGAGAGAAAGACTGAGAGGTACAAGAGCAGTAAAACAATGGAAACATATGAACAGCTGCATTTTGATCCCAATTTGGTCTGCACGGTACCTGAACAGCAGCAAAAGCTTCCGGCGGGGATTCCCCGCGTTCTCTTGGACCGGGCGGAACTGCTTGCCCCATCGAGTTCGGAGGCGTCGTGTGTGGGAAAGAAGAACCAGCCCCCCCTCAGAAGATTCCGGGGGACTCTGGTGACTCCGAGTCTGGGACGGGACACGTTTGCCCGAGACAAGCAAAGGAGCCCGCGCGTGGGCGCGCCCCGGGGGAGAGGGCGGTGCGCTGTGGCGAGGAGGAGTCCGACCGAGCAGGGTACGGACATCAACCACCTAAAGAAGATGCCTGTTAAACGTAATGTGCGAAATAATCAGCGCCTTGCCACCTAGAGGTTGGGTTGACCAACTTTACACATCGTTTGTTTGTTAGGTGAACATTTTAACAATTAATCGGTACGTTTTTTTTTTTACTTGAAAAGAGTGCGACGTAAACGTACTATGCACAACGTAAAACACACTTTACCTTTTTTGCTAGCTACTGTCACTACATTTTTCCTCGGCATAAGATAACTAAATAAAATACACTTACGGTTCTAATAGTACTTCACTTTAATGGGAGGTTTCAAGCGCAGGTAAAACAGCGATTTTATTTATGTGGAAGCCTGAACGGCCTCAACACCTCGCAGTAAATATGCTTTACTGTCCCACCAGAGGCGCCTCGACTAACGCTATCAAGTGACGTCATAGCTTCATGGGTTTCCTCTAAGTTGTGCCCTCCGTGTCCCGCCGTCGGCAGAGCAGCGAGAAAGTGGCGCAGACTCGCAGCGCAGACCTCGCGGCGCCTAACGGCACTCCCGTACAAGCAAAAAGCGAGCCCGCCCAAGTCAGTCGGCGAGCGCTCCTCTCTCCACTGCACCAGCCAGCAGCGGCGCCGATCGACTTCGACTCGCCGGCGGGGGCGCTAAACTTCTTTTGTAGCGGGAACGTCAAAGTTTCGTCTCGCTCAGAACAACGACTACCCCGTGCCCCGATGCCCGCAGCGGTGAGTCGCCCTCGAAACACTCTCTTCCGCGCTGACAGCTCCGTGCTCCCAGCGAACGTGCGTCAACGAAAACATGTGTTCTCCCTTCCTTTCTTGTTCGAACGTTTCTGGGATGGGAACCGACGGACCCCGCACCCCCATCGCCTCCTTCCCTTCTTTTCGGTGTTTGGACCGCTCGCGTTGCGATCCGGATCCCTACCGGCGGCTTTTTGGGGCCCTGCCAGCGAAGATGCGTCCCTAAACCGTCGCGTTTCGGTCCGTTTCTCGTCCGAACCGCACGATTCAAAGTCCGGCTGTTTCGTGCTCCCCCCCTCCTCCCCACGAAGCGCTGTTTTCCCATCCGCCCACTCCGTGCAAGTCTCGTCCTATATATGGACAGACTCGCCTCCACACATAAAGGGCGCGACCGTCTCGTGGCCCGTCCGATTGCTTGTGCATCGAAATTGAGGCCAGTTGATTCGGATGGAACAGCTCCTCCGTCCGTGTTCATCTTGGATCATCGCTCGCCCCTTCTCCGCGGGATCATTGAACAGTGGAGCACTTCTCCAAGAAACTCCTTGTCGAGATAAAAGAGATGCTTTATCGGGTTCGGGTCGCCTTTTCCCAAATGCCCTCGAAGGGTGGAGCCGATTGCGCTCTCCAGATATCTTGGGGGTTCAATGTGCGCGAAATTCCGTCTCCAGAAATTACTAATCTTTTCGTGGTTCAGTAATTCAAGCGTGCGCACGGTGGCGTAACGTGTGGGACACAGAAACTCCTCCGCGGCTAGGTCGTTATCTATCGTCTCGGTTAGGGGAAAAAAAAAGATAACAAAGAAGAGCCTCTTTTTCGCGAATCCCCCTCTCCACTTTTTGGACGGGGCTTCGGTTACGACCGGAGAGTAACCCAACACGTGAAGGGGGGACGGCAGTGTAGCCTTGAAGAAGGCTTCTTTCACACACTCTGGCCGCTGGGAAAGAGGCTTTTAAAGGGGTGGGCGAGGGTAACCCCGTTATCGCGGCCACTTTACTGCCCTAGTCCCCCCCACAGCCCTAGGAATGACGTAGTAAAACTCTACGTGGATTACTTCGGGAGTAACATTCGCAGGAAGGGGGCAATGAACCATACAACTTTCTCAACTCAATTAATGCTATTAGAGAGAAAACAAGTCGATATTGTGTGTGTACTAGCAATCAGATACAAACAGGGCTGAAAATGTTTAAAACAAACTGACATTTTGTGTGCAATCTTCTTGAACTTATTTTTGTGCAGTTAAATAAATGGCATAACTCTAAGAAAACAAATTAAGAAACATTTGCTTCAATATATTGCCAGCAAATGTCACGATATGGTAATGAGAGAAAAATACACAAAGTATTAAATGCTTCATCGCTAAATATTTTAGGCTGAAGGGATTAAATCTTTTTTTAAATAACATATAACAACATCTTGTTTCTCTTCTTCTTTTTCTTTCTTTCTGATGCAAATTGTTGTGCTTTTTATTTCAGACTGTAGTTTACATTCCTACATCAGAAACATACCTTTATCAAGCTGGATGCCAACTTGAGGCCTGCATTAAAACGTGGAAAAAGGGGGAGGGGTACACGATATGTCTTAGGCTTTAACCATATTTTCTAATGACTCGGGGTTTTTTTCTGAGGGAGTTAGGAACATGGGAATTAGAGAAAAATAAAAGATTTCACAGCTCAAAAAAAACAACAAAAAAACACTCGCCCAATTTCTGTCTACTCTCCATGATGGCAGACAATGTTGGAAACAGTCTGATGTTAACAGTCAATTCCTCCACTGTCTTCTACAAAGATGAAATAATGCTAATAACTATTTCATTCATTCTTTCATTCATTTCTTTTTATATTCTTTTAAATGGCTAAAGTCATTGGTACACAAAACATTGTTTCTTTATCAGTCACTGAGCTCTGAAAGGCTACTACAGGAAATGTCTTTATCATTTCTTTATGCAGAATTGTGCAAAATGTTGTAAAGATGCCTCAGCAAAAAGTTGGCATCAATTTCTTTCTGCTATTGAACATGCACAAAACCCAAATATTTTGAACCATCAATCTAATTCTCTAAACATTTACTGAAAAACATGAGGGCCTGTTCGTGCCAGCAATTATTCTAAAATTCAGGGGTGACCCACAGTTGTGTTAGTTGGCAGCTGGTGGCAGATGTTAAAGCTTCTTTTTCCAGAAAAAACATTTTTGGAAGGGGCAGTTCTGCACACTGTCAATGCAGATTATGATTAATTTGGATGTCTCATATTGTTTGATTTTTAGTGTTGTCTTTCCATTGTTTTGCAGAGAATCTGAAGGATGAATCTCCATAGGCTCTCGCGGTTGACGGCATCAACGTCGAAAGAGCATGTGCGGCTCTGTGCCGTGCTCTCCTTGTTCTTCATTGCATCATGGGCACGTGAGTGGAACATACTGCTGTTGCTTGTTGAAGGCTTTGAAAATTCCACAAGTACCCGTATAGGCATGCAAGTTGCAGTTAATGTAAGCTTCAACTTTAAAAAAAGGAAAAGGATTAGTATATTTACATACCAACTCACGAGGTAAAATGAAAATGCACGTTGGAAAATCATTCATTCATTCTACAGTTTACAACACTTTTAATGATTTAGGATGGTACAATAACAATTGGTTGTGTAAGCAGTTGCTGAGAACGGCACTTTGTGATAAACATTATCTTCAGTCATCAGAGAGTAGAATAACCATATTTATGCAATTCCTGAGAAGAGCAATTATCTTTGATAGAAAATTATGTTCCAAAGCTTCTGAGAAAGGTAGGAAGCCCAATGTTTCACATATGTTAAAAACTCTCTTCATCATTGGATAGTTTGAAGCAATATTTTGATTATCGGTCCTAAGAGGTGCAAGCATCTTTAGCATTTAAAGAATAAAATGAATGATATGCGACAACACCTGAAGAGGATGATCATCATCAATAAACATTCCCTGCAAGGTATAGGAAAAAAAAACAACATTTACGACAGCTTTGTGAAGTGCAATAATTTGTCAGGTTATCTTCAGTGCTTAGAGTAGCGAAAGTTCACTATATGTGAGGAGTCCTCAGAAGTGCCAATTATCTTTTTTAAACATTCCCTTCAGTATTTAAAAAAATATAATAATTTTTTCAATGGTTTCTGAAAAGCATGATTACCTGGGTTTAATTTTTGTACTTAGAGAATACTACAGAATTCACTATTTCCAACAACTTATGAAAAGTGTGGTCATCTTAATTAAACATTCTGCTCAGGGTTTGGGAAATGATTTTGCAAGAAGTTTTGGGAACACAGTAATGTTTCAAGGATTATCTTTGCTACCTGAAGAATATTACATTATAAAAAAGTATTATTTTCTATTACTTCTGGTAAGTTTAGTTATCTTTAGTATACATTTTGTGTTATATTTCAATAATCATATTAAAAAGTTTATTGTTACAGCTCTAGTAAAGGTTAATCATCTTTGATAAAAATAAATTTTAATCTACGGTGTACCACTAAATTATTTTTAACAACTCTAATTTGGAACAATATCTTTTCAAAATCTCCTGAATATAAAAAAGTCTGTACAAAGCTTGTTCCTTTTTGGTAAAAATATAGACCCGTGGTAATCATTAGATATAAAATTATTTGTATTTGGAATTAATTGATATTTGGTAAAAAATATTTGTAAAATAATTTGTATATTTAATAAATCTTTGGTAAAAAGTATTTGTAATATATATATATATTGTGATAAAAATGATTGTTCTTAACTTTGCTTATAGGTAATTACCTTCGATAAGAATTTGCTGCATTACTCCAAGTAACTTACATTTTTTGGCGACTTAAAATTTGTGAATTAGAATAAATGTGAAAAATTTATCATGGAAGGAGGTCTCAAATGCTTATGATTTATGAACAAGCTAAGCTCCAACTGCAAGGACTAATTTTCACTCAGTATTAATTGTGACACTTTGTCACACTTTGTCAGAATTTCAGACTATTAAAGGGCCCCCGAAAATAAAAAAAAAATTAAATGTTTTTTTATACAATCAAGTTGGGACACGTGGGTTAAAAAATTAATTTTACGCGAAAAAAATTAAGTAATTTTAGAGCAATGCTGATGGCGCGAGCTTATTTTAAATTCTGCGCCCAAAGTCCATGACGTCACGGAATGGTCATTCGCTCAACGAGATGGTCATTCGCCCTTTCCCCCTCAACGTGAAGGCGGAGGCCATCTACCTCTTCTCCGGGTGCCCGGAATGCCGAGAGAGGAAACAAGTGGAAAGGAAGTGACTACCGACTAAATCGCGTCTCGCACCGTCAATGTTGCCTTAAAATATTTTATTAATTTTTTTGCATAAAATTCATTTTTTGACACGCGTGTCCCAACCAGATTGTTTAAAAAATAATTTTTTTTTTTTTCAGGGGCCCTTTAATTTATTTATCTCCCATGGGTTACAGCAGCTAGCACAATATAAAAGTCATATTTTTCAGAAACACTTCAAAAGAATGTCAGTCACCTTTGACATAAGTTTTTGTAAATATTCAAAGGATGCAACAAGTATCACAAATTTTTTCAGGAATGTCTGAAGGAAATGGTATTTTATAGTTTTTATTTATTTGTAAAATGTTGCAGTCAGCTCTAAGATTTGCCTGAATGTTTAGGTGATGAAGTTGAAAAACTGGTTACTGGAATTAAAGTGTCCCTGGTAAAAATGCCATTATGCCTGATATCTTAAAGCACAACTCTGCTTAGTTTTTTTTTTTTTGTGTGTTTTGTTACGACTGGTGTAACTCCTTAGAAAGCTAGTCTCAAACTTTAGTCCCGGAGAGTTGCGGCAAAACCGAAACTATGGGCTCGGGAGCGGCGATAACGGCTGTAATCAGCTACAGTAACAGCATCGGTGAAACGTTTGCACGTGCCGTGGGTGCTCAATTTCTCTGCGTCTGCACAGTCCCCGAGAAGCTCCAGTCACCAACTCGTATGGCGGCTGAAGAGCACAGGCTGCGCATAAATGACGAAAACTTTTCCCAGTGTTGCTTGCACAGCAGCTGATTTGCTGACAATCTGCTGTAGGTAGAGCCGATTGCAGTACTTTTAGTCCCCATTTTGATGGGGGCCTTGTTTTGATACATTTTGTTTATTGCTTCCCGCTGATAGCATTTCTTTTGAGTAGAGTTACCCTTTAAGATTGTGAGGGGGTAACAAGCAATAAAGAATTTGTTTGGCTCATCTTACTACTATATGATGTAACTACCAAGACTCAATGAATGCAATACAAACAGATGACTTTCCCAGTACATTAATATGGTGCATGAATAATTAGTCAACATAGAAGCTTTGAGTGACTAATAAATAAAACCTGAATGGACAATTGAAATAATTATATTTGATATATACGGAGCGTTTTTGGAAACACTGGCCAAATCACTTCTGCAAAAACTATGCACTATACAGAAAAAAGGTTGATGCTGTAGTGGTCTGTGCCAAAGGGCCCATTAAGAAAAATGATTAGCGTTCAGTTTAATTAAATAATTACTTTTTAGTTCTTAAGTTGTTAATTATTAACCTTAAAAATAAAATTTCAATCAGACACTTGATGCGAATCATGAAAATATTGCTTAATTTGGACGCGTTTCTAGGTTTAATTTTTATATCGGAGTGCGTCTCCGTGCCAGCGAAAGCACGCCCCCAAGGCCCAAATGCGCAACGTGCGTGCACTCCCACGCATCGCACGTAAAGATGCGTCTTCATTGTCTTTCACAGTGGCACTGACATAAAGAAAGCAAAGCTCATCTGGCAGTTCGGAGGTTTTCTTATCTTCTACGTACAATGCGGGGCGGCGCAGGTACGTTGCGTGTTTTGGCCACGGGGAGCGGGATTTGCTTGCGCGGAGATGCACTCTGATAAGAAACTGAAACCTAGAAACATGCCCCAATTGGGCATTTTATTGGAGTGTCGTCGTAAAATGCTGTTACGACATTCGATAATGCCCTGCAAGTTTCTAAGTAAAACCATGCCTAAATGTTAATAACTAAAAATTTAAATACTGCAAAGTAATTAACTGTATAATTATGCTGAACACTAATAATTTTCCCTAATGGGCCCTTTGAAACAGATTGCTATGGCATCAACCTTTTTTCTGTGCAATGCATAGTTTTCGCAGGGGTGATTTGGCTCATGATTTAAAAAACACCTTGTATATATTGTTGCCCATGAACATCAGAACCTTATTCCAGCAGGGAAGCTGTAACCCAGATTGAAAGAATCTCGCTGACGGAAAATACATTTTAGAACACAAACTACAGGGTGAAACAAGGAGACGCCAGGCTCTTTAAATCGACCGGAAAATTCGGTTTCTTAACCTATCACGCTACGACTTTGTGCAGCGTTGACCACAGATGGTGCATTTTTTTTTTTTGTAAAATTTGCAAAGAGCGAACTTACCTGAAGAAAAAGTAAAGGAAGAAAAAGGCTTAGCTCCTATGGAAACGCAGCGACGCCACCGGTCTGCAAACAACACGGTGCCGTTTCGCTTGGGAGACAAGAGATGGCGCAAGCGGTCGCGACGCCAACTGCCGCCAACGAACGAGCAGACGATGCCGAGAGCCGGCCCTTTTGCAGACAAGGAACTGCAGTTCCTTGCTGTTACCGCGCCTGTCTTTTTTGTTTCTGCGACTGTCGCCGCCTGCGGAACGCGCGCTGCTTTTGAGTTGAAAAGATTGTCTGCTAAAAAGGCCTGCTCTCGGCGCCGTATGCTCGTTCGTTGGCGGCGTTTGTTGCGCCATCTCTTGTCTCCCGTGCGAAACGGCGCCGTGTTGTTTGCAGACCGGTGGAGTCACTGCATTTCCATAGGAGCTAAGCCTTTTTCTTCCTTTACTTTTCCCTCAGGTAAGTTCGCTCTTCGCAAATTTTACAAAAAAAATGCACCATCTGTGGGCAACGCTGCACAAAGTCATAGCGCGATAGGTTAAGAAACCGAATTTTCCGGTCGATTTAAAAAGCCTGGCGTCTCCTTGTTTCACCCTGTAGTTAGTATAGCAGATTCAGGGTTTGACTTCCATTAAATTTGCTTAGTATATATATGAAGAGTAGAAGCCCCCTACCTTTTATATCTAACATTTTAGCATTAATATAGCTCAACAATAAAAGGAGTTATCGCTCATCACTGTCATGGTTATTGAGAAGGCACCCTGTTGGAAGCAGTTTGTGTGGAAAGCAAATTTTTTTATATATCTTGCAGACCATTCTAGAAATGGGCTTCTGGCTTTAGCCATTTTCTGCATTGATACATATGGTGCACGCTCTGCTTGTTTTTGTAGGTGACAAACACACGCATGCTGGGCAGTGATTTTGTAAATATTGGAGTGGCGTATGTCGGGGTGGCCAGACGGACATGTGCAGTCATAAAAAGGGCCAGTAGGGAAGAGCTGCAGTAAAGGGGACGTGGCAGTTTTTTTAAAAATTATTTCGTCCCAATTTGTATTGTGATTGCTCAATATGTTTTTAATTATGCGTCCCCGTTTATGAAATAAGCAACTTGTCCGATGTAGTATGTACGGTTGCACGAGGCTACCAAAACATGCAGGCTGCCTTTTATTCCATTTCCATTTTCTTCCGATCTCGAGAAAGGGAGTGGGGGTAGGCTTACCAGGGAGCTGCGAGTTGAACTTGGACCCGTGAAGTGCCATGTGCGGCTCGCAAACCACAATTTGGCCACACCTGGTTTGAGTGTGCTTTCATATATATATTTATTGGCAAATTATGCCAGTGAGGTCAAGACAACACAAACAACTCGGAAACATTTTTCAAACGTGTCGAAAATAGGAGGTAAATTATGAAGACGCATATCAACAGGTAGCATAGATGGCCACCCGTGCAGCGATCAAAATGCCAGCTAGTTCTCAACTTCCACAGAAACGGCGCCACGCGCTTCGTGCACCTTGGTGCAGTCAACCCTTTTAATGCGTCCCTCCGCAATGAGCGCCCCTCCATCGCCGTTGTCTCCGATGTCGTATTAGGGGTGAGGAGGGGAGCGATCGTCCCTGATGAAGGGGCACATGCCTGCTCTAATTGGATCAAATGACGTTTCCTGTGGGGGCCGACACTTCTGCAAGTGGTTTGATAGCAGACGAGGGCGAGGGAGACTCGAGATGCCAACTCTCCAGTTGCTCCTCCCGGCTGCCACGTGGTCTCTAGCCGTGGGAGCGCCGATCTTCACGTCGCCGCCGCTGTCTTGGGGCCGTCTTGCGAAGGTCTAGAGTTTCCTTGGGCAGGCAGAGATGAGATAAGTGTCCGCTGGAACCCAGGTCACCCTCCCCGCCTCCTTTAGAAAGTTTTGTAACGGGGGCAGGCGGCCGGGTTTGATGAGTAGGCGACGGCGGACGTGACCTTAGGAGGGACGCGCTCTGGCCTCAGGGTCATTTCAGTTTAGGCCTGGTGCCCCGTCGTGGTGTGTGGCATGGGCGGATTCCGGTTCGCTCGGGAGCGAGCGTGTTTTCCGCATTGTGTTTCCTCACGTTCGTGTTCCCTGGACGGTTAATTAAGGGTAACTGGGGTTAGTGCCACAGATTGGGTGTCTCGAGTGTCTCACCTGTGCTTTGGGCATGCATGTTGCCAACACAGAATGGTGTTAGGCAAGCCTCTGTGAGATGAGCCATTCCGAAAAAACGCCACGGCTCAGCCGCTCAATTTCGCGAGACTGAAATCCCATTCCATAAAGTAAAATTTAGTAAGTTGTGCTAATTAATTACAACTAGTAATGATAGTTAATAATCGGAACATAAATATATGCATTCTTTGTCTGCATGCTGTGTCTCTTGACTTTAACTGTAAGATTGAAGTTTTGTTTGCTTATATATTCTTATTTACGTGAAGGCATCATGACGTGATTCCTTTACCTTTGCCTGTCTAAAGCTTCAGAATACAAGTTTGAAGTGTAGTGAACATGGGGTGCACATTATCTTTCTTGTTTCTTTCCTGATTTGTGTGAGAAATCGAGGGGCATGTTTCTGTGCAACTCGGCTTGAGAGCCAGAGGAAGGCTGTCACGATACCAAGGCAGAGGATTGCCAAACACACTCTGCTGAAGGCTTCCAATCTTCTGCGCTATGGTGACAAGGAAGGAGTGTCACCTTCTCTTAAGGACAGCAAGTGCAATGGAGATTTCGATAGTTGGCACTTGCAATGTTGGCCATTTTGATTGTTGAGTCTAAACATAGTCCTCCTATATTTAAGACTAGTCTAGTAATTCATTCATTCATTCATTCATTTATTTTTCGTGCTCATGAACGGCGAGTAGCCTATGTAATGATGCACAGAGTCAAAAGAAACACACATAAGAAATCAACAGCACATGCAACAGCTAATATCTATTATGGGGGAACAGGAAATAGGTAACAGTTAAATATCAGCCAGAGAACACCAAAACGCTTGAACACTTGAGTTGAAAATGTCGATGTCGATGCTGGTTGTACTGAACCTGTTATAAAAATGTTGGATGCGGTTCATGGGACTGGAGAGGTTGATTTTTTGAACTGAGAAAGTGGGATTAACCCTCAAAAGCACTCGCGGTACATATATGCTAATAGCTGATGTAAGGGTCGAACAGTCAATGCAACCATGAACGCATTTATACAAAAAAACTAGATCGCGCTCAAGTCTTCTCGAGCTTAGTGTGGTACAATCACATCGTCGTAAAAGCCTGTTATACTCATAATAAACACTGCGGCCAATATAGCGATCATATACAATACGGAAGAAACGTCTCTGCACGTTTTCGATTTTTGCTTGGTTTGCATTACCAATACAATTCCAAACAACAGAACTAAACTCAAGCTTGCTACGTATTAATGAAAAATACAAAATGAATATGCAAGCTGACGAAGGGAATTCACGTGTTATTCTCGAAATAACACCTAGCGTCCGATAGGCAGCATTTGTGATGTTGGAAACATGTTCATTGAATGACAAAGATGAATCAATATATACTCCTAGATCTCTTGTGCATTCAACCCTACGCAGAGGTAGGTTCTCAAGATAATAACAAAAGCTTACAATTTCCAGTTTCTTAGAAAAGGACATAACTACAGTTTTTTTAGGATTTAGTGTTAACAAATTGCGGCAACACCAATGATGCACAGCATTAACATCCTCCAGTATCATTTCACAGTCATAGATGGATGAGACCTGCCTAAACAATTTGATGTCGTCAGCATATTGCAAAATATGTGAATGGCGGACACAAGAACCAAGATCATTTATAAAGACATTGAATAAAATTGGTCCTAGTATGGACCCCTGTGGCACACCCGAAAATGACACATAAGGTTTAGAATGATGGCTCTGGCTAAAATTACGCCTCACTATTTTCACTGGAAAATTGGTCAAGATGCAATAAAAATGCTGCATCTCAGAAATTAAACGTAAACCTTCCGGTGGACATCCGTGATCAAAGGACCGAACTGGCCTTGAAACGTCGGACACTGTATCAATTTTTGGTTAGAGTTTTCCTTTCATTCATCTCAAAAATTGAACGTAGCTGTTTGAAACTACTTATACCCACTTCTGGCTTGGGCAATTGTGGTTTAAGCACTTGATTAATTTGGGGAGGGGAGCATTAATTATATTTGATATTGGCAGAGGTTTAATGTGTCGATTGAGTGAGAACAGCAAGCACACAACTGCGTAAATTGTTTACACCACTTTTCACGACGCTACTCCTGTTCAAAGGGATCCAATATGGTCCAAGAAATAGGGCTTGTTTTCCGGTTGAAATAACATGAAATGGTGTTTGACTGGCTAGTAGTTTTCCCTGGGTAGAAAAAAATGTAAATGTTCTTCTTAAAGAAATAGTGAAATATAGAAATAAAAAAATGCAGGTAATATTGGATGTTACGTCTGAAAATGTGCACAGTTATTTAGTAGAGGAAAAATCTATTTCATAACTCAGCAAACTATTATTTGCTCAATTTACTGTATAAAGTGCATCTGCATAAATATTTTTCTTGGTGATACATTTGGTTTGTTGCATAGCGGGGGCACATTAAGTATTTACAAGGACCTTAGTATATTGCAGAAACTTGGACATCCTAGTTGGGTAAAGCACACCTAAAAAGTACTTGAAGTAAAGTACAAAGTAAATGAGATATAATTTACTTCAAGTGGTAAGTACACTGGGCACAATGTACTTAAATTAAAATATTATAAATACAATGTATTTTAAAGTAAATTACAAGTGCTTTGAGCACAACCTTTCATTATGCCCTTTAATGGCATGCATTGCCCCAGGGGTAATCGGGGCTGCATCAGTGATTTTCTGAATGGCGGCGAATATTGGATAAAGCCGAGTGGCCACACAGTAGTATTTTTTACTCGCACTGGCTATAATCACCTTACAAGGCACTTCTTTGTATCGGTCTTATAGCCGCCATTACCTCTCTCAGATGACCAGATCAGCAACATGTCGTCTGCTCACGTTTCTGGTCAGAGCAGAATATCCCTCTCAGTATTTCTTCGGAGTTGGCAAAGCATCATTTTGTGATACAAACTTAACAAGATCAAATTTCGAGGATCTACTTTGAAGTTGGGAGTTGTACTTTTCTTGGAAAGTACCAGAAACAAAATAGTATAAGTAAAGTTCTATTGCATACTCAGAGAACATACTTCAAGCAAGGACAAGTTTTCTAAACCTACTTGAAGTAGTACTTTAAGTGCCAATGTAGTTAAGGTACTTCCCAACACTGATCTTAGTGTAGCTAACACTAAGCAAAGGCCTCTAAGTTCCTGCAAATTGGCATACAAACCAATATGACAAGAAAATGGGTTGCTGCATTTGGATGAATGTGACTGGAGTGAATTGAAAGAGGACCAGTCATGTGCACTGAGTCCTCTCTCTCCCTGTTTTATACATTCATAGTCTTCCAAGCTCAATATAAACTGTCAGCGCCTATTCATTTTTTTTTTATTTGAATAGCAAAACATTAAGTTTGCTTCCTTGAGTGTATATCAAAACCAGGCATGAACTATCACAGATACATGATTGAAATAACTAAAAAAAGAAACCATGGAAAAAAAACAACTAAATTATAGCTTACGTTTTGATCAACTTTATGAAGGTTCTTTTTAGTAACTTATTTTTTGTAAAATATTTTCAGCAATCTGACAATTAGAAACCACAATTGCATCCACATATTAACTGTGACCTATACACCAACTCATGTTTACAAACAAACCAGAGCGCCCCTAGCGGACGCCACCGGCGCCGCGCATGCGCGGTGGATGGTGGGCAAGAAGCCCGCCGTCGCCCATAAACAAACCATTGAATTGCGTTGTTGTCGGCGTCGGTGGGAGTCCCCGTGCTCTTTTTTCGCGTTGGAATTGTTGATTCTACGTCCTCCTAACAATGTCCGACTACTTGAGCGGCTTCAGCAAAACTAACGAGGTAAAACTTTGCGTGAATAATGTGACGTGCGGCGATTCATTTCACGTGGACGCCGCAGAATGGGCGACGGCTAAAGCCTGACTCCCACGATGAGATTCTGCTTGCTATTTTCAGTCGCGACGTCGCTCGGACTGCAAAAGCGTGGACCGTAGCTGCGATGGTGGACGTCGATACTGAAAACAGCAAGTAGAATCGGGCATTGCAAGTCGGTGATGGCCACTGGTAACAACGATCAACACCTTCCTGTATCTGTTTACACTTAGCCTACTCACCCCAGCCAACCTTCAAAAGTGTTTTGAGGCCTGCACTTAGTTCTTATCGCAATTACCGGGTCAACGTTTGGTTTACGGGCCGCTGTCGTTTAACGAGCTGACGACAAAAAGCAGCCAAGTTAGAAAGAGCTAGCAGACGACAGTTCGAACGGATACGCAATGGAGCGCGGGCAAGAAGCACCGCGTCCTGCGTCAACAAACCATTCGAATGTCACGTTGTCGGCGTCTGTGTGAGTCTGTATACTCTTTTTCGCGTTGGACTTGTCTATTCTACGTCCTCATAGCAATTTCTTACCACTTTAATCGCCTGAGCGAAATTATCAAGGCTCGTTATGCCGCTAAACTTTCCGTAAATAATTTGACGTGCGGCGATTCATTCGCATGAACCCCGCAGAATGGACTCCAAAACCATGATGAGATTCTTCTAGCTATTTTCGGTCGGGATGTCGCTCGTGCTGCAAAAGTGTAGAAGGTAACGGCGATGATCGACGTCGATACTGAAAATCGGAAGCGGGAACAGACCAAGCGTAACAAGTCGGTGATGGCCACTGGTACCAATGATCAACATCTTGTATCTACTGTTTACACCGAGCCTACTTAAGTCTTTTGAGGCCTGCAATTACTTCTTATTGCAATCACCGGGTCAAAGTTTGGTCGACGGGCCGCTTTTGTTGGAACGAGCAGACGACAAAAAGCAGACAAGTTTGAAAGAGCCGACGAAAGTTCGAACGATCAGGCGGCCGTGTGAATTTGAAGACGCACTGAACCCGTGGGTGGTCCGGAAAACTTGGCGGTTTTCTCTCGTTCATGTTGGAGCAAAGCAAACACATCTGGCGATCACAAAGCGTTGCCCTCACACGCAATCGTAGTTCGACAGCGTCTGGTTTGCCCCTTTCACAGCTACTATCCACGTCCTCGGACGAACGGAGGGGGCAAAAACACATGAAAACTGATCTTCAACCCTTCCCAGACTCTCTTGGTACAGCCCCCGTCGCAGCATTTTGACGAGAAGGCAGGTTTTTTGTCTCGTTTCATCCAAAGGAACACAGGAATGCATGTCTGGCACGGCGACTTCTGCCCACCGCCCCAGACCGGAAGTGCGTCCGGCGCGCCACCACCGCGGCGTGACGTAGGAGAGTTGGTGTATATTTAGACTTGTACACATTACTGAAAAAAAAAGTAACCGATTACAATTACTTCACTCTAAAAAGTAACCGATTACAACTACAATTACATCATAAAAAAAGTAATAAAAAATTACTCTAAAGTAATCGATTATTTCCCATGTTACTTTTCATTAAACTTTTTTATTATGGTAGCATAATCCTTGGGGTCTCACACTCAGTTCTTCGGAAAAGAAAAAGAAAGCCTTGACCATTTTTGCTTAGAGCTGAGTGAGTGACGCCGACACACCCAAACGTCTTTCTCGTGGAAAAAAAAAATAAATAAAAAGAGCCCTGTTTAAATACGTTACTCACAAGAGGCTGGATAACAGGCTGAAGTTGAGCTAGTTGGTACATAATTTAGTAAATGGTCAGCTAGAATGATAGGGACAAAACACACACAGGGAGAAACAGAGACATACACACCGCTGACAATCAACTAAGACTTTGTATTTCTTCTTCATCACTTTGACCCAAAGATTCCCACCTAAAGTAATGCCAATGAATCTCCCTAAATCCTTACATTAAAATTCTAAATAAAATTAACTAATTACATTAAATTACTAAATTTGGTCACTAACACCTCCCCGATTCAACCCTGGATAAGGTCATTTTTCATACCCTAACATAGTCTCCGGTGTACAAAAAAAAAAGTACCCAGGATACGAGGCATAGTGAATTGGCCTACTAATCCTCGAGGTCCTGTGCTTAGTGGTTTCAAAAAAGAAAAAGAAAATAACCGTTGCCTAGAGTTGAGTGACTTCAGCACATCACCCCCCCCCCCCCCTCCCCCTCAACAAGAAAAATAAAAAAAAAAGAAGAGAAATTGAGAAAAATTGTAATAGTTAATTTTTTAATCAATTACAGCAAAAAAGTAATTTAATTACAAGGATCGTTACTCCTTAAAGAAAGATAGGGGGCTGACAGGGAATGTAATTGAGGTTCATTATTTCGAAGGAGTGCGATGGTCACGTCAAATGTTGAAGGTGTTTTTATCTTTGTAGCCGCAGTATTAACTTTAATCTCAGAATAGCCAAAAAGATGCACAGCTTCATCTTGTTTCTTGGTTCAGTTTTTGTTATCGGAACTTGAGAAAAGACACACAGAATCTGCATTTTTCTGGGGAAGTGGCTGGATTTTCGCAGCACACTGCAACTGCGAGGTAAACAAAACCTACATCTGTCAGCCCCCTATCCAAGAAAGTGGAACACATGTCCTAGCAAACCCAAGCCAGAAGACATCAGACCGAACCCGTAGCCCCAGAAGCCCCACGATAACACGTTTGATGAACTTCTATGGGGGAAGAGTTTCGAAGAAAGCAGCTGCTGCTAGGGCGGAAATATTTAACGACCAGTGTTTTTAGGTTTTAATAATGGTGAAGATATTCAACCACCGTTGTCTCTCGGTTTTAACCGATTTTGTATTTTCGTCAGCGGCAGCTGTTTATTTTTCGGTTAAAACCGGAAAGTGCACAGCCTAAAATCTTTGGCCATTCATGAAAAAGTGAACTGGATGAAACCAGTGTGTTAGGTTTAATGTGTGCCATGTTGTAAATTGAGCTCTGGCTTGGAGCTTGGGAAAGCAAGAAAAAGAAAACCGGAAATGATATGGCGATAAATCTCTCGTTGCGCGGCGCAGCGTAAAAAAGTAAACAGGAGGACGAAGTTGCCCCAGCGAACGGCAAGACCGGCGAGCCCGGTGCGAGCAAAGATAGCCGTTTGGGCACGAACGAAGGAAATTCAAAATCGCTGGTTGGGCACAAACAAAGGAAATGAAAGACACCGAAACAGAGCAGAAGGGGCGACGAAAAGGAACGCAACGAAAGACGCCAGGCAAAACAACTCTTCTCTGCTTTAACGAAGCTTGTAGGTTTAGAGTAGTAAACATTTCGTATTGGGTTGAAGCTTGTGGTTGTCATTAAACAACATGCCACATATATAATGAATGATTCACTGAGGATGGTGGAAATGGCTAATTCAAACACCTTGCAGCTTTCTCGAAAAATTATTGGCTTGTCTTATCGAAGGAAATGTTTAAATTGAAAGAACAGAATGAAAAGATACTACGTCTGCAAATAAAAAAGGTCATTTGATCAGAGTATCCTCACTTGGGGTCAGCCTAATATCTCTGTGTTGCGTCTTCCTTCGTCTTTTCCCCAGTCTCGGAGGTTTGTCTTAGATTATGTTAAGCCTTCACCAGCTCGTTGTCACCCTAGCTTTTTGTCCGTCAGTATTTCTATCTTTGTTAAATTGTTATACATTGTATTCATTCGACTTTGTCGTCTCTTTCCTTGCAGAGAGGTCGGGGCAGTATTCGTCATTGTACCAATCCCGACACCCTTCCGGTAAGGTCTCATGATCACTCTCCAGACACATTCGTAGATGGGAACTGTTACGAAAGCAAACATCTCTAGTCAAATCTTTGTTTAGTACTAATCTTATGTAAGCTTCTTCAAAACTGACACAAATTAAACTGACTTAGCAGGAGAGTGATGCACCTGCTTTCTCGATTCTAAGAGAGGTTCTACACTGAACTATTCTAGATTTGCTTTCTGCTTTTTAGTGCGTGTGTACTAGTTGATGTTATTGTAAACATCAATTAACTAGTGAACAGAGCAGGGCATAAAAACCTTGTCAGTGATGATTAACTCTCAGTAATATTCTGACGTGTAGATTTGCTAACTACCTTTCATAATTTGTCTATATCGTAGTATAAGGATGACGACCACTATTTCTGGCCTTTCCATTCTTTTCACTGTAATACACAGTAACACTTTGTGTGTGTAGTCTCTGTTAGTATTGTGTTGTGTGATGCTCGCTTGTTCTTGGTTTGGGGGTGGCTTTTAACTTGCAGACTAAGCTTGCACTTATTTTTCTGCATAACTTCATCTCATGTTCTAGGTGATCTCAACTTTAAGTCATATAGTTATGCATAACCACATGTTGCTTTTAACCATGAAACCAAATGGTATGGGCGGTTTTCTGGTACCGTATTTTCCGGTGTATAAGATGCGCTTTTTTTTCCAAAATTTTCGGCGGTGCGTCTTATATACTAATTTTTACTTAGAAACTTGCAAAAAGTAGGGGGTGTGTCTTATAGACGCTTTGCAGCAGCCGTGCATGGACGCCGCCATAACTGACCTTCAGTTTTTGTTTCCTCTTATTCTGTTTATTTCACTTCATCATTACCATAGCAGGCCACGTTATTGCCATATTAGATTCAACTGTGTCCCTTTCTAAAGCATCGGCCTTTGTAGAGGATCGTCAACTACCGTTTCAGTTGCTCGGCATCTCGATGAGACAAGAGAAGGTCAGCAATGGCGGCTGTAATTTGTCGCATGTGTAAAGCGTCTATACAACGGTGCGTTTTATACACCGGAAAATATGGTAATGTTTTATATCTCGATGCAAATGACTCATCTTCAACAACTTCTAGCTGCTTTCATTGGTCGTGGTATTTTTGCCATTCCAACAATCTAGTTAACTGCTCTTTCTCCACATGCCTCAACTTCATGCTTCACTACTTCTCACTGATATTGCTTTGTAACGGCTGGAACTTTTCAACACCGATGGGTGTTTGGTGCGATCCTGCTTCTCACACATTACCGTGCATTGAAAACTGTGGGTATGGACGTCTTCTCTCACTTTTTACCGCTTCTTCAGCTGCTGACAGCAAAACAAGCAGCCTTTTTATGCCACGGTAACTTTGCTGTGTTCATAAGCAAAACGCCTGCGGTGATGGGTCCCTTGAAATCTGCAAGCACAGCGTCCTTCGGCGAACAAACCCAACTACAGAGCTGACAACTTGCTGGTGGGTTCACCCTAATCAAGATGCTCTATTAACTCTAACCCCACGAGCAAGCTGTGGTTTATCTTTGGTTTTGGCTTTATCACACAAAATAAAACAGAGTCCAAGGAAGACGGTGGAACTGAGAGTCGGCAGCGTCATGTCGTGGAAGATTCTGTGGACTGGAGGACGGCCAGAGGTCGCCACCGAGCCGAAGACAGTCGCGGAGGTGCATCTAGACATTCTTCTGAAGTTGATATTCAGGAGACACGGGAAGACCGGTGGCCCGGACCGGATGGACAACGATCCAGCTACAGTTCCCGCAGGTACCACCAGACACCTCGAGAGTCCGAAGAAGAAGAGTCTGACGACACCAGGACCAACTACACGCGTCGGCGGTATTCCGTGTCTGCAGCTGGCTCCAGGGGACACCTCAGCGGGACGGAGCGAGGCAGCCGGCAAAGGTCCGAAGCGGATCTCTCGACGGCTAGTCGCGGCTCGTTGGATCACTACGCCGATCGAGACCAGTGGTCCGGCCGCAGCAGCAGTACCACTGAAAAGCCGGAGGAGGACAAAACAGGAGCCACGTACGTCCGGCAGCGTTACTATTCGATCTCGTCGAGAAAAGTCGAAGGTGTTGCCGAGTCTGCGGCAGATCTGAGCAAGCAGGTGGGACACGAGACTTCTTTGGAGCATCGTCGAGAGGGAGGCGGCGGACGCCAGACCGAAGTAGGATCCTCGGAGCGCGTTTGGACTTCAGGCCGAAGAACTGGCTCCGGGGAAGACTACGGAAGCTCGCGCTGGAGGCAACAGCACGGTTCGACGGCGGACGGCAGGGGTGGGTCCGACGCCACGACCGAAGGTCCATATCGCTCTCGAGAATGGGACTGGCGAAGTCGCACACGACGTCCCAGCACTTTCGATCAAGACACTCGGACCGGTGGAGACATGTCGCGGACCCACGTGGAGTCTTCGGAAGTGGGTGGAGCACACCGAACCTACCAGAGGTATCGGGAAGGCACATCGATCCGCGAGAGGCACCGCGTGGCGTCCACGGGTTGGCGCAACGCTTCTTCCGATCTCGGCGGCGAGCCGACGGCCTGGGAAGAGGACGCCCGACGCCGGTACGGAACCCAGGAAGGCATCAAGGGAGGTCATGGTTCGTCGGAGGACGGTGGAAGGTCCAGCTACTCTCGGACGTCCTACACGCGTCGCACCAATGGGACGTCGTACCGTGGTGGGACCTACTACTCCCGCTGGGCGGCGGGTGGACGAGAAAACGTCACCACCACCGGCGGCAGCTCCTTGTCTTACGGGGCAAGCCGGACCAGCGGAACTTACGGGGGATCTGAAGACAGCCTGTCTGGGTACACGCGGCGGGGGACGACCCAGGCGCCCACCGTTATCGATCGGGTGGATGTCGTCGTGGAAGAGAGGCACCCTCTGTCCGGTAACAAGAGGAGGTTTTTGTGGGGACACTAACGTGGTGCTGGTACGACTGTTGGCGCGCGTGGAGGTGACAACTAACCCAGTGAAATCGCTGCAACCGTGGGACATTGATCCTTGGTACAGTGAGGTTCTGGAGTTTTATCAGAGTTTGGCGGTTGTCTCTTGCATCCAACCAGGTTAAGGATAAGTGTGGCACTGGGTTGAGAGATACCAAGCTTCGAGAGGTCGGTGAATATAGGAGACGTTGCTCTGGTGACTCTTTTTACTGGTGGATTTGGAGGATCGGATCTGCAGATGCTGTTTCAGCAAGGGTGAGGCTGGGGGAGGTTGGGTATATTTGCGGTATCTGGTTTTTGGCATCTCTTTCTGACATGATTTGGTGTAACGAGTAGGGGTCTTCTTTTTCTTCAAGGTCAGTGTTTATTCTGAATGGGTGCAACTTTGAGGGAAAAAATAACATAAATTAGCCTGCAGTGGTGCACGAAAGTGCAGCAGTTCAAATGTAAGAAATGTTTTCTTAGTTGCTTGAGCCAGGGCCGTACCCAGAAAAAAATTTCGGGGGGGTTTTCGGGGACAACGGCGGCCATTTTGTCTTATTTTCGCCTATGAATCATGTGCATCGGTGGCATATAATGGAGAGTTATAGCAAACTGAAGAACCGGTCCCGGTTTGGTACCCGGTAGCCGACCGGTGCCACTGCGCGTGCGCAGAGGTGGAGATTAAAATCGGCTGGCTGCAAGTGCACCGACCAGGGCCGTACCCAGAAAAAAATTTCGGGGGTGGTCAGAACCCCCTAACCCCCCCCCCCTGGTTACGGCCCTGGCTTGAGCCTGTCTAAGTGTATGTTATTGGAAATGTAAAGGCCATATAGGGGGTTGTGGAGTACGTGGGAAACATCTGTTAGACATAATAACAGTCTTTAATGTAAACAGCATACAGTCTCATTCTGGGTAGAAATTTACAGTAGCAAATTACCTCAAACAAAATTACCTTATTCCTTGTGTGACATTATAAACTTGACTCTGAGTGGGGCATTTTTGTTTGGTCATGCGTGCGGCGCAGCTTTGTAATTATAGCAGTTCCTTTTTTTACTGGTGATAACCGGTCACATTTCACGCTATGTGTCCCAGTTTCCTGGTTTGCATGGTTTTATGTCCTCGTCTATTTTTGCTGTCGTGAGGATCATAGAGCTAGGACATATCATACCTCAGGGAAAGTTATGTTCATAGTTTTGTACCTTGTAGACTACTCGTACCACAGATGCAGGACGTTTTCTCGAACAAGGTCGACGCCGAAGGAAGCCTAATTGGCACGTCGGTGTGCACGCAGGCTCGTCGCGGGGCAGCCAGCCCCAGGCGTGCGAGGAGTCGAGCTGCTACCCGGCCACAGGGAACCTGCTGATTGGCCGGGAAGACAAGCTGTCGGCCACGTCGACGTGCGGCCTCAGAGCCCCTGAAGCCTTCTGCATCGTGAGCCACCTCAAGGAGCGCACCAAGTGCTTCCGCTGCGACTCCCGCTCCGAGGGACGCAACTACCACGGCATTGAGAACATTGTATCCAGGCAGGTGCTCTTGCGTGCCGGCGGTTCTCAGACTTGTGTGTGTTTTCGCTCTCCGCTTGTCCGAAGGGGCTCGAGTCCTCGCGGTATTATTTGTTGAGCCGACAGTCCGATGTTTGGCGGCCTACACCGCCGCGGTTGAAGTGTCACATTATCTTGCCATGCACTCGTGTCCCGTGTGTCACTCCGTGACCGCTCGTCACGAGCCTGCCGCACCGTCACCGAAGTCCTCCAAGTGTCCAAATCCCCACAAACTTCTAACACGGAATGTGTTGAAGTTAGAGAGCTGTCGTTTGGCTGTATTTTCATGCATAACGTGTATACCAGTATTTTGAACACATTTCAGACGGTCCACAAAAATAGGTTTTTCAACCTCTCGGACTACAGAGGTGTGGCTAATTTAAAGCGAAAATGTCAACAAACAAACTTGCCTCGCTCAAAAAAAAAAAAAAAAATTCACAAAGTCTTTTTTGTTTACATTAGGATGGCTTGAAGGTGAAAGCCCAAGCGCCGATGTAGATGTGATAGTGAACCTCCGAAGACCGTGCGCTTTCTGACGGCGCACTTTTGGCGCTGTTTCGTTGACTCCCTCGGATCGTGGCGTCGGCTCTGGCCCCGGCGATAGCGAACCTCGGAAGACAGCGCGCTCTCAGACGATGCACTTTTGGCGTCGTTTCATAGGTACCTTTTGTTTTGGTACCCTTTCGTGTCACCGACATGTTTTCGCTCAAGGACTTTGAAGGTCGAGTGCACATTAGGTGTTCTTAGAGGACGTTCCCCACTCGTTCCTGTTTGTCAGGATTGGCGGCAAGCGGCACAAGGGATCTTGGTGGCAGTCCGAGAACGGAGTGCAGGGCGTCTCCATCCGCCTGGATCTGGAAGCCGAGTTCCACTTCACCCATCTCATCATCACTTTCAAAACTTTCCGACCGGCTGCCATGCTCATCGAACGGTCTCACGACAACGGGAACTCTTGGAGGGTGAGTACTGGCGCTGCCGTACAGGTTGTCATTTGCTCTGTCATTTGCTCGTCCATACTACGGCTCTGTGTACATCATGGGTTTTCAAAGCTCGAGTTCTCTCTCGAGTGACGGTCAAGGGGCCCTTCCCAGCGCAGGGTGTAAGCCTACAAGCCCTCTAAGCAATAATTCACATACTAGGAAGTGATTGACTCATAGTAACGTAACAGTGAGTTGCTCAGATCTATTAGTGTAGTGCTCAGGCAGGAAAAGTGCCTTACATAAGGGCGGAAACTATCGAAGACATTTGGGAGCCTGGGATATCACCTCTGAGGGTACTTTGAGGAACCCCTATGAACCTAGCTTGAAAGAGTGGTTTATGTGGGTGAAACGGCATTGGCTGGATCTGAACTGCTGTTTTCACATTTATGTAAATGAACTTATTGTGTGTCTTCCCTCGATGGTCCTCTAGTAATCAGGACTGTTATGAGAGCTGATGTGAAATTCTTTTACTGCTTAATGCACTAATAATGATGCACTTACATTACAATAATTGTCCATATTGTAACGAATAAAAATAAAATGCGATTGTGTAAGCGAAAGTAAACATTTAATGAGGCAAACATGTGCCTACAAACGTGAAAGGTGCCAAGCATTTTGCGTTGGCGATGGGAGGGCGACTTCCCAAGCAGCGTGTTACTGCTGCTTTTATCCTCGCGGTATGTTTAGGTGTGTTCCGAAACAGAACAGTAGCTGACACCCGAGCATGAGCCTTTCAGAAACGTACATACAATATAAAACAAGGATCTGGGCCGAACGAAAGTTTGCACGAGGTTCCAACCCCATTCTTTCGCATGGCAGCCACGTGTGTTGCCAACTTCGCCGCGAACATGACAATGTTGCCACGCGTATCATCGAGCGAGCGCTTGCTTGGCCGAATGGTTACCGCACCTGACTGTTGCGCGGAAGGTCTAGGTTCGATTCCAGTCAGCGGAATGTCTTTTTATTTATTCTTTCTGCTCTGCAATCTTGTTCGATAACATTCTCGTCTGACCGGGTTCCGAATGCTCTACGCACCGAGAGTTCTTCGTCGAATGTTCCAGAAACCCACGCGGGTCCTTAAGGGGCTCTGCATGGCGAGGGGAGTCAGTCTTGTTGCAGTGCTTGATCCTGCTGTTTCGCCGACATCGACGCCTGCGACGCTAACTTACTTTTATTTTGTTTTGGGCACATGTTCGCCTCTTTAAACGTTTAGTTTCTTCAGTTATTCTACGGCTTATCATTTGTCATTCGTGACAATATTGCCGCGTGCATGGTTGGCTTAGCACGCGTGGCTCCAATATGGAGGAACAGGGTTCAAACCCTCCCAAAGTAGTTTTCTCTTCCACTTTTTGTAACACTTCTAGAAAGTCCCAGTTCGTTCTCGACAGTTGCCATGTGTTCTAGTTAGAACCTTCCGTAACGTAGACTGTGCATCAAAGCAGTCCAAGCATGCTGCCCATCTGGTCAATCTTAAAGGGGCGATGCAACAATTTTTGTACTTTGCCCAAATACCGCTTAGAACGGATCCCTAACATTAATGACCTATGAAAGACGCATTCGTTTTTCACTTCACGCAATAGAAGTCCCAGAAAAAAATTAAAGAAAAACGAGCAGCGCTCACCCCCTCAACTCGCAGCCAGAACAAGCGGCCACGTGATCTGGAGCTGATTATATGCCGCCAATGTTGATCATAGCCACGCGCTGGGGTTGGCAAAGCACAGGGCATGCGCTGAGTTCCAGATATTGTTATGGCTCGGCTATTGTCGTCGTTGCAGCGATTGGACACGGGCCACTACCCGAATGCTTCTCCAGCTAGTAATTATCACGAGCCCAAATCGAGTGCCCACGCAATGCTCGGGTCCAATCTATGAACAGCATTCAAATATCGTCATATGGGTGTACTGCGATCTCCCTGTTACGTCATGAAATTTTGCAAAGGAGAGATTGAATGAAAGTGATCGCTTTTGTCCTTGAAATTACACCGCAACAAAGAAGTTTCTTGGCCAGCGGAGTTGTGTGCGAGTATCCTTGACTCCCACTAGTGCCAGTAAGCTCGTGTATAGTGAAAAACATTCCAACTGAATATCGTTGCACAGCTCCTCTAAGCTCACACTCGATCCCACCGTTATGCCAACCTCGATGCCTGCGAAGCCAATTATTGTATTTTTGTTTTGATGCTACTTCTTAACATTAAACTTTTAGTCTTCTCAGTCATTCCTGCCTGGTCACCTGCCATGCATAACAATATGACTGCACAAAGTTAGTCTGCCATTAAATAAGCAGCTTGTGTCTGGACTCTAAAGGAGCAGCTTGGCTTTTGTGGTCCAGCTGCTTGCCCGTGGTTTTCAATAATATCAGTGTAGCCGAAATGACTGTCACCTAACCCACAGGTTCTCAAACTAAATCTCAGGAATCGAGGGGTTCCCGAAAGTACCCTTATAGGTTTCCTGAACTTCCAAATTTTCGTGACCGTCCTTGTTTCCTAGTAAAGGGTTTATCTAGTTTAAGCGCTATTTCAGCAGACCAGAGACACTCCCTTGTACACAGCTATGAGCCATATACTCCCTAGTATGCACATGACTGTCCACAAGGTCTGCAGGTTGCATTCAAGGCAGAGGGCGCTCCTTCAAGGTTGTAGAGTTTGAGAACCCTTGGCCTAAGCAATGCACTTCTAATTAGAGAACTAAGTTGATATGGCCAGGGGTATGCCGACTTTGGCACTACTGACCTAGTTCTATAACTAGGTCAGTATTGTCCAGGAAGTCGAAGCGGTCAATATTGTTTTGGTTTGGTTCAGGCTTGGTAGCTTAGAATTTTATTCTGGTTTGGTTCCGGTTCAATGACGCATTCGAAATAAGGGTTCGGTTACCGGTTCCACCAAGTGCAAAACGGTTCAAACCAGTTCCTAAAATGAGAAGTTCACCGCTTCCAGTCATTAAGAAAAAAGGATGAGCCATTCCACTTTGCCGTTTAACACACGACACAGATGTGACACAGAATTTCAAACAAAGGTACAAACACATTTATCGTCTTGATCGGTGGTCATCGTCCCGCACACTTAGGGGTTTTCGACGTCCCCAGCATCCGGAAAGGAATCCGACAACACTTGCAGCGCACGAGTCAGCTTTGCAAGATCCCGCACATTGGCATTCTTCGTCAAGTCGTTGTCGAACCACAGTTGATCACACACCCTACAACTACACCCAAACTGTCTGTCCAGAAAGTCCCTTTTGAATTTAGCGTATGCTCCATTAAAGTTGTCCAATTTAGCAGCATGGTACCTGCATCTTTGTGATGCGTTCTCCACCCCGTGACGTTCGTCATCCTGTCTGGTTCACTGCATGCGCTTGGCGTTTTGCCACAATCTTCATTGGTGGTATTTGCTGCCCACCGCCGCTGCTGACATTCTTGTTGCCATTCGCGCCATTGCTCTTCGTAGGCGCGTTGCTCTTCGGAATTCCAGATTATATGCAGCCCCCCAATACGACGAGCGAAATGAAATTGAAAATGGAGATCGGCAACTTGTCTTTCTGGTTTTTTATATACATTCGCATGAACAACTAGACATGCACAGCCAGGTGGAGCTTGTCGCACGTTGCGCGAAATTCAGGATCTGAGTTTTTGTTGACGGACATGAAGAATCTGTGGAGCCCTAGCCATAAACAGCTTCGCTGTAAAAATTTGTTCAGCACGGCGTCATCTGTATTAAAAGAAAAAAAACAAGTCATTAGAAGACGTGCTGCAGAAACAAGGACAGCAAAACAAATATATGCCTAATTTTGTTTTGTGATCTTAACTTTTTATCGCAAACACTGTTTGCTGCAAATTACAGTTATACATGCACTCGGAAATAGTACCAACATACAGTACTCACATATGAAGTCAGTCTACCAGCACGCACAGCTACGCTGTGACGGTAGCCTGCACCACCTTCGTAAACTACCCACCCCGCCAGGCCTGGATGCCTTGCTCGAATGACTGAGTTGATGAGGTGAGGGACAGCAAAGGGCAGTCGAAAGATCATTAAAACAAAACAAAGATTAAAAAGTTGTATTTTTCGCCCACAATGTGCAAAAGAACGAAAGCGATAGCTGTAGAACAGTCGCACAATGCGGATGGAATGGTGCCGTCACATACCTGACGACGGAGGTGCGATGTGGTTAATTCTCATAGTTGTCGTGGTTGGCATTGTGGATGCCACTGACGACTGCCACCAGGGATCCATGAAGTAAGTCGGTAAGCACGGCGGAAGTTTCTAAAACCATCCAACATTATGCATAGCCACTCGATACTGCCAAAGTAGGATTTCACCTAATGCGAGTAATGTTTGGAAACAACTGTTTGAAGCAGACGACAGAAAGAATCTCCCTTCATTGCGCCATCCTTGGCAGGATGCCAGGGGTCCCTCTTTGCTCTCTTTGCACAGCATGGCCGACGGGAGGTCCCGACTTCCTCTCCTCGCGCTAAGAGGGCAGAGAAGAAAGCCCTTCTTCGCGAGCAGCGACAGCAGCCGACGAAGTCTAAATCTCTGCAAAGTGTTGCCCCTTAAAGCTACCACTTTAAAAACAAATGGACTCTACGAGCTTCAAATGGCGTCCAGGGCTCTGTGCGATTGGCATCCCGGCAAAACCGACATTGCAGTGTCGTGCTTGTTGTGGCTTCGACTCTTGGCGCCTCCAGATTCTCCGTTACGGAACAAACATGCCAACAGCCGTCGACGTTTTTTTTTACTCTTGGGGGCCCGTTTCCGGCCTGAGCGGCGTCGCCGTCAACGTCGCCGTCGGCGTAACCGCGTGGTGCATTATGGGAAATGTCCCATAATGCACCGCGCAAGCCCCCCACCGGGGTCACGTAACCTCGTGGGGGGCACGTGACCCCCCCCCCCCCCGAGATCACGTGACCCCCGCCGATGTCGCGTGACCCCCGGTGACGTCGTCGTCACTGATGACGTCATCGTCACTGATGACGTCACCGGCATCCACATCGTCATCGTCATCATCACTGATGACGTCATTAGTGACGTCACTGATGACGTCACTGGCATCCACATTGTCATCGTCATCATCACTGATGACGTCACCGGCATCCGCATCGTCATCGTCATCATCACTGATGACGTTACCGACATCCGCATCGTCATCGTCATCATCACTGATGACGTCATCAGTGACGTCACTGATGTCGTCAACGGCATCCACATCGTCATCGTCATCATCACTGATGACGTCATCAGTGACGTCACCGACATTTGCATCGTCATCGTCATCATCACTGGTGAAGTCATCAGTGACGTCACTAATGACGTCATCGGTATCCGCATCGTCATCGTCACTGATGACGTCATCAGTGACGTCAGTGATGACATCTTTGGTATTGGGGGGGTCACGTGACCCCCCCTGTTTAGTTGAACCCCCCCCCCAGTACCCTTCCCTCCTCCTCCTCAAGAGCTGCACTGTAATTCGGCGTTACATGGAGTTGTAAGCGGCTTTCACTTTTTTTTATTTTTGTGGTTGCTTTCTCTTTTTTTGAGGAATATTGCTTAAGAGCAAGAAAAGAAAGACTTGCACACAAAGAATAGCTGTTTAGCCTCTTGGCATAGTCAGATACTTTGTTTCACCTTACGATGTACCGTGATGGACACTACAAGCTTCACGAGCCGATCCATAGTTTGTAGCTTGTCACGACCCTTTGCGCTCCCTGCGTTGCTCCGCCCAACCGGAAAGACACGTGACACTCTTCGAGCTATGAATTGGCTCCAGTGGGTCGTAGCGTCCTTTATGGTTCAACGTAAGGTGGAACTGGGTATGGAACTGTACTTATACGTGGTGGCTCGCCGACGCCAAGTCGTGGTGAACTTAGACGTGAAATATATTAATTTTAACAGAACGGAAATCTGGGCTAGTTGGTACGTATTCATAATATAAACAGCGCGACTGGCAAGGACGAAGAAAAGAGAGACTAGACGACACGAGCGCTGACTGACAACGGGCGGTTGATTAGGCCAAAATTTTGTGAAGGTGCCAAAAAAAGACTTTGTGATATGCGATCGCGATTGCTTCTTAGGCAGAGGGTCATTTTGTTTGTTTTCTTTTTGGTTTCGTAAAAATAAAAAAACCGTCAGTTGTCAGCCAGCGCTCGTGTTGTCTAGTCTCTCTTTTCTTTGTCCTTGCCAGTCGCGCTGTTTATATTTTGAATATATTGTTTCTGTTACTATTGAGCTGTCTAAACATTGCTGCCATTTGTTCAGTCAAAACTGCGTCGCTGGCTCGAATGCCGTGAATAGTACTTAATTGAGCTGATGCCGCCACCTGCGAGAAGGCTGGCTCACATTTTATTTCACTGAACGGTTTTCCAGTAAAGCGGTAACCGCAACAAAAGACTGCGGTTTCGTTCCGGTTCGGGTTCATTATCGAATGTCTGATTTCAATTACAGTATTCTTCCGGTTCGGTAAAAATAACGGTTTCGCTCTAATAAGGTTGATAGCTGGGCTAGTTGGTAATCGTTGTACATAATGGAATAAAACAGCACAAAAGATACAAAAGGAAGAGAACCCAAACAGGACAGGGCGCTGACTCGCAACTAAATCTTTGAGTAAAGAAGCTTTAGTTGTAAGTCAGCACTCTGTCCTGTCCGGTTTGTCTCTTCCTTTTGTATCTTTTGCGCTGTTTTATTCTATTATGTACAACGATTTTGCTCCCGTTTTCGGCTCTGGTTCGGTTCGGTACCCCGGTATTGTCCAAGGTAACGCTGACCTAGTTCTAAAATTAGGTCAGTATTTCTCAATGCTAACCTAGTTATAGAACAAGGTCAGTACTGCCTGGATACCTCCACTACAAGTTGTAACCATAATCAAATTTCGTGAATCGGCGTTGGCGTTAACACGTTTGGCCCTCGATCACTGCTTGCAGGTGTACCAGTACTTTGCCTACGACTGCGCTGACAGCTTCCCGGGGGTGCCCACGGGGCCGCGGCGCAACATCACGGACGTGACGTGCGAGACGCAGTACTCGGGGGTGGAGCCCTCGAGCGGCGGGGAGGTGATCTTCCGGGTGCTGCCCCCGCACATTCCCATCGACAACCCGCACAGCCCGGACGTGCAGAACCTGCTCAAGATGACCAACCTGCGCATCAACTTCACCCGGCTGCACACGCTGGGCGACAACCTGCTCGACTCCCGGCAGGAGATCAAGCAGAAGTACTACTACGCCGTGTACGACATGGTCGTGCGGGGTTCCTGCTCCTGCTACGGCCACGCCAGCCGCTGCATCCCCGAGGAAGACGACCACCGTGGGGGCCGGGACGACATGGTAGGCTTTTCTCTGCCCAGCCTCTGAGCATTGGAAGTTGGTCGGTGGCAGTTGTGGCCGTTCCATAGAAAGTGCTACAATTTAACGTGGTATCTGTATAGGCTGGGGTTGCACGAAAAATTTCTCTATAAAATGTGTGCTGTGCAGAAGTGTAACTCAGAAATGTAATGTGAAAGCATAATGCGGGACACTAAGTTTAGCGTGAAGTGTTTTCCTGCTAATTTTGATGGGAAAGTCTGAATTAATATATAAATACACCGATTCAATTCAGCCACTAAATTTAGCAAGGAAATGCTTACCGTTGAATTTAACGGGACATTCTAAATTTAGCAGAAGTTAGCGTGATTTCCAAGATCGGAAAAGCTTATAAATAAACTCTGAGTGCAGTTCAAGATACGCTGCACCCTCTTCGTGTGTACCAACAACTTCCTTCGTAGGATTAAAATCTTTTATGTGGAGATTCATTTTATCTGGCACTAACTGTTTCAGAACTCTCTTTTATCCAGCGTGAAAATGAGTGGAAAATGAGCTCGGGCATGCATCTTGTATTTGCACATTTGGAACCCTGCCATCTCTTAGGGAAATCGGAAACGCTGGGTGCAGGAGTCTCGAGTGCAAAAATGGCTTCAGAATGCAATGCTTTTTTTTTTTTTTTACGTTTTGAAATTTGAATAATTAGAGATGAGCACGGCTTAGGTCAGAGAGCAAAAATGCGGGTGGGGCACAATGCAGTGGGGGCATCACTGCTTTTCACCGATGCGTGTACATCAATCATCACTGCTTTACACCGGCGCACGCACATCAGGCTTCACCACTTTGCACAGATGCAATTGGAGGAGTGGCACGAAGGAGCCATTTAGCTAGGTTGGCGCAGAAGTCTGGTGTATGGGCTTAATATGTATAGTTCGTTTATTTTCGAACATTTTAAAAGTAGCGGGTGGCCATTTTTTGCTACATTGGTGTGTGCTCTGTATTTTTCGGTATACCATTTTACTTGAATCCTAACAATTGTCTAGTTTTTCTTTCTCTCTTTTGCCACATTTCTAGCGTAGGAATTGTGTGGTTAGTAGGTATGATTTTAACTAAGTCTTGAAACATATCTCGCTCCACCCTGCCTTTCTTAGGCAACATGCAATCTTGTGTCAAAGGCAACGAAGTAGTGAATGCGAGCAGGGAAACTAATCACATTCCAGTCTAGCAGTTGTCAACCTGGTCAACACCTGCCTCAGCTGAAGTGAGACTGCCTCAGGAGATGAACTTTTCATTCTGCTCTGCTGCTATGCAGAGAAGTCAATGAGCAGGGTGCCTGCACCTCTTTGTCAACTTAATTTTGTAATTTCTTATGAACTTTTGTGCAGGAGATCCCTAGCCTGGCTCTTAGGGCGCTGCTCCTCTACGGTGTCATCTCTTTGGGTGACATGGTCATTGCTGAATGCATTGCTCCTGAATATTAATTCCTGCAACTTACATTTATTTTTGCGATTTACTTTTATTCCAACAGTTTGTGATGTCATTTCTAGCGGCTGCCATGTCAGTATCGGTGATACTTCTTTAGCATTTCCGTTTCAATTTGTCACAATCTTTGACAGGTCTATGGCAAGTGCCAGTGTACGCACAACACCAAAGGACTAAACTGCGAAAGCTGTGAGGAGTTGTACAATGACCAGCCATGGAGACCAGCCAGCGAACACGACCCCAACCCTTGCAAGCGTGAGTTACCGGTTTGCAATATTGTAGTACATGTTTTGCTTACTTTTGAGCACCGATGTTCACATACTTGCACAACTTCTTCAATCAATTTGGTATTTGATGCTCACGCAGAATAGATATCGGTAGGCACCAACCTTACCTCGGTAAAGAAAACGGGGCTGTAGACTAGGGTAAAATGTGGTAGCTTTTCGATGTGGCATCTATGAAGGACATATTCCGTCGATTGAATCGAGACAAACCTCATGACTTCATTCGGTCTACAATTGTAGCAGAACAAGCCTATCTTGCCTTTCTGTTCCTAGCCAAATGCTGTTCTTTCCTTTCCGGCATCCCATTGGCACGACGAACACGCTTATCCCCAAAGGGCTGCCGCTTTTGTTCAGTGTTGTCTTCTTCACTGCACTTCTTTCTCTTGCATGGCATCGTGAAGATGACGATAACACTTCTAGGAAGCGTATAACTTGTGTCATAGGCCGCTTTTGAACGTCTGCGAAAGCTGTGGAATTTCTGCACAATCGAAGGTGAGGAGCTCCCAGGCAAGAGCTCCTTGCCTTTGATTGTGCCGTAGCTGCTCAAGCCCTCGTGCGGTGCGAGCAAAATTCGAAGCCACCCGCTCACGCCACAGGCAGGCTTCGCGGTGTTGGTCACTGAAAGCGATGTTGCATTTAGTAACCACGGTTCAACAATGTTTCAACGAGTCTCCTTTTTGGCAACAATAAAGAACAAAAACTTCCCTTGGAGCACTGATTGGGCGTGGAACTCACAATTTCGGGTTCCTGGGTTCGATTCCCCTCGAGGGACGTTTGGAATTTAGTTATACCTTCTCAATTCATCCACTTATCACACTCTCGGGCATGCGCATTTGTTTTGTGTAACAATGCAGAATTTTTGCAGGAAGGCTGCCAAACGAAATGCTACTGCATTTAATAAACCCTGAAGTGTTTCAGGAGCAACACTCACCGTGCTCACCACCGAGGCACTTTGAAAAAGATGAATATCGTAGTTCATTTCAAAGCGAATATTGAATGGCGTATTATTCAAAAATGCTATTTGAAAATTCAAATGTTCACACAATCGTAAAATCTTATATCCCACACGTGCCGATCCTCCCACTCGTTCCAGAGTGCAACTGCAACGGCCACGCCAGCCGGTGCCACTTCGACGCAGCCGTGTGGGAACGGTCGGGGCGGGTGAGCGGCGGCGTCTGCGATGACTGCCGGGACAACACGATGGGGCTCAACTGCGAGCAGTGCGTGCCCTTCTACTACAAGGACCCCCAACGGGACCCCTCAGATCCCTATGCCTGCCAGCGTGAGTGCCTCTGTTGTGCAGAGTGGGGCAAAACCCCTTCTCTGTCTTGCGCAATTTTTTTTAGCTAATGCAAACAACTTTATTTTTGAAAATTTTGTAGGTTGTGGGCTTCGGAAATATTTTGTGGGCACCACATTTTGCGATTGGAAATGGTGTGCTATGCATTCATTAGCGGGGGTGGGGGGGGGGGGAGTGATTTATTAATGCGAGCAATTTTTCGCAACGTGTTTTTGAGTCACCAAAATTAGAACCTTGCAAAATTTAAGTCTTTAGCAGTATGTGAGGACTACAAATCTCCGTAATATTACCTCAAACTTGGAGATAGACATCTATCATTTGTGCAATAGCGACTCCAGTTATTACTAATTTAAATGCAAAACATGTTGTAGGGCTGGTTCCTAATGTCGCGAAAAACCGCTGCACACCACTAAATTTTAGTGAGACCCGTGGTGGCTAAATTTATCAGACAAGGCATTGCCTGCAAATTTGGCTGAAATAATAAATTATTACTACTTAACAGTAATTAATTATTTACAGGGAGGGAAATATATGGTCCTTCTACTGCTCAATCTGTGTCTCCTGACTTTATCCATTGTATCAAAGTACTTTTTGAAGAGGGCACATGAGCCTAAATTTCAAATTTTTTTGAAAAAATTCATTTTTCAATTTTAAGGTTTTCTGTTTTAGAAACCAATTGTACGCCCTTACACTAAATTTGATAACCATATGCCCAATAGTTACTTTGATCTAAAATATTTTCAACACATTGTGAGGCAGTAACAAAGTAAAGGAGTTCAATGTTTGAATGCATTTTTCTCAGTTCCACTTTTTGCTGTAAATTTCATACGAAGGAATCTTTTGTGCGAAGGTGAAAGTATTCTGATACCACAGTCAACATGTTCCTGAGCTGAAATTTACTAGGGAATCGGGCTATCTACTTTATTTTGTTTTAAGATGAAGTCCTCAGTGATAAAAAGCCTAGTTTTCAAATGTTGACATAGGACAGATTTGCATCTCATGTTTTGAGGTAACAACTCTTCCTGAAATATTTACATTAGAGTTATTAAAACTAGATAGCCCGAAGTCCCATATCCCCCACTTTATATTCAAGCAGTCAAAAGGGTGCTTAATAGCTTCATTTGCATATCATAGATTTCTTAAGGAAGAGTGCCACATCAACTTATGCAGGTATGTAAATTTGTCTTAGAGAGCTGAGAGTTTGCACAGTACACATGCGTCTGAAGTTTAATCTCCCCTTCGAATTTCATTCCGATCACTTGAGTAGTTTAGAAGTTCAATCTCTAGCCAGTGTCCCCCTTAAATGCGTTTCGTCCTTGCCCCTTGCTGGTCGACTGCTCAGAGCCAGTCGTGAGTTTGTACCCAGATTGCAACATCCGAATCCTGCCAAATACCGAGCAAGCACCCACCCAAAATTTGAAGATAACCTAGAAAAGACCGGGTATAGGTTGCTTGTTAGGTCAACAAATACAAACCAGGGCAGCATTTCTGTAGTGTTTCGCTTCCGACTACGTAGAAATGTGATAGCAAGCGTACGAGTTTTGCCATAGACCCCTTTCAAAAGCGTGTCCTCTGTTGGAAGCTGCGTAATTTCTGCGCAATGGCACACATAAGCGTGAGCTCCTCGCGTCGGATCGTGCATGGGCCAGATGAGCCTTCATGCAGCGAAAGCAAAACTCGAAGCTACCCGCGCCTGCTACTTGCACGTTTCGCAGTGTTGGTTGGCAAAAGGAAGGTTATTTGCGACTTCGGCATGATATGTGCTTTGCTTATTTTTAAAACATTTCGGAAGTAGCGGCTGGGCATTTATTGTGACCTGGACAGATGCTTGGTGTTTTACGACAGAGTTCTCAGAGTTTGATGACTACTAGAATATATAGTGTCTGTATGTCGTCACGTGGGGCAAGTTGTAAAATTGTGCTTAGTCCGGTCAAGCAGGGTTCCCTGTCTACTTGTTTGGTTTTAATTTTATGCCGTTTGTAGCAAATATTTTTCACCAATTATTGCCGACCATGATCCGAGCACCGTCCAAATATTTGCAGATTTTTTCTCTGACAATTTGGTAGTCTCAGTGTAATTTAACTCCGCTACACATTTGCAAATTCGTGAAAAAGGGGATGTGAAAACCATTTATTCGGGGTGCTTTTATTTAGGAGAGTCAACCGGAAACCGAGGATTGCCTCTTTCAGCTCTACGCGTTTAGTGCCGCTCTAGCGCTAACATTGGCAGTTTTTTTTTTTCAAAGTTGCTGCACATGATCATGTTCCTGCCGTCGTACCAAGCTCCCCTGTGCAATGCCACTGCGCATCAATGCATAATATATTTTGTGTTACCGCTGCCTGCTTGCCACTGTGTATTTCTGACTTTGGTCTTTGCCCTGGCAGCTTGCGATTGCGACCCCCGGGGCTCGCTGGACGAGGGTGTCTGTGACCCGCAAGACGACATCCAGGCCGGCTCGGTGGCCGGCCGCTGCCACTGCAAGAAGAACGTGGAGTCTCGACGCTGCGACCGCTGCAAGAGAGGCCACTTCAACTTCCAGGCGGCAAACCCCGACGGTTGCGAACGTGAGTCTGACAAAGTCCGACTACCGTAATATCCCGAGTCATCGCCCATCCCCGAGCCATCGCCCACCCCATTTTTTGGGCCAATATCAATTTCCGAAAAAACACCGAGTCATTGCCCACCCCTTCAAATACCCCAGAGCGGACTCTGCGATCCGCGAACACTCATCCTACCCGAATGACGCGGCCGCGGACCATACAGTTCGAGGACGTCCGTGACAAATTAAAACAAAGGAGGGAAAGACACTTATTTTTGTTTACCTCCGTGAGCGACCCCAAAGTGGTCGTGTATCCGTGCGAAAAGAAAATGATGGAGATAACAAAATGAGAGTTTGTTAATGTAACCGCGGAGTGTTAGGTCAAAGTCTGTCTCCGCCGAAGTAAGGTCACCGCGAACCCGCTCCTTCTTTCCGCCCGTCGCGACCGCGGTTGTGCAATGTTTTAGGCAAAGCCAACGCGTAAATAAAGCTTTGCTGGAACGCCCTACACAGTCGTTTGCAGAGCGTCCCTACCGTGCATTGATAGCCCGCCGTGCACGGACGCACGTACGTACGCACCAAACAAGAAAGTTGCGCAAGAGCTTGCAATTGACAAGGCGCCCGACTTGGCCCGACGCCAAAGTATTTGCCAACGCGACCGCCGGCTTTTCCGCTTTCCCAGCATTGCTCTTGGTCGCTTCTTTGGTCCGCTCGCTCGCACGTTGCGCCTGGTCGGTTTTTCTATTTTCTTGTAGACTTTTCTTTCTTTATTTTTTACTAACTAGGAGAACATAGTGGTGACATCCTTTCACGGAACAAACGTTCGCGCTATATGCAGATCGGCAGTGTTTCTAGCGCATATGCAAGCAACGGACTTCGCTATAGTAAAATGTTCTTTCGTGAGCATTTTTTTTTATAAAACAATGAAACTAAAACGAGTTTTGAGTTGGATGTATCTCTTGTGCATCAGCGCTAGATACGCAGAGAAAAATAGGCGGTTTTTTCCGCTTTTTTTCAAGTGTTTGTGCACACCCACCGAGACATGGCCCACCCCACTTTTTTAATGAATTTCAGGTGGTAGGGGGGTGGGCGATGACTCGGGATATTACGGTATATAGAGTTTCTACTCTCTGCCATTGTTTTTACAGCGGAGCTGTTAAGAGCTAGGTTCCCCAGGATCGTGTTTGGTACCAAAGAAATGTCGACACAAACCTACACGAACCTCTGGACAGCTACTGCCATCTATAAGCGACGGTGGCAACCAGGCAACCAGTCTGGCTGCCTGGTTGCCTAAGAGATGGTGGCAACCTTTAATAGTTGGGCGAGTTGGTGGGAATTCATCATAGGAAACAGCGCGAAAAACAGACGAGGTTGAAGAAGAAACACACGGGAAGAGTGCAGCGCACGTCACGTGTGTTTCTTCTTCGTCCTCGTCTGTTTTGCGCACTGTTTCCTACGCTCTTACCAGTTTTGGTTTGGGCTCATGGTGGGTTGTCCGCGTGCCCTTTCTTCGGGGAAAGAAGACCGGGTGCGGAAAGAGCAGCGACGTACGCAGCAGCGCAAATGGGTTCGCAACCGCCGCGTGCGTCGAGCACTTCAGATTCCCTTGCGAAAGAAGAGGAGATCGCTCGCCTGAAAAGCCACCGCCGAGAACAGAAGCTGCAGCTCCGCTGCTCTTCCTTCTTCACCAGAGTGGAAAGGCTGAAAGTTTTTTTAATAATAAAACGCTTAGTTCTGAAACTCTGGAACCTGGTTCAGATCGATAGTGCTACATTTGGGTGGAAACCAAGCGTTCGGCAACGCATAGTTTATTTTTGCGGTGGTTGCACTGTATATTTGTGATCTATGGGTGCTGTGTGCAAGTTGACAAGTGGTTGTGATGTAAATCTCGTGTTAAGCCAAGCCAGAGAGCCAAGCCTAGTTGATCCACAGAGTTAAATTTTCCTATTAATTGCAGCCAATCAGTGCGCAGCTGGGACAGACAATTTGCATGTCCTATTGCAACCTCACGGCTTTGCTGCGAAGTCGTCATGCAGTGACGGGCAGATTTATGGATGAGGCTCGAAGGGGGTATCTGCAAACAGATCTGATGTCACGATCGAAGCGTTGTCCAGATCTATTTTGTTCACCTAATAATTGCAACTTCACCTGGAACGAAACATTTCAGTTTAGAAAAGAGCTGGGGTATGTAATTTTTTTTTTTTTCGTAAAATAATTTTTATTTTGTTGTTAAATTTTGCCCCTGTGCAGTGAAAGCTGTTGTTTTTGGTGTTACTTGTTAGTGCGTTTTATATTTTATTAGAGGGCGGTAGCTTTTATTGGAGGGTGGCTGGCTTTACAAGCGATTAGAGCCAAGCTTCAACTAAGGTCTTGAAATGAGATTGTCTTCAATGGCCACCTGTGTGCACAGCCTGCAGCTGCCACGAACTGGGCACAGCCGGAGACGGCTGCAATGTCTACACGGGAGAGTGCACCTGCAAGCGCAACGTCATTGGCCGGGACTGCAACCAATGCCTGGTGCGTCACTCCCTCAGGGAAGATTCTCTGGGAAGGGCTCAGCTTGGGAGCTGATGGGAGTTGGTGAATGGGCAAAAAGAAACAAACAAGCTGGTGAATGTTTTTGAAAGAAACTTATTGCTCAGCTTCAGAAAACATTTAATAATTGGTTAATAATTATTTAATGATACAGAGCAGTGGGGACGATCTCAGCTAAAAGCCAATCTCTTCTCACTAGTGAACCAATGGAGGAGTATCTTTTATGTTGAGGTTCTGTCTCGGCCTACGGAGCACAATGTGAAGAGTTTGAACCCTGGGTAATTCCTTCCCCAGGAGTTCTCTTGTGTGCCCCTCATAGTTCCAGTTTCTTGGCTGCATAAGGTCCCAGTATTTCTACCTCTTTTTCTCTTTTGCGTTGATTGAACAAAGGAGTTAGAAAATATACAACACAAAGTATTTAAAAAGCATTGCCAGTCACATTAGTTAGATGGGATTATTATTTATTTATTTGAAAATACTGCAGCCCCACATAAGGTCATTGCAAAAGTGAAAAGAAAAAACATACATTGTATACAAACAAGCATAGACTCGCTATGGTATAACACCAACAATAACTTAATAGAGGGTCCAATAAAATCTGCTGTGTATGCTAAACTTTTGTAACGCAACAAAACCAAATTATACAAAAACAACCTATTAAACTTCCAATACAAATCTTTCAAGTTCAAGTGAACGAATGACTTTATGAATGTTGTTTCAATTATTTAAAGTTCTAGGAAAGAATGAATATTTAGTCAACTAGGGATTATTTGGGTCAAAGCATTGCTTCTATTTATAGGCCAGTGTGCAGTGTCTAAACCTAAGTAATGTCTTACTTCTGGGAAATGGAGATGTACTAGATAGTATAGCATAAGTGGTTAAGAAGCCATTGACTTTACACTGAGGGAGCTCTGGGCACTTACGCTTGCTCTTGAGTGGCCTGTATACAGCTCGAGTACCCTAAAAGCTTGATCTTGATCGGCCAGTGCACAGCCCAAGTTGTATCCTGAAAGCTTGTTCTTGATTGGCTGGTGTACTGGTGAAGTAATACCCTGTAAGCTCGCTGTTAATTGGCTGGTGTACAGCCCAAGTGTCCTAAAAGCTTTCTCTAGATTAACCGGTGTACAGCCAAAATAACACTCTATAAGCTTGCTGTTGGTTGACCGGAAAACGGCCCAAGTACCCTGCAAGCTTGCTCTAAGTTGGCTGGTGTGCTGCCCCAGTAATACCCTGTAATCTGCTGTTGGTTTGCCGGTGTATAGCCCAAGAACCCTGAAAGCTTTTTTTTGATTGGCTAGTATGCAACCAGAGTACTATGAAAGCTTGCTCGTGATTGGTTGGTGTACAGCCCAGACACTATAGAAGCTTGCTCTTGATTGGCCAGTGTACAGCCCAATACTATAAAGACTTGCTCTCTATTGGCCGGTGTACAGCCTGAGTACTATGAAAGCTTGCTCTTGATTGGCTGGTGTACAGCCCAGACACTATAAAAGCTTGCTCTTGATTGGCCAGTGTACAGCCCAATACTATGAAGACTTGCTCTCTATTGGCCGGTGTACAACCTGAGTACTATGAAAGCTTGCTCTTGATTGGCTGGTGTACAGCCCAAACACCATAAAAGCTTGCTCTTGATTGGCCAGTGTACAGCTGGAATACTATAAAAGCTTACTCTTGATTGGCCTGTATGCAGCCTGTGTACTTTGAAAACTTGCTCTTGATTGGCTGGTGTACAACCCAAACACTATAAAAGCTTGCTCTTGATTGGCCAGTGTATAGCCCGAATGTTAAAAGCTTGCTCTCGATTGGCCGGCGCGCAGCCCGAGTACTGGGGGCTTGGCAACGACGAAGACGGGTGCAAGCCCTGCGACTGTGACCCCGGAGGCGCCTACGAGAACAGCTGCGACGTGGTGACTGGCCAGTGCCGCTGCCGCCCCAGTGTCCAGGGTCGCCGCTGTGACCAGCCGGACACGGGCTTCTTCGTCGGCAACATGGACTACATGGTCTACGAGGCCGAACTGGCCAAAGCCAGCCCGGTGAGGCTGTGTAGAAGTGGGGGTGAAGACGTGGCCCTCCCCTCTTAAATCTAGGCTTTCTATACGGACGAAACACAAACTTCAGCACAAACTCATTTCCAAGCTTGCTTCTTTGTTTGCTCCGTGTTCCATGTCGGTGTATTCAGCGAATCGGAGCTCCAATTCTCTGAATCGGTGCTCGAGCGCTTTCGCGCAGGAAGCAACTATGGCCGGCGTAGTCACTCCCTGCTTGAAAGTGCTCGAGCACCGATTCGGCGTATCATCGCCACTCAATGATGATGATCGGCCCCGCCGGCACCTCCACGGGGAAGAGGAAGGCAACCTCCTTAAAACAAAAGCGTATCATTCTTGACGAAGTGCACATAAATATAAAAAATGCTGTCCACCGCCAGTATCCTCCATGGCGGCTATCACAGCTGTCGACACGGTCCGTATGTAACTCGCAAGATCTTCCCTCAATCGGAGCTTCTTCTCGTAGTTGATGAGAAGCGGCTCCGATCTTGCAGAAAGTGCACGCACGCGGAAAAGTCTCGATCGCTTTCTACAGGCACAATAAGCATGGGCCTGGCCGACCCATACTATCTTTTTTTTGCGTGTTAAAAATTTATGGAGTCCAGATATAACAAAGAAGCAGATACAGCAAAGTGATTCCCGTTGACTTTGTTATAACCGGTCTCGCAGCACCAGCATTTTTAGTTAAGAGATATCCCTCTCTGCAAAAACTGGCAAAAAATTTTTCCCGTCGATTAAAATTTTTATGTTTACTATTGAACAAAACTTTAAGGCAATTCATTATGCGAGTAATAGAATGTTTTTGTGTTATATTCGTTGGCCCCGTTTTACTGATATTGCTCCGTATTGACTGTCCCTTTAAAGTGCAAGATATTGTAAGTTTGTGATTCTTAGGCAGATCAATGAATTTGCGTGGTGCAGTGTTTCTGGAGGATAGCTACAAAAAGATGACAGTAATCACATTTTCAGAAAACAGACTTTGCTTGCACTTTGTTTGGTTTTCAGTTCGTTCTGTTATGACATTTGTCCTTTCTATTGCATTTCACAGGACTGCCAAGTCCTGGTGCGAGAGCCATACGCCGAGCGGGAAGCCACCTGGACCGGTCTTGGGTTCATGCAAGTTCACGAGGACTCCTACCTGGAGTTTGATGTGACGGACGTTCCTACCTCTATGGAGTACGACATCGTCTTCCGCTACGAGCCCAAGGTGAACTCGGCCCCTACGTGGCGATATACTTGTAAACAGCTTGGCAGTAGTATTTCACTAACTTTCCTGAGCTAAAGGTTCGAAAACCCGCAAGGCCCATTTAGTGGGCAACCCGCAAGGCCCATTTAGTGAACAATCGAGCATTTTCTGAAAGGACAAAAACTAAATTATTGTTAATGTTAACCTTGTCATAAGCGCTTTGTCATCATATCTGCCTCCTCTGGTTTACTATACAAGAAAACTGTTTATGGCCTCTTGAAGCGTGTGTTCTGTTAGGTTGGCGGAGAAAGAACCAGACACATCTGCAGGCCAAAGGGCCACGTAGGAGAATACACTTTTATCTCGTCACTTTCTACCAGCTGGCGGCTGAGGCTAGCCGGTAGGTGGTGGGATGCTTCATACCACATTTCCCTCTTCCAGAAAGAGTGCATGTGCGATATAAGCTCTGCTATAAACCACACATTCCGAAACCAAAAGCCTGGTAACTTGCCCACCAATAATCATTATTTGTACCATGCTGACAGTTAATGCTGTCTTCTATTAATGACATTCTTTCATCTCTCTGGACTAGAGTTCATCCAAGTGCCTGCACTATTAAAGGGACACTGACAGGGTTTTTATGCTTGTCAAGGTTTTTATTTGTACATGACACTCGAGAGCCCAACTACCCAGAAAACAACTCGAAATTCGTTTTCTTTTGACCAAAAACAGCCGGTCGAGAACTGGTTGGTTGGAGTTGCGCTTACTCTCTTCTCCCTGGTCACGCGCTGTTTTCTGTAATTTAGGCACAATCACCAAATATAATCAAAGTCGTGGGTCATCGAAAGCGCACACACAATATTAAAAATAGAAAAGAAATATGATACCCCTTTTTTTGTGGCTTCTGAAAAGCAGCTAATGCATCAATTAGGAAAAAAAAAGTATTGCAGCCACGTTGATTTCCGCCACCTCTCTCCTCCCCTATATTTCTTCTTCCTCCCCAGTCTAGTTTCGGTATCGGTTTCGAGCAGTTGCGTTTTTTGACTTTATTAAGAATATACATGACGTTGGAGCAAAATATTGAATGGGTAGTCTTCTGACACCATTAAATACAAAAAAATAAAAAAATAAATTTTGGGGTTGTCAGTGTCTTTTTAAGGCTGGCTAAAACATTTACATTTGAGTGCGACTGACTGCGTAATGACTTTTTGCAGTCCACCATTACGCATTGTGCGAACTTTGGTTGTCATGGCAACCATTTTGTAGGGAGCGATCAAAATCACTTATTACTTAGCTGGTCGCACTTTAGTCATGCTGATCCAAGTGAAACAAGTAAACAACGATACTTTTCTTCTTGCAGCTGGCTCATGGCTGGGATGAAGCGATTGTCACCATCGACCGTCAGGGCCCCGTCGATCCTTCTGGGCCATGCGCTAACGTCATCTCGCAGGACAACAGACAAGTGATCAGCTTTCCTGCTAGTGAGTGTGCATTGTTCGGTTCAACTGATCACTATTCAGAGTTGAAGGTTTGATTCCCACAGCTCTCATGCTTTTGTTTAACCACTTTTCTATGACGCACATTGAAGATGTCCAGTTAACTTTTGTATTGCACTGGAAAAAGTGCCTCCAAGCAGCCATGTTTTTCGAGGAAACTGAATTCAAATTCCCTAGCCATCCATACAGCAAATTTGAACTGGGAAAGTGCAGATATTTTTTATATCCTAGTCAGTACCCTGATTATCCTAGTTGTGCTTCAGAGGTTATATGGTGATGCTTCCCTGCAATGCTTGGGCACACTTTTTCAAATGTCCCGCTCACACTCTGAGCGGGCACTCTTCAGCGTTATGCTTTTACCGAATCTGGTGATAATCTTGTATTTTTACTAGTTTTTATTATTTTTATAAAGTAAACTTTCGTTAAATCGACCTCGACGGGACCTGTAAATTTGGTTGAATTTTCCGAATGATATCGAATTGAAAAAAAAAAGGACAGAAAAACGGTTAAAATTAAACTTCCTTTTATTGTCCAAAGTACTTCCGGATGGTTTGCTGCCGTCTGCGCTTAAAACGCGTGTCCAAAAGCGTGCTCCAGCTTAACTAAACGTCGCGCCCCCAAAAAAATGCTCACAATAAAAAAAAAAAAATAATGAATAAAAAAAACAAAAAAAGCAAGTTTTACGAGTCGACTGTGGCGCCGGGCAGCCGACCATTGGTGGCAGAGAAAATTAACAACAACAACAACAAAAAAAAAAAAAGAATTTTGCGCTTTCTGGCACGCAAGATGGACCGCACACGATGCTACAGAAAAGCCCTTTGAGAGCGCGCGCTGTCTCCACGCCCGACCGACCATGTGCTATGCTCTCCACGCCAGATTGGTTGCGCTGGCTGGAGTCATTCGCTACGCTTCATCTCAACGGCGTAGAGGAGCAGGCGCATATTTGCCCACGTTCGGCTTTGCAGCAAAGGGCCCCTGTTTCGCCGTAGGTTGGTGGTTTTTCTGCCGTGGTGCCGTGCAATGTGAGGCCGCGCACATTCGCTCGGGATGAATTATCCGATGCGGAGTCTTCCCGAGTTCAAACTATCAAACTTTTCCCCCCATAGAAATGTATGGGTGCTCGCCGGGACTTTTGAACACGATCAAATTAGACGAAAAGTCGAATTAACCGAGGTCGAACTAACGAAAGTTTACTGTATTTCTTGCACAATACAGTACAGCCCACTTATAATGAGCTCGGAAATATCAAAATAAAGAATATAACAAACTAAGTTTAATTTTCCGTTACCGTTTGTATGCTTGCAATGCAATATGAGCCCGTTTTAACGGGAAACCTCGGGAGGTCCGCCACAGATATAACGACAAAACAACTACAAAAGGATACTCAAATTAAATTTAAAGAAAGCTATTTACGGTACCGTAATATCCCGAGAGATAGCCCACCTAAAATTGAGAGATTTGCTAGAAATAAGGAGTGGGCTACCTTCGGTGTGGAATCAAGAAAAGTTGGAAAAATGCTATTTTTAGATTATGTGTCGCTGCCAAACTCGTTATCATGGTGAGAGGCATTGAAGCGAAGATGATGGTACTTCCCAGTCAGCAATGTTCACTTTATCCCGCCATAGCTAACTTGACACATTTACACAGAGATCATCATTGATCCGACCACTATGATGACTAGGAGTGGGTTATCTTTCCGTGTTTAAAAGAAAATAGCAAATCAAACTAAACAGGGGGGTGGGGTTATTTTTCAAGGATGGGGCATCTCTCGGGATTTTACGGTATATTTATAGAAACTAAGCACAAAAACTAACCGCTGCGTTCCGATAGTGCAGCTAATTTGCCCGCCGCACTTTGTGCTAGCGAGGCAGGAACTCGCTCTGGTTGGCAAGCTCGCCTTGTCTGCATTACGCATGACGTGCACAGCTGTGCACGTCATGCGGAAAATTTCGGGTTTTTGCCATTTCTGCAGTTTCCATTCTGCGTTTTCCTGGCTGTGTTCCAAAATTTACTTGAATGGATCCTGTTACTCTGGCAGATCATGTTGCACGACAACACAAATAGAGCAAATGAGAACAACACTGGACGCAAGTAGGTTAGAAGATTGGTGGAAATTATCTAGGGAAAATTGAGTGATGCACAACTAACTAGCACAAATGGGAACAGGCGGGACAGAGGAAAATTGGGACTCCCTCCCGCGTGGCTCCGGCCCAAAGTCTCAACCCTGTCTCTCAGTGGGTCCGGTGCTGGGCTAATGCTGACAATGTTTGACCAGAGGAAAATTGGCGACTCCCTCGCTGAGTAAAAGAGGCGGGGGGTGATGTTTTTTAGGTTTTTTTTGCCTGATCCCCCAAAGGTCATCCTGGTGATATCCCACACTGCCTGGTGATAGTTAGGGGGAGAAAATTGGCTCATAAGGGCGAGAGGGATCATATGGTTGTCTTTCTTAGACTTAGGCTAGGTGGTGCAAGCTATCGCCCGTTACAAAGGTTATAGTCATTAGCATCCATCCATCCTTCAAATGCCAAGGTACAGAACCTTCATCCTAGAGTAAGGTTGACTAAAGTATGGAACATGGCCCTTGTCTTTCGGCCCACCATCTTGCGTTGTGAGCGTGTATCCCACGCATCCTTATTCCTCTTTTGCTTCTCGCCGACCAATGACTACACACTCCTCTCGAATCGCTCACCACACCTTCCGGACTTGACCACCTCACTTGTTTCTCTCTCCGACGACGGGCCTACTCAAAAGTTTCTCTTGGCAAAGACTGAGTCGCCCACCACACACTAGGACTACTGAGCTTTATCCCACTGAATCTATTGCTGCCAACTGTGTTTGTCTCTGGATCTTGTAAAAGACACCAGTCTCCGGTCCAGTCGGATGCGGCGGCGGCTAGCGAAGGCGACGAGGATAATGACGACTCCGCCAGGAAGTTGGTGTTTGCCGGAACGGCTTTTGCCGCGGTGGATACCCTCCAAGGCTACTTCGGTGGTGCCAACCAGGCTGAGCTCGAACGAAGCCTTTTTCCACACTTCGAGTTAATTTAGCCAGTAATCGCAAAGGCATACGTGGTGCATACAGTTGCGAAATGATGGCTACTTTGGAGTGCATTAAAATCTCCTGCTAAATGAGCTTTTCTTTTTTTTTTTAATGCAAAGTTGTTTATGGCTAGGGTTCCGTGGATTTTTCACGTGCGTCAACAAAAACTCAGGTCTCGAATTTGATGCGAAATCGCTTCATTCTGTGCAAAAGCTTGTATGTCTCATCAACTGGATGTGAATTTTCGGTAGATTAATTAACAATAGGCACCGTTTTCAAGGTCAGTAGACTCTCAAGTAGATAATAAAGGTTTCTCAAAGATTTGCCACTGTGCGACCCGCATCGGCCATGTCTACGCCATCGTTCCAAGCACTGGCGTGCCTAGTTTCCTTTCCTTCCGCTTTTCCAGGGTGGCGGTCCGGTCGGAAAGTAGAAAATTCTGTGTCACGTCTGTGTTGTGTGCTAAACAGCATCGCTGGTCATCCACCTCTGCAAAGTAAAATAGCAGATTCTTTTTTTTTTCTTTTTTTTTTGAAGTCCATATGTAACAAAATATTAATATAGCAAACTGAATTCAGATTCTTGTGGAGTTTGTTATAAGCGGGCTGTACTGTATAATACAACTATATTTTCTATGATGTGAATAAGATGAGAGCTAAGGTCTTTATCATCACCACTGAAACCATCAAACTTTGTCATAACAGTTTCTTCAAATATTTTTAATGCTTCGCAGTTTACATGACGAACTACTGTTTGTGACATATCCCTTTCTTCAGAATTATTTTATCAAAATTGACGGCTCTCACGTGGCGAGGGCATGTTTCTCAGCATGCGTGGCTCATGACAGCAAGGTCACAATGTGCGATTGTTATGTGGCCCTTGCCAGGTGACCGATACGTGGTTGTCGCTCCGCCCGTCTGCCTGGAGAAGGGGCGTCGTTACAAGGTCCGGATCACCTTCAAGCAATACGACCGCATCGTGGACACGCCGTCGGCATCCATTCTCATCGACTCGGTACGTTTCGGGAAACAATCGTAGCATCTCTTTGATGGGGGAAATTATTGCGACGTTCTCATACCTGTTTGGGTAAAGAATTGCACATCTGATTCATTGGATAATAGTTTGAGCATTTTAATTCCCTAGAAAAATGGCTGTGCAGGACGGAAAGGTAATTTAATAAGCCAAAGGCATACATCCCTGTAGCAAGGTGCAGCATAGGGACAAAGGGTAGACATTGCCGTGTCTTCCCCTTGTTTATGTGGCCTTCTTGCGGTGTTTCATCTGCTCTCATACATCCCTGGTTTAGACAGCACACCTGCATCGAATACCTAGTGTAGAATGAAGGAGAAAGTAAATAATGTAATTTAAAACGTCTTCCAAGCTTATAAAGCACTATGATGCCAAACAACCTCGGACCGGGACAAGGAAACTCAAAATGTCTAAAAAAAAAAGAAAAATGCACACAAAAAAAGAAAATATTTTAAGCTCAGCTACTACATTTACCATTATTTCCAATATACAAGTTGCGAGGTTGTGTAAGTTGCGCCTCCTATAAATGGGTGACACAGAAACAATAAGTTGCACTTTTGTGCGAGTTCCACTTGCATATTTCTATTTGGTTCGTGCGACGAAACTGCATTGACAATTAGCCTGCATCTGTGTGTTGCGATCGCAATATATTCACGAACGGGAGCCAATTTCAACATTGTCATCAATTAATCGAACAACAAATATAACCCCGTGGTAAATTTGCAGAGCTAATGTCTATATTTGAAGAAAAAAATACATATAGATTCAACCATTATACAACACACAGACGGAAATTTCGTAAAAAAAAAAGTTGCGCGGACACGATTACGCGACGTGATGCGAATAGACAGCGTCAGCTGGCGTGACATATCAATGATATTGCCTCCTGATTGACTGGAAAATTCCGGAGGTGTTGCGTCATGCGATGTCTTGCGTAGACCACAAACACATTCTCGCAGACGCTCTGCACAAATTGCTCGGTCGCACCGGCGTGTCCATTTTTCGCTCGGTAACATTCTCTTCTACATGCTGCTTCACGTTCACACACTGGATGACCTTGATGTCTAATACGTTCCATCCTAACACCCATGGGGAGACCATTGGTGCCTACGCATTCACGCTGTCGAGCAGCCGCCGCTTCGGCCGCCCCATTCTTGCACGCAAAGGCTTAGAGTTCCGAGGGAACGGGCAACTGAAGCCGAGAAAGAGCAGGTGGCGAGGAGCGCGATCGCACGACCCCCAGCCCAATCGAGATCGGCCGGACGCGCCGCACCTCAGCCGCAACTATTATCGGCGAAAGGGCGAGGGTATCACGATTTACTCGCCCTCTCTGGGTGCCAAAGCCACTCGCGATAAATGCACGCATACTCTATTCGTTTTCGGCAACACAACACTCGCCGGTACAGCCGACGCTGTAAAATTGAAACTGCAGACCAAAACCTGCCGTATTTAGTTACCCTCCTATATAACTGAACATTTTAGTTTTGAATGCGAAAGCATTAACTGTCTCATGGAGCGAGCCCACGTCATCAGCTTTGAAACCATGCCAAACGGATCTTCAATCCTTCTCCAAATCAAGCCAGCTCTCAGCTATGAAACTGTAACCACGCTCAAAGCTAGCCACGGCACCTTCACCGCTTCAATCCCATTGGCTAACGCGCGTCGACCAGGCTCCCATTCGCCGGACACGCAGCACCATGGGTGGCCGGTGGTCGAAACTGACGCTGCGCGTCAGCTTCAACGACCAACAAACCTCATGGCACTGCGTGTCCATCAGCAACAGGTCAGCACCAGTCAGCGCGCCAACATGCGTAGAGCAAGGATGATGTACATGTTTTTGCATTCATTACTCGCAGGGAGTGCTTAGGTGTACCTCAATCTTTTATTTTTTTAGGGTTTTGTATTTTCTAAGTGGAGAATACAAGTGGTGAGTTACCTTCTTTATATAACTGGACGTTTTCGTTTTGTATTTTTTTATGTTTTTGTAGCTTTTTAAGTGGAAAGTACAAGTGGTGCGCAAATGTATGTCGACCCATTGTGTAGTTTGACGACGACATTGAGAAGCATGTCCAGTTCCAAAACGGTGTGTCAGTTTAGCATCACCCATCGTAGCATGTGTTAGGGGATCGGTGGCAAGAAAGCTTACTTTACTTTACGGAAGCGAGCAGCAAGTTCATCGCCTCCAAACTAAAAGGACGTTCGGATAAAGCGCCTTGTACGATTCAACCTCGGCGGTATGCCCGCTTTTCAGATGGTGCTCCTTCCCCACATCAACGCCATCCCTTTCTTCCACGGAACTCCTGCCAACGAGTACCGCAGGGATGAGTTTGAGCGGTTCCGATGCGGCCAGGCGTTCTACACGGTCCGCAGGGGTTCCTCCTCCGTGCCGGACATTTGCAAGAAGTACCTCTACAGCATTGGCTTCTACGTCTACGGAGGGGCCCACGGTGAGACCCGACGAGGCCAGAACATTACTTTGTCTTAATGGACCTTTTTCGAAAGTGCGCGCCCCCTAGCGGCTGCTGCGACAATTGTCCGAGTCCGCTGTTGCTCGGGCATGCACTCGGAGCAAGTACGGTGCGATCCACTTATAACGATTAACTGCTTATAACGATCAGTTTCTAGAGTTTCTAGACTAGAAACAATGAGTTTCTAGTCCAGATACAATGATAATCGGTTGTAACGATTGGATTTTCGGGTTTTCTCATTATCGTTATAAGTGGACTACACTGTACTGGACACGGAGCTGGACACAGAGACCGAGTCATTCTTCGGTGCGAACCCGGCTCGTACAGCGTCGGCGTTTTGCGAGGACTCGGATAGAGTCGCGCTCTTAGTTCCCGAGAAATGGCGACCACCGATGTAGCTTGATGGGGTTTTGAAGAGGGCCTATTCCGATTTGCTGCTTTTAGGGAGCCGCTGTCTCCTGAATTTGAGTCGTATATTCTCACTGCGTTCACCACTAAGTTGACAGGGTGGCGGAAGCTACGTGCTCGCCGGATCAATCACCCGCCTGCCCCTCCCGCCAGCCGCCTGCGAGTATGTGCGAGGGGCGCAATCACGCAGTTCGAAGATTGGCCGGCCCAACGACCGCGTAGTGTCTGCCCCTTTGTCAGCTCGGCGGGGAAGAGAATTCAGTTGCTGCCTTTCTGGCTGTTTTTATCGTAGCGCCGACAAACGGAGACATTTGATAGTCTTACAAATGGGTTGCAGCTCATTGTTTTCATGATTGTACTGAGCTGCATCTTAAGAATGTGTTAATAGAATTTGCACTTAAAAGGACCCCGCATTAATATGTCGTGTGTTGTGCTCTGTCCTATTTGTTTATTCATCTGCGCGTAAAATAAAAAAGGATTTTTTGTCGTACTGTTTACTTCAGTGGCTGCGTGCACACTGCTCAGAACCTCGAGCATGAAAGATAAGCGTAAACTATGGCACTTTTTTAAGTACGCTAGAATGTGGGAGTAATTTGGGGTATGCTGCAATCCCGGCAACCTGGAACAACGAGCAAAACGATAGCTGGGAAACAAAATTCTAATGAAAGCGACAACCCCAGTGTTCGCATTCTTTATCGGTGTTCACACTCTCTCTTAGCTAAGTCGGTTTTGTTTCTTTTCATTCTCACTGTTTACCTTTTGAGAAGATGCCTCACGAATTAAGTTAGCTCGTTTCAAGCTCTGCATCCTCGCTACTTTTTCTCAGATTGTCCCGTGCATATTCACTCCGCAGTACCGATTTTGTCCAGTTCAGTGTGGTGATTGTTGGACGTGCACTCTTGCGTGCTGCGCACATTGCAGACTGCAGGTGCGATGCCCAGGGGTCTCACAGCAGCGTGTGCAACACCCTGGGAGGCCAGTGCCAGTGCAAAGCCAACGTGGTCGGACGCAACTGCGACCGCTGCGCCCCCGGAACCTACGGCTTCGGCCCTGGAGGATGCAGGCGTAAGTCTGCCCTCTTTGCAGTTACAGCGGGTTGCCAGCGCGGTTGACCACGGTCGGAGATTCATCCTTTCGGGGTCCACCGATTGCATTCGCAGTCTTAGGATTTCTCGGCACGGTAAACACCTGCACCCAGGCGATGAGTTAATGAACTCCACATCGAATGTGACCTTTTCTCGGTCCGGGGGTTGTCTTACTCCGTTGAAGTTGCAGGAAGTTACAAAGTCACAAAACCGCTGTTTTGTATGGGAGGCATACGAGTGAGTCGTTTAATAAACCTAGTGCTAACAGCCTGACGACGGAATACCGTATTTACTCGCAGAATGAACGCACTTTTTTTTCCGAAAAATTGATGCAAAGTTAGGGGGGGCGTTCATTACGCGAAGTAAAATTTTTGTGTCCATATTTACTCGCATAATGAACGGACCTTTTATCCTGAAAAATCGAAGCAACTTCTTATCTCTTTGCGCGCGGCGCCCGACCCCGTAACCAAACTAAGCTGTGCAAAAAAAGAAAAAAACTCCTCTTTGTTTTCTTTCTTCTAGTCCCTCCGTTTTTTTTGTTTTTTTTGTTGTTGCCGCCTTTCCCGAGCTCATTTGTTTGCTTAGGCGAGGGCTCTCCGCTAATCTTTCTTATCTCCTTGCGAGCGGCGCACGACCCCCCGTAACCAAATTGCGCTGTGCAAAAAAAGAAAAAAAAAAAAAAAAGCTCTTTTTTTTTTTTATTTCCTTGGGGTTTTTTTTTTTCTGCCGCCTTTCGCAAGCTGCTTCGTTTGCTTAGAGGGCTTCTCCGCTCCTCTTTCTTACCTCCTTGCGCGCGGCGCGCGACCCGCTTAACCAAACTGCGCTGTGCAAAAAAAAAAAAAAAGAGCTTTTTTTTGTTTTTGTTTTCTCTTAGTTCCGCGGGGTTTTTTTTTCTTTTCTTTTTGCCGCCTTTCGCAAGCTGCTTTGTTCGCTTAGAGCGCTTCTCCGTTTCTCTTTCCTACCTCCTTGCGCGCGGCGGCGCGCGAACCCAAAGTCCAGACTGCGTTGTGCAAAAAAAAAGCTTTTCCATGGTTGTTTTTTTTTTTGCTTCCGTTGGATCTTTGCCAATTCTTTTTAACACGTTTTGCAAGGCGCTTTGTTCGCTCACGCTGCCCATGCATTCGCGACCTCGCTGCACCGGGACAGAGAAGTGCGTTCATTTCGCGCGCGTGGGGGAGGGGGTCAAAATTTTGACGTCGGAGTTGGGGGTGCGTTTATTGCGCGAGTGAAAGAAAAAGTCGAAATTTTGAGAGCCGACTTGGGGGGTGCGTTCATTACGCGAGTGCGTTCATTGTGCGAGTAAATACGTAGCTTAGAAAATGAACCGAGAAGTTAGACGAGATGCTTTAAGGGTGCAGTGGGTAACTCCCTACCTGACTGTAGTAACTCACTGGTTTCCACTTTGTTATTATTTTTATGATGCAGTTCAGTTTTCATAATGTGGTGGAGAGCTTGCACTGAGTGCTTTGCAGCAGACCTGACTTGGTTAGGAAATAAAACTTTTGGAGTAGACGGCACTCTAAATTGTTTAGGCATTTATTTTCTTCGAGGACAGGGACGAGTGTAAGGAAGTAAACAGGATGAGTGCAATGAAGAACAGAGGTAGGAAATAAGCATGTTTCACCTACTCTTTCTATTTCTTCCAGATATCCTTTATTTTTAGTTGAAATAATCTGTTAGTTTCAAGCCAGTAGTAATTATGTCTTCTACTTGTTCTGTAAAGAGTGGTTGCTTATTTTGCCAGGAGTGTATGCTCTGTATTTTATGGTAATGCTCATGTACTAACTAATCAATTCATCCCGTCGAACTGCACCCGATAAATCAAAATGTTGTACCAACTTTTCAAAAACATTTTAGAAGCCTTTTTTACGTCACACACAATTTTCGTGCCACTCGTACAGGGCAGCAACTTCTCGTGTGCGTTCGACTGCATCTAGAAGGCATAAAGTAGCTTCAAAACCTCCAAAGCTTACCCCGCAGAGCAATGTGGCAAGAATGAGACCTTTGCAAGTGCATCGCAGAGATGAAGTAGAAGATACGCAATGATATAAGCACATTGTGAATGGATTACTTTAATTTAAAAGAATACAGACAAGAAGGACAAAAAAAAAAAATAGAGTGGGCATCTTTTTTTTTTGCGTTTTTATTTTTTGAAATAAAAGTAGAAGGATCTGCTCAAGATCCTTTAAAATTATTTCAAAACAGCCAAACAGGTTGAGTGGCCAAGGCGCATTCTAGAAAACACGAGTTCTCAAACTGGGTGTTCCAAAGAGAGATTTACAGGGTTTCTTCACCGCAAAAATGAACTATGCACCGTCGAATGCCCATCCTCCTCCCAAATGTAGGACCAGCAGTCCAAACCAGATGCCAAAGTTTCAGAACAAACCGCTATCTCCATAAAAAATTGTAAAAGTGATTTTTTGAAATTTTTAATCGTAAATTGGTGGCTGACGGGCTCTCAAATACTTGGATGGAGCTGAGTGGCACCAGTAACCAGAGACGGGAAAAACGGTCCAGTTTCCTATTAAAATCTTTAAGAAAATCGCAGCTTTTTTTTATTGGGATAACAATTAGTTCTGAAACTTTGGCATCTGGATTCGGACTGCTAGCGGTACATTTGGGTAGGAAATGGGCGTTCAGAAATGCATAATTTATTGTTGCGACAACAAAAAATTGAAAGTTGTTTACAAATCTCTGTAACGCGAAGTTAGAGCGCAGCTCTTGAGGAGGAGGAGGGGAGGGTATGGAGGAGAGGGTATGCCCCTCCTCCTCCTTCCATCTTCCCCCTCCTCCTCCTCCTCTGTACCTTCCCCTCCTCCTCCTTCCATCTGCACGTGACATTAGTTATCCCACTAAATCTAGCAGTGAAACTGAATTGGTGTTGAGGTCCCATGACGTCAATTTCCCTCTACACCTGTCTGAGAAACTGAGCTATATTTAGCGGAAAATTTAATGTCACATGATCTTAATACCAATTCGGTTTCCCCGCTTAATTTAGTGGCGAAAAAGGCGTCACATGACTTGGTGACACGTCACCTTTTCATAGGTGACGTGACACCAAGTCACGTCACCTAGCTAGGGCAACAAATTATTCTGTGATCTGCTTTGCGTTACCAAACTTAGTGGCACCGGTGGATGGGAGAGTTCAGTTAGCGAAGGTTCGGTGTTAAGAAAGGAGGTGGGTGCCACAACAATTTTTCGTGTCCTTGATGTGTCACTTAGTTTGCTGTTTCAGTTGCGGAAAAAGGCTGTTGTTTCCTCCCTCTCCGTTTTTTTGTTTTTCCACGGTGCCTATTTAAGCATTTTTTGGCAAATGAAAACTTCACCTGTGTTTCGAACCTTCAGTGTTTGTGTCATTTTCTACCTGCAGTTTCTGTTGTTGTTTTTTTGTCATGTTTCTTATTAAGATGGAGAAATTTGAGAACCCCGGCTATAAAAGCCAGAATTGCCGAAACTTCTGGCGTTGTTGCAGCCTGTGACTGCAACGGCATTGGGTCCCTGGACAACTTCTGCGACGCCCAGACGGGCCAGTGTAAGTGCCGCCCCAACACGTACGGGCGCCAGTGCGACGAGTGCCAGCCGGGCTACTGGAACTACCCCAACTGCCAGCGCTGCGAGTGCCACGGACACGCAGACACCTGTGACTCCCGCACGGGACACTGCAGCCACTGCCGGGACTTCACCAGTGGACCGCACTGCGACAGGTCAGAACCGGCTTGGACTCACCCTCATTCGTACATTTCGCGCCGTTTTTATTGCGCATGTAGTGACGTAAAAGACGGATGTGAGATGCACAGTCACAGACCGTGGCTCAGCTCTATCTGGAGTATTCTTCTAATGCTTTACTTGAGTTGGCAGTATCGGCGAAAATTGAGTTCCATTATGGTGCCTAGAATCTGTCTGACTGGGGTGTTTAGCATCCCATAGGCTGTTTTCACTGATTAAAAGGTTAAAAGGCGCAAACAAACAGGACGAAGAAAGAGACACGTACGACACAGACAGGCGCCTTTCAACCTTTTAATCGATATGAACCAACTAGCCCCAACCAAAGTTTTATTGTTTTCACTGACATCATTTTGTCCCCCATTTTTTTTTTTATATACGCTTCCCGCTGCGTGCTGAGCATTCTTAAGCTTCACACGACACCCTCAGGTATGTAATGCACGAAAGCTTATAAGGTTCATCACAGTGTACCAACAAAATGGTGGATTGATGTGACATGAAAACACTCTACTCCTCCCATGCAGTTGGTTACAAAATGTGTCGCAGGAGCTGGAATGTCGTGCCGTCGGATGTCGCGATCCTGGTGGTTGGTTGGTTGTAGAAGTTTGTGCCAGAAATACGAGCCAGTGCATGTGTTACTATTGTCGCAGTGTCCCAATTCGTGGGTGCCAAAGTTTTGTGGGGACTACCGAGTCGAAGAATGGCCTACGGCTGAACACGCGTCTGCTGCATTCAGCTCCACTGCTGTGCCACTGCCAGGATTGGGGCAGGCAATAGCATAGAAAGTCTGGGATGTCATAAGAAGGAAATCGAGAGACCAAAAATGAGAATGTGCGCGCACACATAAGTTGGAGATGCACTCCAGCTCATATTTGCATTTCTTAATATTCTGCGTCGATGCCAAGGCCTTTTGTCGTGGGAACTGCGCAGTGCCCAGCATCGAAAAGCAGAACAATCAGTTATGAGCCCAGCTGTTGTGAAAACAAAGCCGGCGGCTGTCAAACGTTTTCAGTAAGGAGGATGCTGATGCATGCAGCATGCTTACTGTACTGCACCCAAAGTGATAAAAACAGGCGAAAGGAAGATATTTCACTTGTAGTCGAGCACTAATGGAAAAGAAAAATATTTGTTGTCTTTCTAAATTCGAATGTGAGTTAAATTCGAGCCACTCTGCGCTTTTCATAAGCGTTAATTTACCGAGTTGATTGCTCGTGGAGTCGTAAATAATGGATAATGCACTTTTAACGCACTCAGAGGTCATCACATGGCAGAAACATATTGTCTGTGAGCAGAACGACAATGAACTCGGTTGGTAGAGCCTGCATCAAGGGGACGAAATCAACCCCTTTGTTTGAAAATTGTTGAAAGAAGGGGAGGGTGTGGAAGAAGAGGTGAGCTAACAACAGTGGAAAGCAGGAAGTGTACGTCAGTCTGTAAAAAGCAGGTGTGTGCTGGGTCATTGATTTTGCAAAGTTGTTCTTGAGATGCCATCTCCATTGGGACCGACTGTTGCATGCAGGTGCGAGACCGGCTTCTACGGCGACCCTCGGTACGGTGTGGACATTCCGTGTCGCCCGTGCCCTTGCCCCGGCACCATTGACAGCGGGGTGAACCACGCCACCAGCTGCGACCTGGATCCCCGCACGGGCAACGTGGCCTGCCACTGCTCTCCGGGATACGTCGGTGGGTTTGTCGCTGCACCAACCGAGCGTTGACTGCTGTCGATTGACCTCCTTACGTATGGCTTGCATGTGACTTTACTGCACCATGCTCGGGGTCATTCCTGCTTGTTCTTGCTCCCGAAAAGAAAGTGAATGATTTAAGATATGGGCTGCAGAAGCTCTTTCCTCAGCAGAATGGACACCAAAGTGGCAGCTGGTATGACGTCAATGCGAGCCATATGTTCATTGCTGCCAGCTTTTCTCAACTGGCAGCTTTTGATGACCTTCGGGCACTTAGAAAAGGGTCTCTGATACCGCATAATCTGTGTTTTTGTGATATTGTCCTAAACTATTGAGAACGATGACTAAGAGAGCACCATGCAAATCTGAAATTTGGGCGGAGCATATTAATAAAAACAAAAATAGCTACAGGATTTTAAGTTTGAAGTTTCTGCATGAAGAAGCGCATCAGAAGCGAAAATTGCCTTTTGTGTTTGCGTTTTGGTGCCTGCTCTGTTGAGAAGTTGCTTGTCTCACTTCCACTTGGGTATGGCATGGGCAGTAGCATCCGCTACTATCCACAAGCATTGTGCACTGCAACGATATTGCAATACAATCATTTCCGCAACCCTCTGTGAGACGACAATGCTCAATGCCGAGATCAAAGCCCAAACTTTTGGGGTACTTTAATGCACCATTGTACTATTGTCCTCCAGGTTGTGAAATGCAAAACCATACCAGCCGCCTTGACTTCTGGTCACTCTCTTTGATATTTTGAAATCAACCTGCTTGTTTGGTTCAAGACAGCTGTTTACAACATGTTTCATAAAAATTGCTAGCATATCTTGCGAAAGGAAATGAGGGAAAAATCCTCCAAGTAAAAGATGAAGAAGAAAAAAAAAAATTTTAACCTACTGTAAAATACCGGGGGAGTCCCCAGCCCACTTGCAATCTTGTATAGATTGCAGAATTTCCAAGGCTGGGGAATGTTAATAGTGAACGCTTGAACAAAGTAGGCTCTTCTGTGGTATTTTACGGTAGTACGTTTATATGAAATGTGCGAAGACGTCGGAGAGGAATTTAATTGTATCTTAATACTACGGACAAAGCCGGGATGCACGATGTGCAACATGATTTGAGCGCCTCCCACTATGGAGTGACCAAATTTTTTGCACTATTAAGAGTACAAAAATACAAAATATCACCATGCTAACCAAATCCTTTCCGCTAGCACAGGGGATAGGTGTGGTATTACCGAACAAGAGGTCAGTGGTGCGATTCCCACTGAGGAAGATGGTCCTTTGCAAAGACACCTGGCCATGTCATCATAGCTTTTGTTACAACATTATTTGTTACAACTCTATGCTTTGAATCTAGTCCTAAAACAGTTTTTGGGTTTAAAAGTAGCTCTTAAAGCATCTATACAGGCGAACTCCTGTGATACATTATTCAGGGAACTGCGATAAAAAAAGTTATCCGTGAAAATGCAATAACTCTCGCACAGTAATTTGGTTTGTCGACCTTCACAAATACAGAAAGTTTCGCATAACAGCACCTCATGCACCTAAGGCTTTTCATGAAGCAATTTCTAAATGATCAATCAGTGCAGAAAGCAAGTTTGTCTGCTTCTTGCACAGGGGTTGCGATGATGTCAGAAACTGACATCATCGCAACCCATGTGCAGTTTCAGTCAGAAATTGACTGACTGAAAAAAAAACAAAAAAAAATAGTGGGTAGATCTCAAGGCATCTAGCATTGAGGTCTAGCCACTACATCCTCCCAATCTAAGCCAATCAGAGCTTGGCGTTGCTCTCACGTCACCGCAACTCCTGCATAAGAAGCAGACGACTTGCTCTCCGCGTAGGTGTCAACATTTGTCAATTGTTCAATTATAATTTTATTACAGGGCATGAAGGGGCTGATTTCAATGAGATGAGCATAACGTTACAAAAGAGCATCATAAAAAACCATGGTACAGCCGCTAAATTTTGCTAAATTAAGTTAGTACAGCTAACTAATATTATTAATTAGGGTAATCGCGATAATTAATTATATTTAGAGGGCTACACTCATACTTTTGCTGCACACTGCATCTCCTGACTTTATTCTTCGGATTGATTCTAAAATATGCGGACGAATGAACCATACTCTATCGAATCTAACGAGGGTTAGTACGAAGCCGCCGAAAGATAGTCTTTGGCAGAGACAAGACTCAAACTCTGGGCCTCGCAATTACTGGTCGGGCATCCCAACCACTATACCACACCGCCTTGCCCTTTCGGCATTACCCATCTGTCTTGTTAATGTACCGAAACGAAGTGCATTCAGTCAAAGGTATTGATACATTAAAATTTTTTAATTCAAATCCACTCCAAACTGGAGCGTCTGGCACGTTCAAAATAGCATGTTGCTCGCACAAGCCCCGCTTTTTACGCTGTCCCAATGCATGTTGCAGGGGAGCGCTGTGACCGGTGCGCCAACAACTACTACGGGGAGCCCAACGCGCCGGGCGGGGAGTGCCGGCGCTGCGAGTGCAGCGGGAACACGGATGACACGCAGCCGGGCAACTGTGACTCCCGCACGGGCGTGTGCCTGCGCTGCCTGTACAACACGGAGGGCCACCACTGCGAGCGCTGCAAGCCGGGCCACTACGGGGACGCCTCGCGCCAGCAGTGCCTCGAGTGCGTCTGCAACATGCTCGGCATGGACCACACCAGGGGATACTGCGACGCCGTAACAGGTAGGGCTCCCGGACAGAAATCCACGCTCGGCGTTTCTATGGCGCTCAGAACACGTTCTCCGATTGGCGCGCTTACCATGTCCTCGTAAGTGGTCCCTCGATTTTCGCCCGACGACGTTGTGGAAGTGTCGGCGTTGTCGCCGGCCACGGTGCGCCTGACGTGGTGGACGTGGTAGACGCCTGTTCTGCTCCAGGTCGCTCTCCAGCTTGACAGTAAAAAAAACAAAAAAATTTCACCACCAGAGTTGGGACTTCGCAAAGATTGGGTTTGCTCGTGCTCTTTGCCAGGACTTCTAGTGATAGTCGCTGGAACCACCACATTCGACAACATGACACGCTGGCTTCTGTGGTGTCATTCGTTGTCACTTTGGGACCGCTTTTGATGAATGGGCGGGACGGGATGCTAAACGCACCAGTCAAAGACGCATTCCAGCCGCCGTAACATTCCTTATAAGGACTAACGAGCATTGTTGCGCGAATGCGCGAGACGTACCATAATTACTTGTGTGTGACCCGCATCAAAATTTATGTGCGGAGCGCAAGTTCGTCCGTTTCTTTTGCAGGGGTTGTGGTGATGTTAGAAAGACGTCGAGCTCTGATTGGCTCTGATTGAAGGATAGAGGGTAGACCTCAAAGATAGCTGTCTTGGGGTTTACCCATTATCCTTCAATCAGAGCCAATCAGAGCTCGGCATTCTGACGTCACCACAACCACCTGCAAAAAAAGCGGACGAACTTGTGCTCCGCATAAAATGAAAGGCGAAGTGGGGGTGCAGGTTATAAGCGAATTTCGGCAGGCAGTGCGGCCTCGATGCTCACGAAGCTGTAGGGACCGATTCCCCACGGGCCCTCTTCTCCGGACTCTTCTAGGGGCTTTCTTCTCCTCACGTAGCCATCTTCGCATTGCTTTTGCGGGCTGAGCAACTGACGTCTGACCGTCCAATGCTGCTCCACGCTGACTGTCATCAGGTCCGTTGCCGAGGAGATCGGAAACCAAGCGGCAGGCCGGAACTACGACGGCTACGACGTTGACGAGTCATGCATGCGAGAATCGAGGAAGAAAATTCACAGGGTCTCTTCTGTTATCCCTAGGACGACTTCGAGGCAAAAGCCCAAGAGCCAATCCCGGTGATAGCGAACCTCCGAAGACAGCGCGCTCTCTGACGACACACTTTGGGTGCTATTAATCTCGCGGCATGTCGCACGCCCGCTCTTCACTGCTGCCCGAGCGAGAGTGTCCTCCTCTCCCACTGGGTTTGTGCTGCGCGCGCGCCTTCGCCGATTCTGGCGCAAGTAACGCCATCTCGTGGTACAGTGGCAAACTGTGGGTTTTGGTACCTTTCGTGTCACCGATGCGTTTTCATACCTTTTGTGTCGCCGACGTGTTTTTATACTTTTCATGTTGTCAACGTGTTTTCACTCAAGGACTTCGAAGGTCGACTGAACGATGAGACATATAAGGTTTGCCTTTATGGAGCCTGCAAACCGTAAGCAATGACCGAAGATCATTCCGCGATCCGAAGACTGGTGCCACGGCTGGTGCATACCAGCCGTGGCATATACAGTCTAAGCTCGTTATATCAGACCTTGATTTTGACCAAGATTTTGGTCTGTTGTAGAAGGAGTATGTTGTATGCAGATATGAAGTTGAGTCAATGGTGCATAGAGGAAAACCAACCGAACCTCACAAATCGATATGTTATATCCAAATATCTGTTGTAACCAGGTCTGTTATAATGAGCTTAGACTGTAGCAAGAAGATTTTTAAGTCCCCTTGATTAGGTATAGCTGGGCATCGCGAAGCTTCTTCGAAAAGAGAAGAAGTTGCAGTCACGCTGTATGGCAGAGGTCCAGCGTGACCGCGGCTTTTCCAGACGAGATTGTGAGAAACAGTTTCAAAAATTGCGTGACGGCACAGATGACGATGCTATCTGAAGCAATGATGGCACCTCAGATGATAGCTGCAGTGACTGCAGCAATGAGTGTATTCAAAATAAAGATATGGTTTCTAGCGAGATCTGGACATTGCTTTGCATGGTTAGTGCTGATAATGTGCGGGGCATTTTTTTGTTTTTTTCCGAGAGTAGTGAGGTGGGGGTGCGGGTTATATGAGGGGGAAGCATTTGCTTCTGAGGACCACTCATTTTAGTGCTGAGCTGCCACTTGCTTCCAAGGGTCACATGAGGTATGGGCCTCATGAGGTATGGGCCCCATGCCTTGGTGCATTTAAGGCTAGTAGCAAGACAAACACTAACACATCAAGGGGCTTTAGTCAGGTGACACCCAGAATCAACTGGGATGAGATTTGGAATGAGTTGCAACATATACAGTCTAGGCATCTGCAAATAGTGGATTTTGAGCTCAAAGCAAGTTTAAAGCGAATACTAGTAGTTTGGTTGAATAATTTTGAATCAAATATCTAATAGTTTCTCTAAGCCTTTCACTACTGCTCCATGCTTAAAAGAAAACCCAGCTGAACTTGTGAAGGTTGTTGCCAAGCTTCCACTTGTCTAGTTCTAGTATAAGTTCATTTTAATCTAACTATATTTATTCACTGTGACCTTTGAAAAGGTAATGCCTACATTTAGATGGCAAGTACACGACACATTTGACATAAAGTTAAACCTTTAGCAATGCTCAGCTATACCTAATCGAGGGAATTTATTAATATCCTCGCTATATGCAAACATATTTTTTTTTATCATGTATGCTTAACATATATTTTCAGGGCATCTCTACTTAACACACAATACTCATGCATGCCAGTTTAAATTTTAAGATTTTACTGCAATGTAGATATCACCATTCACAAAGTTTCTGTTTTTTTGTTTTTTTTTAATACACCAGGTGCTTGTATGCACCATGCCGCTTTGAAAATGGGCTTTCCTCCTAAGCCCGTGGCTGCAATATTTCTACTTTTCTAAATGTTGATCGCGGAAGGTTAGCCCTCTTGAGTTCGCTTCTTATCAAGCATCGGTGCACTGCAAAAAAGCCACACCTGTTGAACCAAGCTTAGCTGGCCTTGCTTTACTGCAGTGGACCGGTGCTCGGTAAAGGTGTATCCACACGACGGACCAAATTGCTGTTTTGGTCCGCGGGCCGCGCATCACGTGATCTTATGTCACCGCTTTTCGAGGTCCGCCGGCGGTCCGCGGCCCGCGCTTGTGAGAAATGCCAAGCGACTTTTCTCGCCCGGACCTTGGCGGCGGACCGCAGCGTTTTTAATATAATTGAAGTGATAAGTCTGGCAGCAAGCTGACTTTTGTTGTTCGGATTGGAATCTAAATCGAAAGTCGTGTTCTTTTGGCGCCAACTGTTGAAGACGAAGAAGACAAACCTTTTGTTGTGCGACGATGGCGGCATGGTGCGACGATGCAACTTTTTACTTCACCGCGCTCGCGGAGCAATTCACGCTTTGTGGGACGATAGTTGCATGCCCTTTTTGGGTTCACTTAAGTCCTCCTCGTCCTCAATAGTCAACGCCAGGGCCACCGCAGCCAAGCGTCTCTTTCGTTCAACCTCCATCTTGGCTCCTTACAAATAGAGCTCTATACTCCTCCGTAGGAGCTATATTGTGCTCTACTTACAAATAGCCTCAAAGCAGCTCGCTGCATGAGTTTGACGGAGCTGTGACGTCGAGGGTTGGACCGGCCCGTTTCCTCTGTCGTCTGCTCTTTTTGTCCGCCGTGTGGATGCTCATTGTAGCCGGGCGGCCCGCAAGCCGCGCATCACGTGATCAATCGGTCCGCGGCCCGGTCTGTCGTGTTGATACATGTTAAGAAGCACACTCACCGGGCTAACGTAACACGATCAACACTTCAAAAAATATGAATATTGCAGTTCTCGAAGCGAATATCGAATTGCATATTATTTGAAACTATTATTCGAAAATTTGCGTGACACCATAAATGCATAAATAAAAGAGGCGTACAAAAGCATGAGGCAGTTGCCAGCTTAATAAATTTGAGCATGTTGATAATGTTACAAGAATAAATGGAAAGCAACAAAAATGATGAAGACAGATTTTGTCCCATCTTCATTCTTTTTTTTTTTTTTGCTTTACATTTATCGTATATGAAGTTTGGCCCAAACGCATGCCTTTAGCACCTTCAAAGAACTTTGATCACCATGGTATATTTGTTTTTAGGATGCGTTATGGGGTACAGCCATGAGTGCAATATTCGTCTCCTCCGAAGCAAGCAGTAGTAGGGTGGCCGATCTATGACTGAGTCGACTTACAATCTTTTGTTGATGCATAGTCATTCACCAACAACTTCCTAAACATGGCTAATTCTGTTGCAATTCGTGCGATGGTACAAGTGGCCTTGGTGCTCACACGCCATTCCCTCTGTTGCCAGGCCAGTGTCCCTGCCTGCCAAACGTGGAGGGCCGGTCGTGCGACCGCTGTGCCCCCAACTTCTGGAAGATTGCCAGCGGGGAAGGGTGCGAAGACTGCGGCTGCGACCCCCAGGGCTCGTACGACCTCAAGTGCAACGAATTCGACGGGCAGTGTCCCTGCAAGCCGGGCCACGGAGGTCGCCAGTGCAACCAGTGCCAGGACCTCCACTGGGGAAACCCCAGAGTTCGTTGCTACCGTGAGTTTGATGCAAACACCAAAGCCGGTCGATTTAAAAGCACTCTGGTTGCCGGTGCACCGATATACCGTAATATCGCGTAAGGACGCCCTCCCAGAATGGAGAGATAAATGGTAAAAACATGGGGTGGGCCATCTTTGGGGATGTGAAAGCAACTTTTTATAAAAAGTTAGCGATGAACATTGGGGCACTCACTAAGAATTACATGACACTGGAACTGATACCGTAGATTGCAGGTGGGGCGAATTCAAGTTCTACTATACGATAAACGCGTGGAAAATCGCTACAACCTCCGGTGTCTAGGGAAAAGATACCACAGATTGCGGATGCAACATATATACACTTCACTGTGCAACAAACGCGCGGGAACCCGCCACAAACTTGCGTGACATGGGAGCCGATATCGTGCATGCAGATCACGAACAGAAAAACGGAAGAACTCGCTACGAACTCGCATCTTCTCAGAACGGACACCACAAATCGCGGATGCTGCAGATTCGTGTTTCATGGTGGGATAAACACGCGAAAACCTGGTACAAACTTACGTGTCACAGAAATCGATGTCACATTACGGGAATCGATATTGTGCGTGCAAGTTCTCGACACAGAAAACTCTGATTCGGTTCTATGGTGCGATAAACACGCGGGATCCTGCTACGAACTCGTTTGTCACACGTACCGATACCACAGATCACGCAGTTTTGTGTGAATGCTGTCGGAAATTGGGATTGGGCAACGTCTCGGTATTTTTAGCCTCTCAGGGAGGTTCATGCGAGATTTTACGGTACATTTATTTTTCTCTCTATTTCCGACGAACACAGAGTGTGAGTGCAACGTGCCCGGGGCGGCCACGAGCCAGTGCCACCGCAACAACGGCAGCTGCGTCTGCATCCCGGGAGTGGCGGGCGACCGGTGCCAGGAGTGTGCTCGGGGCTTCACGGGCAGGGCTCCCTACTGCGACAGCTGCGGAGAGTGCTTCGACAACTGGGACCGCATCATCCAGGAACTCAAGGGTGAGCGGCATCTTTCTTTAACTCATGAGATGCATTCGAACGAAACCAAGCCTTCAAAATTTGTCTTTCATCCTCCGTCCATCTTCCAGCCAGTCGCGGGTTTCTCTAGTTTTGCCAAAACACATTCTATGGAAGCACGTTTCGTGGACAACTTTTCGTGGACGCACGTTTTGTGGACACACATTTCGTCAACACTACAATGTTTCGTGGAAACTTGTTTTATAGACACGTGCTGCTGCGACGTTTCATAGATATCATATTCTTGTTACTAAATGAATTGGTTAACTGGATTCGATTGGATTACAGGATTCACTAAGGGGGAATCACCCAGGCGGCTTCTGTGGGGCAAAAACAGATTTGCAAGCCTTTATGCTAAACATTCAAACACTTCACGCATAGTGCAGACACCCCTCTCTTCACTCGGGGAAATTTTAATGTGATCTTAGGCCCGAGCCTGCACCGAGAATCATTAAAACCGCCGCCCCGGTGGCAACTGTGGTGCTGTGCCTGGAAAGACGCTTTCGACTAGACGTCGCAGTGTGCATCGATGAAACGAATGCAGGAACCTTTTGATGACACAAACCGTCGACGGAATGATCCGTCGAGGAAACATTGTTCCGCGAAAGGATTGCCACCGGCCACTCACTGACTAGCGGTGGCGCATGTCACTGGCATTGCCAACCAGCGACGCATGTCTGTGGTCTTTTGAGACATAGCAATGGCTTTGGAGTACCGCCAATGCCGTATGCAAGCCGTCGATTCCACGTCGGTTCTTAGCGTGTTGCAGGAAGAAATGCACAATGCCTTTCCAACTAGGCACAAAAGAAGGCTCGGGATGCGAAATGTAAACACGTAGAAAGAGCTCTGCAGTTCATCGAAGCCAAGACTAGGATGCAGAGTGCAACTACGATTGAAGAGTCAAACTATTTATGATTCAAATGTTAATTAACCTAATAAAATAACGTCTCGAGTCATACAAATAAAAAAAATGGGCAAAATCTACAGAACGATTGCATATCATGCATCGTCAAACTTTGTCTCAAAGTAACCGCTAATTTTTTGTGCCCAAGCTTTTCCAGCTCAGGAACAGCCTCAGGTATGCTACTCCACTCACTGATGCACCACTACGAGCCAGACAGTTTCCCCTTCCTCTTTTTTGTTGCTTCAACACTTACTGTTAAATGCAGGTTCTGAACTCCTGATAGTTGATTTGTTATTGAGACTGCTGGGAAGGTTCATCGCTATCCTTTCGGTACACATTGCCATTTAGAAGACTGTTAAGTTCTTGAATGTATTTTAAGGGCACAAAAGTCGAGATTTATGTCCAATTATCGTGACCATATCGTGCTGTCGACAGCTGAATTCAACGGGACGCCACTATGATTATCGCATTGTCGTGTGGCTGGTGCCACGAGTCCCGCAGCCATGTGAAGTATGTCGTGCCATGCCATGTCGTGTAATGTCACGGTGCCATGTGACTTGCTGCAAAGTCCAGATGTCTTATAATGTCACGGTGTCAGCAATGTCATTAGATCTAATAATGTTGGGTATTGAGTCATGGTGTAACGTGATGCAATACCATGCGACCACATCGTGTGGCATAAGGTTATATGATGTCATGTGACAATAAATCACAACGTGACGGTGACGTCACGCTGCACAGATTTGCACATGTCGCTAACATACTTTGCAAAGGGGCGTCTGGGCGGGAGTGCCTGAGGTAGTGCCCCAACGTTTTAAATAATAACAATAATAATCTATTTCTACTCGAAAGGGTCGAGGTGTGCGAGAAAGGTTGAGAGCCTGCCCGTCTCACTTGGTGCGCCTCGTCCCTTCCAGAGGAGACGCAGCAGATGATCCACTCGGCGCGGCAAATCAAGCAGCTGGGCACGGCGGGCGTGTACACGCACGAGTTTACCGAGATGGAGGACAAGCTGCACGACGTGGAGGAGATCCTCAACGGGGCCAACATCACGGGCCTGGACCTCATGGACCGGCAGTCCCTCATCGAGGAGATTCGGTGCGCTTCTCGGCACCCCCGAGGGGGTTGCAAATGTCGCCACCCCCGTCTCGAAGCTGGCTCGCGCATTTGCGTTTGGGCACTAAAAATGTATACGTAGATCGGAAGACGAGAAATGTGCTTGGGCTGCCCAATAGATTGTGCCAGTGTGCCATTGTCTCCTCCATCCGTAGAGCCTAGATTTAAGAGAAGGATCGACTCTACCTGTGGAGAGCGTCCGTAGTCTAATGGCGGACGTTTCCCGCTCAAGTTGGACGTGTGTGCATGCGTCGTCCACTGGCAAGGAGGATGCGGTGGTGGAGGGAGGGAGCAAGGCAGAGACACTTGCGGATGATTGACCTTTTTGCCTCCTCCTCGAACCAGCTGTACTGTCGAGACCGGTTATAACGGAATAGCAGCTACAACGAAGCGATCACGATTTGCCATTCCCTTTTGCACTTCGTTAACCGAAGTCGGTTATAACGAAATAGCGGATATAGCGAAGTGATTTCCGATTCCCGTTGACTTCGTTATAACTGGCCTCGACAGTACTTCGAACGCAGTCTATAAATCGCTCGACCCCGATCAAACAGCTCAAAACACTCGCGAGTCTGGGCACCCTAGTGTTTTCTCGACGTCAGCTGTTGCGAGCAAGCTCGGAGCACTTAAGCACGCTTAAAGGCAAATGCGTGAACCGGGCTTTAGTCACGGTGATTTCAGCCCTGGAAACTTTCAGAAGTGGCTTTTGTGGAACTGGGCTCTTGACCCGCCGAAACGACTGGGCCGCAGGCGCAACCTGACGGAGAGCCAGCTGAAGCTGGACGAGGTGGACCAGCAGGCCCAGAACGTGACCCAGCGCACCTTTGCGGCCAACCTGGCCCTGTCCGACATCCACGAGCGGGCCCAGAAGCTGGGCCAGGACGCCAAGGCGCTCAGGGACAACACCACCGCCCTGCAGGAAGCCAACGTCGAAGGTGCGTCTCGTCTAGACTCACACGAGATACGCATCCAATTCTCTCCTGTTACCTTCCGTCATTTCTTTGTGTTGCGTTCTGCCGAGTGCACATTTTCGACGAGATTCGGACAACAGTGCAGTTCCCGTTCTCGGAGAGGTTTATTGGCTTGATGCGATGCGCTATATTTAGGAGGCAATGTGAGGTGAATGTAAAATCCCAACTCCTACATCATGGTACTACACCCGTCGTCACCGACGTTTTTCCCTTTTCATTCTCTCTTCTCTTCTGCTTTTTTAAATCCCTGTTCCCCTACCCCCGGCACGATGTAGCTCTCCGGAACGACTGGTCCAGGCAAACCTCTCAGTTTTTTCATCATCTCTATCTCTATCACTCACTTAAGGCTAATGAAGTAGAAACAAGACAACTTTGATTTGAGGTACGACGTCCTCGAACCTCCTGGAAACCTGAGAGTGGCAGACAATGTGTCACCAAGAGTCTTAGCTTGTTTCGAACTTGATGCGCTTTGTTTGGAAAAATAGTCTATATCTTTTTGACTGGAATTGTGGCTTCCGTGATTATGAGATCAGTGCCCGCGATTCACCGAAGCCTCAATTTTGTTCCAAATCTGACCCACAGCAGCTGTTCAAAGTATATTGCCGTTTTAACGCAGAATGTCTGACATGGCTGGCTCCTAGCAGTTTCCTGTAATGCAGGTTCCTGTAAAGAAAGAGCACCACGCGAAAATTCGCCAGTCTAAAAAAAGCACCCGGCAAAGCCTGAAAGCACTTACTTTTGAACTGCAGCCCCTCCGGTTGTGAATGCATTGCTGAACCAACTGGGCCAACAGTACATGTGGGAAAGGCAAGTGTGAAATGTTGCCACAAGGCAGCGACTGCATTTGCACATATAGCATGAGATGAGAGTGTGCAGGAGGTGAAGGGAACGAGAACAAGCATGTGCTTTTAGAGGAAACAAGGAGACGCAAAATAGCGGGGACAAAGCTGGGGTGTGCAGTCGCAAATGCAGATTCGTTACACAACCAGAGGGGCTGCAGTTCAAAAGTGAGTGCTTTCAGGCTTTGCCGGGTGCTTTTTTAGACTGGAGAATTTTCGCGTGGTGCTCTTTCTTTACAGGGACCTGCGTTTACAACTCCGTGTAACGCCAAAATAGAGCGCAGTTCTTGAGGAAAAGGAGGGAAGGCTACTGAGGGGAGCGTATACCCCTCCTCCCTCCTCTTCATCCTGCCTGCTACTTCTCCCCCCGAACGGCGTAGGCGTAACCGTGAGGTCACGTGACCCTCGTGACGTTACGGGGGTTCGTGGGGGTTCGTGACCTTACTGGGGTCACGTGTTGTAACCGGGGTCACGTGACCTCACGAGGATCATGTGGCCTCACGGGGGTCACGTGACCTCACGGGGCTCACGTGACCTCACGGGGTCCAGGACGTCACCGGGCTCAAGTGACCTCAGTGGGGTCACGTGACCTCACGGTTACGGCGACGGTGACGCCGCTCAAGCCGGAAAGGGGCACCTAAGAGCTGCGCTGTAAAAACAATCCCAAAAAACCGAGACTAGTGTTAAAAAGGGGACAAGACAAGCTTGAAGCCTCAAACTTTCATTTGAGACTGTGTTTGTGAATTGTCTCCCTTTTTTTAATCTACTCTTAAGATTTGAATTACTTGCATTCAATTTACACCAGCTTGTTTGTGCACTTCTTTTTTGTTCAGTGATGCCGACTGCATTGCACCCTCAGTGAAGCACTGGCTTTGGCGGGACTTAGTTTCAGAGACGCATCACACAAAACAGCTCACACTGTCGAGGCATAAATTGCACACCAGGTTTTTCTGTGCACTATAATACCGAAGCAACACACAATGCGATCCGTGTTACTATTGCCCTTGCCATAATAATGCGGGGAAGGGGCAAATTTTTTAAATCTTGCCAACTCTCCTTATTTTTCTTTTTATATGTGTGTGTGCATTTTTTCTTCAGGGGCACTGAACATCACCCGGGAGGCTCAGAAGCGGTCGCAGCTAGCGGTGGCACGAGCCAGGGGTGCCCAAGACGACGTGATGAAGTCGGAGATGACGAGACGCGTCACTGAGCGCATGTTGGAGAGTGCCGCCAGCCGATACAATGACACCTATCAGGAGAATGAAGCAGCACTACGAAAGCTTCAAGAACAGGTTTGTTTTTCAAGGGATGCAAATTTTGAAATCGGAAAAACCAAAAAAATTTGAGTTTGTGAAAATATTTTTTTTTTGTTCTTTATGTTATAATGAGCCAACCGGAAAAATTTATTTATTGTAGTGGGTTCCTAATTGACGCAAAATTAGCAACGAATGAACAGTTGTGCCCCGAAAATTGTCGAAAACGTGACAGAAAACGCAAAAATAGAATTATCTATTGCAAAAGGAGCGACCGAGGACGGCGATGTCGGGCGCGTTCGAAAGGCAGTTTTCTTCTCTCTCAAATGGCGACGATAACATTGCTGTAGCGCCATCGTAAGGTGCAGAAAACGTCAAAATCCAGAATGCACTTCGGTGATGCTCATTGGCTTCAGTGAGCACGTGATCCGAGTGCGCGCTCCCATTGGTCGCGTGTGCGGTTGCCCGGGCGGGCAACAAGTGAGCCTCCTCCAACGAGGTAGAGGGGCTTGGAGCGATAAACTGGTATCCCTTTCACCAGGCAAAAGTGACCCCCACCCGACTGCCGCCATGTTGCACATTTTTGACCACTAGACACGTGACCTTAGAGTTTTACGTCTCGACTTTAACCAAGCACCGCAAACAAATAATTGCTTATTGATCTTTAATAACAGTACGGACGAGATAAGTTGTTTAGTTTGTCTTAAGTCCAAAATGTGCTTTTGCAACTAAAACTCGGGCAGCTTCGCAATGCCTCCGCTAGATGCCGTCAGCTGCGGTGCTGTATTTTGAGTTTTTATCGGAGCTCGACACCAATCTCTGCGGCTAACAGTATTCAAAAAATAGTTTATTATGTTTTTTACAGCGATATTGCAACACAAATCTTGGTTCAGTTTCGCGTAAACGCCTCAGGATTTGGTATGGTCACGTGTCTAATGGTCAAAATTGTACAACATGGCGGCGGCCAGTGTGGGATCACTTTTGCCTGGTGAACGGGATACCAGTTTATCGCTCTAAGCCCCTCTACCTCGTTGGGACAATTGAGCAATGCCAAAAGCGTATTGTAACGGCACTTGCCATCTTTGAGCGTTTGCTATATAGACCAATCACATGCAGAAAAATATGCAGGATTACACCGCATTCATGGCGTGCGACTTGTTTAGCCGGTGATAGCAGACGTGCAGTGACGATGAGCGCCATGACAATATACTTTTGGTGCTTCTTGACTGGCTGCATCGGGTCGTAATGTTGGCTGTGGTCGGACTTAATGTTAAACTGAGTATAGAACGCATCTTCAAGAACTAGAGCCCAGACAAGTGCGCGGCAAAAAGAACTAGCGTCCACGGTCGTGGCCAGCACTCCCATTGACGTTCGACTGCAGCATGAGCAGGTAGGCAAGAATTGCGAGGCTGATAAGATTTGAAGAACTTGCGCGGACCCATTGCGCACGTAGTTTGTTCGGTCGCCCTATTACCTGGGTTCTCGAACGTAGTTCGTAGTAACCCAAGAATTTGCTCGGCCGTACAAATTTTCTCTAATCATTTATGCATTGTGCCTATGGTCTTCCCTATCCCCACTGTTTGTTTCTTTATTTTCCCTATAATTGTTTCTATTCCGATTGTTTTTATGGTTATCCCTTTCCCCTCTGTCCCTGCAACTATCCCTATCCCTACGATTGAGGACAATCAATCGCATTGATCGTCCTCGAGCAAGGTTTCTTCCCAATTTAAGCGTACCTCAATAATGTATTGATGCACAACTATCAACCAAACATCAATGCCTTTCTCCCTGGTGTCATATATTTTCTACACCTCCGACTATTTCACTTTAAGAATGTTGAGACGAAGGAGTGGGGAAGGGAGTTACTAACCCTCGGCCTAAACCATCCCAGGTGGCCGACCTCGAAGACCAAATCTCGGACGTGAATGAGCTGGTGTGCTACAAGCGAGGCACCGTCGAGCGCTGCGACCCCGTGTGTGGCGGTGCGGGGTGCAACAGCTGCGGAGGTCTGGGCTGCGAGGATGGATCGGTGACACGCGCCAACAACACCCTGGCCATGGCACAGGAAACCAACGAACTTCTCGCCAAAAAGGAATCCGATGCACGCACTCTCTTTGCAGCGGTAGGTGTCATGCTGTGATCGATCATCCGGCACTTTCGTCGAAGATGGCTCTTTCGTTTTGATAAAATGACTTAAGCCTGTGCAAGTTACTGTCCCAAAGCACTTTATAAGCTCGTCGTAAGCATCCTATCAAAGCCTAAAATTGTAATTTTGTGCAGCCTTTTTTTTAAATTAAAAAGCAACCAAAGATTGCCGAGATATATCTCAGAAAAAAGGCGTTACGCTACCTTTGGTCGCGTTTTTGATTTTACGCGTTTCATATCCTGTGACTGACTTAAAAGTGTTTGGTAGAGCTAAAAAATATTTCCATCTGTCTGCTTTCATTCACGAGTGGCAGAGAAAAGAGACACATTTGTTCATGCTTTTGGGAGTCTTTCTAAAAGACCTCTTCTCCTTAAGATATCAGGAAAGGGGAAAAAGAAACACTGGAGAAAAAATTGCCCGACTTGGACATTCCTTTAAATGCTATGAATGTGTGATAGCACTTGATTGGGACACGTGACGATGTACAGTCGCCGACCAACTATTCGGACTTCGCAGGGACCGTAAAAACGTTCGAATAATAGAGCAGTCCGAAAAATCAGCAGATTGAAAAACTTGCCTTTATTACTTCCGAGTGGGCTTAAAAAAGCCGTAAATAGTGCCTTGCTTCAGGTTGCGCCTCCGTTTGCGTTCGGCAACTTCCTGTTAGCTTGAGGATCGCTGCCTTCTTTTCTAGTGTTATGGTTGAGTACTTTCTGCGTTTCTTAAGGACACATTGCGGCGGCAGAACAACAGATGGGGCCATGACGTCCAAGCCAGCTTTGTCCGAACGAGTGAGAGGCGCAAATCCAATACCGCAACATGGCGACAGGCGACGCGAATTTGGGGCGGATGTGGCGGATGCACGAAGGGATGGAAGGAAACAAAGCAAAATTATAATAATGATGATGATGATGACGAGCAGCTAAATGAAAAAAAAAAAGAACTAGCATAGCGTCACCTAGCGGTAGGACTCTGGAGTACTCAAGTAGCGTTGCCAAACCAAGCCAATTCATTTGCAGCCAACATAGAATTCAAAATGGCCGCTTCTCGGTGGTGTTCCCCGCTGATCTCTCGCAATGATTTTGTTCGAATAATTGATCTTTCGGACTTCAAGCTGTCCGAAACATTGGTCGCGAATATACACTATTTCTATGGGGTAAGTCACGGTTCCGCTTTTACGTCCGAAATATCGAACAAGTCCGAATTATCGGAGTCCAAAAAAACGGTCAGCGACTGTAATGACATGTGATGCCATGATCATTTCCCAGCTAAATTTAGCGGGAAAATCGTTAGCCGTCGTATGGTGTCGGGTCACGTGACACCGTGATATCACATCACATCACCACGTCATGTGACCGACATCAGTTTTCCCGTTAAATTTAGCAAGGAAATTGTTGTTATGTGGCCTGACATCATATTATGTGAGGTCATGCGACACCGTGACGTCATGTCACGTGACCACATCATGTGACCTCGGGTCACGTTACATCAATTTCACCGTTAAATTTAGCAGGGAAATTGACATCACATGACGCCATGGCCTTATCTGACACCACGACTTAAAACAGTCACGTCAATTTCCTCGCTAAATTTAGTGGGGAAATTGATGACACATGACGTGATGTTGTGCGGTCAGACCAACACGAGGAACAAAAGCCCGTAAACGGTTTCCATTATAAAACTATCGTTTTAAAAACTTAGGTTCATTCCCTGACTAATTCGAGAGGTTTAACTCTACAAGCTCGCAGGATATGTGTAAAAATCATAGATATATGGGCTGAGTCTGTACATATGCACTCACAAAATGAGGGCCACGTGGGCCCCACATTCTGCGCTAATGGGGTCATTTGTGGAGGCTGTTTTCTCACGACCACCGTTTTTTCAGGTGGGCAAAGCCCAGAAGGAGTCGCAGCGGGCGCTGGATGAGGCCAAGAAGGCCTTTGAGCGTGCTCAGACAGCAAAGAACCAGTCGGAGGACGTGAGCAGCGACCTTCAGGACTTGTTGGACCGCATCGACAAGTTCCTCAACGAGGCCGGAGCCAGGCCGGCCGAGATCCGTGTTTTGGCCGAAGAGGTGAGACTTTCCTTCTTTGTCCTCGAAGCAGCGAATACGTTTTTTGATCTTGACTCGCTAAGCTATACAGCTATGCACTGACAGTTCTCGAACGGTGTTCCTAGGAATTCGTCGGTTCCCCAGAGTACCGTCGCAGGTTCCTAAAGCTCCCAAGTTTTCCCAACCGCCCCAAAGTAAAGTATTTTTTATAGTAATTTATCGCGCTCGTTGCGGTAAGCACTCCAGGCATGCAGGCGGTGGGGATAGGCCGGGGCCTTTGCAGACTGTGTGCCCTCATCACCCAGCTGGAGGCAGGGTATGATATATACGAGGTGAAGGAGGGGAGGGGGTGTGGTATACGAGTAGAAGCAGAGAGGAGATGAGTTTCGGGCCAGAATGACCAGTGCGCAGAGGCAAAGCCAGCTGCCCCTGCCCCCACCCAACCTCCGAGCGCGCCCGAACATCAAACGCCGGCATCCGCCGCTTGGCACCCTAACACCCGGATGGGGGGACAAGGGCAGCCAGCCCTGCATCCACCCACCAATCACGCAGCCAGGGCCTGGCATCCCCACATGCTCCCTCCCCCTTCCCAGTTTTTGGTCGTGGGTGATATTGAGAAATTCGGCGTAAAATACGTGGGGTATAGGGGGCGCCGCCTAAGGTGGGTTTAGTTTGTTTCTTGACTGTGTGGGAAATCGTCGTGCAACACTCTCGGCACAGTCGAGCAGCAAACTTGTTGTCCTGGGACCAGCGGTAGCAAAGGTCGTGGTTGGTCTGGAGTCCTCTATAGGTGTCAGTCGACTTAAAAACCGACGACCAGCTCGCGCTTTCCACTTTTCCCCCGCTTCCTCCTCTCCCCCTTCTACCCTGTCCACCGTTGCCTGCGTCTTTCTCCCCCATGGTGAGGAGGATGTTTTGCCTTGCAGAATCTGGAGTCTGGTCGTCGGCCTTTAAGGGGTTGAATGAGTGTTAGGTCATCGGCATGCAGGATTGTTTTTGGAGTCGAGGCTCGTCGTCGGGTCATTGATGTAGATCAGTGGTTCTAAAATGGGGGTCCTGAAGGCATTCTTAGGGTCCCGAAGCCTTAGGCCATCAATCAAGCCAAGCACAAAAACTTTTTTTTTTTAGTGTTGGCTGTTTTACAAAGCTAAATACACCAGACCATGTGCACTGAGTGAGTAGAGTTGATTATTCTCCGTTTCAGAGAATCCAAATTGGTTTCCAGACATTTAGTTTCCTTCGTTTACCCTTTTGTCTTTATAATCAGCCAATACCCTCCCTTCTTTTTTGGTGAATGAGGTTCTCCACCACTTTTGTCAATCCGGATGGAGTACTTGAGACATTAGTGTTTAGAACCGCTGATGTTGATGGAGAAGAGTTCTGGCCCCAGTACGCTGCCCTGGGAAACTCCGGTGAGCACGGTACTGGGAGAGGATGATGAGCTGTGGAACACATCTTGCTGTGCTCTGTTAAATACCAGGTCATGTAGCCAGTGAAGAAATGTTCCCTGGATGCCAAGGCTGCGGGGTGGGTTACGTAGGAGTTTGCGACCGATTTGTTCGAAAGCTTTGGAGAAATCTCACTGGATTAGTTCACAAGGAACACGATTGTCAAGGGACGAGCTGATTGTGTGAACAGACACAGCCAAGGCAGCCTCAGAACCACGTCTTTGCCTGAATTCATGTGGTGTTGGTTTCAACGTATAACCTGCACCCCTACTTTGCCTTTGATTTTCTTTAAATGTTGATACAGGTTATACGTGAGAGAATGTGGTATAGGGCCATTTCTATTTTTTGCACTTTGAGCATTGCTTTTGGTTTACCGTATTTACTCGCACAATGAACGCACTCGCGTAATGAACGCACCCCCAAGTCGGCTCTCAAAATTTCGACTTCTTTTTTCACCCGCGTATTAAACGCGCCCCCAACTCCGACGTCAAAATTTTGACCCCCCTCCCCTCACGCGCGCAAAATGAACGCACTTTTCTATCCTGGTGCAGCGAGGTCGCGAATGCATGGGCAGTGTGGGCGAACAAAACGCCTTGCAAAAGGCGTTAAAAAATTCGAAAAGATCTAACGGAAGCAAGAAAAAAAAAAAAAAGGAGCTTTTTTTTTTTTGAACAGAGCAGTTTGGATTTTGGTGTCGCGCGCCGCGCGCAAGGAGGTAAGAAAGAAAGGCGGAGAAGCCCTCTAAGCAAACGAAACAGCTTGCAAAAAGCGGCAAAAAGGAAAAAAAAAACAAAAAACAGGGAACTAAGAGAAACCAAAAGCAAAGAGGAGCTTTTTTTCTTTTTTTTTTTTGCACAGCGCAGTTTGGTTACGGGGGGGGGGGGGAGGAGGAGGAGGAGGAGGAGGAGGAGGAGGAGGAGGAGGAGGAGGAGGAGGAGGAGGAGGAGGAGGAGGAGGAGGGGGGAAGGGAGAGGGAGGGAGGGAGCGAGCGAGCGAGCGGAGAAGCCCTCTAAGCAAACGAAACAGCTTGCGAAAGGCGGCAAAAAGGAAAAAACAAAACAAAAAAACCACGGAACTGAGAGAAAAAACAAAACGAAGAGGAGCTTTTTCTTTTTTTGCACAGCGCAGTTTGGTTAGGGGGCCCCTCCCCCCCCTAACCAATCTGCGCTATCTTTCTTATCTCCTTGCGCGCGCCGCGCGCAAGGAGATAAGAAAGATAAGCAGAGGAGCCCTGGCCTAAGCAAACGAAACAGCTTGCGAAAGGCGATAAAAAAAAAAAAAAGAACAACCCAAGGAACTAAGAGAAAAAGAAAACAAAGAGGAGCTTTTTTTTCTTTTTTGCACAGCCCAGTTTCGTTACCGGGTCGCGCTCCGCGCGCAAAGAGATAAGAAGTTACATCGATTTTTCAGGATAAAAGGGCCATTCATTATGCGAGTAAATACGGACGCAAACGTTTTACTTCGCATAATGAACGCCCCCCCTAACTTTGCATCGATTTTTGGGAAAAAAGTGCGTTCATTCTGCGAGTAAATACGGTATATTGTTTGTGTTTTATATACCTGCATTTTTGCACATGCTTTGTTTGTCATTATTTTATTTTTGTTTCTTGCTTTTCAAAGTCTGGCTGTTAAGGCCATTCCTATTGAAATCCTTAAAGATGCACTGAAGTGGTTTTAGGGGCAAAGCTCCTTAGGGTCTAGCTTTGTCCATCCGGCGTCAGTGTTCACATCGATTGCCATCCGATCTGTCTTCTTAAAAAAAGAAAAAATGTTTGCGCAGTTGGCAGGATTCGAACCTGTGCAGGGAGACCCGAATGGATTTGTAGTTCATCGCCTTAACCACTCGGTCACGACTGCGGGACGAGTAGGGGGCTCTGAGTTGTGGTAGTAACTCAAGAGCTGGGGATGTCATGGATGAAACGTTGCATGTAGCCGCTCAACGTCTATACAGGAGAGGGCGCTGCGGTCAAATGCGTATATAATCGCGTTAAACTTTGCATGCATTGGCTTAATGTTTATAGACGAGAGGGCGCTGCGGTCAAATGCTCAAAAAAGCGGTATTATCAGCACCACCAGAGCTTCGCCCCAATCTGTGTTCCTGAGTCTCAGGTTTTATTACCATGAATCATCACCAGCTCGCTCGTTTTTTAAGGATTATTGCAGTTATCATTCACCACGTGGAGATGCGGTCATTTTTTTGAGAACGTCCTTTTATGGTGGCAATGCAATCTGCGCGCTGGAAGCATTCCAAAAATCTAAAAATTACAGTCGTGCGTGGCCTATTTCCCTCTTTAAGAAATGTTCAAAGGGCGCGGACACGCCCTTTCTTACGGCAAATTCCTCGAGTGAAGTGGTCAAGAAAGGTGCTGAATGTGCACGTGTGCATGGACGGATCAGCGGAGTGGTTCTGGATCCCAAGTGGTCCCAAGCTGCCGCTGCCTCGGACAAACTATGTTTGAGCAGCTGTTTGCACGTGCACGTGATGGATATTCACAATCTGACGCCGTTAGAATTAGAAATTCTTTGGCGTATAAGACCGTTTGGGACGAACGCAACGCGTGCCAGCGCAAAACAACGTAGCAGCCGTATTGTATCACGCTCCGTATGGGACAAACCATGTGATCGGTGCGTGTGATTTTTCTGTGTCGTGTGGTCATGCTTTGAAGCAGCGATTTGGGCAGTGGTTAGCAGTTCGAAAAAGAAAAAATGATGGGAATATCGACGGAAAAAAAAAAAATTCCAATATTGCATCTGTCGAAGCTAGCTGCTTGGCAGGCTTGCTGGAGTCGTGTCGAATTGACTCCGGTGAATTCGCCGGGATACTTGGATGGAGGCGATGCATTACCTCCACAGCGACTTCTTTTTGACAGATGGGCAGTGTGCTATCATCATAGCTAGCCTTTCATGTTGACTCAAGGCGCTAGTGCAGAAGACGGTGTACAATGTCTAAATTACACAATGTACGCGTTCGAAATTCCGGCGCACTTTACAGAGCCTATTCAAACAATACAGCATTCGGTCCCATCTTCGTCGCGTACCGCTACTATCGTTTGCAAACTGAGACACCCTAGGTGAAAATTTCTGGGTGGCTAAACAGCAGATGTTTCACTAGCCAATCCCCATAGATATGACGGCGCTTGTTGTTTCGATCAAAAACAGCACAGCTGCCGGTGAGTATGACTAGCACATGATCATATATAGCACGCGCATTAGGTCATCCTTAATTCTATTTAACTCTCCCTTCTGCACGTCTTTGAGCTTCGAGCTTTTGCCGGCACAATGTTCATGAAGTCTCGCGCGTTAAGCCTACGAAGCATTTCGGGGGTAGCTTATCCTCGGAGCAGTCTACATACACGCACACACTCGCCCAGTCAATCGCACAATGTTAAATATTCACACTAACGCAGGAACACTATAACGGCACAGGAGACATCGCAGAACAGCAGGTTCAGATCGCAGAAATGAGCTTCTCTCACACTCCGACTGGCCCCGCGGCCCCAACGTCCAGATTCTCGAATGGGGCGCCCGCGCAAAGGCTTCTGGGAAAGCCACCGTCGTCGGTGTGCGGTTTGCTTTTCCGTCGTGCGCTGCGCCGACGCATGCTGGGCCACGTTGCGCTATGTCGCATTGCGCATGAGTCTGTATAAAGACTCCCGTTCGCAGCCAGCGTCGGCTAACGTAATCGGGCACGTGTGCTCGTCAACGTTACGACGCGCGACGTCGACGAGTGAAGCGCAACAAAGACAAACCGCGATGACCTGGCACGGCTAGGTGGCATAAGCTACCATCCGTTATAAAGAACATGATCAATATCCATCCATCCATCCATCCATCTAACGGAGTTGGGCGGACACATCACTCTGGGTCCGATGAAAGGCGAGAAAAAATATAGTTGGATAGTTTCGAAGCGAAATTTCTGTTTTGCACCTTTTGTACCATTAACATTTTGCATCTTTGTCAAAATGCGATGCACAACGTGCCCAAAATAAGGCGCAATGATATCAACCTTGGTCCAGAAAAAAAAAAATAGAGCGCGAGGGAAAAGAGTTTGCACGATTTTTATTGCCGTGAGATCAGTAGGCAGTATTGTAATCTGGAACTAGATACAGTTGTTGACTGACACGTATTAAACAATATAACACAAAAAGACAATTCTTTCTAAAAGCACTTCAGTGCATTTTTTACGTAGACTAATAGTATGTCAATAAAAAAATAAACCCGATTGCTCCATGTCAACTAATGTTTCAACGTGACTAACGGAAGTGGGGAAAAGAACTGTCTGTTTACTTTCTTTACAGTGCACCGGCCTGTCCATTTCGCTGGAGCCAGAGCAGATTCGTGAACTGGCACGGGAGATCAACCAAACCATCGCCAGCCTCACCGACATTGACGCCATTCTGCGAGAGACCGGCCCTGACCTGGCTTTGGCTAAAGAGCTCAAGGCACGAGCTGACTTGGCGAGGTGAATCCTATGTGAATAACACTGGGCTTGTTCATTCTGTCGCATCAAAGAAGGGACTACCCTATTTCACATCAGCTCTGCTATTCTGCTCTCAGATCTAACAAACAAGTGCTCATCCTTATTTTTTCATGATTAGCCCCAAATTCCTCGGTGGGTGCTTGCTCAGTATGTTACAGTAAATGCCTTGTTTTACAGCGATAGCTGTTACGGGGACTTCCCAGCTCTATTTGCGGCGTCGGTGTTGAGTCAGGGAGAAAACGTTGGTTCACTAAACACTCACACATGCACTGTCCCACGACGCAAGGCAAAGCGTGTGCACTTGGGTTTTGCAGGCGGCAGTGTCTTCTACTACCTCTACGGTTCGCAGTGAACACCGTCGCACATTTCTCACCGTCAAACTCTTATTTGCGTGTAATATCAGATGTGAAGCACCCCTCGACTCATAACGGTACCTGTCTCGATTTAGTCTAAGTGTTCACTCTTGTGTGCGCTGTGTTTCCTTTCCTACATATACTGGAGTGTCTACAAGGCTGTGCTGTTATCGAGTAAAAAAAGAGCAGATATGCAGGAAAGTGGCTGTTACTATGCATGATAAGAGTTATCGCTGTTACTTCTTTGCAGATCGGTGAAAACCTGCCGGTTATTTTAGTCCAGCCACCACTTCCCGTACCCCAAACATTGTGCCAAAGATTTCTGCCAGCCCGTTTACGCCCGTCGCTTTGCAGGGACAAAGCGAACAAGATCTTGGACACCGCCAAGAAGGTGCTGCAGAACCTGAATGACGCGGAGCAAGCTCAGGACCGTGCCAAGCAAGCCATCGAGAAGGCCAGGGACAACATCGAAGCGGCCGAAAAAGACCTCGATCAGGTAATCCAGCAGCGGGCAGAAATGCATGCATTATAATTCACTACAGTTGAACCTCGATTTAACGAAGTCACCGGGACCCACTAATTATTTCGTTAAATTGGGAACTTTGTAAAATCGCGGAAGGAAGACCTCGTGCGTAGGCTGCACAGGGAATCCGAATTTGTTCGTTAAATCGGGAACCGCATTTCCGCGTTTTTAAAATAAACCTGGATCGAAGATGGTGCCCCGAAATATCCAGAAGCGTTTTCTGAGCGGCGAGGCATCAGCCTGTAATTTAGGTGACCCCTTCGAATTGCGAATGAGGCTCGTCATTTTGGAGCACCGTCGCGGTACGACGTACAAGCTTCCAGTCGGGTTTGCGGATTTCGAAGTCGCTTCGTCTCGCCCTCCCATAGGGCCGCTGTCAGTGTCGCCCATTAGAGCCATTGCTAAACCTAATCTGCCAGTGGTATAGGCCTCTTTTGTCTACCCTCGTCCAGCCACATAGTTGCTGGTATGGGGGGGAAGGAAAAAATGCGACACCTTACAACTTGGAATGAGTAAAAGAAATATAGAAGAGGAGAAACAAGGAGCGACAATCACAATTTGAACACTTCTTAGCGAAATAGATAAATGGGCTAGTTGGTACATCATTGAATGGAAAGCGCCGAATGAACAAGGACGAAGAAGGGGACAGAGACAAAGCGCTTTGTCTCTGTCCCCTTCTTCGTCCTTGTTCATTCGGCGCTTTCCATTCAACTTCTTAGCGGTGTGGCCCTCGTGCCAGAAGTTCCGCAATTCAAGGTGGCGACGCCCTCGTGGAGGAGAGCTATACGAGGCAGGTGACCCCGATCGCCTGAAAGAACCGCATTGAAAAAAAGCGCTCCCTATGTTGCAACCGGGCGATGAGGAAGAAGAGAAGCGGCGGGAGCTCATGCATTTTGTAATTTTTATCAGTCTGAAAAACGAACAGTAAAGGAAAAGGTCGCACCGACTAGCGTAATTGCCTTCATATTCCTTGGTTCCTCAACATATGGTGCCGAAACCCGGGAGTGTTCCGCATTACAAGGGCCCAAGCTACACACCGCAGGGAATTTCAATCCTGCAGCTGCAACGGAATTCAGCAGTTCCTTGGCGGGAGCAGACCACTGGGAAAAGAACAGCGACGGAACCTTGGCAGGCGACCATACGGCCTCGTAAATATGAATAGTCAATGGAAAGGCTGAAGGCTAGGCGGTCGGCTCGACGGGCACAGAACACTAGGATAATGAATGACGCCAATCGAATTCTACAGGATCCCAGCCCCGACCTAGCAAGAGTGCGTTCGATCAAGGACAGACTCACTACCAGCAATGCAGAGCTCCGACTACTTGACGGTGAGATAGAGCCGCCAATTCCAATCCAAGAACTGGAAAGTGAGTGCACCGCCACTGCAGAATACCAAGACGAAGCCGTCATGGTGATCAGCGAGTTGGAAACCAAGATTGAATCCCTACAATCGCAGAGAATAATAGCTTCGGCGTCGAGCACCGGAAACCAAACCGGCATTCAAGACAACGCAGCGAGACGTGGACCAAAGCTTCCGAAGCTGGAGCTATCTACCTTCGATGGAGAGCTAAGCAACTGGCTCACATTCTGGGAGCAGTTTGGTGGAGCCATCCATACCAATGCAACTAACAACCACAGATAAGTTCCACTACCTTCGTCGGTGTCTAACGGGAGATGCTGCTGCGGCGATTGCCGGGCTACCAACAACAGAAATATGCTATGCCGAAGCGATCACCATCTTGCAACAGAGGTTTGGAGACCAGAGGAGAATAGAGCGGCAGCATCTGAATGCCCTCAGAAATCTACCGCACGTTGCTTCAGCTAATGACGTGAGAGGGTTGAGAAACCTGTATGACACCACACAACTCAACGTTCGGTGTCTAAACTCTTTGAATGTTCCCACGTCAAGTTTTTCAGCCATGCTCTGTGACACTCTTGTCAGGGCGTTGCCTTACGAGGTTACAGTGGAGTATCACCGGCAAGTCAACAACACCGCTTTCACTAACGCAGCGGCTCAAGACCAAGGAGACGGATCGGCGGCTGGAACTTCAAGGTCAGCAGATACTATGTCGGAGTCAGTGACCGAATTGAGTGGAATGCTTCGCTTCCTGCGCGTGGAAGTAGAAAGCCGAGAAAGAAGTAGCCTTGAGGATGCTCGAGGTAAACACGAGACAAAGGTAAAGTCGTTTGCATCAGCATCAGCTCTTCATAACGCAACAAATGCTACACATTCTCAGTGTTTTTTCTGCCATTCAAAGAAGCACACCACGCCATCTTGTGATTGCAGCAAACAGAGAGAGGAAAAATTAAGTGTGTTATCAACAGACTCCAGATGTTTCCGATGCACATTGAAAGGTCACCGAGCACGAGATTGCAGAAAAAACCTCAGTTGCGCAGTTTGCAGAGCCAGACATGCAACCACAATGTGCGATCCTGAGTTTGTTAGGCGGATGAAGGAACGTTCGCCCCAAGGTAACGATACGATTTGCGTGTCTGCATCCAGCTCGGGCGCGCACTCAGAAAAGAAGTTTAGTGACGGCATATATCTCCAGACGTTCAAGGCATTTTTAGTGACCAACGCTGGCAGCTGCTATGTCAAGGGAATAATCGACGGTGGCAGCCAGCGCACATTTATAAAAGAAAAGGTAGCGCAACGCCTAGGGCTGAAAGTCCTGCGGAGAACAAAGATAGCACTCAACACTTTCGCCAGTAATGCTTCGAAGGTTATAGAGCGCAGTCCCGTTGTGGAGGTAAAGCTCAAAAGTCAATTTGACAATACAGAAATAACCTTTGAAGCAATTTCCATCCCGGTCATTTGCCAGGACGTATCTACGCCAACAACTGACATCCCGTTTGTGCGATTTCTGCGAGAAAGCAGTAAGAATTTGGCAGACGACGTGATTTTCCCAGGTGTAAAAACAGTTCCTGGAATAAGTCTGTTGATTGGATCAGACCAGTTGTGGAAGTTCTGCACACGAGACGTGATCAGGTGCGCAGATGTGGACGGATTGGTAGCGATCAACACAAAGATGGGCTGGACGCTGCAAGGTCCTTCAAGACAGGTGGGAAGGCTCCTATGGGATTTAAGTCTGATGATATGTGTCCTACAAGCGAAGACAAAGGAAACCCAAGTGGAAGAGGCGCTACAGTCCTTCTGGGAGTTAGACAGAATGGGAGTTGCCGACAGTGAGCTCGGAGACACTGATGCAGACACCATTACACACTTTGAGCAAAACATCATTAAGAAAAACGGACTATACGAAGTGGCTCTGCCATGGAAAGAAGACGCTGTTGATATGCTGGCAAACAACCAGGAGGTTGCCATTTTACGTCTAGGGAGCTTGTTGAGAAGAATCTCACGAAGGGAGGGATTACTCAAGCGGTATGATCATGCAATGAGACAGTATTTGCGTGATGGGCATGCAGAAGTGATAAAGAGCAGAAAGGACAGCGACAGCGCGCAGGTCATGTATTACATGCCGCATAAAGAAGTAATACGTGAAGATGCAACAACAACAAAGTTAAGGATCGTCTTCGATGCATCTTCTCATGCCAAAGGGTGCAGGTCGTTGAATGAGTGCCTAGTAACAGGACCCAACTTGAACCCCGAGCTTCTGCAGGTCCTGCTTCGGTTTAGATGGTACTCAGTTGCAATGACCGCTGACATTGAGAAAGCGTTTTTACAAATAGCCATCCGTGAAGATGATCGTGATGCTTGTAGATTTCTTTGGTTTGCTGAGGAGCCAAGTTTCCCTTTCAACAAGGAAGAAATTCAAGAGTGGAGGATGACTCGGGTTCCTTTCGGATCCACGTCTAGTCCATTCATGCTCACAGCTACATACAACATCACTTGAAGTTGATCTGCGAAGAAGACCCACAATTAGCAGAGAAACTCAGGACATCTTTCTACGTTGATGATCTACTGCTCGGAGCCGACGATATTGAGGATGCCGTGAGGCTCTACCACACTTCCAGGAATGTCATGAGACAGGCAGGAATGACACTCCGGAAATGGACTGCGAACAATGAGCAACTGCAGGAGCGGTTCAACAAGGAGGAGCCAAAATTTATGACCGAAGAAAAAAGCCTCTCACCTTCACCAATCTCCAAGGTACTTGGAATGATGTGGGATCACGAAGGGGACTGCTTTATTTACAAAGTTGAAGCTTTGCTTGAATTCCTCTCAGCAAATGTGGACACTAAACGGTTCATCCTCAAGGCAGCCTCAAGAGTATTCGATCCTCTTGGATTGATCGCGCCCTTCGTCCTAACAGCTAAGCTGCTATTTCAGAAGCTGTGGACATTGGGAATCAGCTGGGATGAAGAACTCCCCGCTGATTTGATCACTGAATGGCACGCTTGGACGGCGGACCTTGTTCAACTGCACTCGTTAAGTATACCAAGACATGTCAAGCGAGGCATCCAGGCAGGAGCCAACAAAGTACAGCTACACGTCTTCGTAGATGCAAGCACGAAAGCCTACGGATCTTGTGCGTACTTTAGAACAGCCGATGACCAAGGAAAAACAGCTACCATGTTAGTTGTTGCGAAGACAAGAGTGGCACCGATAAAACCTTTATCACTGCCTAGGTTGGAGCTGATGGGGGCGAATATTGGAGCCAGACTCCTACGATACATAAAACAGTCATATTATGACGTGGAACTTGATTACATTATGTGGACTGACTCAACGGTTGCCCTCAGTTGGGTGAGAGGAGTCCCTGAAAAATGGAAGCCATTTGTAAAAAACAGGGTGGCAGAGATACGCGTCATGACATCCCCGGACCACTGGAGGCACTGCCCCAGTCAAGAGAATCCGGCGGATCTCTTGACCAGAGGACTAGACGTTCAGGAGCTTCGTGCTAACTCTCTTTGGTGGAAAGGGCCGAGTTGGCTGAGTCAAGAACCTTCAGAATGGCCTGAATCTTCAGTGTTCTTGGAAGACACGCCTCAACTCGAAGTAAAAGAAGAGACACATGTGCTGTTGGAGAAAGGCCAAGAAGTTCCATCATTGTTCGACACCGGAAGTTACGAGAATTACCAGAAGGTTCTGAGGATCACTGCCTGGGTCATCAGGTTCGCTAACAACGCACAGAAGAGAAATGACAAAATACGAGGTGGACTAATTGCGGCAGAGTTGGACAAAGCAGAGCAGTATTGGATCAGGCAGATATAAAACGGAAGGTTTCAGACGGATATTATGCTCCGCGAGAAAAATACGACGGAGGTTAATGTAAGACTCGCAGAGTATCATCCTTTCTTTGACGAAAACAAAATCCTGCGGGTCGGAGGACGACTGCAGAGGTTGACGGAAAGTCTCGATGTGAAACATCCAGTCCTATTACCGAACGACCATGACTTTGTCAAGCTAATTGTGATGCACGCTGATTGTAAGGTTATGCGCGGGGGAGTAACAAGCACAATGTGTTACCTACGAGAGAGGTACTGGGTAATACGTGCTAGGCAGCTGACTAAGAAGGTAATAAAAAGTTGCCTCGTATGTTCACGGTTGAATGCGAGGCCAACTGCTGTTGAGCAAGCTCCGCTACCGACAGATCGAATCAAGAAGGCAAAGCCGTTCGAGGTAACCGGAGTCGACTTCGCAGGGCCGCTGTACGCAAAAAGAAACGACGGTAGCTGCAGCAAAGCGTACATCGTACTTTTCACATGCGCCCCCACTCGAGCAGTTCACCTCGAGCTCTCAACGGGCCTCACTGCTGAAGCTTTCTTGCTTGCATTCCGACGTTTTATAGCAAGAAGAGGCATACCACTGGACATATATTCTGATAATGCACTAGCCTTCAAGAGAGCATCAAAAGACATCCAGAAGGCATTGGGTGCACTGGAGCAAGAAGTTTTCAAATCATACATTGCAGAACACAGAATCAACTGGAAGTTCATTGTGGAGGCCGCTCCATGGTGGGGCGGGTGGTGGGAGAGGCTCGTTCGATCTGTCAAGGCAGCACTTAAGAAAGTGTTGGGCAGAAGCAGCCTATGCTTCGAAGCACTGACGACTGTCCTTGCAGAGGTGGAAGCAATGGTAAACTCAAGACCACTGACATATCTCTACTCGGGAGTAGGAGAGCCATCAGTCATCACGCCAGCACATTTCTTAATAGGGCAAAGTTTGACAGTTCTACCAGAAACAAGCTTGTCTAACGACCGCCCAGGATGCGTGACACCGAAGGAAACAGCTCGCCAGTTCCAGTATCGAAAAATAATCATGGAACATTTTTGGAAACGCTGGAGCACTGAGTACCTGTTGGAGTTGCGGTCAGCTCATCAATATCCCGTCACCAATACTTGCTCCCTGAAAGTGGACGACGTAGTCATAGTGGCAAATAACCGAGCATCCAAGCTGTTCTGGGAACTGGGGAGAATCGTAGAGACGTACCCCGGAACTGACGGAATTGTTCGTGCCTGTCTCTGAAACAGCAAAACGGTACGCTCATAAAGAGACCCGCGCAGAAACTTTATTTGCTGGAAATTCGTCCAAGTCAACTTCAGGCTCGGGAGGATGTTGCAACCGGGCGATGAGGAAGAAGAGAAGCGGCGGGAGCTCATGCATTTTGTAATTTTTATCAGCCTGAAAAACGAACAGTAAAGGAAAAGGTCGCACCGACCGATTTGTCTAGCGTAATTGCCTTCGTATTCCTTGGTTCCTCAACACCCTACATGCCTAAAAGCAACCATTGAGATACACCACAGGTGAACAACGTCGTGCGGGCAAGCTTGTCATTTAGGGTAAACACGCACCCTCCGACCTGCCATTACCCTCTGTACAAGTTTGAACGCCTTTATCTATCGTGGCCCTCGTATAAGAAAAGGGCTTGCTCAAGTATTTGGGAAGGTTGATACTGTCATGACATCCTAAAAGATCACAAACCTCCAAAAGACATATCTTTAAGATTGGAAAAGATGCACACTTTCTTTAATGGTACATCATTATTCACAGGCCAGCCTATCTACCCTTTGCATATCTCAGCCATAATTTCTGTTACTGAAGAAAAGCACGGGAAGTTAGTCCACCTCCTGGAAAGCACATTATCCGAGTTTGAATTGTCTATGTAATTGAATGTGCAATCCGAGTTTTGTAAACTTTTTATTAATGTCTTAGACGACATTAATAAAAAGAAATTGTTTCTTTGTCTTTAAAATAGTAATGTGTTTTTAATGTGATCAATGGCAAGTAATGTACGCACTGGATATTTGTCGAAGTCGACCAACTGAAAGTTTCGTACACCAAAAGCTAGTGGACTCTTTTTCACCCGAGCAGCTCTCCATGTAGGCTGCATTTTGGAAGTGTAGCAATCCTGTCCTTCTGATGCAGACCTGGCTGATATAAATTATCCTAGAAATATCAGTGGTAGTTACAGATAACTCCAGTAGATTGTTGCTTTGTGTATTTTTAAAGGTTAGGCGGACAAAGTAGGCGCTACGGAGAGTATAGCTTTTTGTGTTGTCCAAAGGAAGACTGGAGTTTTTTTTTCTTCCGTCAGCCAGGTCCTGTTGATATGCTAGTGATGCATTGATGCCAGCCATAGCTGGTTTACACACGTTAGTTTCCTAGCCCGCTCATAACAATAGGTTCTAAGCCCCCAACTGAGAACAGTGTCCTAAAGTATGGCAAAATAGTACCAGGCATGCACACAGGCTCGTGCAAGTTTTTATCTTTAGCTATATTTCAGATTTGGGTGAAGTTTGCATAACTAGCATTGAACTGGAGCAAGTGCCGATTTCCAATTTTGTCAGTATACTTTCGGATTTGGAACTGGCGCTTGCTCAATGTCTGAAACTGACAAGTTCCAGAGTTTTGTTACCTTTTTTTTGTCAATGTTCAGTGTGCAAAGTGCAATTAAAAAACGTACGAATACATACTCATGTACTCTCAACAGGCATTGCACAAAAACATCTTGGCTGCAAAAACGTTTTGTCAGAAAGGTTTTGACAATTTCCCAAAGGTGTTTGGTGCACCTAATGCAGCTGAATGAGACTAAATCAAGTGCTTGGATTTTGGAAATATGACAAAAATATGAAATATGGCCTAGCTGTCCCCACCGGGGACAGGTGGCACATGCAGATGCGGGACATTGTGGTACTGATGATTATGCTCGCAGGCGATGAGGTAGCATTTCCGTTTCGCATTTTCATTGCATGATGGATTTACTCCTATGTCACGGTCTAAAATGTTTCCACATCAAAAATATTTGCCAATAAGCACCATTTTAAGCTGCTCAATGGAAAAAAGAATAGAAACTACAGTCGAACCTCGTTAATTCAAACTTGAGGGGGACCGAAAATTTGTTTGAATAAAGCAAAGCTTGAATTACCGGGTGTTTTCTCCCATGGAGATGCATAGGATGGAACCTGCATGTTAGTTCGAATTATCCCCAAGTTTGAATTAATGAGAGTCGACTGTCTAGTCACTGAAAGAGTGAGAACGGTAGTGTGACAGAGTGAGAATGCTGGCCTCCATCACGCACTAGTTGATCAGGCCAAAGCATGGTGCCTCCCGCCGTGCTTTGACTGCACTTGCATGTTAGAGGTTCACAAGACGCTAAACATGTTCAAATCGTGGCTTTTGAGTTCAAAGCGAACGCTGGTTTTGGCCGAATATTTTCGATCCGATTATTGAATTCTTTCTCCAAGCCTTCCACCACCGTGTACCACGCTTAAACGAAGATCCAGCCAGACTCATGAAGGTCTTTCCCAGCCTTTCACTCGTCTACTTCTATGCTCGGTTAATTTTAGGTAAGGTAACGGTATATTTATGAACAGTGGCACGCAAATGACAAAATTTCTGCAGCTATCCTAATCGAGAGGATTTATAAATCTGCTAAATATAGTATGCAACTACCGTAGAATACCGTGCATCCGCCCATTCCACATTAAGCGCCCATCACCAAATTTGTGAGATCTGAGAAAAGACGTACAGTAAATTTATATGTAAAATTGATGATCGGACAAGCGCCCATCCCCCATTTTTTTGCGATTATCTCCTAACTTTGAGTGGGCGCTTGTCCGGCATTTTACGGTAGGTATTCTTTCCTCAATTTTAAACTTGGAAAAAAAAAAAAAGGACTAAACAAGCGTGAATGATGAGAGCGGGTCGTCGAGACCTCGCTGCCTAATGCGTAATAGACTACTTCCATAAAGCCCTGCATGCAACACGGCGCACGTTGCACTCTGGAAACTAGTTGGCCAGGGAGGAGGGTAGCATGGTTTCGTTTTCGATCGACACGTCGACAAAAGATTGTTTTCTGCTCCCGAGAGAGTCATTTGTGGTCTCTAAACTAACCTAAATGGTCAGACCTCGAAGATTTAGCACAAGCCCGAGACGTATAGCACGCTTGTTGTATTTTTGTACTTGAGCCTTCCTGTTAGCGTTCCAATCGAGGTATGTGGACGAGCCAGTGCTGGGAGTCTCGACGCTGCGAAGCTCGGGGATCTTGCTTGTGTACGAATCAACAAGCTGTAGCAAACAATAAGTTGTTGTTGATTAGGAAGTTTGTTTGTTTCGTGTATTCATAGACAAAATGTTACTTTTTGCAATTACTGTTTTTCTTAATGTGCCTGAGTATGCGAAGCAAAGCTCGGAGGCGCCATTGAAAAGCTTAATTTTAACACACTTCATATCTCTCATCTGTACTGACCCGCAGTACTGCTCGAAGTGAAGTCCCCACCCGCTTGCATTCCACTAATATTCAACATCGCGTATTCGCATAAAGTTATCCTGCAATCATATAGGCAAATTCGCGCATACAGACCGTTTTAAGAATGCAAAAGTCGAGCACTTGTGTGAATAATGTCGCACCGTTCGCCGCAAGTGTGTCAGACGGGCATGAACCCCTATGCGCACCGCATTGGGGTTTATGCCCGTCCGGCGCACGTCGCGACATTCTTCACACAAGTACTCGAACGAATTCAAAGCGCATTTGACGGTTGCTAATGGCCATAATATTTTTTATGTGTTTGCTTTCTTCCTGCCTGAGTATGCCGAGATAATTTCAGACACACTGTTCCCGGCACAGATCTCGGGCGTCAGTAAAAGCTCGTTTAAAAAGGCTTAGCGAGGAGTAGGGGACGCTTGTTAGGGCCTCCGTCGTAGCTAGCCGATTTCAGCGTTTGCGGAAAGTTAATCTGTAAGGCTCCAGACAAACAAATTTCAGTTGTAGTTCACTCTTACTAGACGGGATTACTGACATTGAGCTCAAAGATGCACTCGTCGGGTGAGGTGACTAAGCCACGACTTACTACGTTCGCATACGCACGCACAATATCCGGTGTATCGGGAACCAAGGAAAGTGCCCCGGTCTTCGTTTTGTATCGCTCGAGAATGAGTGTATTGTACGTTCGTGAAAAGTCAGATAGTCAAAAACGCAAGCAGCGCGTTCGGTCGCGGCGTGATAGCATGAGATGAAGCTGCTCAGTGGAAACCGAAACCGAGTGGCCAACTAGTTCCCAGAGTGCACAGCATGGAATTTCACCGCGATGGGGCGCGTCGGTTTTGGAAGAAGTCCATTGGAGCAGGCCAGAGCCGTATATGTAGAGAGTTTGGCCATTCGTTGGGAAGTATAGGAGACAAATGAGGAGGCGCCATTGGCCGAAAGCGGGCTGGGCGTGTTTCAGGGTGTCTTCAGAAATTCGAATATGGCCAATCAGAATCCGGAAATAGTACCCTGGCGGTGGTCGCAAGAAACAAACTTCATGAGTTCATCGGAGTAACTCTCGGTGACTGAAAATATGGTGCACGTGACGTTTCACTCACGGTCATCCAAAATCATAGTGAAAGAGTGCGACTGGCCGAACGATCGACATAATCTGTTTGCCAAGCGCCGAGGGCCGGGAATCTGCCGTCCAAGCGGTCAAACTCTGTCCGAGCAAAACAGAATTGAGCGGCGCATTCGTTTCTTACATCTTTCGGCATGATAATTATCGTAGCATCACATGCACCCTATTTTCAACCACAAAGGGTTCCTACACTTCACTCTTGTGCGCTTATTAAAACCATATAGGAACATATACCTTTGACAAAAACAGTTTCTCGCTACCACCGCTAGGGGATTCTTTTCGGCTTCTGGTTGGCCAAAAGAGCATGCCAAGCCGACTTTCTGCGTCTGGTGCACGCCCTTGCTCTGCCCGCGCCTCCCATTGACCAAACTCTCTGTATACATGGCTCTGGAGCGGACTGGCCCCGTTAAGTGCGCTTCTCACCTAGCGCTTGCACACTGCGGGGACGCAATACCTGCAGAACCCGCGAGCTCTGCCCGCAGGTATTGCACCTGCGGTAAAGAGTTCGTCTGGAAGCAACTATTAAGTGCATTATTCTAAACTGCTATTTTGAAAATTCGAAGGTACGCCCCTGGAGCCAGAGGGGGGACGACCAAAAGACCTCCCCGTCGTTTTCATCTTCTTGGTGACTGTGGACTGGAAACGATCATGGTTATGACCTGTATCACTCGTGCAGATCGAAGATGCCACAGCCAGTGCCCAGGGAGTTGCCAACCGGTCTCTGGATCAGGTGGGCCACCTGCAAGACCGGCTAGCCGAGCTCAAGAAGAAGTACTCCCAGAACAACCTGGACGCACGCAAGGCCGTCAACGAGGCCAAGGCGGCCGACCGCCAGGCCGAACAAGCTCAGCAGGCGAGTGTATACTCGGCACCAAGGTTGTGCCGAGTTGACCCTAGAGGCCATGGATTCTCAAACTGGGTTCCCCGGAACACAGGTTCCTGAAGCGTCCCTGCCGCCAAGGGAGGCGTTCCTTTAGTTTAAAGCAGTAGTTGAAAAAATATGAGCCACCCATTGATAACTATGGGCCAGACACACTCTAGCATGTACAGTGCTGTTTACAAGGTCTGTAGGCTTCTGCACTACAACATAGTATCGATGCAAAGACCAGGACACATTGCTTAGCTGTCAATCAAGGACAGGGGTTACTCGAGATGAAAAGTTTGAGAACATGGAGATACTCTGGGGAACACAGGGGTTCCCCAGAATAACCCCGCGGGTTCCTCAAGCTCCAAAATTTCTTCGGCCGTCTCTGCCCCTAGGTAAAGCGTTTTTCCAGTTTAAACGCCACTTTAATGGATCTCGGCCTCCCATTAATGTGTAACAATGAGCCAAACACTCTCTAGTATACAAATTATTGTTTACGTGGTCTCTAGGCTCGTTTACTGCTTTTTTACATCGATTCCAAAATTGGAAAGGCTTCCTCGACCAATCATTAAGGAAAATAAGCTTATTTGAGGTCGGAAAGATTGACATCCCTTGCTTTACGGCCTAGGCCATTCCATAGTTGTTTATTGCGCTGTGGGTTCCACGCGTGCGCACTAGCTCTCTTCTGTGGAGTATCGGACACGGTGCATTGCGTCCACAGCTTGCCGACTTCACATTTCTTGCCCGACTGATAAAAGTGGGAAAGGTGTATATGCAGATGGAGAATCTGCAGTACACGAAGGAACTGTTGAAAATGGATCATTGCACTCGTTGGATGTGCAGGAGAAGCACATTGAACAAATGTGTACTCGGCACTAGTGATGGCGCAAACTTCATTTCAAACCCCAAGTTTGAAGATCGAACCACGGAGATATAAAGGTTTGAACTTCTGAACTTGTAGATATTTTTAATCGACGGATTCAATGAATTTCAAACTTTGCAAATATCGAGAGCTCAAAGGATTGGCGTGCTTCGAACAATATCCAAGATTCAGATAGGATCTGAATGTTTTTACAACTTCCAGCAGTGCATTCTATATTCGATGCATCTCAAACAGGGAAATGTCCTAGATGCAGACAATCGTTCCTATAGCCTCCATTGCCTAGATTATTTTTCGAATTTCTTTTCCCTAATACGTGAATATCAATTGCCATGCAATGCTGTTTGTGTGTTATTCTTTGTGTATTTCTTGTACAGCCGCTTGTTATCATAGAAACCCATGAGCCAAACTGCATGCTGTTTTGTTTTTTTCCTCAGATTCCCCCACTGTAAGCTGTAGAATTGCAGGTATATCTTTGTTCGATTGCAAAATCTCTCTTTTGGCAAGCACCTTGCACTGCTCTTGTCGAGTACAGCCGAACTTCCCCGCTATCCAGCTCGAGTACTTACCATTTCTCTGTCCTAGATGCAGACAATCGTTCCTATAGCCTCCATTGCCTAGATTATTTTTCGAATTTCTTTTCCCTAATACGTGAATATCAATTGCCATGCAATGCTGTTTGTGTGTTATTCTTTGTGTATTTCTTGTACAGCCGCTTGTTATCATAGAAACCCATGAGCCAAACTGCATGCTGTTTTGTTTTTTTCCTCAGATTCCCCCATTGTAAGCTGTAGAATTGCAGGTATATCTTTGTTCGATTGCAAAATCTCTCTTTTGGCAAGCACCTTGCACTGCTCTTGTCGAGTACAGCCGAACTTCCCCGCTATCCAGCTCGAGTACTTACCATTTCTCTGATTGTCCAAAGAAGAATCTGTTTGGGAACTCTCAGAGTTGGTAGCAGATGAATTTCAACGCAGTAAAGCTTGTCTCTCGTTTTGCGTGTGCCAGTCAATAGTTCGCAAAAATTCTCAGACGATGTCATGACCGAATGCGATCAAAGTTGAGGAGCATGATTAAGAGGAACTTCCTTCCCCTTCGTGCAGGAAGCGGAAGAGCTGGAAGAGCAGTACAAGAGGGCGATGGCCGACCTGAGTGGGAAGTCTGCCGCCAGCGGGGACATGAAGGACCGGGCCGAGAAGCTGCGCGAACGCGCTCGCAAGCTGGCCGAAGGTGTCAACTCCAAGACAACAATGCTCCAAGGTGAGGCCCTTTCGAAATTCCGCGCCATCTGGCAGTGTTAGTATCAAACTGTTGACATGCAGCGGGTGGTAAAAACATGGCTCTAATGCAGTGAAATCCGTGTCACTGCACTAAAGTCTGTCCAAAATCGATTGGCTCGTTTTGTTATATCGAAGTATCGCTGCTTCGTTACTGTCTCATCATTAAAAATTGGCTTACTCTTACTACCGGGTGCTCCTTTCCGCGGACCAATTTCCCACCGTCCAAGCTTCCACACAATTGTTGCGAATCATATTAAAATATGAATCGCAACAATTGGTAAACTGTCTACATCAACCCCCAATCATGCAGCGAATAATTGGGGGTTGTCGCAGACAGTTTACCGATTTACAGTTTACAAATTTACAGTTTGCTTACTGAAAATATGTCTTTTACCAAATTGAGCGGCGAGCTCGATTTGGAGCAGCAGCCACGGCAGCACCATAGCAGAATCGGCCACACTTTCGGCATGCAACAACTACAGCATGCGGCGCCGCGAGGATGGGGAGAGGGGTACTATTATGCCGACAGAGCCCTTTTTCACATCGGTCTGGCACAAAGAGGGGGGAAGCACATTTTTTCTGTTGTGCGGCCCTGCCGATTTCGCTTAGATACTGGCGTCACAAGTAGAGTCGCAAATCGTGTTTTCTCAACCGTATATTGTCGCTCCAAGGCGGAACAATTTGGGACTTGGATTGAGCGAGATTAGGAACCTTGGATCTCGACAAGATCGGCACGTCGGCGAAACGAATGCCAAGACAGCATAAAAAAAGTTCAAGACTGCCCACGAAAATACTTCCTTTTATATAATCTCGTTCGGTGGGTCCTTTCAAATGCACCGACATAGGGCACATGCAAAATAAGAAAATGAGCGCGCCCATCGCCCGAACGGAGCAATGAAAAAAAACTTGCATTGGAGCGGAGCAAGTAAAACGAAAGCAAACGAAAGTGTTCGCCCAGCACGCGGCAGAGACGGCGCCGCATCTGCTGCGCCCATTGCCCGAACGGAGCAATGAAAAAAAACTTGCATTGGAGCGGAGCAAGTAAAACGAAAGTGTTCGCCCAGCACGCGGCAGAGACGGCGCCGCATCTGCTGCGCCCATTGCCCGAACGGAGCAATGAAAAAAAACTTGCATTGGAGCGGAGCAAGTAAAACGAAAGCAAACGAAAGTGTTCGCCCAGCACGCGGCAGAGACGGCGCCGCATCTGCTGCGCCGTGCGTTCTCGGTTTTTGGGTTTAAATGATTTATTAGTGTACAACCTTGTCTACGTGATGCTACACGACCACGTTGCTGCGTACAGGCATTCTATGCAGCAACATAGTCACGTAGCGCCATCTAGAAGCCAGGTTGCATATTAAAAAATTATTTGGACTCAAGAACGTGCGGCGTGGCGACGGCGGAGGCAGCGTGGCGGTAGTGGCGACCGTCGCCGCTGCCGCAGTACTTCTGTTCTCTACGCGTGTCACTCGAGAGCAAGTTTACGTAAAATCGATTTGTTTTCACCTAGAAAATTAGTAATACCGGCCATTTCTGCTTTGTGTGGCCACACAAATGCTTTGGTAAACAGAATTATTTGTTAAATAGGAATTCGTTGTAGTAGTCGGAGAAACACATTGAACACGTAGGAGATTGGCTGGGACATTATTTTACTTTGTTGAATGAGCATTTTCATAGTAGAGGCGTTCGTTATAAAGGCAATCGACTATTCAATAAATTAATAAAATAAAGTGTTACATCAGGCACCGTCACTTTCGTACGCAAAGAGCAGACATACGAGTGTGTGTTGTCGTACAGTTCACGTTATGCTCAGATTAATCGCAGTGTCGTGCAACGTCACTGTAACAACGTGGCGTCACGTGACACACGATATTGTCCGACATTGCGACGTCACGTGATTACCGTATACTCAATTCAGTGCGAAAACATTGCGCATTGTCCCTTAAGGGGGCACACCTCCTGAGAGGGTCAACTTTTGAACCCTTGGCTTAAAATTAATGAGTTTTACGGGGTAGGCTCCTGGTCATGCTGGAGGATGCATAGCAAAATTTCAGGTCTGTCCCCTGCCTCTTGTGCACTACAGTTACGGAGACGTCACGCATGCGTGGAACACTTGTCACGCTTGACTCGCCAGAGCAGACGCCATCACACACGACACATGTTGGCTTGCATGCAACACTCCTTTATTCTCTACCGCGCCGTGTCCTACTGTCCCCCCGTCTCCCTGCTGCCTTTTGCGACCCCAAGAGCGGGGACAAGCGCTGTCCCTGGGAAACCCCCTAGGGAAGGCGTGTCCCTGCAAGGTTCCGGTCGTCGCCGATTGCACACACTTAAGCCTCTATTCTGCTCCGACATCGAGCATGGCGTAGCACTGAACGTGGGCCTTTCGTTGGTCGGCGAGCAGGAACTTGATATCTGCGACCAATCAGTATCCGTGTGCGCTGCGCTACGCCGCAGTTGCTACACTCGAAGTCGTATAATGGAGCCTTTCGCGAGATTGGTCCATCGTTGGGCCTCAAGTTTCCCCACGTTGACATAAGCGAGTCTTTGCAAAAGAAATAAACTCGCAGGGACCCAACGTAGACTGAGCTCACGCTTCCGCCGCAGGCATGGAGGACGAGTTTGACGACAACGAGCGGAGGCTGAAGGACTACTCGCAGATCTTGGAACAGCTGAACCGGGAGATGACGGGCTACCTGGACCTGATTGAGCGGCGGTCCACCCACTACCGCGAGTGCCAGAACTAACCGCATCGCGCTCTCTCCGCGGGGGAAGTCCGAGACGCCCTTCGTCCTCGCGTTTCTCGTGCACGGCGAGGCAGCGTACTTGGCTTCTAACCGGCTCCCGGGCCGGCTGCCATGGGGAGCCGTAGCCGACGGCCGTCTGCCATTCGGAACGTACGCCACGGCTTCGAGGCGAGGGCGGTGACACCGCCACGCCGGTTAACGGCTGTTAGATTGCAGCTAATCTGCGAACACCGTGCCAAATTGTTTCGCTCGTTCAGATTTGTAACCTCAGTTACGGTGTGGAAGATGCCGCTTTCATAATGTGTTTCGAACTTCTGCAGAGTCTGTTCTCTAGGGTGAAGGCTGAACACGACAGTAGTTTCCACAAACGACAAGACCACCCTGTTATTTCTTTACGTTAGTGAGAATGAAGCCTTGTTAGGGTACGCTAGAAACCTCTTCTAAAAGTCAGTTTAGCTCTTTGTTCCTGCTCAACAAACCCACGTCTCTAATAACCGAGTAGCATCTGCTAGCTTTCGGTCAAATAGAACGTTTCGTTCCACAAATTGGAGACATTGACTCGATGCAAACAGTTTTTCTGGTGTATCATTTGAGCAAGTACCCACCAGAATACGTTTGTCTAACGGAACCGGACCACAAGTTCCAGCTTGTGGCAGATCGGCCAAATTCATTCACAAACGCAAAACTTGGATGCTCGATTTTCGCGTTTTTTTTGCTTCTTGCCGTTGTACGGAAAAGTCGAAGTTCCTGGGACAGCCACTAGATCGACAGTTCATTCTAGAGAAGGGACCAATTGTGTTGTTTTGTCTCAAAAATTCCTTCGCTTCCTCGGGCAGGATGCAATACAGGGTGTCGCGTCTCAAAATGCATGTTTGAAAAAAAAAAAAAAAAATGTTAACATTAACAAGTTACGGTTGTCCACTATGACAGCTCCATGGCAGCGGGCAATTGCGGAGTCGTTCATGCCTGCTTACTAACAGTTCGTTGGCTGTGAAACACAGGCACAAATAAAATAAGCATTGATTATCGAGTGGGAGTGCGACCGTGCTAAAACGGTCGTTCGTGGTATATTGCGCGTGGGTTTTATTTTGGGGGGGCCTTTAGTCATGTCTGTGCCACTGCCATTCATAACTGCGGACCAGATTTCTTAATTTTTTTTTTGTTATGCACGTCCCCCTCCCTCGTCCTATTTAATGCCAGCTTTAGTGTGCACATGTTATGTCGTATACGTGTTTCGTCACTTTGCCCCCCTCATTCTGTCGTAGACGTTTGCTCAGCTCGGGAACATTTATGGTCGTGCCACCGACGCATTGGCGCGATTACGCGGGCAGACGGCACAAACCTTCTGTCCGTGCTCTCGCCAAGTCCTCGACAAAGTGCGTGCACGGCGTTGGTCGAAACTTGCGACAACAGTCTCCCGATGTCTCATCTTCGGACCACCAAATGTGCCTTAGTTTGTTGCTCTGTGTTGGAGAGTAAAATCGTGTATGGAAATGTAAAAGGTGTGTGTGTGCTTCTTTGATTTCATTCGAAGACCTTGTTGTTTTTTCTTGCATCTTTTTATTGGTTGTAGTGTGATCTTCCTTCAAAATGCATTCAGGAGGAACAGGGGGGCTCACACCATAAATTGAAGGGTTCCGAGATTCTTGTAATCTGCAGCATTTGCCCTAACGACTGAACTGTAGTATGCTTTCTAGTTGCAGCCGACAAAGTTGCTACACCCTTGTCGGCGCCACTAAGTGTTATTCTAACATCCACTAGATGAGATGCGTGCATCTTTATTTTTTGAAACACCGACGCTACTGCATAGATGAAGGATGCCACTTTCTGCAGGCACCCCTTAATGAGCTCAACTTGTGCGTGCGAAAAAAAAACAAAAACGAATGGTCGCATGTTCAGCTGTAAATGCTTCCTTCTAAAGTTAGGCCCATTGAATGGTTTTAGAAAACTGGGCCATCCCCAAGGCATTGCTTCCAGAGTGGCCTAGAAGGTTGCATGATTGCCTCGAAGGAATACGTTGCAAACGGGCGTTAACTTTGAGTTGCACCATCACACTTGGCATCGTGCTGAATTCGGAGAGGAAGGCACAACCGTCAAAAAACCAGCAAAAAGCGTCGCCACGGGCGATTCTAGCAAACAAACGGGGAGATCCTCCGCCGAGCGCATTCCTTGTCCTCCGCAACCCTGCATGTTGAAGAAGCAACATGGCCTCTTCAAAACCGAGAAAAAAAAAATATGAAAAAAGCCTCACGTGTGCGTCAAAACGTAGCGCGGGGGAGTCGCTTTGCCTCGACCGGTGTGGAAAGTGTAAAAAGCTTCACGGACATCCAGCGGACTGAGTTGGGGTGCTCCTGACACGTAGCAGCCAACTCTTCCGAGTTCAGCTGGGTCGTCTACGTCAGCACTAGCCGGCACCTAGGGTCCAATTCGGTCACCGCAAGAGCGAGATCTAGTTTGACCCTCGCAGAGCGAGCCAAGATATCGTTGGCAGACAACTTGTCTGCGAGTGGAGAATGGGGGTTTGTTTGCTATGAGGTGCCATTTGCAGGCAAAAATAACTCCAGAACATACCTACGCACAGTCTGCTAACATGACAAAAAAAAAGTCTGCCATTTGCTACAAACTGTGTCGTAATGAAGCGACGACAAACGCTTGCTGAAATATTAACCGTCCGCTATTTCATAAAGGAAGTAATTGAGAACCGTGCTTCCTTTGGAAATTTCGTGTCAGTTTGCAGGCGTACACAAGCCGACATCCACCGGTAGATAAGGGAGCACTCAGGACCGGCACATTAATTGTGTACTAGTTATCAAATCAAACTTTTCTCATTGGCAGACAAAGTTCGCCCAGCCGAAACCAGTCGATTGATGTCTAACCTGAAGCTCTCACCAGAACCAAGAATCGGACCCCTGCCACCTCCACGCATCTCTGCCCGACTTTGTAATGGTATCCGCCGCCTGTGGCACGCAGGCTTTCATTTGGACCGTCGCACCTATCTCTGCAGTGCAAAGCTCGCGAACAAAATGGCGAGAGAGGACGAGCTCTCGTACTTTGAAGCGTTTCCGCGGGGGACAACTGGCGAGGCGAGTTGGCGCGCGTGCGTCTGGTTCAGCAGACTGTGAAGTCCCAGAGCTTGACCGTCTGGTCGTAGGAGCCCGAGACGATGAGGCAGTCGCTGAACTGGAGACAGGTGACTCCGTCCGTGTGGTTTCTGAGGGTCACCAGCCGCTGACCGGTGTCCAGGCCCCAGACCTTGAGCGCCCGGTCGTCGCCGGCGCTGACGATGCGCCAGCGGTCTGCCTGCAGGCAGCGGACCACTCCGGTGTGGCCCTCGGACTTGATCCAGTCGAGCGTGCGTAGGCAGTGGCCGCTCGCCAGGCTCCACAGCTTGATGGTGCGGTCCAGCGATCCGCTCACCACCTGGAGCCGAGGACGACCAGTTAGCGGATGTGTCGATCCGTCGCAACAAGCTTTGCCTGCCGCCAAAATGGAGGAGGTGCATTTTGTCCGTAAAGCGGCGGGACAAGCGCACCACTTCTTAATGCAGCTTGCTCTTTAATGTGGCATAACTCTAGCTTGGGTTGGCTTATGTTGGAATAGAGGTGGTGACAAATGAGGTGTTTTCGGCCCTTTCATGTTTTCAGGGGTCCTTAGAACCTGAGTTGTGTCGAAAAGCCACCTGTGAACCATAGACTCATAGACTATTGGAAAAAGTTGAACTACTTATGTGCTTATAACCAGTGTGACTGACAAAAAAGAAATATTTTGACCCAATACTTGGCATACTATTTCAGCCATGTTCGTTAGCGAGTTTAGCAAATTTTCAGGCAACTCGGACCCCATGAAGAAATTGCTACCCCAGCAATTTCTTCATGGTCCCCGAGTTGCCTGAAAATTTGCTAAACTCGCTAACGAACATGGCTGAAATAGTATGCCAAGTATTGGGTCAAAATATTTCTTTTTTGCGAAGTTACTGAACTTACAGTTTTGGTCCTCACGGCGTTTTTCAAACTGAAAGTCTTTACTGGCAGCAACGAAAAAGTGACGTCAGTGGAAGGTTCACTCTTTGGACTGTCGAATTTGTTCCCGACTGATTCCAAGCAGTTTAACCCTTTGGAAGCTCGCTCCAGTACTTGCGCTCCAGCACGGAACAAATGATTGGCATATTGTATTTTTAGACTGCTTGCTCGACTGGCAAGCCTGCCTGCCACTGACGTCGCAGCACTGAAAAGTGTGGGTATATTTGAATGTTGGTTCTTGGAACATTTTCATTTGCCGATTTCACAATAACTATTATGAATTTGGCGATACTAAATAATGTACCGGAAAAGGTAAACGTCGGGGATTCAGAAAGTATAGTTAGTTGGGGTAGCTAAAAAAAATCGTTGAAGTACCCTTCTAATGGGGCAGATGGGGTAAAAACTCAATTTCGAGCTGGTTCAGCCGATATATTGAGGGGGCCCAAAAAGTGAAAACTGGGTCAAACTGGTTCACCCCAAATGTTGAGACAGCCCAAAAAGTGAACATCTGGCCAAACGGATCAGCCCATACACAGGTGAGCCAAAAAGTGAACACCAGGTCAAACCGGTTCAGTCGAGCATTAAAGAACCCCTGAAAAGAAAAAAAAAAGTTTTTTTTTAAACAGTCGGGTGGGAACACGCGTGTCAAAACAAAAAAATGTTATGCAAATTTTTTTTTTTTTTTTATAGCAAAAGTGACAGCGAGAGATTTACTTGAAATTCTGCGTGCAAAGTCCGTGACATCACGGAAGGGTCATTTGCTCAACGAGATGGTCATACACTCTCTCCACCTTAACATGATGGCAAAGCCGATTCACCTCTCCTCCACGCGCCCGAAATGCCTAGAGAGAAAACAAGTGGAAAGGAGGTGACTACCGACTAAATCGCGTCTCGCGCCGTCAATATTGCTCTAAAACTTTTTTTTTGTCATTTTCGCATAGAATTAATTTTTTTGACACGCATTTCCCAACCAGACTGTTTAAAAAACCAAATTTTTTCTTTTCGGGGGCTTTTTTTAAGGTAGCCCAAAAAGTCATCTGCGGGTCAAACCGGCTTGGCCCTACATCGGAGCTCCAAAAAAGTGAACACCGGGTCAAGCCGGTTCAGCCCATGCACAATGTGGCCCAAAAAGTCAAGATTGGGCCTAACCACTTCAGCCCGTACATTGAGAAGATCTAAGAAGTGAACACCAGGTCTAACCGGTGCTGGAATCTGCTGGTCTGTCATTTGGCGTGTGTGCTTTTTCTTAGTTGGCCGTCGAATAGTATAAGGTTGCGCCTTGACAATTGACTTCAGTTCTAAGTTGAGCCATTGTGTGTCCCACTCTGTCCTGCCTTTGTGCACTGTGCGTTTTAATCACCGTAAGTCGAGGCAGCCATAAAGTGAACACTGGGTCAAACTGGTTCGGCCTATACATTGAGGGAGCCCAAAAAGTGAAAGCTGGGTCAAGCCAGTTCAGCCCATACACTGAGGCACCCCAAAGAGGAAACATCACGTCAACTAGTTGAGCACGTAAATTGAGGTGACCCATAAAGTCAACATCGGTCCACTATTATTTCTCATATATATTATTGAACTACCTACGCGTATCTCTTCCTCTATTAACTTGTATGCTGATGACTGCTATTTATAAAAAAAAAATTAATGATTCCGACATCTCTGCCCTTCAAACTGATACTATTAATAATGTAACTCGCTGGTGCACAGTTAACTTAACATTTCTAAATGTAGGTGTATGAGAGTGTCGTGTCAAAGTAACGCTTGTTCCCCTACTAAATTAACCATTCCACCTCTCCTTTCTGTTTCCTCCTATAAATACCTCGGTGTTCATACTATCAATGACCTTTCCTGGAATGCCCATGTTGAATATGCCGCTAACAACGCAAATCGCTTACTAGGTTATCTTAAAAAATTTTTCACTCACTTTTGTTTCTTTAAAGCTAATTTTATATCAAACCATAATACGTGGTAAATTTGAATATGCAGCTTCTATCTGGGACCCGGACTCGCCCTTGCATCTGCACTTGAGTCAATTCAAGATCGTTCTGCTTGTTTTATTCTTTCAAGCTATCACCACACAGCCAGCGTCACCTCTTGAAAGCATCTCTCATTGTCTGGCCTCTCTTCTCGCAGAGAAATATCTCGTTTATGTTTATTTCGCAAGATTTATCGCTATAACTCGGAACTTCGTAGAACATTATGTTTAGAAGCACCTTGCATATCATCGCGCACAGATCACAAACTAAAATTAGGCATCACCCATTGTAGCACCTCTGTTTTCAATTCTTCTTTCCTTCCCCAGACATCCATTGATTGGAATCGCCTTCCCATATGAATAGTCCGAATATCTGACGGCGCTAATTTTAGAACTGCAATTACATTTTTTTTAAATGTTCCTTGGCTATGTTTGTATTGACATATTTGTTGCCTTGTTCATTGATATTAATGTATTTTTGCCTCGTTAGCGTTGTATTCTTGTATTTTTGAATAACGAACACACTCCTCTCTGTGATGCCTTCGGGCCCTGAAAGTAAATAAATGAAATGAAAAAAATGAAATCGGGTAAGTTCAGCCCATAAATCGAGGTGATCTACAAGGTCACTATCGGGTCCAACAATTCAGCCCATACGAGGCAGCCAAAGAGGTCAACATCAAAACTGTTTATCTTGTACATCGAGGTGGATCAAAAAATCCACAGACCACAGACACTGAGGTAGCCTAGAAACTTTCAGCCTTTCCACTCTGGTGAAGAAGGAAGACCGGCAAAGCTGCACTATCGTAGGACGACCTCAAGGACGACTTCTTGGGCTACCTCAAGGACGACGCCTTAAAAACGCCTAGGACGACCTAGAGGACAACGCCTAGGACGACCTGAAGGATGACTTCTAGGACAACCTCTCGTACGACCTCAAGGATGACTTCTACGACGACCCTGAGGACGACTTCTAGGACGACGTCTGGAGAAATTCAGCCTTTCCACTGAAAAGGCCTGGCGGCAACCAGACAACTGGCAAGCCGGTTGTCTGGTTGCCGGCGTCGCTTATAGTATCGGTAGCTGTCCAGAGATTTGTGTCGACATTTATTTGGTGACGGACACGAAACTGGGGAAACTAGCCCTTAACAGCTCCGCTGTAAAAAATTAATGTCGGCTCAAAGCGGTTTGGCCCATACACCGAGGCAGCCCAAAAGGTGAACATTGTGTCAAACCGTCCCAGGCCGAACGTCAAGGTGGCACACATTGCACGCCTCCTAACCACTTGCCTGGGAGGCGTCAAACTGGAGGCAGGTGACTGCGTCCTGGTGACCTTGGAGGGTGGACAGGTGGCGTCCGGTGGCCAGCTGCCAGACGCGGATGGTGCGGTCGCACGAGCCGGAGACCAGCCGGTCGCCCCGAAACTGGAGGCAGAGCACGGCACCCGAATGGCCGACCAGCGTGCGCAGGCACTCGCCCGTCTGCATGTCCCACACCTGCGCAGAAGCAGAGGGCAAAGCTTTTGGCAGCGACCTGACCAGGAAGCCTGGAAAGAGAGCCGTTTCTCTGCTTTTCTTCTGTAGGGAACTTTCCCTACACAGGGGATGCAAAAATGAGGGAAAGTCCTGGAATGGGGGAAGTAGGGAAATTTCATCCTTTTCCTGTGGAGGATGATTTCTCTAGTTTCCTTGTGCAGAGAGTGCAAAAAGAAAGAAATCCATGTACTGTGAAGGTCTTTTGTTTCCTGAGTAGGAAGATTTCTCTGCTTTGTCCTACATGGGATGCAAAAGAATGTAGGGAAGTGCAAGTATTGAGAAATGTTTGTCCTTTATTTGTGTAAAAAGATCTGTCTACTTTTTCTACACAAAAGATGCAAAAAGAATATTGATCTGTAGGGAATTAAGAAAATTTATCCTCTTTCCCTGTGTGGGAAGATTTTTCTATTGACCTAAAAGAGGACACAAAAAGGAAGTAGGAGAATCCACATGTGATGAAAGTAGAAGTAGTTCCCTATGTTCTCTGTGTAAGATTTCTCTACCTGCCCTACAGAGGCAATACAAAAGGGAAGTAGGAAAATCCATGTGTAAGGAAAGTAAAGATATTTGACTACTTTCTCTAGACAGGCGATGCAAAAAGAAAGTGGGAAAATCTCTGTATGAAGAAAGCAGAAAACTTTTCTTCTCCCTGAGTAAGGAAATTCTTTTTATAAAGAGGGACTGTAGAGAAAGCATAAAACATTAACCCACTTCCTCGAAGGACAAGTGGGAACCTCCCTTCCATTTTGCCTTGCGTTCTCAATCCTCTCCCTAACAGCACCTCTTTTTTTTTTTGTTTTTTTTACCAGCACTGGTTACTTTAGTTGTGGATGAGGTCACCTCTCCAATAGCCCAGAACAGCCTCCTAACACAGTAGGCAATATAAACAAGTAAATACTAAATAAGTAGGCCTAAATAAGCATCTAAATACAAAAATTGAAACTAGAGCAAAAATTCAAAAAGAAATGTAAGGTGGACAAATACATATAGCTTATTTTTAGGTGCAACATTTTACTGTTTATGACTTTATAAAATAATGGCGACCCAAGAACTCACCGGACATAAATCAAAGCGCAAAGGAACTTTGGCATATTCACACAGGGCAGAAGACAAATGAAAATGATAGATCTGATCACTATGCTCGATCATAGCCTCCTTTATACTGATAATGCCTGCCCAATGGTTGGCTTCACCATGCTTCGTCGTCGTCGCGCCTGCTTCGCATGTTTTCTGCTAGAGGCGCCAAAGCCCCATACAAAAATGCAGACGACTCTTCTTCGCTGCCGTTTGCTAGTCCACTGTGATGCCGTTTGTGAATTAAATTAATTCGTAACCCATGCTACATACCAGGCGCAGGGCACCGTCGGAATAGATTTTATTTATAAACAAGTCTTATACCTTTCTTTTAGCTTTCACGTCTTGGTTTTGTTTGTATGCTGAAATGTTACCAGACCTCTGGTGCTTGTCATATCGACAACAGAAATAGTCAATGCCAATTAAAAAGGACACAGACAGGCTGACGGACTTTCACGACGTTGAAGCAGCGACCACTTTAGAGTTTTTATTGCTACTGGAGCACAGCCGCAAAACATACGGCCCGCGGACTACATGCGGCAGTCATGCGGTTTTTCTCAGGACCGCGAACGCGTCCCCGCTGACCGAAAGCCTGCGCACCCGTCGGCAACACACTGACCGGGGGTCTTGATATACAATTCCAACTTGTTTTTTTAAGTGCACAGCCTCTTGATGGTTTTGACCGGTCTCTTGTGGTCCGCACTGTTTTTCACGTATGTAGTTCTAGAGTTTTTTAACGGCTTCGTAGATTGTGGCTTGTTGGTGAAGATCTTCTTGGAGTCATGCTTGTCAGTCACGGATGCCGAGTAGTTTGTGAAAATTGGCCTGTACACACAAGTACACACAAGTTGCAGAAAATCTTTGTGAGGGTTGACATCTTTCTCTACCTTTGCGTATTTCAGAGCACCATGGTGTATAAAGCCTGGTTCAGACAGTTGCGTTTGACTGCGTTTCGGCTACGAGAAACCAGGACATCCCTGCTGCTTATATCGCGTGCCAAAATTGGATTTCACGCTTCATACGAAGCACAGATATGTCGGTGACTCGCTTTCGGTTCTCGACACAACGCAGTCAAACGCACTCAAACGCAAGTGTCTGAACCGGCCTTAAGAGTATCCACCGCAGTATCACCAGCTGCATGCTAAGGCTTTTTCATTTTCAGCATATTTTGTTGTCTTTTTTTTTTGGTAAAATCTCTACAAAGTTCTTCAGCGCATGCAACACCCTCACTAGCTTCACTGATGGATAGTATATTCCTCCCCTGTCCTGGTGCCTGAGAAGGGAATTACCAGGAGCCATAGAAGCCTGTTTAATGACCACTAGGAAGTGCAACTCGCGAGTCCCAGTTGCACATTGGCACACACCAGTAAGGTATCATGCGACTTAGAATGCAGCACAAAGAGTTGGGGTTAAGTACAAGGTGCTGATGTGCCCATGATCAATAAATGGAATGAAATGACCGCGCCTGTACGTGTGGTGTCACAGTGCGCGTGCCACGAGCAGCAGACGACTTCGTGCTATTGAGCTATGCCGGCAATTGCTAAGCGCTCCATCTGCGGGTCGAACGACGACCGAAAAAAGTTACTCGCGTTACAAACAAATTACGTGATCAAGTGACCTATTTGATCACGTAAGGTCACGTTACCGCGTAACTTAACATAGAAAACTTACGTTATCACGTAGCTTAACGGATAACACAGCTTTCGCTAGCTACAGTGAACTGTAGCAGTAGGCAGCGGACAAGCGTCGTCTGCATTTCTGTATGGGGTTTTGGCGCCCCTAGTAGCAAATCTGTGAAGTAAGCGCGACGACGACAAAGAAACCATTGGGCAGGCATTTTTAGTATAAAGGAGGCTATGGCTCGATATATACGAGAATGCAAAGAAATATTTTCATAGTTACACAGACATGAAACGGGGAACTACGAATAGTAATTCTGGTAATGACAATGTACAATAAATAATATGCCCAGAGGACCTGCGTTTTGATGGTTTTCTAGATATGCGCGAATAGGGGATTTTGAGTTGGAAGCGAATTCGAAGCGAACAGTGGTTTTGGCCGAATATTTTCGAATCGAATGTTGAATAGTTTCTTCAAGGTTTTCACAACTGCACCATGCCTAAACGAAAACCCACGCGAACTCGTAAAGGTTGTTTCCAAGCTTCCACTTGTCCTACCTAAGGCAATTTTAATCTAGCTATATTTATGGACTGCGACCTAAGGAAGTCCACTACGTACGTGGGAATGGCAAGGAAACAATGCATTTGACATTAACTATACAAAATCAAGGAGGTTTATAAATATTCTTACTATATGCAAATATTCTTTATTAAATCAAGAATTAAAAAAAGAAAAATTCTTATACATTGCAATTTGGTATATGAAAATTTGGTCACTACATAGAAATACAGCTGCCAATTATTAACTCTCAGACATTCATCTTGTAATACAAAGAAGAAAAGAAAAAAATACCGTGAATTGTTTTGAACTGGTTACCGTTTTTTTTTTTGTTTTTTTTTTCATGTTCAGTTCGAGTTCAGTTCCAAGATGGCAGCGAAGATTTCAATTGTGTTCAGTTCTGGTTCGGCTAAAATATTTCCGAGGACACCTAAGCACTTCTTATGAGTTGTGAATGCGAAAGCATGATCGTCGCTCTTCCGCTCCCTTAGTTCGTCTGTGGTGTACTGGCGTGGATGGCCATGTTTCGCGACTGCCGGGGTTGCGGCCGCCAACGATGTAGATGCCTCAGGCGTTGCCATGTTCCCCGACGCCGAGAGGAGCAGAAGCGCCTAAAGTGGCCTTAAAGCGTTAGAGTACAGGCTGCATGTCACAAAGAGTCTGTTACAGGTGGTGAGGCCAAGGACAACCTTACACACAGGAAAATGCAAGCAGTTTGAGCTGCTACTATCTGGTAGCAAGAGGAGCTACAAAATATAGAGGCAAGAAATACTGGATGCACCAAGGGCCAAAAAGAAGAGAGTTCCCGCTCTCACAACCGAGCTCCAACAAGCACAATGGTTCAACGAGGCGTAATCCAAAACTTCTTGCCTCGAAAAAAAAAAAAAAAAATCACCTCGATTCCACGTATAAAGTTGGAATTACGCAGAATGCGAACTTGAGGGGCTGCTATAGTGCAACATGTGATGTTTTCTCGCTGAACCTAACGAACAGTAATCACGTGACATCAACCTCTCGATCCTGTCGTGTGACATTGCTCGAGTAACTTGACGGTTCTCAAGTCAACACTGTGTTGTCGAGTCATGTGGTCGTGTGATGCGGTGACTCGCAGTGTCACATGCAGCGTTAGAGGTCCGAACCAAATGCCAAAGTTTTCAACACTACTAATCGTCATCTTATTCAAAAGTTATAAGTGATTTTGTGAAATTTTCAATGGGAAAAAGGCGGCCCATTTTTGCCCGTTTCGATTAACTGGCGCTATCCATGCATTTGAGAGCTCTGTCGGCCGCCATTTCCCCTTTGAAAATTTTACAAAATAACTTATAACTTTTGAATAAGACGACGATTAGTGCTGAAAATTTGCAATCTGGTTCGGACCTCCAGGTCTACATTTGGGAAGAGAATAAGTGTTTCATGATGCATAATTTATTCTTCCGGTAACAAAAACCCCTGTAAATTTTGTTGGGAGACACTCGGCACTTTTAATGCCTCCTTCCCCAAACCTAAATTGATTGGAACCGCCTTCCCACAGTCATAGTACTGATACCACTGATTTTAGAATTGAAATTACTAATTTGTTAAATGATGTTTCATACTAATTTTGTATTTTTTCTTTTTTCTTTTTATGTTTATGTTAAATGAAAGTGCCCACTCCTCTCTGTAAGCCTTCGAGCCCTAAAATAAAATAAAGAAAATAAAAAGAAAACCATGATTTAAGCAGATCTAAGCCATCCATCAATGCGTAATTACGAGCCAAACATTCCTTAGTATGGGCATTACTGTTTACAGGGTTTGTAGGCTTCTGCGCTGCTTCTTGATTACATCTATTATGTCTCATCGTTCGGTCGACCTTCCAAGTCCTTGAGCAAAAAGACGTCAGTGACACAAAAAATATCAAAAACACGTCGGTGACACGAAAGGCACCAAAATGAAACGTACCAAAGAAACGGCACCAAAAGTGCGTCGTCAGAGAGCGCGCTGTCTTCGGAGATTCGCTACCACGTTTACATCGGTGCTTGGGCTTTTGCCTTCGTCTTAGGGACAAGATAAGAGATCCTGTGAATTTTCGCTTTCATGCCGTCACAGGAAACGTTTCCTGTCTGTTAGTCAAGGCAGCTCAGGGTTTCTCGAGACTGCAAAAACTGAGGACCCCTGCACCAGACGACGCCACTACAGAGACCCAACAACTCCGCCAAGGAGTACTCGCCTTGAGGGTGCGGTCGTACGAGCCGCTCACCACCTGGCGCTGGTCGGCCTGCAGGCAGCGCACCGTGTCCGTGTGCCCCACCATGTTCCCCTTGCAGGCAATGCTGGACCACGACTGATCCGTGCTCAGGTCCCACACCTGCGGTTCGACAACCGTTGCGGAGCAACACCCAACGAGGTTAGAACGGGCGGGAGGTGCCGTCCCTATTCTCCACGCATGGAGCGAAGTATAGCGGAAGTAGGCGTGGCCACGAAATGTCCCCTCTGTGTCTCGGCCAATACGAAAACTCAGTTAATGGGCGTTGCCATTTAAATAGGGGAAGACCGACCGCGTTGCCGTGGCATTGCTGCGGCAACGCAGGAATTTCCTCCACATTTCCGTGGCGACAACTACCAAATCGGTGTCGAACAGGAGAGATTTGGAGCCCGAGACTTGCTTGGCCGGCAGGAAGTCGGCGTGTGGCGGGCGCTCCACATACTGCGCCGGGAGCAGGAGCAAGTCGTCATGGTGCGGCTTTGGAAAGCGGGCATGCTAGGCGCCGTACACACGAATGCTAAGAACAGCACTGGGTTGAGAATGCGACAAAATCTCCGCTTCCACCACACGTTCGTTGCATTCCCTTGTGTTGTTGACTGCCTGTGCACACTGAAACCTTTCTGGGTGCACCGATCGTATTGAAACCGAGCTGCGACTGTGGGCAGACAAAGCAGACTGCAGGCACGAAGCAGGCATAGCCAAAGCTTAACGTAACCGATCATGTCGAGAGCAGACAAGAACGGCGTCGGAGTGCAAGGCAGTCTATGATTGAGTTCTTAATCCGGCGTCGCTGAGCGTGACGTGCTACTGGGTCCTGGGGTATTTAGACGTCCCTTATCGAAACCCCACATCCTCCAAAAGGGTTAACATAATCGTACGAGACCCGACCGCTAATCGAGTTTGCGTTTCAGTGGGACCGACTGCGTAACGACAGTTTCTGACCGCTTACGATGAGAGCAACACTAACATACATAATGGCGCCATCTCTCAGGTAGTTCTGCGTTTTAGCTGGTGACAGTCTAAGAATACAGTAGATGCTTTGCCTCCAGCTCTAGATAACACTTCTTCGAATGCACAGCCAAAGAGAAGTGATTTTGTTTCATTGCTCATAGGCAGTGCTGAGTTCCGGGTTGCATTGGTATGGAATGGTATGGAACGGTATGGAACGTAGTTACCGTATATATGCATTTGAGCATTTGACCACAGCGCCCTCTCGTCTATAAACGTTGAGCCAATGCATGCAAAGTTTAACGCGATTATACACGCATTTGACCGCAGCACCCTCTCCTGTATAGACGTTGAGCGGCTACATGCAACGTTTCATCCATGACATCCCCAGCTCTTGAGTTACTACCACATCTCAGAGCCCCCTACTCGTCCTGCAGTCGTGGCCGAGTGGTTAAGGCGATGGACTAGAAATCCATTGGGGTCTCCCCGCACAGGTTCGAATCCTGTCGATTGCGGAAACATTTTTTCTTTTTTTTAAGAAGACAGATGGGATGGCAATCGATGTGAACACGGACGCCAGACAAAGCTAGACCCTGAGAAGCTTCACTCCTAATAAAAAAGAAAATTCCGCAGCCACTGAACTGCGACTCAGTTCTCTTCCGCATTCCAAACGACCGTGATTTGACCCCATATCAACGATGTACAAACATTTTTTTGGGAGGGAGGTGGGTGAGGGACTTGGAAAAAGCTGACAGAAAAAAGAAACTGCTTTAAATAACATTTAAGCGTTGGATCACCCAGTCCAACTTTGTTATCTCAGAGCTTAACGACCCTCCAAAAAACACTCGGAGCAAAAAAGACAGCAAACAGTTTGCTTCTGTACACTGTTGTTCCTTCTTCCGATGGACCACAGATGGCACTATGAGCCATCCAAGTCAACGCAATGCCGTGGAAGTGTTGTCCCGTGGCCTTCAAGAGGGACACAGCACCAGCTATGTTCGGATGTAGTGACGTGATAAATTCACTGCGCCGGATTGGTTAGCATGCCTCGTAGCATCTGCTGCGATCCATCGCGAGGTGAAACAGAGTACACCACACCACAGCTTGGCAACGTACAATCACGACCCATACAAAGGTGAAAGCACAATCATCTACTGTTCTGTAGCGTCGTAAAGCAAAGGCCGTGGCGGAGTGTGTGCTTCGCGAACCGAGCCTCGCAAGGTGCGAGAGAAGGCGCACAAACTGCCAAGGCAGACACTTCGTGACAACTCCAGAATGGAGCGGTGAACGATCGCAAGGTGACGTTCATATGAATTGCAACTGTACAGAGCGCACGAGAAAGCCATTGCTGGTATTTCAAGGCTTCCTGTCATACCGGGAAACCTGTCATTAAAACTTCTAGCACGACGGAATAAGTTTGCTTTGGTTACGACACTTAGAATGCGCGTGTGTTTAGCGTCTTGTTCCGCCAACGCAACACAAGCGGTCCCAAAGTGGCAACAAAGTACGCCATGGGCGCACGATCGCCGTCAGATGTTGAAATCTTATCTGTCACTCACAGAAACTCTGGCAAACAAAAACAAGTGTACGCGAGGGTCCTCGTCGTCGCGGCGTCCGAAGTCGTGGCCACTCGAGTTTCCGTATAGTGTCGAGCCGGAGTACTACCTACGGCAGAACAGGCATCCGTTGCAACCACCTCCGCCGCGCAACTGCCAAGGTCGCGGCAGGTAGTGACGCGACACTTCTACGATGTCATCGAGAGGGAATTGACGGTTCACGTATGGGGATACGGTACTGCGCCCGGAATGCACGTCCGACTGGTCCGTTTAGCCATAGCCTCCTTTATACTGAAAATGCCTGCCCAATGGTTTCTTTGTCGTCGTCGCGCTTACTTCACAAATTTGCTACTAGGGGCGCCAAAACCCCATACAGAAATGCAGACGACGCTTGTCCGCTGCCTGCTGCTACAGTTCACTGTAGCTAGCGTAAGCTACGTTATCCGTTAAGCTACGTGATAACGTAAGTTTTCTATGCTAAGTTACGCGGTAACGTGACCTTACGTGATCAAATAGGTCATTTGATCACGTAATTTGTTTGTGACTCGAGTAACTTTTCTCGGTCGTCGTTCGACCCGCAGATAGAGCGCTTAGCAATTGCCGGCATAGCTCAATAGCACGAAGCCGTCTGCTGCTCGTGGCACGCGCACCGCAACGCCACACGTACAGGTGCGGTCATTTCATTCCATTTATTGATCATGGGCACATCAGCACCTTGTACTTAGCCCCAACTCTTTGTGCTGCATTCTAAGTCGCATGATACCTTACTGGTGTGTGCCAATGTGCAACTCGGACTCGCGAGTTGCACTTCCTAGTGGTCATTAAACAGGCTTCTATGGCTCCTGGTAATTCCCTCCTCAAGCACCAGGACAGAGGAGGACTATACTATCCATCAGTGAAGCTAGTGAGGGTGTTGCATGCGCTGAAGAACCTTGTAGAGATTTTACAAAAAAAAAAAAACACAAAAAAACAACGAAATATGCTGAAAATGAAAAAGCCTTAGCATGCAGCTGGTGATACTGCGGTGGATACTCTTAAGGCCGGTTCAGACACTTGCGTTTGACTGCGTCCAATAGCAATAAAAATCTAAAGTGGTCGCTGCTTCAACGCCGTGAAAGTCCGTCAGCCTGTCTGTCTCCTTTTTAATTGGCATTGACTATTTCTGTTGTCGATATGACAAGCACCAGAGGTCTGGTAACATTTCAGCATACAAACAAAACCAAGACGTGAAAGCTAAAAGAAAGGTATAAGACTTATTTATATATAAAATCTATTCTGACGGTGCCCTGCACCTGGTATGTAGCATGGGTTACGAATGAATTCAATTCACAAACGCCATCACAGTGGACTAGCAACGGGCAGCGAAGAAGAGTCGTCTGCATTTTTGTATGGGGTTTTGGCGCCTCTAGCAGCAAACATGCGAAACAGGCGCGACGACGACGAAGCATGGTGAAGCCAACCATTGGGCAGGCATTATCAGTATAAAGGAGGCTATGGTTTAGCGCATCTTAGAAAGCGGTCCCTCGATTTCTGATCGACGCCGTAAGTGTTGTGTCGTTGCCTGCTGCAATCTGGGTGGTGTGAAGGACGTGGCATAGGATGTGGCAGAGATGCCTGTTCTGCTGGCAGTCGCTGTCCAGCTCCGTTCCCTCTTACTTATTTTTCCCCCCACCCCCTAGAACTTTCACACCCAACCACTAGGTTTGCTACATCCGACAGCGCGACGCACCAACATCAGTGACATTGTTTGTTGCCGCACTGAAAGCATTTACGACGCTTGGGAACGTCGCTTCTTGCCCTGTGGCCCACCTTGATGGTGCAGTCGCTGGAGCCAGAGACCAGCCGGTTTCCCGTGAGGTGGAGGCAGCGCACGGTGCCCGAGTGCCCCACCAGGGTCATGACGGACCAGGGGCTGTTGGTGCGCATGTTCCACACCTTGATGGTCTTGTCCGAGGAGCCGCTCACAATGCGCGTGTCGTCAAACTGGACGCAGAACACCGCCTGCGGCGAGGAAAACGCAGACGGTCGGGTGATCGTCGCCTCGTGCCGGGACAAAGTGAGTGGTGCTACTTGGAGCCTCTGTAACGTCCAGAACAAATGAAAGCTGGAAGAGGAGGATTAAAGGGAAGCTGAATTACCCCTCACCAGGGCAGAGAATAAAAAACCTTAAATTATGATTTAGATCACGATTCAAATTGTACGAGTTTTACTACTATAATTTAAGTCAATCAATTTTTTCCCAAGATATTCCAGAAATATTTTTTTATTGTCAGTTTGTCTATCTTTTCATGCTTTCCTTATACATTTATTTAGTTTTTAAAGCAAAAAATTGTCAAGCAAGAAAGATTCATATCAGGCAGCTATTTTTACACCTAGTGGCAAAAATTTTTTTTTAGCTAGTGATTTAGATTACGTAAATCAAATTTCTTCTACGTAAAAAAAATCGATTTTTTCATCCAGTTTATAACTATTTGTTATAAATACCAGGACCAGAAAAGCAAAAAAAAAAACCTTCCTAGAAAAAAAAGATTTGGGCACAATATTTATTTAGCGAGGCTCATTGCCCATCTGGAGCGATTCCAAAATATGCTGCCACATCGGGATGTCAACCCCGAAATAGAAACATAATTTGGAACCGCTCCCAACTCTAAATTTGCCTTGCAACGTAATCATTGCACTAAAATTGTTTTTTTTTCTTTGTTTTTTTTTTTGTTTTTTTGCGATGAAAGTTTATCTTATGACACGGGTGTCTTATGCAGACATTTAAGAACATATTTTCGGGAGAATTTAGTAAGAGTTTAATGCCCCAAAAGTATAGAGGTCATACTTTGTCAAGCTAACATTGTTTTTAAAACTTAAGTGAAAAAAAAAAAGAAGAAAAAACTAGAAGATTTTGGAACAAGTTTCAATGACTCTTGGGCCTGCTCTATCAAAATCAAAGAAAACCGAAAAACCCCCGAGTCGGAGCCGTCCCGAACCAGAACTGCAGCCTCATGGGAAACAAAACGGTTTTGAGCCAAAACACGGCCCACACCGAACTGTCTGCGAGGCCGCTCCTTCCATGGGAACCACGACCCTTACCTCGCTTCTTTCTTTTATCGGTACCAGGATGTTTTTTGATTGTTTGGGTCGCGCGCACTTCCCCTGGAGGTTGGGGAGTCTTATGACAATGTCTAATTTTCCTTGACACGACTCCCGACAAAAGTTTTTCGCCCAACACCAAAATTCGACTCTGACGAACCTCGAATCTGTGGGGGAAAATTATACCCCTAAGAAATGCCCCCGAATTTGAGAAAAATAACCCCTGGAAACAAGGAACCCTAGTTATAACTGGTGTAAATCTTAAACGCGAGTTACAATCGCCATCAATCTAAAACAAGAGTGGAACAAAGTTTATTGCGGATCAAATACTATATATATATATAGGGCGGCTATGGTGCCTTTTCCGTGGTATATTACCAGTTGACTTCCAGCTGGGACCAGTTGACTCACAGCTGAGACCAGTTGACTTCCAACTGGGACCAGTTGACTCCCAACTGGAACCAGTTGAAACCAGTTGACTTCCAGCTGAAACCAGTTAGATTTTCAATTGGTCCCAGTTAGACATTTTCACCGCATGAGCCGGAAAAATCAATGCCTGCACATGGAAAGCTCAAACCTTCACCGAATGTGCATCAAGGTGGTGTCTTTTTGGCCGATGAAATTTTAAGCCGTAGCTCCCTTTCCGAGAGAAATGGGACTAAAAAACTTTCAGCCTTTCCACTCTGGTGAAGAAGGAAGACCAACAAAGCTGTACTATGGTCAGACGACCTCAAGGACGACTTCTTGGACGACCTCAAGGATGACTTCTTGGACGACCTCAAGGACAATGTCTAGGACCATGTCTAGGACGACCTCAAGGATGATGTCTAGGACGATCTCAAGGACGACTTCTAAGACAACCTCAGGGACGACACCTAGAGGACGACGCCTAGGGCGACCTCAGGGACGACATCTAGACGACTTCAAGGACGACGCCTAAGACGACCTCAGGGATGACCTCAAGGATGACGTCTAAAAGACCTTAAGGACGACTTCTAGGACGATTTCGAAGACAATTATGTCTAAAACGACCTCAAGGATGACTTCTAAGACGACCTCAAGGACGATGTTTAGGACGGCCTCAAAGATGACTTCTAGGACGACCTCGAGGATAAGCTCTCGAACGACCTCAAGGACAACGTCTAGGACAACCTCAAGGACAATTTCGAGGACAACCCCAATGACGACCTCAAGGACGTCTAGGACGACCTTAAGGACGACTTCTAAGACAATATCTAGGACGACGCCTAGAGAAATTCAGGCTTTCCACTCTGGTGAAAACCAGAGTGGAAAGGCTGGAAACGTTGCCTCCAGATGGCGGTAGCTGTCCAGAGTTTTGTGTCGACATTTCTTTGTGGGGGACACGATCCTGGGGAAACTAGCCCTTAACAGCTCCGCTGTAAAACTTGCCAGAGTTGACGGCGGATGGGTTCGCAGACGATTGAGGTAGCGACGTTTGTAACGCATGGCGCCATCTTCCATTAGGAGCAACAAGCGAGTGACGCACTCCGCTCACTGTGTCTATTCAGTCTCTTCCCTCGTCTGCTCGTGCCTAAATGGGCTACCCTAGACTACGCCACGAATGTTGTACTATGTGAAACACGCATGAAGTACTACCCTATTTATTCGAATGCCTTCTCAATTGTGAAAGGGAGAGATGCTACTACAGTAGAAACCTTTTATAGCATACCTGTCGGGACCGGGCAGTAATTTTACTATATCGGGAGTTTAAGTACATCAGGAGCACCTTACAATCTGTTATTAAAGCTGTGAAAAAGGATTGGAAATGACTAAAATGTTAATTAGACTAACTAAAAATAAACACCAAAAATATAAAAATATCACTCACATTGGAGTAGAAAAAACTCAGTTATATCAGTTTGTTTTGTAGTAGGTGCTTTGCACTTCACAAGGAAGTTTTCGAGGCTTGTCATGTGGGCATAGTGTTAGCCACTGTAGCATTCAGAGCCCTCCTGACTGCATCCAAAGCCAACACGAGTTCATGTCTTGTAGGGGCAGGTCCTCCTCCACGTTTGTAAGCTCTTTGTTGAGATCAGAACGATGTGCAGAGCAGCAGTCCAATAGCAAGAGTACTTTTCCGTTCTTTGCACGCAGCAAGGCATCCCCTGTCGAAGGTATGTTGCAAAAATGGTGGTCGTCATCGATGCCCCTGCAGACTCCTTGTATGTGCAAAGAAGAGACTCTATGTTCTTGACACATCTTGGATTCTTGAACTGGCCAATAATGAAAGGCGTCCTTTTTTCACTCCCATCGGCATTGCAGCAAAGCAACGCAGTGACCAATTGCTTGCCTGTGTTTTTACCCTCCCACCTTTTTCCCTTGAAATTGTAAGTGCGGCTGGGTAGCATCTTGTAAAACACAACGGTTTCGTCGCAGTTGAAGGTGTCTTTTGGTTGGTAACCCGCTAAAAGAAGGGCAGCACTTGCCCAATCTATCCTTCAACGGTCGCATCCAAAATGGCGCCTTAGTCGCCGGATTTCCGATGAAAAGCAATACCGTCCCTTGCCATGAAACGTTTGATCCATCCGTTTGATGCCTTGAAGTCTCCACTGCTAAGCGTAACAGTAAGCTCAAGTGCTTTCTCTCTGATAATAGGTGCACTGAGTGGCACGTTTGCAGCGCGTGCATGTCAAAGCCACTCAAGCAACGCTGCCTCAACGTCGGCGTTTTGGGGTCTTCGGAGCTTTTTGTGCTTTCCACTGTTTCCATCGGCAATGGCGTCTTCAATGCGCTTCCCGTTTTTCACCAAGAAAGACGACACACACCGTTTCCACAGAAACTCCGAATTCATCCGCGATTTGCTTTCGAGCCCGGTCGTTTTCGTTCACCATTCCTCGCAAACTTGCTTTTTGTGCGAGCGTTAAAGCGGTTCGCTTACGATGCGGATTCGTCATGATGCACAGTTCAGACCATAAAAAAGCGGCACTTTTTCGATTCAGTTTGCATGCAACGCAGAGTAGCAGAGGGGGGCGAGCTTGCACGACGAAACAGCACAAGAAACAGCTGAACGGCAACTTCTTTGTTTGACGAACGATGCAGGCGCAGGCCCGGGGATTTGGTGGCAACAAGCAACCTGATCAGAATGCTGCCGTGGTGCGACGTACTGCGCACTTTCAGCGTTTTTAGGCACCGATTTCACTTTTGCGGGAGAATAATATTCCACCAGTACCGCTGAGTTTTACCACAAACAGTATCCCGAGTTTTGGGAGTGTACTACATCAAAATGCTGAGTCATAGAGGAAGTAGGAGTTCAATGGGGAGCTTTTACTACAATTGGGGTTTTACTACGTGCGGAGTTACTATACTGGAGTTCTACATATTTGTCAAGCCTCCTTTTGGCTATCCCATTACACAAGCTGCCTGAAACCGAGATAATGCTATTTCCAGGGGAAGCCATCCCCCCTTTGGGTGTTTTCTCAAGAAAGAAAAATCGGACAAAAAACAGAGGGTGGTCTGGCTCTCCAGGATGGCCACCTTAAGAGAATGAGGTGCAAATTTTCTTCTCTGGATAGGTGCTAAACATAATGGTATGGCGATATCATCGTCGGTGGTACACGGATCGTAGGGCATGCCTTGCATCAGGCGGCATTTAGCTCACTGGTACAACAAGAACCAGCTGATTTCTCATTGGGCGAACCCCTTAAAAATACATCATCTTCCCGAGGGGAACCATGGGGTGATGCGGAGCATCGCGGATCGTTATTAACGGTGTTATTAACGGTATTGATAACATTGTTAGTAACGTTGTTAACTTGCGTGTTATTACGTTAGTTTGTGGAGTGGTGCTGATGCTTGCTTGCGCCAACCCACTAACTGACGGGACTGTTGCTTCCATCACACTTCATCGGAAGAACGGAGTGGAGTCAACAGCGGTGAACTGAACGCGCGCAGCGCGCTACCGCTGCTTATATTCACACTTGAAGGAGAGGAGACTAAAGGAGGAGAGTTGCGCATGCGCGCGCGGTGTGAGTAGAAGCGAACGCACGCGAAGTGCACGCAGCTGGTAGAGAGAGAGAGCAGAGAGAGTAACGCGCAGCTGTTGGAGAGAGGGAAGGAGGAGAGTTGCGCATGCGTAGTGTGAGTGCGGACTACGACGCCGCGGGACACAGACCCAAGCAAGAGATGCTCCGCATCTAAAATGTTTCCCCTCTCGAGTCTTCTTTGCAATTCAGTTCAATTCAGATAGTTTGCAACAATACATTCATGGTACAGGCATCAGAAATACAAACAGAAAGCTGCCTTACAAGACAAAATCAAAACGTTCAGAGACTTGTCCTATGTACAGCAAAGTACTTAGCGTATTTTCCAGAGCATAGTCCGCAGACTATACATCTTTAAAAGTTGAAATTTTACCCAGTGCAGACTATCTACAGGAGCAGACTATACAAGCATTTGTTTTTTTACAGATTGTTCACTGCGACAAGACATGAAAAATTTTATGAATAACGGAGGACCGTATTTATTCGAATATAAATCTACTTTTTTTTCCCGTAAATGTCAAAAATAAAAGATTGACCTACAATCGTGACCAGAATTTCAACCTACATTCGTGACCAAATTTTGCGACCCCACTGAGAATATGGAGCTATCGAGTCACTGAGCCACTCCTTGTTTCAGAAAGCGTTTGATACTAAAAAACAACCGAAAACAACCTCGTGACGCAAGGGGGGAAGGGGAGGTAAGAGGACACCACGCGCCACGCACCTTTCTCCCTCCCATCCCTTCCACCCCTCTCGCCCCCCGAACGTGCAGCAAAACAAGATACCGACGAGGTTACTTTCACTTCTTGTTGCTCGCAGCAGCTCGCATCTCACGTCTTTGTATTTGATCTTTTGCCACTTCGCCCGTCTCCACCTTCTTTCGCTTCTTGTTGTCGCCGCTTTGCAACGGTGTCTGTGAGGCCCAGTGAGGTATTGTTGCAAATTTGTGAGGATGTCAATGAAACTGACGAAGCTTCCGACGACGATGACATGTCCGGAAGTTCTGATGATGACTAAGTTTATGGCATTGCGCTGTGATTTAGTTGAGAGCGCTGCAAATAAAAGTTTCTTTCTTTCTTCTGTCCAAACTTTCCTCTGTTCTTTTAAAAAAAGAAAAAAGGTCGACCAATATTCAAATTACTTTTTTATTCTTGGCGAGTTTAATAGAAAGGCATCGACCTATATTCGTGGTTGACTTATATTCGAGTAAATACGGTATATTGATGTTGATTTATATGGGATACAAGCTTTTTTGTGAGCTAATACAGCAGACATTTGTCAAGATCTGCTCTGAAGGAGAATTTTTTCTCTTTGGACTAGGCACTAAGTTTGGACTATGCATGGCGTGCGGACTATGCACCGGGTGCGGACTCTCTATGCAAAAACTTTTATTTTTTACACCAAATTTGTTTTTGCGGGCTATAGCCCAGAAAATAACTACCATAAAGATTCGAGAGAACGCCCGCCCCTGAGAGATCAGGCATCCTGTTTTTCTGGCGAAATATCTGTAACATAAAAATTCCAAAACATCGCCCACCCCCCGATTCCCGTCAGACGTCACGCGATGTCCATAGGGAACCGCGCAATTTGCTGTACCGGCACGTCTGACAAGCGAGTTCATAGTGGGTTCTCGAGTTTTTGTCCACGAACTATGCGCGCGATTTTGGATCTCGTAACACGCAAGTTGTTCCAGCGTGTACGTTGCACCGTGAAATGCAAATCCGCTGCGTCCACAATCTGCAATATCCGTTTTTGTGACGTAAAGTTTATAGCGGATTCCCACGTTTTTGTCCGCAATCTGCGTGCATTATTTCGATTCCATGCAAGTTGATCCCACGTGTATTTTGCATCGTCAAATACGATTCCGCTGCATTTGCAATCTGCTGTATTTGTTCCCATAACATACGAGTTTGTAGCTGATTCCCATGTTTTTGTCCGCGATCTGCATGCGCAATGTCGATTCCCGTGATTGGCAAGTTTGTACCAGGTCCCCACATGTTTATTGCATCATAGAACTTGAATCTACTGCGTCCGCGATTTGCAGCATTCGTACACGTGAAACGCGTACGAATGCTGGAAATCGCGGCATTCGTACGCGTTTTTCGGCAGGTTTCCGCGAGTCCTTCGCACCGTGAAACGCGAATCTGCTGCGTCCGCAACCTGCGTTATCCTTTTGTGAGGAGTTTGAAGCAAATTCCCGCATGGTTATCATATTGTGAAATGCAAATTTGCCATGTCCACGATCTGCAGTATCAGCTCCTGCATCACGTGGCTTGTGGCAGGTGCCAGGATGTTTATCATTAATTTTTGATAAATTTTTGCTGTGGCCTCCCCAAAAATAGCCCACCCCATGTTTTTCACCATTTATCTCTTCATTTTGCGTGGGCATTCTTTCACAACTTTACGGTAGGTATTTTAACTATGCTCAACCCCTATTTCTCTCAAAGTAACCTCCCCCTTGTGCAGCGATGCAACATTCCTAGTACTTGCCATTTTCGGAATGCTCCTTAAGAGTCCTGACAAGGTTCAGCATGGTGCGCCTCCTGTCCGGAGACCAGAAGCCTCGGCACAAACTTTACAGCAATGAGGTGCATATTGTCAAAGATGGAAAATGATAGATGAATGGGAAACTAAAAATAAATGTTCAATGAGGCAAACTTGTGCTTACAAACTTCAACAAAATGGAACCGTACATTGTGCAACACTGCCTTGATGTTCCCATTCTCAGCTTGTATTAGAGACTACATAGTCTAGAACCTTTTGCACTGAAACAAGCAATATGCTACAATATTCTACTAGAACATTCTAGAAGAGTCGCGAGAGATAAAATGAAGAACTAGGTTGGTGGGGTTGAAATCCCCTTTCTTCACGTAGGAGCCACGCGCGATGCCAACTCGGCCATGCACGTAGCGAACCAAAACAGCCATGAAAATTGCCTGCGCTTTTTCGTACGAGACACTGCCAATGTTAGCGATGTCCTGAATGGTTTTCAGACGATCCTCGTGCACAAGTTCCCTAATTATGTTGACATTTTCGGGGGTTTTGCTCGTGAAGGGTTGCGCTGACCTCTCTTCATCTTCCGGTAATGTTCTGCCATTCTTGAAGTGCAAGCATCACTCAAAACAACTCACATGAATCATTGTTTCTTCTTTGTTATAATCCTACTGAACCATTTCAAAGTTTCCCGTTCCAGATATGCAGAGTTTGATACAGAACTGGACGTTCGATCTTTGCTCTGGTTTCCAGTTCATGCTGAAAATGGCAATGTGCTCTTTCGGGCAGTCACAAAAACTCGTCTAGCGCAGCTTTCAATGTTTACAGAACGATGTCCCTTGGCGCAATGACGTATGAAGGTCACTGCCTTCAACAGCTGCGCGCATCACCGTGCTACCCTCTCTTTTTACGCTATGAAACTGGTCTCGGAACTTTTTGATGGCACCTGGTATGTAGGCTCGACGAAGTGCATTCCCCAAGTTCTTGACAGAACAAACGAAGGCTGCCATAGCAAGCCGGCGTGCCCAACCTGGGTGTGCCCGTGGAAGGTGCGCACGTGGCAGCTGCCCCTGAGCCAGTTGCGGCGCAGCCTGAAGCGCTGGCGGAAGACGGCGTGCCAGTCCACCCGGCCGTCCAGCCGTCGCAGCAACTGGAGCTGCTTGCGCTCCGTGGCCGCCCCGACCCTCCACTGGGGCAGGGCACACAGGCGCTGCCACAGGTACGGGTCCCGGGTGAGGTCGCGCCAGGAGCGGCAGACCGACGCGCAGCGCACCAGGGACACCGGGTCCAGGTACGAGAAGATGAGGAGGAGGGGGCCCTCGGGGAGGGCGCTCAGCCAGTCCTGGCAGTTGGCCGGGCAGTGCTCGTGCAGCACAGGCTGCAGCAGCACCGACAGCAGGTGGTTCTGGGACTGGCCACACTGGGCCTGCAGGGGTGGGTTGCTCGTTTAGCCGTCGCCATCCAGTCCAAAAGCCATAGCTATCCTATCTAATACAGTCCAAAACCATCGCTATCCAATCCAAAAATCATCACCTGGATGGCAATAGCTGTTTAGCCATCGTCATCCAGTCCAAAAGCCATCACAATCCTATCCAACCCAGTCCAAAGCCATCGCTATCCAATCCAAAATTCATCACCTGAATGGCGATGGCTTGTTTAGCCATCGCCATCCAGTCCAAAAGCCATCGCTATCTTATCCAATCAAAAGTTATCGCTATCCAATCCAAAAACCATCGCTAACCAATCCAGTCAAAAAGCCATATACCATGCTACCTGGAGCACGCCTCCAACCGGCGTGCTTGCCGCATCCGAACATGCTTTCCACACATTTCTACGACCAACTGCCAAGATTGCGACAACCAACAGCATGAGACTCCGTCTTTTGTGACGTCATTTGTTGTCAGTTTGGGACACTTTCCATACACAAGCAGAGTAGGACGCTAGACAGAGCAGCCAGAAACACATTTCAGGCACCGTGCCATTACTATATGATCCAATAGTCGTCACTATTCAATACAGTCCAAAAGCCATCACCATCCAATACAAAAGCCATTGTCATTCAACACAGTCCAAAAGCCATAAGTATCCTATCCAATTCAAAGCCTACTATTGACCAATAATCACCCTGAAAGTCATCAATTTCTAATCCAAAGACCAAAAGCTATCACTCTCCAATCCAGCTCAAAAGCCCAGACAGATGTGTTTGCCGCTGTGTGGCGGCTCTTTCCAAGCTTCAGCGTGTTTGCCGCTTGGGGCGGGTCGGGAATCCACTAAGTACAACGTCATGCGCAGGCCACTGTAAGTGGTATACATGCCTTGCGCCAGGCATGTATCTAGGGGGGGGGGGGGGCATGGGGCCTCGGCCCCGCCCCTTACAATCTTCCATTTTGCTGGGGCCTCCTCTCCCCCTCCCCCTGATACAGCATTTTGTCATGGGGGTGCTGTGACCTACTCAAACTTACCAGCAGTCCATATCCACAATGCCCCTAGAATTGGCCCTTCTCCGTTCCCAATTCAGGGTCAGTATTCTTTTCAATATAATTTGCCAGATTTGTTACGGGAAAAGCACAAAACTGAGAGCACTCTGTAACATCGAAGCATCCAAATTCAAACGTGGCCTCTTGTAAATAAATGCGCCGAGTCATTTAAATGAAAAGTTACAAAAAGTTGTGCGTCTCGCTTCATGACTGTTTGTGCTTGCATCTGCCAGACCTAAGCTTTAACGGAGCTTTGTCCAGAAATCAGCTCCCGTCCCTTCGAGTTTGGTGTCTGAAAAGCCAAGGACAAGGGGCTGAACGTTCGCGGCACTTCCCCGAGATGAGAAACATGTAAGAAGAACAATGGAAAATATAATGAGTCTCAGAATATCATGGAGTTTTGGGATTAGCCACGTGTCCTTTCTATATGCCTCCCTCTTCAGTTACCGAGGCAAAGCATGAAAACCCAATCTATCCCGAGAGCAGCGAGTGACCGGACTTACGAGGAGTGCTTTGAGTACGGCATTCTTCTGTTCGTCGGTGAAGTCGCTAAACCACTCCTTCATGACCTGTTGGAGAGAGAAAGTATAATAGTAAGGAAACATCGCTAGTGTCAGGCAGCTTACAGAGCGTCCATTTACGGGCAGCACTCAGAAGTTAAAAACTGAAGAGAACAAGTTTGGGTTGCAGAATGGTATAACAATTGTCATTCGCCACATTCTCACAGAAGAGAAAGAATCAACTTACGTAAATACTCTAGATCGTGCTTTCTGCATTGTCATGTTTGACATTTCGGTTATACCGTCGCCGCTACAAAGGAAGTTTTGCTTGGTGGTCGTCCTACTGAGAAGAAAATTTCCTGGAAGTATTCCTTCTACAAAAGTCAGCTGTAGTGGAATAAATTAACTAATGCAATAACGAACGAGTCCCACATCTAGAAAAGTCAATGTCTGAAAGAAGTGGTCATAAAATGAACAGGTTAGTTGAGAGTTAGCCATTATTTGCCAGTATTTTACAACCAAAAGCAATCAAGGGAAGACATTAAGCCTTACAATGGCCAAAACAAAAAATATATCTATCTTATAAATATTTGGGGTGTGCCAATATTGAAATTTCCTAATGTGAATCAAATATGAAAATTTGAAAACAAAGAAAGCTTTGAATATCAAATATGTTTCGAATATGTGTGTACCACAAAGAAATAACAAAACAAATATGCAAATACTTTCTCTATGACATTTCAAACCGAAAATGATAACAAGTTCAAGTAAACAAAACTATGCGACTAGGTAGCACATAAACAATACAATTGGTAACACATCTGTTATACCTTGACTAGTAATCACCTGCCAACTGTACATGAAAGCAGGCAAAAGGTGCAACTAATAAGTTATAAAAATTGACAAAATTAAGAGCGTACCAAACTGCACATGTCTAGATAGCACGTAAAAATTCAACCTCTAATGTTGTCACAAAAACAACTGGTAATGACCTTTCTTAAATAACCGAAATTGCCCTTGACTAGCCAGCAAGTTAGATATCAGCTGAAAATGCAATTATTGCAAATTATCATACAAGAAAATGAATTGTAACGCACATTCACTACATAAGTGCTCCCTTCTCACCGTGACAATTGCTCTTGCAACAGAAAATACCCTTGCTCCTGCAGCAGAAATTATAAGGTTGCTGGAAAAATGATTCACAATGCAGGCTTGGCAAAACGAAAACCAAAACTACTCCTTGGTCATGAGCTATTACATATGTGTTTGCACACTTAAAGCAACTTTTTTTTTTTTCCCAAATCGGTACCCGAAAATGCATGTGTGTTACAATTGAAACCAAAAAACGAAACTAAAAAGAAAAACGGAATACTCGGTGCAAGGTGCCTAGACCCATCACCATCGTGACCATTTGTTTACATTACATTCAACGTTACTAAAACACTCAATTGGGAAACTCGCACTCGAAACCTGGGCCGCTGGCGTCTACCGAGACCGAGCTAAATATGACAACAGCGCCACTCTTTATCATTTGTCTGTACTGAGGTCACATTGAGCTTTTAGAAAGCATGTTTTTGTGTAAAAACAAACGGAAAAGACTCTTTTTGAATGAAATTTTTTGGAGATTAGTACAAAATGAAGGGCGCGTGATGTTTTTATAATCTTTAGTTTGCAAGGTTTAGCGGAACAATTAATATTGTTTTTATACAACCATGCCTCAGCGGTGCTTTCAGGTAGCGCGTCCCGACCTAGGTGCATTTTAACTTCGGTAGTAAGTCGCGGTGCGTCCGCTGGGGAGAGGGGGTGGCACCCCTGTTACCTCTTCCCCTGTATCTGTTTCAGCGCCAAAATGGCCGATTAAAGGTGGCCGCTGCGGGAGAAATGGCGGCGTTGTGTTCGCCATTAGCTCGGTTCTGAAGGACAGATCGGGACCCCTTTTTCAGAACAGTCTCTATGGCAGTTTGCCAACTGAGTGGTTCTAGTAACGTTGATTACATTATAGAAGACTGGAAGATAACTTATTCGTCACCACACAATGTATAGAAATAGCAATGAAGAGCCGAACTTCTTTATGGTTAGCTTTTTTTTTTTTTGGACATCAAGGTACGACAATGTTAGGCAGGAAAAACTCTGGGGACAGCTTTTTCCAAAAAAAACTTTTGAAAAAACAGAAAGCAATGCAACTGGTCTGTATTTGTGTGCTGGCACAACAAAAGCAGTTTTCCAGGCTTACAGAAATGTACTTGTTATTGAGGGCAAGCTCAAATGTGATGCAGTACAGGAGCCAAGATATCAGAGCACCCTTTAACAATAGATATGAAGTGGTCAGGGATATATGAAAAGGAGTGATGGAACCTGGACTGTCTTTTGGCAATGGGTGCTCTGCATGAAATCAGAGGATTCAATCAGGACTAGAAATTCGACAAAGAAGTGTAGGCAGATTAGCACTGGGAGCACATGGAAATACACCAAATGAGCATGTACAGGGGGACATGGGCTGGTCATCTTTTGAGAGCAGGGAGGCAATTAGTAAGCTGAAATTTTAACAAAGGTTGACTGAAATGGATGATACGCGGTGGGCACGGAAGGTATTCAAGTATTTATACTAGAGGCGTGCGAACATTGAAATCTTTCGAAGCGAATCGAATCGAATCGAATAATAAATGTTATGTATCGAATCGAACCGAATATTTTCGAATACGAATAGTAGTTTCGAATAAGAACATTTTTAAGAACAAATATTTTCTATTTGATGTGAATTAAGGCGAAACACTGCTCCTTGAGGCAAAAAATATACTAAGAACAGTGTTCTAAAACATTTAAAAAGCATCCTAAGGCTTTCATTTATGCCTAACTGTATTCCACATACCTTTTAGTTCACTGATATATGTTTATTTTCTTAATTCAGCATTTCAATTTGTCTTAATCCTTCCCGTAAGCTGTGCAAATTAAATTTTCAATACTAACAAAACTAATTAGGTGACGTCAGAACCAAGTACATACTTGTAGTCAGATTGTAATGGCAGATAAGCTATGTAAATTTAATTTCAATTGAATCACAAGTTGTATAAAAAAAAGCTCTAGAAGCGGTGTTGCCTCTTAAACAAGAATGCTCAATCGAAAGACAACTGGAATTTTTTTTTTCACGAAACATTTATGAAAAGGTTAATTTCACCGCAATAAGAAGAATGTCACACTGTGACCGATAAAATAAAGATCAAATAAAATATCAGTCAGTAAAGCACCATTGAAGGAGTGAAGTTACAGAACGTAAATGAAAGTACACAAGTGGAGGCGGGTCGGCAAGCCACAACGCAGTTGGAGATCGAGTCGCGGACGAACGCAACTATGTGAACGTATACAAAAGTACACAAGCGGTGGCGGGTCGGCAAGCCACAATACAAAGTAGAAGACCACGTCGCACAGCTGGACCGACTTTGTGCAAACTTTGTTTACGCGGGTGAACGCAACCACGTGAACGTAAACCGAAGTACACAAGCGGAGGCGGGTCGGCAGCCCACAGCAGAGTTGGATATCGTGCTGGGGGGATCGGTGGCCGAGTGGGCAAGCGCACACCAGCTGAGAGCACCTCGAGCGAGAGCTCGCGCTGCAGAACCCAGGATCCTGGGTTCAATCCCCACTACTGCCCGTTTTGATCTGGAGGAGCATCGTACCGGAGTGCGGTCGTGTATCACTACTGCGTGGTGCACGTTAAAGACCCCAGGTTGGCGGTTGTACTGCACTGGCTAAATTGCTCATCTACAGCTGGGAGACTCGTCGCCCCTGGAGGCAGACCAAGTTCTAGGCTGTATAAACATACAAACAACCTATTTTTCTTTTGGAGATCGTGCTAATCGTAGGATTGAGCCGCGCAGCCGCCCTGACTTTGCGCCATCTCTTTCCGTGTGCAATAGTTCTGCCGATAGAGGGCGACTCAAAAAAACAATAAATTAAAAATTCATATTTTTTTTTTTCATTTTTTTTGGAGGGAACAAGTTATTTTTATCAGTGAAAATGGATAGAAAGAAATAAAAGGAATCCCGGCAAACCGATGAACCGGAAAATCAAGCGGAAAATAACACGAGCCAGATATCGCCGATAACCGAAGTCAGCCGTAAATCCATATCCGAATCCGTAGTAGTGAGAGTGGCCCATCGCGTTTGTGCTGACGACGATGCACGTGCCGTTGCAAACTTCATCAAATCTATTGCAGCGTTTGCGTCACGACCACTTCGCTAACTCCGGAATCCAGACGTCATGGCAAGCAGAGGACAGATCGTGCTACCGCAAATAACTTTCCATTGCATCGTATAAAAAACGTTCGTCCAAAAACAAAACAGGGAACTCGACCGCGAGTTGACACTAATCGGCGAGTTCCGCGTTATTTGTAGTTTCCGAAGTATTCGAAGAACTCGAATACTTCGAACAGCGAAAGTGTGAAGCGAATCAGATCGAATAGCAAGCATTATTCACGAAGTATTTGAAGTTTCGAATATTCGCACACCCCTAATTTATACATAAAAAGTTTAAACACAAAATGGACAAACCGAACCCAAAACCTTACATTTAAATACCTACTCACTAGTGATTGGGCTGAGCAGACTACTTCAGTGGAAAAGGGAGTGAAAGAGGCAGAAAGGAAAATGTGGGAGGGAACCATGCAGGACAAATCAGCTCTAACAGCGTACAGGTCACAAAAAACTTTCAGCCTTTCCACTCTGGTGAAGGAAATCAGCGAAGCTGTACTACGATGGGACGACCTCAAGGACGACGCCTAGAGGACGACGTCTAGGACGACCTCAAAAATGACGTCTAGGACGACTTTTAGGACGACCTCGAGGATGACCTTAGGGACGTCTAGGACGACCTCAAGGATGACGCCCAAAACGACCTCAGGGACAAAGTCTAGGACGACCTCAAGGACGACTTTAAGGACGACCTCAAGGACAACGTCTACGACGACCTCAAGGACAACTTATAGGACGACCTCTAGGACGACCTCAAGGACAACTTCTAGGACAACCTCAAGGACGACATCTAGGACGATGCCTAGAGAAATTCATCCTTTCCACTCTGGTGAAAACCAGAGTAAAAAGGCTGGAAAGGTTGCCACCATCTATGAGCGAGGCCGGCAAGCCAGTTGTCTGGTTGCCGCCGCCGCTCATAGATGGCAGTAGCTGTCCAGAGTTTTGTGTCGACATTTCTTTGCGGGGGACACGATCCTTGGGAAACTAGCCCTTCACAGCTCCGCTATAAAATTAGGACATAAGAAAGGAAAAGGTGTTTGACAATTCACTGGGAAGTTCTTTACTGTTTGAGGCGAGAACGGGAGTTTTGAGGACAAGGACGTATAGGGCTAAATTTCAGGAGACAGACACATTCTGTGCCGCCTGCCATAATGAGAGCGAGACACTAGAGCACTTGGTTTTGAGGTGCACGGGGCTTCACCCTGCCCTCCCTGAAGGAGTAACAGATTTGGCCGGGGCCCTGGGTTTTACCGGCGACGATGGAAGGACGGAGGAGAAAGGACTACAGTCACAAAGAGGACATTAGAAGATTAGTGGAAATTATCTAGGGAAAATTGAATGATGGGCAACTAACTAGCACAGCTGGGGACAGGCGGTACAGAGGAAGACTGGGACTCCCTCTCGCGTGGCTCCGGCCCAAAGTTTCAACCCTGTCCCCCAGTGGGTCAGGTGCTGGGGTAAGGCCAACAAAATTTGACCAGGGGGGAAGAGGCGGGGGGTGATGTGGGATATTATGGTGATATCCCACACTGCCTGGTGATAGAGGGAGAAAATTGGCTCAGAAGGGCAGGCAGAATCATACGTTTGTCTTTTTATACTTAGGATAGGTCAGGGGTGGCCAGGCTGACCCGGCCTAAGAGCCGCAAACAAAACCACGAAACTTCCAAGAGCCGCAGGAGGAAGGGGGCAGGGGGGGGGGGGGAAGCAAACTTTTGTTTAGAGCAATAAACACTCGAACTACTTTTAATCTATCCGGGTCAAAAGCAGTTCAACTGTACATAAGGAAGTAGTAGCACAAGACTACCAAACCACAACTTGTCTTTCAATTTAAGACGTGTTCCATTTCTTCTTTTGGGGAAGTGCTTGTGCAACCGGGAGGGAGGCGGGGAAGTGGGGTTGGTGGGGGGGGGGGAAGGGTGGGGGGAGGGGAGGAAGCCGCGAGCCGCACTTTAACATGCAAAGAGCTGCAGCTTGGCCACCCCTGGGATAGGTGGTGCAAGCTATCGCCCGTTACAAAGGGTATAGCCATTAAAATCCATCCATTTGCCAATTTGGTAACGGCAGACACGCGTCTACGGACTCGTATCTGCCGTTAAGATGGAGGAAGCAAAACAAAAATTCCACTAGGAGGTTTTATTTAAACGAAAGACCAACATGCTGGCGGGAAAAGATAACAAAGGAGTAGCACGCGTGGCCTCACAATCCCAGCAACCTGACAAGCTCACAAATTTGTTTTGGAAGACGACCCTCCCAGAGGCGATGGTTGCACACTCGTACAAGTGTGGGAAGTGCAGCACCTAAAACGTTTTAGACAAAAGCAAGGACTACCTCTGTGGACAGCGAAGAACCGTCGTTGAACTTCGACAACGGCGACTCGCGTACGGTATTTATTTTTGTGTTGGCGTGCATTTCATAAGGTCTGTTTTATGAGGTATAAGTTCAACCTTGATTACTTTCTTTACCTGTGCAGTAAAATATCAACAGCAATTTACTTTTCGAATACCTGGGAGCTAAATCTGTTTGAACATTAGATTGTGCAAACACAGTATCTGTATGTATAATGTAAACGGCAAGGGTTTATAAAAAAAAAATGCCCACAATATTCACAGTTTTAGGCGACTAAACACGGCTTTTAAGGAAGCTCTGAATGTTCGGGGTATGTCCCGCAAGCGGATTACTCGCTATTTTCCCGAATATTCGGCCATAACCGAATATTTGGAAATTTCCGAATATGCAATTCTCGAATTGAATATGAATCGAGTAAGAAAAATATTCTATTCGTATTCGAAATCTCGAATATTTGCACACCCCTCATAAATATACTTTTGAAATGTTCAACGGAAAAGCACTCCTCCACAATGTTTCAATGTCAAATTCAATAAAAATATATCAATGAGCCTCCGTACAGCACTGCTAAAGTCAAATTTGGGGGTTTCACATGCAAAACCAACGAAGGCCATCTTGCTCGCCCCAGTGGAGGACTGGGGATTCATTTCGATCCCCCAGGGTTCTTATGGCGCGCAACTGAAATCTCGGTTGCACGGCACCTTCTCCACAATAAGCCCCCGTCAGAATGCGGGCACCTCACCCAGGGTTCAAACCTGCCACCTGGGCAGGTTCGAATCCCGACACCTTGCCTCAAATCCGCCGAGGTGGCTGCACTGATGGAAGCAGCATTTGACCTTCTGTTGCATGTTCTGTGGCAGGCAAAATATTGGTTGGGAGCAGCCATAACATCTGCTAGCACATTACTTCAACATTAAGTTGAAGTAATGTGTTTACATTACTTCGATATAAACTACATGAGTTTATATTTGATAATGATTGAGGGTTCCCCTTTGGTACTGGAGCATGTCACTTATTACCTTTTCTAATAAGAATAAATAAGGCATAAAAGAAACGGAGAGTTTTTTTTTTAGAAATAAGGCTCTGGGGAGTGTAAGTTTCATTTACAATTGTTACCAAACAAATGAATGAAAAATGAATCATAGTGCAATATTTCAGTTAAGCCACCCCCTCCCTCCCTTCCCCCCTCCCTCCCTCCCCCCCCCCCTCTCTCTCTCTCTCCCTCTCTCTCTCTCTCGCTCTCTCCCTCCCCTAAGAAAAAAAGGAAACTTTTATGCTTGGTAGTTCATTCAGCATCTGAATATAATTCCTGTAAAATGCCCTCAGAAAACCAGCATATCCACTAACGTGTCTATCAATAAAAATGATTCACCCCATTTTACAAACCTATCAAACTAAAGACTCTAATACGAGTATTATAAATTGCAGAAAAAAACATCCACAAATATCATGAAAACATAGACTTGTGCTTTAAGACCACTCTTTTAGCGGCGTTGGAACCAGATTGCAGTCAAAGTTCACTGCTCTTTCGGTAGACAGCTGCACAAGAACTATTTTGACCGCATTTACTATTCGCATATAGACCCGCGTTTCTCTTTCTCAGCACAGCTTTTCATGATAAGAGATGGACCTCCAACGAAAACAAAAGGAAGTAGGCTCGTAATAGTACCGAGCATAATTTCCGAGCCTATCACGTTAACCCAGGCGCACCTCCGTGGCAGCCGCTGCTCGGACGTGACGAGAGGCGGCACGGAGGCACGCGGCAGATACAATCAACGAGTGATCTCACCGGGAGTACAAGACCCTGGTTATACGGTGTACCGCCTGCATGCGAGACGCCTAAAGCCCTGGTAGCACTACCGCTATTAAATGATAACAACCACTTCAGATACTAATTTAATTCGAGGTGAGCTTTTCTCCGGTTCCGTCAAAAGACTGCTGAGCTTTTCTCCGGACCCGCACAAAACTGGGTGAGCTTTTCTCCGGTGAGCTTTCTTCCGGGATTCAACACTGCTACCCACTGTAGATGAGAAATGTAGCCAGTGCAGTACAACCGCTAGCCTGGGGTCTTCAACCTTCATCACGCAGCAGTGATACACAACCTCATGCCGATACGATGCTCATACAGATCAAAACGGGCAGGGGTGGGGATCGAACCCAGGATCCCCAGGTTCTGACTAATAGGAAACTCATCTTGAAACAGCGCGACTAGACACGGACGAAGACAAAGGCTGGACAACACGAGCGCTGTGTTGTCCAGTATTTCTCTTCACCCGTATCTAGTTGCGCTGTTTCAAGATGAATATATGGCACCTTGTCCAATCATCTATTCTGTTAATATGAAACACGGTAAGACCTTAAAAGCCAAATTGCAAGTTTACACTTCAAGTTGCTTTCAAAATTATTGTTTTAACATAAAACCGAGTTATTTTTCCATTTTAACGATCCAGTGGTGGCCTTATTACTCAGAGTTAAAAGAAAAGAAGTCTCTGTTGTTATTCACATTTCTCTCAATGTTTTATAATTTCTTGATAAAAACTTTTTTAAAATATGTTTTGAATATGCTGGTACTATCATGTTCCATAAACTCTGAATCGTGCAGGGCTACCTCGAGCTAACCAGCACAGGACAATCCCCTCACACTGTAAGCTGCATTGAAGCTAGACCAATAAGAATGTTTCAATGCCTACAGTCTTCCCTGTCAAATACAACATGGAATTATAGGAGGTGACTTGATTATAGCGCTTTTAATCAGAGCGGTCAGTGCACAGCTTGAGCAAAGTGGTAACGCTATCGAGAGATTAAAGGCCCGAATAAAACAAAAATAAACAGGAAAATCTACCACCCAAGCTAAAGAAAAAAGAAAAAATATTCAGCCATCAGGAATTTAAAAAAAAACTATGTGCCTTTGTACTTTTGTAATCTCCTATTTCACTTGGAGAAGTATATTCCACACACAAAAACATTTGGTCAGGCATTAAAGAAATTGACCTGACTTAGTGTGTAACTGTGCTAACTTGCCTAAACTTTTCAGTTTTCTTGGCAAAGCTCAACTGACTCCGTGGCTGACCTGCTGCGTGCCATGCAGCAGGACAGACAATCTGTACCCCCATAAGCCTTATTGGCTTATCTGGGTACAGATTGTGGTATTTAAAAAAATGGCAATAAAAATGTATGTATGTATGTACACTTTCGGTAAATTTCCAGCTTCTACGCACATCCAAGCGGGACTTGGCAATAAAAATGTATGTATGTATAATTTCGGTAAATTTCCAGCTTCTACGCACATCCAAGCGGGACTTGAAGTCCGCCGGTCCCACGACGTCAGACGACTGCCTCCGCAGGACTGGCGCCGTCGTCTGCTTCACCGACCCCTTGCGCTGGTATGGCCGGTGCTTGAAGTTGCGCGGCAGGCTGTGGCACTTACGGGGTGCCTCCACTTTCCGAAATGCTGGCAGCACCTGCACAACACAACACACGTATCTCAATTTGTTAGGGAGGAAGGAAGGGAAGGCTGGTATGAAGCAAACCAGCAACCTCCCTCATTCGTTTTTCGGGTCTACGCCCGTTCCTGCATTTCTTCGCGAGACCCCAGGTTTGACAAGAGCCGTTTCCAACTGTCAACAAAACTATGAGTGCTCTAATTTGTTCTCGCTGCACGTCTCTTTTTTTTTTTTGCAAGTTACAAGGTTTATTACTGCAATGAGGCTAAGGACCTGGTTTTCGAAGACGCTAACAGTCTCGCAAACCAGGAAAACAAAGTTTTGCCATAGAGCAATTGGATTCCAGCCACTTGGCTAACGTAATTGGCTAAACATGGTATGGGTGTGTCAGCAAGTAAGTGTTTACAAAAACCATGACAAGTGGACTATTCTCAACGGTAATGGGGGATGGATTCCTTTTATACAGATTTGAGACAACCTGCCTACCACTTTGTGTTGGTGACATGGGACAAAACAAGAGCATCCAAAGCCTTAGCATCCGTCAGTGGAGTAACCTCAAACAACAAATGACATTGGTTGGGTAGATCTAGCGCAGCACAAGCCCTCACAAACGTAAAGCAACAAAGATTCATTCTCTCATAGCTCCGAACATTACTATAGCATTTGTATTCATGCTCAGAGTGTTACAATCCACATTTATTCCTGTGGTGAGACTTGTTCTGCAAGCAAACACTGTGCTTTCAAATTTTCTACAAGCAAAAGTTGGCCCTTTTGTACATTATAGACCCTTTTCACAAGGGCACCTCCATCTTGAATTGTCGTCACTTCCAGTATGGGTGAAAACATTGTTTTGCCGTCGCCACGCCAATGGAAGACATTTAGGATATAAGCATATCCGTCATCCATTCTTGTTTTGCCTCCCCTCTAATTTTTTTACTATTTGCAGGTTGAAGTGTTTTATTGTTTTTTCATCGCCCATACCGGATACGCCGGTTAGGTGGCTGGGGACCAGAGTAAAGGAAAAGGTCAGTTAGTGCTGAGCAACAAATCAATCAGCCCAAGTTGTATAGCTTAAAGGGATATTCACAAGGGTATTTATGCTCGCTGAGGATTTTATTTGAACGTGACCAACAAGAGCCCAACTACCAAGAACAGAATCTGCAGCTCGAAATTTGTATTCTTTCCACCCGAAAACCGCCGGTCGAGAGTTGGCCGGTTTTAGGCGCACTCACTCTCTTTTCCACGACTACGTGCCAATCAAACTGATGCATAACAAATATCTTCAAAGCCGTGGGTCATCTATGGCACACATTCAATATTAAAAATAGAAAAGAATATGAACTCCATTTTTTTGAGGCTTTAAAATGTTGATGAAAAACAATTGTTGCACAGATCTCGCGAAGTAGATGTACACGTCATTCTCAATATGGCGACGTATCGTAGGCTGGACAACGCCATGACGGCGCACGACGGCCCAACTTTGCAACGGACGTGGGACTGCCACTTCGGAACTGTGATTCGTGGTACCGGTCAATTGATCTTCAAGCACAGAATAGCGAGGGGAAAGGATATAAGTGCGAAACAATCGCACGACGAACGGATCAAGCAATGTCCTCATTGTCGTCGTCTGCTTCACGCGCCCAAGAAGCGGAGGAACGAAAAAAACGGGGTAGAGAGCGATAGCCACGTGACTTCCGGCAACTGTCTCCTCAGAGCCCCGTCCACATGTTTCGGTATCGGTTTCAAGTAGTTTTGTTTTTTGACTTAATTAAAAATATATATGACTCTGGAGCAAAATAATGATTAGGTAGTCTTCTCACGCCATACTAAGTCGCCTGGCAAAAAATAACAAAAAAATATTTGGGGGGAGGGGGGGGGTCAGTGTCCCTTTAAATGCTGAGAAACATATCTCATTGCTTAAACTGATGCCCGAGGTTAGTATATAGTGAATTTTACCTTTACGCTCGCTGAACAATTTGCTGTAAAAATCTGTGTCTGCACATAGCAAGCTGAAATTTTTATTAAAGCTGTATTTCAGTGGTCCCTGAGAAATTTCAAGGTACAGTGCCTTTTCCCATGAAAAAAAAACAAAAAAAAAACATCCTTGAGAATTTCAACAATGCGATGCAATGCAGACGACCGTGTCACACTCAGAGTACCTAGTGTCCGGAGCTTCTATTAAAGGGTGGTGCAGCGTGTCCCAATTGAAAAAGGCCATCACAATGATGGCTGATCAGACTGAAGATAACCTTCATGTGCTCTAATTTTCCCCTAAAATTAATCATGTGCAGCAAAGTCAACATCGAAACTAACAGAAACAAATGTGAACTTGCAAACCCGCCAAAGACAAATTGATTAGTACTTGTAGTGCCACACAACATATGCAATGCAGTGTTGCACACAATTTTTTTTTTTTTTATTCGGATACAAGATTTTAGCAACTAAAAACTCAACAGATTAAAAACGTAACTTGCAGAATGAATGGCAGGAATGAAAACGGTGAAGACACGATGGAAGTTAAACATATAAAATAGGGCAAAAAAGACAAGGACAAGAAGTATAGGACTAGTTGAAAGTTAGCGCTTGTCCTGTATACTTCTTGTCCTTGTCTTTTTTGCGCTATTTTATATTTGTTCAACTAAGATGAACCAACTAGCCCAACAACGTACTCTACTACACGATGGAAGACATGCAGCCTCCCGTGTTCATTACTTCCGATGCTTTCCATTATTTATTCTTGTAACACACTCCTTCATCGAGCAACTTGCAGACAGTAGCGGGCCATATCTTGTGCTCTGTTACTTTCACATGGCAAAATGCCGACCAGTGAAAAAGAAAAAACAAAAAAACCTGCCACTACGTCTATCTTAAGTATATCGTGCTTTTTGTTTTTTAACCACGAGTTTGGCATCAGGATTCAGTGCTCCCACGACGTCTCCCTTCCACTGTTTTAGTCCCAAGTCATCAGCGTTTAGACGGGAACAGGCCTGGTATTCGGCATGGCTGAAAGGCAATTGACAATTGGGGCTCGGTGTAAAAAATTTCGTGAGCATTCCATTGACAATTATTTAAAGGAAAAAAAAAACGCAAAACGACGAGCCTGCCGCATTGCCCAGAATAGTTTGCTTTGCGTATCATCTGAGTGCTTGCAGCGTGCAAGCGCAGCGAATGCCATCTGACGTGCCGCTGTTCCGTTTACGCCAAGTACGCCAATTGCGCCGCACACCTGTTCAACAGTTGTCCGCTTGGCCGATGCGTGCGACGAACAGATGATGTGCGGGTAGCCGTTGGACACCAGGTCGGCCACGCTCTTGTGGTGTCCGTTGGCCAGGAGCCTGCAAGGCTTCCATCCGACGGTCCGCGACCCGCCGGAGTCGTCGGTGTCTTCCGGCGCACCTTTGACGACACCTTCGGCGGAGACGGTCTCGCACAGCGGACAGTCTAGCCGCTTCCCGCTGGACCGGTAGTCCGCGCTGGGGGGGTACGACCGCAGTTCCATGGCCCCGAGCTCAGGGTGAGGATGCACCGCCGGCTGACCACAACGCAGGATGTGCCGCCGATGTTTGCCTCTGCGGTCTCCCCGGAAGGTACGCACGCAGCGCTCGTCGTCTCCAATGCATCGGCAATCGGAGCGCTCCGGACAAGCCGCATCCAGCCCGTCACTTGTATCTGATCGGATTCGTGATGTCCGGGCTATCCGGTATGATTTCTCCAGGCGCTCACGCTTTTCCCGTCACAGAAAGTCTCCGAAAACTACGCGTGACAAGCCACAAGTCATGCTGGTTGGCTGGCTGTCTGCGGCCGTCGGCCGTGTCACGCTTAAAAAATGCCACAGGTACCGCTGGCGCTCTAGGCGCTCTCGAAGTTAGTATCGACAGCCTCAGAAAGATGGCACTGCTAGCACTAGGTGTTTTTAATTGTTTTTATGGTTTTGTTTGTTTCGTTGGCTTCTAGATATGTAACGTAGGAAAATCCCAGGCCTAAAGTTCTTCTAATGGTGTAATTTCACTGCATCTTGCCGTATTTTAGGCTTTTGTAAAGGCAAGACGACCTACTTGCTGCAAGGCACGTCTACACACTCCAACTAGGGGAGAAGTGAACCACCACAGATCACGTCTACGAGTTCGTGACGTCACGACGTGATGCTGGCCGCCATCTTGTTTGCTTTGACTCCCAGCTGCCGGTGGTGCGCGTGTTCTTATTTAAAATAGAACGTAAATAAACGCCCAGAAGCAGATTGAGCACGTGAAATGAACTTGAACAAGGACGCCCTTTTGGACGAGTTAACGGGTAAGTGGACGGGAAATGCGCGTACAGTTAATTGAGTCCGCAAATCCGCTGCTGTCATTTCCATGTTGACCGACCCACAAAACAGCAGCGATGCATGACCTGAGTTTGCTCCTGTGAGGTCCTCCTCTGAACAGCTCGATGACTGGCGTCACCCTTCGGTGATGCGAGAGCTTTTTGGTTCCATTCTGCTCACAATTTGCGCTTCACTGAGTCCCTCCCTCCCAAAAATGGCACTTATCTTCCCACACTTTTTTTTAAATTTTTATTGACAAGACTTCGCAAGTCAGAAACCCGCGGAGATTCCAACTTCGCTGGACGAGTACTTGGGCAATGTGGCGAAGACTGGGGACACGTTGTAAGTCACTATTTCTAATCGACTGTATAAGAGACTGGAAGCTTTCTTTCTCTTACAAATTGAGTAAATGAAAATAAACCCGGAAGGAAAGGATAGAAAAAAGGGAGCTTGAGCGTTTTCTTCCCTGCGTAGGTTTCCATGGCAGAACCTCAAACCTCTGCTCTGTCGAAAGTTGGAGCTTGTGATGAACGAGTTCTACAAGCAGTACCCTACGGACGACCTTCCCGCCCTACCCAACGTGGAGCCGTTCAAATACGAAGACATGAAGGCCAAGATCCTAGAGTCCATCAACTGCTTCACCAGGTTTGTGTCTTCTTGCACTGGGCGAGCCTTATTTTTTTTTTTTTTCTGGACTTTTGAGGATGCTTGAAGGTCTTTGACTGTGTTAGAGATCGATAACGAGGCAGCAGCTTTGGCATTGATGAATTATATGGTATTACAGCAAAAGAAAGTTCACTTAAGATAGGTTGAAAGTTGTCCAGAAACAGCAAGGCGGTGGATGTAATGCTGTTGACCACATGGGTACAAACAGGGCTTTGACAGACAATCTGGGTGCAAGGGCTGCCGTACTGAACAACCCTATTCACTTTTCGTTTGCAACCAGTTCATGTGGCGGGGAAAGTGTTGCCTACCTTTTGGCTTTGTTTCTGAAAGCTCTGCATCCACAAGTTTCCTGGGATTTCAAGCTCATGCGTTTGAAAAGCTGGTTAAAAAAAAAAAAATTATGTTTTGTTTTTTGGGTAAAATTATTCCTCGCTTTATACGTGAGAGGGAGGGCTGCTGGAAAGTGAGTGACAAGATGCAATGCAAACCGCATATGAATGATTGAGGAGGTTATGAAAAGAAGGTGTATCTGCCTGATCTTAATTTTCTTACATTCATTACACCTCAGAGATGTTGTATCCTAAGTGTTACAGCGAAACATTGGGCCCGACACAGTATTCCAGGAGGAGAGGAAAGAATGGGACGGACACTAGAAAGTTCCAAGCTTTGTGTTGTCCGTCCCATTTTTTCCCCCACTCCTGGGTTACCATGTTAGCATTAAGCCAGATCACTTGCATTCTTGCTTTCAATTGTGCCTGCATTTTATAGACCGACACGCTGTTTATGAACAAGCCCGCGTTTGCCCCCACCAGGTGTGGACAATGCGCGTGCGCAGAAACCAGGTTCGCGTGAAGTGAAACTTATGCGCCATGCCGTCGACAGCGCCACCGCAGCTGCGCGACGTCGGGGCCGCAGGAGTCAAAGTCCACAAAGCCGACAATTCGCCGGTCTCTATTAAAATGTTTGTTTTAAAAATATTGCTTTGTACTTCTGACACCAGATGGTACTTCACATTCTATATTTTTAATTGCATTTAGGAGTAAACAAAAAAAAATTGTAATTTGTGTTTTTAAAGACGAGTCTTTACACCGGCGCCGACGTCAAAAGGCGACCCTTGTGCAGCAGTCCGGGGTCTTTCTTACATCGCCTCTTCCAGGTGCATGTGTGGGGGCGCAGATATGTTGCGCGTTTTTGCCAGGGGGAGCAGAATTGCTAGTGCACAGATGCGCTCCGATAAGAAACCAAAACCTAAAAATGCATCCAAATCGAGAATCTTTTTGGAACGGCGTCGATCCTCCCTTTTTCTGGAGAGTGCTTGAGTGCTTAGAAATTTGCTGCAAAAATGGAGGGACTGATTTCCCTCTTTCTGGAGAGTGCTTGAGTGCTTAGAAATTTGGTGCAGAACTAATCCTCCCTTTTCTCGACAGTGCTTGAGCGCTTAGAAATTCGCTGTAGGACTAACCCTTCCTGTTTCAGGACAATGCTTCTGTGCTTAGAAATTTGCTGCAAAACTGATCCTCCCTGTTTCAGGGCATTGCTTGAGTGTTTAGAAATTTTGCAGCAGGACTGATCCTCCTTGTTTGTGGGCAGCGCACCATTCACGATCCAGCGGCTGTGTGAGCTTGTGGTGGATCCCAGGAAGCACTACAGACGCACGGACAAGTTCATGCGAGGACTGGAGAAGAATGTGCTGGTGGTGAGCACCGTGGAGCCCAAGTCAGCCGTGTGAGTGGCCATCCACTACCGCTTTTGGACAGCCCAAGTCGGGGCCAACAGTTAAAGAGGGATGGCAGGTTTCCTAGTGGTTTTCTTTCGAACATGGGTCTAAAGGCCCGTTCACACTCTTGCGACCAAGCTAGACCGAGAAACCAAACCGGTTTTTAAGCCTCTTGCGACTTCTTAGGACCAGCTCCGCTGCATCGCATCCGGTCCTAAGAAGTCGCAAAAGGCTTAAATACCGGACTGGTCTTTCTCGGTTGAAGACGGTCGCAAGAGTGTGAATGGGCCTTTAGGGTTCTCAGGAGCTCCAGTGGTCCCTGAAGCTTTATGAATCGTCCATCGGACGCCCTTGAGGTGAATAAAATGAAATGAATACATCCAGGGACCCTAAAAACTCCAGGAGTGTCACCAGGGGTACCTGAAACCTTAGGGACCAATGAAATCAAGGAGTACCTCCAGGCATCTGTCGAACTCTGGTTGAAGCACTGCTGAACCAGGGACTGGTGCATCAATATTGTGTCAAGGAACTGAAGAGCTGAGAAAACTAAAGGTTTCACGAGGAAGACTTTCGACCACAAATCAAACAGTGCTTCAGTTATAGTACCCTGGGTTCAATGTTTACAGATAAAACTGGAAAAATTCAAAAGATACTCGCCAGTGAAGTTTTCGTCAAAACACATTTATCCCCAAAACACATATTTTCAACAAAAAAAAAAGTACCAAGGCTAAAAAATGGAATAAAAAAGATGGCCGTATATTTTTGTTGCTTTGCTCGGTAAGAATGCAGGGTCAGAGGTCCTGAGCAGAGGTCACTTGAGGTTCCTTTGAAATCTCGGACGATTGACAGAAGGAAGGTTTATCTCGTCAACTTTGATTAGGGACTACAGTTCACTGTATTTCCGGGACAGAACAAGAGCCAGTTTCTATGTGTGATAGTGCTTGCCATTGTTAGGGTTCTTGAGTTCACACCTTACCATTTCTGCTTTTTGCAGAGAGGACGGGTAGTGCTTTCATAACGGTGGAATATAATTTCATTAGGGGAAGCCGTCAATTTTCTTCTTTTCTTAGTTTATTTGGCATACTTAGGCACTTCAAAAGCATTGCTTTTTGTTGTTCAGCATGGAAATAGTGCTATCTGCTGAAAAAAAAACAAAAAAACAATAAAAGCAATTTATCTTTGTTGTATGGATAAAGTCAGTGTACACAAAATGTGCTTCTATGGCATTCCTTTGAGCTTGTGGCAAACTTCCCGGTTGTTTATTTATTTGATTTGCTTATACGGATAGGAATTGGGGAAGAGGATGGGATGAGAGTGTATGGGGACATGGAAGCACAGAACACTGGTTAAAATGATTAGTGGGTAGATGTAAAGCTGCTTTGGGCTCTACTCACCGTTGGGACACGACAGAACGCCGGCGTTCGACTGGGGAATCAACGGGTTCTTTCCTCTTCTCAAGTCTCACCTCTGGCGCAGCGGTAAAGCGTCGGCCTCCTAATCTTGGGCCCGTTTTCTCGAACGCGAACCGTGGTTTAAAGTTAACTATTGTCCCTAGAAGGGGGAATTCTAGGTCACGTGACTGGGAGAGCAGGGGCGCCGAGGGAGGAGCAGTACCTACAAGCAAAATGGCCGCGACGTCGCTTAATGTGGGCTAATAGTTCTGCTTGGTTCTGCTGAACATTCATTTCAATCTGGCTGTTATATAATGACTCACCATCAACCTATTAGCGCGTCAAGCAAAGCGATAGTTCAGAGGGACTACTAAACTAACTGACGGCAGCATTCCGCGAACGCATCACCCTTCAGCAGTCCGAGATCCAAGACATATGACGGTACATAAGCTTTGCAAGTGTTTTTATGGTGAGTAAAAAAATGTTTTGCAAACGAGTGTTGGTACATATTTATACTAAGACGTTTAATTTGTTACACTATGCACGCCAACTCGTGAGCAGCGATTACTTTGAAGACAAAGGGGGTTATCCTCAATAAAGTCTTCGTTCCGGGTGAACAGCTGAGACATTGTACTGTTTTTTTTTTTGTTCACAGTGCGCCGACAGTATGCCGACAGCATTGAGGTTTCTACATATCCCCGGTGGCCAGCAATTCAACGGTGACGAGAAGCTTAGCTTCTCGTCACCGGTGAATCGGTTGGGCTAACGGAAGAGTGGGCAAACAGTTGAGATCAGCAGGAATCGCAGAAACGTGCGTCGCAAGGAACGAAAACGAGACTACAGCACCGGCGTTGCCAGACGGGAAGAAACACGGGAAAGTTATGCGTTGTTTATGGCGAAAGCATATTGAAAGAAATGTTTCTTACATTTTTGAATATTCGTCGACAAACTCTAGCATAGTAGCTAAAATTTCTTCGTACAGTATAGACCATTTACAACGTAACCACTTATTGTGCAGGATCGGGTATAACGCGGTTTTTTTAAACCACCGGTTCGCCTCCCATAGAACTCCATGTAATTACATACCGCTTAAAATGCAGGCGCGCGAAGGGAAATACTGGTTATAGTGCGGTTTCTGGAACTGCGCGCCGACCGACCAGCGCAGCGAGCACGCTTCCCTGTGCGACACTAGATAACGGCGCTAGCCTGGCTAGCCCGCAAGCGGCACTCGCGGGGCAAGGAGGTTGCTCGAAGAAGCGGGGAGAAACGAAAAGAGAGGCTTCAGTTGCCATAGCGACGGAAGGACGCACGCACGTGTCGTTCACGTGCGTGCGTCGCCCCACAACCGCAACGACAGGCCAATCGCAGGTCAAGGAGAAGTGTTCGCGCGCGTTGCATGCCGGTCGCGGGCCGGCTACTTCTATCCGCAAACATGGCGTCGGTTGTGATCGTCGACGTAGATGGCGTGGTTCGTTCCGCGTAAATCGTTTCGCGTAAAAGCGCTATCCTTGACTGAATTTTCGCTGTGTGTCGCTATGATAACCCAGCACGTACTAGAAGGGAAGATCCACCTACTCGTGCGGCAATGTCGTGGCGGCACTCTCAAGACGGCAGAAACGCCCGTTCCGTCGTGTTTGTTTACTTCGACTACAGTGGTGATTTCTAGGCATTTGTGTTTTCGAACATCGCCCGGATTTCTTATGTGGAGCATTTCATGCCTGTGCTCAAGTTGAATGTATTACTGGCGCGTACCATATAAAGAATCAAATTTTCAAGCGTTTTCATCACCGGAGAAAAGTGATTAGGGTTAGCAATCCTGAACGCTAGCAACGTCCGTCCGCAACCCGCCACGCCGTTAAAAGGCTGCGCCAGGCAAAAGTCGCTAATTTCTTTCAAAATGTGTGACACACTTGAGAGAGAAGTGTACTAGTCTGGTGAAATAAAGACTTTCCTAAAACTAAGCTTTATTTTTCATCTAATATAAAATAAATTTGTTTTACAAAGGTAAGTTCTCTCATGGCATGTATTTTGGCCTGAAAAATTTATGTTTTGGTTATAACGCGGTACCGCTTATAGTGCGGATTTTCGCAACTCCCGCGACATACGTTATATGCGGTCTACACTGTACCATCGGAAGCAAATAAATTGGTCTTCAAGTACAACATTAGTATATTTTGACTTAAAATACCATACTAGATCGATGACAACCAGCGGAAAAAGAGGATAAACAAAATGACTGGCTTGTTTCACCGATAGATGGCGCATCTTATTGCCCAATCAAAAATAATTATTGTTGTTCTATATCGTCATTTATTACAGTACCTAGGTACTTTTCCCTTCCTAGGCACCGTGGTTTACCAAAATGGGTTTACCATCGCTTCGAGAAAACCGGTCGTGGGTTCGATCCCCGTCAGGTCAGATTTAGAAGTTTGTTCTTTCTTCTCAGTCATGCATTCTTTTGTACAGATTGTCCTTCGAAGTATGCGATACACATTTCGTAACGGTCTTTGTCGCGTTCCGTCGCATTTCTCGCTGGGGCCCCATCCCTAAACAGATTCTGCGTTAAGGGGGGACACTGGCTAGAGGTCAAACTTTTGAACTACTCAAGTGATTGGAATGAAATTTGCAGGGCAGGTTTAGCTTCAGATGTAGGTGTACTGTGCAAACTTTCAGCTCTCTAGGACAAATTTACATACCTGCATAAGATGATGTGTCACTTTTCATTAAGAAATCTATGATATGCAAATGAAGCTATTAAGCATCCTTTTGACTGCTTCAATATAAAGTGGGGAATATGGGACTTCGGGCTATCTAGTTTTAATAACTTAAATGTAAATATTTCAGGAAGAGTTATTACCTCAAACTATGAGATGCATATCTGTCCTCTGTCAATTTTTGAAAACTTAGTTTTTTATCACTGAGGACTTCAACCTATAACAAAATAAAGTAGATAGCCCGATTCCTGAGTAAATTTCAGTTTAGAAACATCTTGATTGTGGTATCAGAATACTTTCACCTTCGAACAAAAGATTCCTTCGTATGAAATTTGCAGCAAAAAGTGGAACTGAGAAAAATGCATTCAAACATTGAACTCCTTTACTTTGTTACTGCCTCACAATGTGTTGAAAATATTTGATATCAATGTAACTATTTGGCATATGGTTATCAAATTTGGTGTAAGGGTGTATAATTAGTTTCTAAAACTGAAAACCTCAAAATTAAAAAATGCATTTTTTCAAAAAAATTTAAAATTTAGGCCCATGTCCCCCCTTAAAAGATTGAGGCTGATTCAATTTGGTCGGTTCCAGCGCCGCTCAGGACACGTCCGCAGGAGCGGTCCCGATGGTAAACGGCCTACCCGGCGTCGAAGACAACGGGATCAACGGCCACCTTGCCGACTCGACGGACGACATTGCGGGCCCTCACTCGGAGCCAGAGGTCGGCGACCCTGTCCCGGATGGAAAGGCGGAGCCAGAGTCCAGCACGGCCTCCGTCGTGGAGGTCCAGGCTCCAAACGACGAGGCGTCTGCAGGTCAGAAGATGCCGCCTTTTCATGGTCGAAGCGCACAGCCCCGCTTGCAGCGTGCTACGGTTTCTTTAGTAATTTATTTAGAATATACTGCGGGCCTTTCGAAAGGCCCCTGCAGGTGCGGAGTACGACGGAAACCAGAGGGAACTAAGAAGAATATATTACAACAAGAAATGTATTTCGTTTAGCATTCCAAGCTCCGATGAACAGGCGCATTAGAAAGAAACGCAAAGTAACAATGTGATTACCGTAAAATCCCGTAAGGACGCCCTCCCCCGAGATATCGCCCGTCATATTTTTCTGGCTAAATATCCGTAACATAAAAATTACGAAGCATCGCCCACCCCCCGACTCCCATCGGACTCGCCGCGTGATGTCCGACAGGAATTGCATCGATCCGTGGTACCGTTCCGTGGTTCGCGTAGACACACCGTAGAGGTACCGTCTTACAAGCTTGTTTGTAGTGGGTTCCTGCATATTTGTCCGCGATTCTAGCACGCAATATCATTTCCCCTAACGCGCCAGTTCTTCCCGAGTTTCTTACCGAGGAATCCTCGAAGTTGTTTTCGACAGGAGGATGGTTTAGCAAGATTGCCAGAGTAAGGAGGGGAGTAGCTTATACAGTATAGACCACTTACAACGTAACCGCTTATAGTGCAGGACCGGGTATAACGCGGCTTTTTTAAACCACCGGTTCGCCTCCCATAGAACTCCATGTAATTACATACCGCTTAAAATGCAGGCGCGCGAAGGGAAATACCGGTTATAGTGCGGTTTTTGGAACAACCCGGCGACCGCGCCGACTGACCGACGCAGAGAGCACGCTTCCCTGTGTGACACTAGATAACGGCGCGAGCCGCAAGCGGCACTCGCGGGGCAAGGAGGTTGCTTGAAGAAGCGGGGAGAAGCGGAGAGAGGCTTCAGTTGCCATAGCGACGGAGGGATGCACGCACGTGTCGTTCACGTGCGTGCGTCCCTTCGCTGCGTTGGAAACAACCGCAACGACAGACCAATCGCAGGTCGAGGAGAAGTGTTCGCGCGCGTTGCATGCCGGTCGCGGGCCGGCCGGCTGCTTCTATCCGCAAACATGGCGTCGGTTTTGATAGTCGATGTAGACGGCGTGGTAGAAGCTCATCGTTCCGCGTAAAAGCGCTATCCTTGACTGTGAATTTTCGTTGTGTGTACTAGAAGGGAAGATCCACCTACTTGTGCGGCGATGTTGTGGCGGCACTCTCAAGACTGCAGAAACGCCCGTGTCGTCGTGTTTGTTTACTTCGACTGCAGTGGTGCTTTCTAAGCATTTGTGTTTTCGAACATCGCTTGGATTTCTTATTTGGAACATTTCACGCCTGTGCTAAAGTTGAAGGTATTACTGGCGCATACCGTATAAAGGATGTGAATTTTCACGCGTTTTCATCGCCGGAGAAAAGTGATTAGGGTTAGCAATCCTCAACGCTCGCAACGTCCGTCCGCAACCCGCGACGCTGTTAAAAGGCTGCGCCAGGCAAAAGTCGCTAATTTCTTTCAAAATGTGTGACACACTTGAGAGAGAAGTGTACTAGTCTGGTGAAATAAAGACTTTCCTCAAACTAAGCTTTATTTTTCATCTAACATAAAATAAATTCTTTTCCAAATGTAAGTTGTCTCATGGCATGCATTTTGGCCTGAAAAATTGATGTTTTGGTTATAGCGCGGTACCGCTTACAGTGCGGATTTTCGCGACTCCCGCGACAAACGTTATATGCGGTCTACACTGTAGTTATTCTAATCCAATAAGGGGACAGTAGCAAAAACCCGTTTTCCTGCAGGCAGAAAACATTTCTTGTTTCGATAATCTGATGTAATCGGAAAAGCAATGGTCACCTTTTCAAATGACGGCCAATTACCTGTTTACTCGAGTAATCCAGCATCTAATAAATAAGAATATTGTTTTACAAAAAAGTGAAAGCCGTTTACAAATCCCTGTAACGCCGAATTGGAGCGCAGCTCTTGAGGAGGAGTAGGGAAGGGTACTGAGGGGGGTCACGTCACCTGCGGGTAGTCACGTGACCCCGGGGGGGTCACGTGATCTCGGGGGAGGGGAGGTCACGTGACCTCAGGGGGGGGGGGGTCACGTGACCCCCCCCCCCGGTTACGTTGACGCCGACGCCGCTCAGGCTGGAAACGGGCCCCTAAGAGCTGTGCTCTAAAATAAAAAACAGGTGTCCAAACATGTTTATCAACTATGCTCACGGACTTACCCAAGCTGGGCTCTCTTTTATCAATAAAGAAGTAAAGATTTAAAAAAAATTGAAAAGTTTATTTGGTTCTGAAATGAGTGTACCCGGTTAGGTGACGAACGATTCAATTTATTTGGCTCATTCAATTTGATTGATTTGATTTGTCATTTATTGTTTATTTTCTTTTATTGGTTAGATTTGACTTACACGATTTTATTAATTTAATTGGGTTAATTTTTTGGGGTTTTTTTTTGTTTGCAGGAGACCGGCCGCCAGGCGCCGACGAGAGTGGGGAAGTATCGGAAAAAATGGAAGTCGCGGAAGAGGAGAAGCCGTCGTCTTCCACAGAGGCAAACACGAGCAAGGTCGTGGAAGAGCCAGAAGCTCCAGCAAAACTCGCGGAAGTTGTGGCTCCAGCCGAAGACGTAATCGTCGAAAAACCCATGTCTCCAACAGCCGAAGAGCCCGCTGCGCAAGCGCCGTCTCCGGAAGTTGCTGTCCACGCGGCACACACGGACGCAGAACCAAAGCCCGTCGAAGAGGAAGTCGCTCCCACGAAAGCGAGCGACGAAAAAGAGGCGAGCGTCGAGTCGGAGGAAGCGGAGGCAACTCTGGCGGAACCCGAGATCGCGGCGGAGGACGCCCAGGTTGCGTCGGAGTCGACTTTGAGTTCCGCGACGGTGGACTCGAGCGACGGGGAGTCGAGCGCTTCCCTCGACGGCCCGTCGGAGGAGACGGCCGAACCCCCCCTCAAGAAGTTCCACCCAGAGCCGGAGAGCGAACCCACGGAGGAACTGCCGCTGTCGTCTGCCGCCGCGACGGAGGACTGCATCACGGAAAAAGAAGTCTCGGTGAGGTCTAGAGACGTTTAAAGTGGTTGCTTTATACGAGAACACTGGCTTTGCTCGCTCATATTGGTTGTACTCTAGCAGGGCCTTGGGAAAGAGTGTCAGCAACTCAAATGGAGCCGAAGCGGGAGTGTGCAAGTTGAATGAGACACTGGGAGACGTCTGGAACAGTAATGGACATAAAACAGAACGGTGCAATCCACCGATAACGATAATGAGAAAACTGAAAATAGGATCGATTGCTGTCTCATTTTGAAAGATAGCCCACCCGACATTTTTCACCATTTATCTTTTTAAGATGGGTTCCCACCCATACTGGATTTTATGGTACGTAGTTCATAACTAAGAAATTGCTCGAGATCGGCGTTGGAAATAACATCCAAAGTGCTGTGCAGATGGAAATCATTGCCCTTGTGGGCTGTATACACCTCAGCGTTTTGTTTGCCCGCAATGGGAAATGCATGTTATTACTGCGCCATTATTCTTTTCTAGTGCCAATTCAGGCATCTTATTGCTAGTTCAAGTTTGCCTGCTTTTAGTTGTTTTTTCTGGGGAGGGGGGGGAGGCAGTTTGTTTCTTCAAGTAACAATTTTGGCAATGCCCAATGAAACAAAATGATTGAGGGACGGATAGGTGCTACTAAACCTCTCGAATTGAGCGGCGACTCGCACCACGCAGCCAGTGTGTATAATTTAGACTTTTATGGCAAAATGGAAATCAGACCATTTAATACTGTTGTCTGATATCAGACGCATGTTTCCTCTCGACTCATAAGTAGGGTGTGTACTTTCCGGTGTGTATTTCTGACAAAATTGGCAAATGTTTATTGGTGTTTTTTTTTTTTCACACTCAACCACATTCTACGTTCTTTCTATTCAACTCTCGCGATTCACCGGTGACTCGCGACTGCCGATTATGTTGGATGGATGGATGCAATCGACACAATTTGCAATTCACCGGCGATTCACCGAGACCTCTGAATTGCCAGCTTTGGTAATCTGGTCTCTGCCAAAGTGGGCAGCAAATCTCCGTCATTGTTTGCTTTGGTGATATGCCCTCCTTTTACAATGCCACGGAGTTGCCAGCGAATGAACCTTTCGTTCAGTAAGCCTGTGCGCATCTGTACACCCTCTCGGTTGACCCTTGCTTCCTGCTGTGGCCATTTTTTGAGGGCACTGTACCGCACGATCACCATAGTCAGCGCCTTTCTTTGTGCGTGTTTCGTCTTTTTCTGCGGTTCTTTTTGAGCATCGGTGGTGTGGAGCATAAAAAGCAACAAAAATCGAGACAATGGCACGGTTCCACTGCATTCTGACATGTGGGTGAAAAGTAACATAAAATATGGTGGAAGTGCCCACTATTAACATTTCCCAAACTTGGGACTTCTGCAAATTTTAGGTTAGGCACCCGATTTGAGTGGAAAGCACCCATGTCTAGATTAACTCAGTTTTCAACGAAAGTAGGGTGGCCGCTCCCCCGGTATTTTACGGCAGGCTGCCCTTTGTTTTGTAGTTTGCAGACAACCCCTCAAACGGCGCTTGTTACTCGAAGAAGGTCCATTGCCGTCTCTAACTTGTTGCCTTTTTATAGTGGCCATTGGGTTGCCGGCCAATGGCCAGCATCTGCGATTCGGCCTCTTTTCTAGCAGGTTGCCGACTTTTGAAGTGAGTGGATAAATCTCGTGTATCGCTATCCTTGACAGACGCCCGAACCTTCGGAGAAGACTGCCGAGTTGCCCGAACAGCTGCCAGAGGAGGGGCCTCAGATCGACAGCTCGGCTGGCTGTGGAGCCGAAACTCCGGTGGCCAAGGACCTCGAAGAAGAGGCCATGGACCAAAACTGAAGCCAAGCCAAGCTCCCTTCCATGGCACAGCTCTTATTCTTGCCAAGATTTCGTTTTCATTTTTTTCTTATGTTTTATACGTTTCACGTTTCCTAAGAAGAGATGCAGATGCTCAGCCTTCGGGATAGAAAATATTTCCAAACGATGGCTTTGAGTCCTAACGGTTGTGTTAATGGCAGCCCACTCTCTCTTACTATTTATTGCCCTCCCTCACAAGAGTTGCCATGGCAGAACACAAGTTTCGTGTCCATTCACAGTGAGGTGCCGCAGCTGCTGAGAGCTCCGTCAAACCTCTCCTACGTGAGGACCGACCGACAGAAAAAGATTATACGATCTCTGTCCACGTCATTTGGCGAGAGCTGGTGGTTTGTTTCATTCAAGGTGGCTGTGAAAGCAAAACAGCGGTGAAGAGGAGATTACGTGTTTCCATTGTCCGTGTGTGCATTGAACACCTCATTTTCATTTGGCAGTAAAATATTAATGGTACTGTACGTCCTTTGTCTCTTGTAGCTCATTCCTTTTTCGTAATTGAAGGTTGAGAGGAACATGGCCATGCCTCTGAAAATCACCGGAAGTTGGATAAATTGCTACTTAAAAATATTCAACAGACAGGTTGCTCTACCAATAATGTCAGGTAGATTTAACAACACGGCCTTGTCTCGAAGCAAATTAGCTGCGAGTGTTGAGACGGCACAGTCGGTTTTCCCTTGTTTGGCGACACTAGATGAGATATTTAGCTAGTGCAATACAGTTCTTGCACGAGACCGTGATGCAACACTACTTCCTGTTGGAAAATCTCGCCGGAACCCACCGACATCCATGTTGCAGGCATTCATCGCTGTCATGCTGTTTTGTGTGCTTTGGGGCCATGCTCGCACCGCTGTTTGTCCGCTTGCTTGAGGCTTAAAATGGTCAGTTGTGCCATAATGAATTGTTCCAGCCATAAAAGTCGGCGACAAAAAGAAGCTATGGCCAGAAGTATTAGTTTTTAATTCTGGCAATCATTAGGAACCAAGACAAAGCAACACTCGAGCAGTCGGTTCACCGGTGTCATGAATGGCTCCGAGGGATACGCCGGCACAATCTCGAGAGAAAAGCTTTGTTCCGACTAAGGGTTTGTGAACTGCAGTTTGTGTTAGGTGAGGAACCTCTGCGATTCACTAGGACAATTAAAGCGGACAAAATTCCTTGCGCGAGAGCTCCAGTCTTCTCACGTGTAGCCAGTCAAAAAGTTGGGGGACCGGCTACAGTCTGACCAGTTTTGCACAATATCCCCCAATGATTTCACGTATAGCTAGTGGCGCCAATTTTCCTGCCAATCGCCACAAATGATTAGCAGACGACGCATTTCTCGCTGTCCTGAGCTGTGTTTCATCGGCTGCTCGCCACCAAGGCACTGATGGTAGACGACTAAGTGACGTCGGGTGCAAGAAGTTTACATGCCTACTAGCCTGTCATCTTTAACGTGCGTCCTGCGGACGTGATACATGAGCACACACTGGTACATTGCACATCCGAGTCGAAACGAACAGGAGCGAGGGCAGCACATTACGCAGTTTCTGCAGCGCGAGTTGCTGCCTCACGAGCTGCTGTGTTGACACTCTTGATCACTGGACCTCCCCCTGTTGCTGTTGCCCTTTAACCTTTGCTATGCATACAGTCAATTGCAGCTTAAGAATAGCAGGACAAGCTCTGCCCGCTATGCCCTCCATTCTTTCCACTTGAGCAGAGTGAATGCTGGAGAGGAGGAAACCACCAGTGAGATTGGAGCTTTGTGGGAGGAGCTTGTCTGGCTATTGTTAACCTGCAACAGACCATAGAAGCAAATTATTCGCATAATTTTTGTACGAACTGATTCTTTGTGTTAAAAATGTTTTATTGGCAGTCAGTGTCCTGTTGCAAATGGTGGAACAGTTCAATATGGTCAGAGTTTTGATGGGGAGGGAATTTCTAAATTGCTACGAGGTGACTTGCAACTGGCCTTCTTGTAATTAACATGACTTTGTCTAGCAGGCCTTACTGAACCGCAAACAGCAGAGCATGTGGCTTTTGATGGGTGCTTCACCACCTGGAGGGCACCTCCACTGCTCAGGAACCCCTCCGGGTGGAGTAGCATGTATTGAAAGCCACACACTTCGTTGTTGGCATTTTATTAAAGCCCGACAGTACATAAGATGTGGGCTCGATCCGACACCTGGAAATAAAATGTGCCAATGTCATCTTCTGCCACGGCACCATATTGCTGGGTGTCAGGGGCACCACCTGTTGGTGACTCCGGCAAAACCGACGGCACCTAGCGGCAGAACAGAAAGCTGTGGAAGCAGGTTCACTTTCCAGCCTTCTCGAGCAAATCGGATATTCACAGCTCCTGGCAGTAAAAAGACGAAGCCGTTGAAATAGGTTAAAAAAATGGGATGAAAATTGCTTTTATAGTTACAGCGCAAGAAGCCTGGTTATAATAAATGGGTATGTGAGGGGAACCGATGCCTGAAATGTTAAATGGTGCTCTGCCACAGATATCGATTTAAACCTGCACAAAATTCTGGAGTTTTCTAAAGATGGGTTTGGCTGTACGTGCCATCATGTAAGCACTTTTTCAACTTGTAGCAGATGCTATGACACTTTGTCTTGTTGTTAGGTAAATGCTAAAGCATACAAGGTGCATTGAATTAGTCGTGCACAGTTTTGGACAACATAGAACGTGGATATATACCAGTGCCTGGTCCCAACCCCAGACATTCACCCTTTCTAATTCTAGTTCAACTTTGTGAAGGCGCAGGGTACTGGTATTTCTTCCTCATTTCAACAGACTGAGCTTACTTTATCCAAGACCAGTGTTACATGTAGCTGCCTTTGCACTATGCCAACGCCACCAGTAAGTACCATGGAGAATTGTGGGAAGCACGAGTGCTACCAGTCAACGTTGCTCGAGAATAAAAGTTGAGGTCAGCACGTGAGTGTCCTGTTATTCCTGCCACTCTTCCAAAAATCTCTGCATGCAACACTGTGCGCGTTGCATTATTGGACCTATTTGGCCATTGAGAGGATTGGCATGGTTAGGGTGGCATGGTCTTGATTGCCCCGTTGACGAAGTAGTGCATCTCGACACTGCATAAACAAAGTCAGCATTCGCTTGCATTGCACCGATTCAGCTTCGTGAGTGTTCGATGAAACACGGACTTTCAGTGGCCATAAGGACCTGCTTAGACTTACCGAGAAGTAGGGGTACGTCCGGCCTCGTTTCATGGCTAGCACTCCAGAGTGCAGCATGACGGTCATGCTGCACTCTAGAGTACTAGCCATGGTCCAACGTTACGCATGACCCTCCCGGCTCACGCGGATTATTTAAACCTACAACCAGTGACGTCAAAACAAAAAAAAAAAAAACATAATAATAATAAGGGAGAAATGGAAGAGGGGGGGGGGGGGGCAATCGACCCCCCCCCCCCCCCTTTTTTTTCCCCATTCCCGAATAGCTCCAACAGCTCTGCCTAGGAGGTGGAAAAGACGACGGAGCGGCCGGATGATCGGCCCGGCACCTGTGCACAGCCTCTGTGACGTCGGGAGTCCCCAAGAAACGTGCCCCAGCATTCGATCCGCATTGATAGGCAACACCTACAGTATTATAAATTTAAGAAGTCACATACTTATTCGAAAATGTTCGTGACGGGATGTTGTGAGGTGAGGTTGGCAAATCGAAACCGAAACTTTGTGCCGAAGAGTTCCCGAGAATTTGCGCGGCTATCGACGTCACTTTCGGTTAGACTCGAAATCGAAACCAACGTTATTGAAACCGACGTCTGCTATCAGAGCCTTGGCACCATGCCGTACAGTCATAGAGTCGTCTTTGTATAACCACATTTCAGAATACTTTCTTGTCCTAGCGTCGATGAGCAGTTCCGTACTGAGGTAATCTAATCCAAGCCCATTGCACGTTTCATGTCATTGTGACAAAAAATAGGTCCTTTGCTTTAGCGCTGTACATTTTTCTCGAAAAAATAGTTGCAGCCACTAACGCAATACAAAATATAACAATGGCAGTAGTTCACAAACATTTTTTACTTATAGAAGGCAAGCTTAAAAACGCCAGCTTTAACAGGTAACAATTTTTTTTTTTCAAGCTCTCTATTTTATTTAAGTGATCTAATCCAAGTCAAGTCGCAGCCGCAACCATGGACGCGCGCAACATTAGTTTGACTTTGCTTTGTCGCAACGTTACCGACGTTACTGCAAAGCCAAAACTAATCTAGTAACTTTGGTAAAAGTGAAGGACGCGTAAACATTGTTCCTTGACGCCTCCCTGCATCCATGCCTGCACCTCACTGTTGATGTAGCCCGGTACCTCTGCACGTGATTAGCATCCAAGTTTCGGCGGGACTCTCCAAAAAGGTGTTCTCCTGCGGTTGTCATGGCTACAGAGCGAAACAGTTTAACTTCCCAATGTTTGTTAGAGCGCATTCGCGCTTTTAATTTGCTACTACCTGCGGTACCTGCCGACACTCTTTGCCATGACGCCGAAAACCTTCACGATCCTCTTCGATGCATCAAAAAACGAGCTGTTTACCCTGCAGGACGGATACAAGACGCTCCAGAGGCGACTCAAAAGCATGTGGAATGTCCAGAGGTATGACGCTGGCAGTTCCTTGCTTCCTCGTCCGATTTTCGAGTAATTTTTTAGTCGCCTTAACCTTAAGCGTCAAAAGAGCGCCTACCAAAAGCTTTCGAAAAAGTGTCGTAAAATAGGCAACTCCCGCAGAGTTGGCCATGTGCCAAGTTGATTCGCCTCGCTCAGCTGTGTCGTGGCACCTTGTCAAAGCCACGCTTCAGCGTCACTTGTCAACACGCCTGTTGCTGCAGCTGCGTCGCCCGCAGCGCCGCGAACATTTAAGTCGTAGCTTGGTGCACAGCTGTCGTTTAAGGGGCTGTCAGCACAAAACAAGCTTTACATGGCAAACAAACAAATTGGATAAGGATGGCTAGTTGGGCAAGTTGGTTTTGCATCATGGTGTAATACGCCAAAACAACAGGGACAAAAACGAAGATAGAGCCAGACAGGACGCGGCGTAACTTTCAACTGAATTGTTTATTTAGATGACATAATTTAAAAAAAAATTTAAAATATAAAAGCAGGCACACTTGGCAGAACACCAAAGATATGGTCTAAAAACACACCCCCCTCAAATGCCAGCATCATTGGTTCCTCAAATAGTAAAATTCTTTATCACTCAATGACAAAGAGGGAGCGCTTATACAGGTATTGTCGTGGTGGGACCTAATCAGGAAAGCTTCATGAATTTCTCTTGCCGTTTTTGTTTTGCAATGGCCCATGACACAGGTGTCACCAAAGATGGGGCTGCACTTTTCCGAGTTGGGCCCGCAATCGCAACGGTCACAGTGGACCGCTAAGTGGCCAGACGGGGACTGCCTGATCGGCAACGCATGCTCTCTGACCCTACCATTGATGCACCTCCCCGTCTGGCCAACGTACACTTTACCACATGACAAGGGGATTTTGTACGTGACACTGGTGGCGCACTCGCGGAACTTAGTGACATGCCGTTTTTTGCACGACTCTTGTGGCACATCTGATTCCTCTCCTAATCTGCTTATCCTTTTACACAGTGAAGATAGTTTATTCGGTGCTGAAAAAACGACTGGTATATCAAAGCGATGGGCCACCTTCTTCAGATTGTGGGACATCTTGTGAATGTAAGGCAAGACAACAGGCCTACGTACCCTCTTGGGAACCCTTTCGCACACTGCGCTGTTGTCTTTTTTCATCTTTTTTGCTAAAGTCTCTGAAACATCTCGAAGAACATGGGGGGGGGAACCCTGCCTCTTCAAGTCTGCAGAGTTGAGAATGAAAACTGTTTTTCATCCGGTGGGGACACGATTTCTTTAGCGCGGCCCTTAGGCAAGATGAAGCAATGCCCCTCTTCACTAACTTGGAGTGCGCCGAGCTGAATGGCAACATTCCTTTCTTGGAACGGGGCTCATAGGCCCAGCAGGTATGCTCCGCACCGAAATATAACCCAAGATCCAAAAACTGCAGCCGACCAGAGACCGTTCTGGTTCTATCTTCGTTTTTGTCCCTGTTGTTTTGGCGTATTACACCATCAAACAAACAAGCGTGCAGGCTTTGCAAAAAAATGTTATTTCGGCGCGCGCGCGTACTTTTTGAACGAGGACATTAGCCACGGAAACCCACGGCTTTCCTCGTCACCTCCCCGCAGCCATCTCCTCCCCTTTCTTGTTTTCAGGAGATCAGGGACTAACAACAAAACTTGATCAGGGACTAAGAACTAACAACTCGACGGGCTGTGTCGGGGCATTTCATAGAACGCCGTTTCATCGAATACAATTTCATAGAACACCATTTCATCAAATGCCATTTCATCGAATGCCGTTTTATTGAACACCGCCTAGTTGAGCAGTAGAAATTTTTGATCAGGAAAGCCGGCTTTTCTTTTCCCACAGAGAGGGGAACTAATAATAAGAACATTTATTTTCTCTGCTAAACCTTACATTTTTTCCTTTTTTTTTTCTTCATAGTAACTGATGAGTTGTACTGCTAATGTGGCCAATAATAAAACACCAGCTTGGCATTTTATGAAACCTGTGATCATCATGCGCAGTGACAAAAGTATATCCCTTCAAGGGTGTATCCTCTTCCTTGAAAAGACATATTCTTTTTCAAGCACGAAGCCGTCCTTGGAGCAATGACATGTCTCCATGTCGTATGAAACAGAAAAAAAAAAGAGGTGTCTCCCCCATCTCTATTGCAGTGTTGCGGAATGGGCACCCCCATTCCATTCCAATTCCATTCCAGGAATTAGACTTTTCGATAATTAAATTCCTTTCAACTCCTAGGAATGGGGGCACTGGGCCCATTCCCACTCCTGGAATGGCTGGATCGTTCCATTCCATTCCTCTAATTCCTAAACATAAAAATTGGGACTTGACAGCTGCATTTCGCACTGTTTCCGGCATAAGCAGCATAAAGCTGACATTGTCAAACGCATAGGCATTAGACAATTGCAAAAAAAAAAAACGCTAAATGCCTCAAAAAAGCGCTAATTTTACTAAGCTCACGGTGCTGGATTGCCTGGAGCGAAGCGTCCGCAGCAGTCCATCGCAGGTGAAACAAAGTATGCAGAGACTAAAGTCAAAGGAAATGAGCGGGCATCCGCTAGCTTGTTTGTAAAAACATATAACACAAAAAACAGGCGTTGGAACAAACACCATGCAAGTAAAAGGTAGACTTACACGTAAAAATGCAATATAAAAAAAAAACAAGCGTCTGAGCAAAGCGCAAGAGGAGAAGTGAGAAGTGAATCTCGCTTTTTTCGCACTTCAAAGGAGTGCGCGCGAATGAACGTGGAAGGCAGCAAGGTTGGCCACCTGCTAATGGGGTATCCACACAAAGGAGAAATCCGCCCCTTTCCTCCGCGGAGCGTGCATCACGTGAGACATACGTCATTCCTTTTTGACGCCTCGCGGCGCCGTTCTCCTCCGTGGCGGAGGCGCGGAGGCTTCGTGCTATCAGCACGAACGCTCCGCAGGTGCACGCGGCGGAGCCAGGGACGGAGTTTGCCGGGTTGCTGACGTCACGACATCCGTCCGCGGAGTTCTCCTTCGTGTGGATACCCTTTAAACAACGCTCCTCGAACTACAAGAAAACAATAACTGATCATCTTTTTGCGGCTGCGTGCGAGTGAACGAGTTATTGGAGCTCTGCGAGTTATGAGTCGCCCCCCGCTCCCAGATCCCAGTCTGTGCGCGCGCGTGCAATCTCCGTGCCGTCGCAAAAAAAAAAAAAAAGAAAAGTAATACAAGAAGCACGATGAGGAGCCGCGCATGGCGGCTTCTTTCTTTGCCGCTTCCTTCGCTTGGTGCTTGGTTTCTTGTTTCGCTCTCGTGTAACACCAGTAAAGCCCGCCGTCTGCGCGTCCGTGAAAAGCGCCACCGCCACCCCTCCCCCCTTTGGTCTTTGCTCTGGCGCTTGTTTTTTGTATTGCTAGCAGTTTCCCGCACATTTTTTTTCTGAGCAACTGACTCGCTGACTGGCTCCGTTTAGCTGAACGTAACCCCCCCCCCCCCCCCCGCCGCCTAAAAGAAAATTAAAAAAAATTATAATAAAGAACCGGGCCCATTCCATTCCCATTCCATTCCGGGCAAATAACATCTAATTCCATTCCTATTCCATTCCCCTCATCGTTACCGCCATTCCATTCCCCATTCCATTCCGGGGTAGCGAAAATGCGGAATGATTCCGGGGAATCATTCCAACTCCGGAGTGGCAACTCCGGAGTGGCAACTCCGCAACACTGCTTTATTGTAGTAGGCTGGATCGTGGATCAAGGCTTGTTTTGCCGGGGTCAATTGGCACCACTGGTGGCCATTGCTAGACACCAACAAATGCATTGAACCCTATGGGAAAAATGGGAGAAAGAGAGGTTTCTCTCATTCGTTTTGCTATTCCTGCAAAACCTCATAAGAGGTTCCTTACAAGACACTTCGCACAAGCCTCACAAGGTTCATTTTTATTCATTTCTCCCATAGACTTGCACATATTGCCCGGTGTCAAGCAATGGCCACCGGTTGTGCCGCCGTCGGGCTCGCAATCCAGCCTACTACAGTGGAAATGAGTGGTCTCCCCTCTTTGTTTATTTTTTGTCGTCGGCAGAGCTTTGGGCTTGCCAGCTTTTTAAACTACATTCTTAGAAAGGAAGCCATTCTACTAGGATAGAATGAATACTCGAGTAAATAGATAAAAAAATAATAGTTATTTGCCTCATTAAAGTGGAAATTTGTGCCAGTGGGTTCATGATGAAGTAGGTAAGCACCAAAAAAAAACACGGGGACAACGAAGTAGAAAAACAGGGGCGCACTTGCAACTAACTTTTATTTAAAAATACATGTCAAAACAAAGTCATGGCTAAACCCCCATATAAAAAAAGTACTCATTTGCCGATAAGGAGAGTGACATGTCACTTACACATTTGTTGCCTTTTTTTTTTTTTATTTCAAAAGCTTTATGCAGTTCTCTAGAAACCCTACCTCTTTTTTGTTACGGGGGTTACGCCAGATCTAGCCATGACTGCTTTTTTTGCCACGGCTATATATATGAATGTTTATTTTTTAAAATAAAAGTTACTTGTGAGTACACCTGTCCGTCTACTTCGTTATCCCTTTGTTTTTATGATGCTTACCTACTTGAGCTATATTCCTTTCTGGATGTATGTTTCATGCGTGAACAAATAGAGGACAAAGTATGTTGTGGAGTACAGTCGCTTATCTTACCTGAAAACAGTAAGTCGCATACATACTGCAGTAATGTTTGGAGGTGGGCTAGTCGTTTTATTTCTATGTTTACAACGCATACATACTCAAGTTTTTTTTATGTTCTATGATTCAGTAGCCAACCCTTTGGTGAAAAGGTGACCAGGGTAGTAATTCTATTTCTGGTGATTCGACAGCAGCGTAAAAACAACTTGGAAGCGAGAGGAAAACATCTCAAAAGCGTTTGATAAATCGGCGTTCAATGAATTGGTGTTCAGTGAAATGTCCATTCATTTGATGAAACGGCGTTCAATGAAATGTCCAGTACCAGAGCGTGTGAGTGGATTTGTCCAAACCTTTCTCATGAGCATGCTCCAAAGCTTAGTTCAAGGACGCAAGCTGGGGGTGGCTTTCCCCTTGACAAGAATCGTCCCAAAGCAAACCAGGAGCGGAGAAAAAGCTTCCGCTTCTTCCGTGTCCAGTGTGGGCAGCCATTTAGGCACATGTATATACATGGCTGCGACGTCTTTAATGAAAGCATTTCATGAAAGATTCAACCAGACTCAGTGGATGGATGGATGGATGGTAATGGCAATACCCTTTGTAACGGGCGGCAGCTTCCACCGCCTAGCCTAACATTTCATCATCCCTTCTTTTTTCCTTTTTTTTTTAATTTGTATAAATTTTGTTATAACGCAACCTCCCCCCCCCCCCCCCCCCCCCTTTTTAAAGTGATTCCATTGCTTATTTTTATCTGTATTTTTTTTATCCCTCCTCTAGGTATCTTCCACCAATCTTCCAATCTCCTCTTAGTTGCCGTAATTCTTTCCCTATCCATTCGTCCATCCATGTCTGTAAATCCCAGTGCCCCCTCCAAATCCGTAGTCATCTTCCCCAAGAGGGTGGGACGAAGCCCCGTGCACCTTAAAATTACGTGTTCTATCGTTTCCCTTTCGTGGTTGCATATGTTGCATAGAGTGTCAATTTCCTGGAATTTAGCCCTATATGTTTTCTTTCTCAGCACCCCTGTTCTTGCTTCAAACAGCAATGAGCTCAGGGGCGGATGCAGGAATCTTCTGAGGGGGGGGGGTCAGGTGTTGGTCAGTGTACCAAATGTTTAGGAACCCCCTCCCCTCTCCCTCACTTCACGCCCTAAATTTTACGCAGGCAGAAATTAAGAGGGGGGTCAGGACATCCGGACCACCCCTCTAAATCCGCCCCTCCCCAATGAATTATCATACAACTGTTCCTTCTTTATTTCTTGTTTTTATGCCCTCTTTATTGTTAAAGCTGATTTCCCCTGCATTCTCTCTTCCCACAATTTCCTCTCTGTTTCCTTTACTCCTTTTTCTGCTGATATACTCTGATCGGCCCCATCTCGTTGAATGTATATATATCTCAGCTTGCGGGTTCGGTTTGTCCACTTAGTGTTTAGACTTTTCATATATAGATACTTGTACTCTTTCACTGCCCACCGCATATTCTCAATTTCAGTTAGTCTTTGTTCAAATTTTACTGATCGCTTCTCTACTCTCGAAAGATGCCCAACCCATATCCCCCTGTACTCCCTCATTTGATGTATTCCCATGTGCCCCCAATGTCAACCTACCCACACTCCTTTGCTGTATCTCTAAACCTGCCTGAATTTCTGACCTCATACACAATACTGCATTCCCAAATCACAGTCCTGGCACAATTACTCCCTTCCATACACCCCTAACGACTTCATATCTATTATAGTTCCATAGTGTCCTGTGTTTCATGATAGCTGAATCTCGTTTCCCCTTCTTTATTATTACAATATCTTCATGGTCTTTTAGATACCGTCTTCCTTCAATTAATCATACTCCCAGATATTTGTACTTTTCTATGTGTTCTATCAATGTGTCCTGTATCTCCAGGGGCTCCCCCTTCTCGTCGTTGAAAACTATTATACCCAACTTGCTCCTACTGAAGTTTAGTCCTAGACTGTCCCCTTCCTTGCTGCAAATCCTAATCAGTTCCTGCATTGTCTCACAACTTTCTGATACAAGTACAATGTCGTCTGCATACATTAACCCTGGCAATACTTGGTTTACTTTATGTCCTTCCTCCATGTAAGTCAGGTCAAAACCTAGGTTGTACTGCTCTAAGCTTTTTTCCATCTCACTGAGGTATATCATAAAGAGCAGGGGAGACAATGGGCAACCCTGTCTAAGACCTCTTTTTATTGCTGCTGGTCTTGTAGTTTCGGCTTCCCATGTTATAACCACCCTATTCTCCGTATAAGCCCGTTCTAGAAACTTAACCATGGTTCCCTCTAGTCCATATCCCTTCAGTTGGTTCCAGAGTTTTTCCTGATTCACATTGTCATATGCCCCCTCGATGTCTAAAAATGCTACCCATAATGGCCTTTGACTTGTCATTGCCATCTCTATGCACTGAGTGATTACAAATAAATTATCATCTAGTCGTCAATCTTTCCTGTAACTTTTTGAAGCTCCCCCAGAATCTGCTTTCTCTCTGCCCATTCTTCCATTCTTTTTACAATTTGCATAGCTAGTCTGTATATTACTGAAGTTACTGTGATTGGTCGGTATGATTTGATACTGTCTTTGTCTTTGTGTCCGTAAAATGAAGAATTGTTCCAAACTGCTGGCATCCCGTCCTTTCTTTTTTTTAATTCTCAACGATTTAGCATGAACGCGGACATTTCGTCAGAAGTGCTGTCGGGATGCGATGTCTTTGTGCTGGCGGGTCCGAGGCACAAGTTCACCGAGAACGAGGTATGTTCCACCTTGTCACAAAACGTGCCTCGAGTTCCATGTAGAATACACTGATCTCACCAGCCAGTTTAGCTATGCCATCGCTGCCGCAATGCATGAAGCAAACTTTAGTCCTTCTGCATGTGCTACAATCTAACTGGAGCTCTGCGCATGCAAAGTGCAAGACGGCAGAATCCATCTTGTGCACTACCACCTGCTTCCTGTGACTTGAAGTTATGGCAGTGTCGTGCGTGTTTGTGAGATCTATCCATAAATTACATCCCAGTGATGTACATGGGATGATAGCAGAACTAGACTTGCACAACGTTGTCTGATCGATCCATTCAACTCACATTGGAAACCCGTTATCAGTGGAGAGTCGTTAGGTGTGGCCCTTGTACAGCCACTGAGTTTGAAGTGATTGTTTTGAGATTGCTTGCAACCATTAGGTGAATAACAGTGCTTCGCTTTTTGTGTCATGTTGGGCAGTGTAGAGAATGTGATTCACACATGATTGTACGAGCGTCGGCAAAGACGCAGGACTTTTCATGCATTGCAAAATCAAAGACTTCATCTAAGGCCATCATAGGCAATCATGTCACCACATTCAAAGGTTCTTTTTAATGTAAGAACATTTCTAATACAATCCACTTTCTATAAGATGCTAAATTGAATGTTTCGACGAGACTATAGCATTTTTCACCCTAGATTTTGAAAAGAGTGAGAGGGAAGTTAATGCTAAGAATCAACTTGGGGGCCATGTGGCGAGAAATCTTATGCAGTTTCTGTTTGACGTCTTTTCTGACGAAACTCGTTCCAGTTTGGTGCCCTGCGAGAGTTTGTGGGTGGGGGCGGCCGCCTGCTGGTGCTGTTAGGTGAGGGCGGAGAGAGGAGGTTCCAGACCAACATCAACTTCCTCCTGGAAGAGCACGGCATTGTGGTGAACAGCGGTACGTTGCGGCGTCACTCTCTGCTGCTGGAGCGAGGGGATGAAAGAACGTATGTTGCGGACAAAAGCTTCTCTGTCATATAAACAGCAACTCACGAACACACTTCAAAAGGCTGGGTGCTGACACATAGAGTTTGTGTATATGGACATTGGCTAAGCACCTAAGACATCCCTCAAACAAACAGTTTCCTCTTAGCAGGACGTACGTTGGAGACCTAGGTAGATGACAGTATTGCAAACAAAAGTGTATGGGGCTAAAAAGTAAAAAATTGACACAGTGTGCGGAGTGTGCAAAGAGGACAAGGTGGCCGAACATATAATTCACTACTATATTAACATGCGCTAAATGTAGTTTTATTTTTAGGGCATTGTGCACAGGCCGTTGACATGCAATAAAAAAAACAAAGCACCCTAACCTTGTCAGCAACGGTAACGATGCCACTACGGTTGCGGGAGCAGTAAGGTTCAAACTGGGAGTTGGCTCATTGCAGAGCTTGACTTTTGACCTTGATCCATCAATGTTGGTAGGTGCAGCACCATACATGGCTCGCACCAACGTTGCATCAGCTGTCGTTGCGGTGGCCTTGCTGCCGAGCGCATACCTTTTGCAGCTTAGATTTCATAACACCGGTTTTGTTTTTCCCGTCCAGAACAGGCAGGAATGTCCACGAGCACGGTGCGATGACATCATGTGCAAGCCATGTATACAGCTTGCACATTAACGACATCGGAGCTTTTGCGAATTTTGCTTTTACATATCAGTGTCGACCTGCAAATGTTAATCCCGCACGAGCACGTTCCACTACTTCAGTAGTTTTTGGACCCCAGTGATTGCTCGTTCGTGCTAACTGCGTTGCACTCTGTACCTCTCATACACTCCCAGTTCAAGATAGCATTGAGGTACTTAGAGCCACTATATAGGCTATGCTTCATAGTAAGGACACTTCAGTCATCTTGTTGCTTAGGATCATTGTTGCCAATTACCTGAAATGTTATCTGAATTCGCAGGAAACGCTTTTCCATCCTTCAGAAACGTTAATAGTCTGTGACAGAGCGCAACAATATTGCCTGATCTTTTCGACTGTATTGAAAGCCAAGGAGGTCACATTTTTTATTCGTAACTATCACCAGTTACGTTTGACTCTGCACTAGGCAACAAAATGGCAGCGCCCACAAGATAATTCTGGAATGGAGTGCCGATGCTCTGAGCATAGCATAGCTTAGTAGCGCAGACCGCAGGGTGCGCACAGGTCCTTAAAACCCTTGAAAACCCTTGAATTTGAAAGTTGCTTTTTCAAGGCCTTGAAAGTGCTGGAATATCTTTGCCGTCCTTGAAAACCCTTGAATTCTTAGCGTTTCGCGGGGCTCGGTTGCGCGACCGCGTTTTATAGCGGTTGAGCGTGCTCCCGGGAAAATTCGTTGCTTGCTTTCCGCGACACCAGGATCGCGAAGTCAAACCAATCAAACTTCCTGCGCAAGAAAAAGAAAAACGCGCGGCCGTTGCGCTTTTTTATTTTATTTTTTTTCATCTGGCTTGCTTCGACTTCAGGGTTGGCCAAAAGCCATAAGTGGCCACAATGAGGCAGGAGAGCCTGGAGAGTCTCGACCTCTTCGTAAAAAAGGCATGTTGCGCCAGCGTGCTTATTTGCAACAGAAATGCAGTTATATGAATCAAGAGTTAAATTTAGTAGTATTTAATTCTTTCTTTTACCTTCGTCTTTAGCTGGATTTATTGGCAACCCACTAAAAAGAGGCACAGCCCCATAGGCCGAGAATTGTCTGTTGGCCACATTGTGCTTTGTTTATATCTGGTCTGTGCCTACTTGTTCGCTGTTTGTTCCCACATGTCGCTTATGGTGCGTGTAGTGACCCAGTGATTCGTGCATTCAGATGGCATAGAATAATGCCCGGGAAATGTAAGTTCTAAAGTGCTTGGCTCAGCAACGACGACTATAAGCTTTGGGTTGCGCCAGATACAGCAAACCCTCAGTGTGCAAAATGCACACGCTGCAGAAAGACGTTCGACATCTCTTCGATGGGCGAATCTGCCCTCAAAAGCCATGCAAAAAGTGCAAAGCACTGTGGAATCATGCAAATGGCAGCTGGAAACTCGATAGAGAACTATCTGGCAGCAAACGTAAGCGGGCGGTCCACTGGCTTGGCTCCGTCGCAGGCGACCGATCTAAACAGCGCCTGCAAGTCACACGAGGTGGTTACGGATGCGGAAATTCTGTGGACAATAAAAGTGATTACCTCCCACTACTCGTACAGATCGTCGGCACAAACCGGCGACTTGTTCAAGCGGATGTTTCCGGACAGCGACGTGGCCAAACCGTTTTCCTGTGGGGAGAAAAAATGCGCTTATGTAGCATGTCATGGGCTGAGGCCATTTTCCTTGTCGCGCTTGCAACAAGAGGTACAGAAGTCTGACTATTACGTCGTGCTTTTTGAGGAGTCGGGGTAATGACTTCCTGCAAGAGAAGCAAATGGACGTGCATGTGCGCTATTGGGACTCGTCACACAAGGTGGCCACCAGATATTACACATCCGCTTTTATGGGGCATTCCACGGCAGAGGATATTCAGGAAGTGCTTCTCAGGGCTTTGGAGCCTTTGCCACTTGGCAAGATTATTCAGATCTCGATGGATGGGCCAAACGTTAACCCTAAGTTCTTCAGGAATATGCAAGTGCACTTGCAGGAACACCATCAGGTCCAGTGTGTTGACTTAGGGACGTGTGGCCTACATACCATCCACAATGCCTTCAGAGCAGGTGTTGTAGCCAGTAAGTGGGGCATTGACATTTTGTTGACAAGCCTGAGCGCACTCTTTCGATACTCACCAGCACGAAGGGAAGATTTTTCCACCGTGACCAACCAGGACACATTTCCACTGCACTTTGTGGCTCATCGATGGGTGGAAAATACACTTGTCATTGAAAGAGCTTTGCTTCTTTGGAATGATGTGAAGAAATATGTGGAGTCTGCAAGGAGTAAGCAGGTGAGCTTACCAAAGTGTGCATCCTTTGAAAATGTGTACAGCTCAGAAGCGAAGCCAGATCAGTGCCTGGTGGGCATAAGGAAGGTGTTGGACGTCTTGACCATGGCAGGAAGACTGAGTGACTGCCAACGAGTATGTGTATTGGCAGAATACACTGAACTGCTGCAAGAGTTTAAGCATGAGCTCCGCATGTTTGAGAGGAGCATTAGCAGGCTCGATGAGTTTTTTCGTGACATCTTGTGCTCCAATCCCTCGTACAAAGAGCTTTGGAACGCAGTCAGGCTGCTGCTTGTTTTAAGCCATGGGCAGGCCACCGTTGAACGGGGGTTTAGCGTAAACCGTCAGATCTCTGTAGAGAATCTGAAAGGTTTGTCATACATTTCACAGCGTATCATATGTGACGCAGTGGAGAGGGCAGGTGGGATTTTGAACGTTCCTATCTCAAAAGAGCTCAGAATAGCTGTGTCCGCAGCGAGGCAGCATTACAGTGCACACCTGGAATCGCAAAAGAAACAGTGCCAGGAAAACTCACAGCAAAAAAAAAGGCAAAAAATCATGGAAGAGGTTGAAGGCCTGCAGATGAAGAAAAAGAAGCTTGAGGCAGTTGTTGCCGATTTAACGGCCTCTGCAGATGAATATGCAGAAAAGGCTGAAGCAAGTGCTGACATCAAGAAGGTGGTAAAATCGAACAGCCTAAGAAAGACCGCAAGAGCCAAGGCTGAGGAACTCAGCAGCGTTAAGACTCAACTAGCTAATAAACTAAAAGACCTGACGTGAGCTTTCGCCCTTCATGTAGTCGAATGAGACTATGTACAATCTCCAGAACTAACTTCACCTAGTCGAATGAAACTGTACGCGCAATAACTTCAAGTGAAGTCAGTTTTCTTTGTTCTGTGCAATAAAAATAATGTGTGTGATCTACTGTAGTGTTCTTTATTTTTTTAAAGGTCCTTGAAAAGTCCTTGAATTTTTTTCTTGAAAACCTGTGCGAATCCTGGCAAAGGTACCTTTACAAGAGAACAAGCATAGCCCTGTGATGACCAAACGCTGTACGGAAGATGTTAAAAGGTGAGAGGTGTTTGCCCTCCATTTCAGATGCGGTAGTCCGCACAGTCTACCACAAGTACCCTCACCCCAAGGAAGCGCTCGTCTCCGACGGTATCCTCAACCGAGCCGTGGGCCTGGCGGCGGGCAAGGCCAACCTCGGTTCAGATCCCCCGAACGACGCCCGGTAAGCTCTCGACCCCAGACGTGTGTCCCGCAATTCAAAGAAGTTTTGTGCCGATTTCGAGGGTATTCTCCTCCTTCACACTTGGTTTGTTTGTTTAGAAATTCTGCACCTGTATTTCTGTCTATTATTCTGACCGTCATGCAGAATTGCATTTCACGAGAAAAGCAGCCGACGCTCAACTTCCAGTTTCCGTCTTCCTGGAATGTGCCATCGTCTCTCTTTGAAGCGTCAAACTGGTCATTCTCTCGAACTTCTTCTTTCTTGCGATAACATGAAGAGTGCATAGACTGAGGCAAGAGAGCATCGTCTGAGGTGACATGTCATCAAAACATGACGTGTGTTAACAGGCACAGTTGGTTGGCGGTGCAAGTGTTTAGCAGGCGGCCAGCTCTGCCACCACCTTGTGACATGCATATACTTTAGACGATCACAAAGTCTGAGTTAACTTGCGTGAGCGCGCAAGTCTCCGTTAAATTACCTCCAGCACCTGGATGGATGGATGGTAATGGTCATACCCTTTGTAACGGGCGGCAGCTTGTGCCACCTAGCCTAACATTTCGTCATTTTTTCTTTTTTAAAATTTGTATAAATTTTGTGAACACAACCCTCCCCCCCTTTAAAGTGTTTCCATTGCATATTTTTATCTGTATTTTTACCCCTCCCTAGATCTTTTCCACCGATCTTCCGATCCCCTCTTAGTTACCGCAATTCTTTCCCTATCGTGGACAGATGCCCAAGGTTTCCAGGAGTCACATTTCTTTAATCTGCTTTCTTTAATCGTGATTTGTCGGTTGTAGGAGCTGTGTGAGCATTCGCCTCTCATTATTTCCCGAGAGCATACACTGCAAATCAAGTTTTGCAGTGTGTGCAATGCCGGGACCTTCAGTCGAGATCTCTGCAGATTGTTTGTGGTGGGCTTGTGATATAATACCGTATCTACTTGCATATTGAACACACTTTTTTTCCCGAAAAATTTACATATATTTGGAAGGGGGGGGGGGGGGGAGGGGGCATTCATTTCACGGGGTAAGATTTTTGCATTTACACACTTCATGCAAATGTCATATTAGGTGCCAATGTGACACGGCAAGGTACTGTGGCACGTCTCCAGTGATGGAGGCGCACCCACGGCTGGTCGGGGACGCGCCACAATAACCATGCTTTATAAATTGCAAATCTTTTTTGGGCGCTTTCGGGGTGCCTTTTGTTGAAGGAAAAGCGCCCTGTGAAGCTCATTCAACACGGAAAGCAACACGACCATTCTTAGGCGATATATATTGCTAGTATCCGGCGGGCACGCTCAGGTATAATCCACGACTACACGTATGAGAACTCGTACGAAGTCCAACCCCCGACTTCCGAAGCCCGCTTGCATGGATCAAGTTTCGTTCATGGAGACAAGAGCTCCTGTGGAGTCCAACCACCAACCCCCGAAGCCCGCTCGCACGGATCAAGTTTCGGTCACGAACTTGGCTACCCTACACTCTCAGCCTACAGTGCAGCGTGCACCTCGCTGTGCCGTTCTGTTACGGATTAAATAAATGCATTTACCCAGAGTATGTGAAGTTAGGCCTAACCACTTTCACGATTTTACTGTTCGAACGTGGACCACAGACGACGGCTTGTTTGTCGACATCATTGCATCCAATACGCGAAGAATGTCCGGGGCTCGGGAATTCCTCGATCCAAGCTTCGTCAAGTGTGTGCGACACTCGGTTTCACGGTTGGTTGATCACTTCCGTAACTACTGCAACTACCCACTTGCGGCCATTACGAGAGTAGCCTGGCTTGACTTGGCCTGACCGCTTGGCGGCAAAAGAAAACTAGCTTGGTGGCTTGGTAAATTGGACGCAATTCGAGACTCGCTGATCCGAAAATTGGAGGTGCGTTGATTACGGGAGGGAAAAAAAAAGTCAAATTATCGATGCCTGTTGTGCGGGGCGCGTTTATTATGTGAGTAAATACGGTATAGGTGGTATTCACTGGACACCCTATTTGAGTGCTCTCTTCAGAGCGCATGCTCAGAGCGAGCTAACATTAATAGGCTGCTGTGACCGGCGATCTCAATAATGGGAAACGCACGTTGCAAAAGGACTGTGGAAGCTCGCCGTCAGCACGCACTCAGCAGTAGCGCACTCAGCTATGGCCGCCAGTGACTTGATGCGGCATCAGTGAGAACAAAGTCATCTAGCACATTGATGCAAATTTGTATACAATAAATTAACTGATTTTTAGGTTTTCTTTTAAATGCGATAGCATTTTTAGGGCCACTAAACCGGTAAATCGTGTGCATCCGTCCATTGTGGCTCGATGGCTAAATTTAGCGGGAAAACGTGAATTACCATATGTGATCTCGTCACATGATGTGACATCACACTGTGGTGTCGTGTAAAGTCAGTGTTAGTGAGCTTTACCGAGTGCTCACAGGAGAATACACATGATGAACCCATGACCTCCACCAAAGTTGGAATGAGGAGCTATGAACAAAACAGTACAGACAACAATTTACTCTTCAGGCAAACAGTCAGTAACCGAGCAGGCAACGGATTCAAGATGCAGTCACATCACATCCTTTGGCAGCAGCCAGAGATATTTCATAGTTTTTTGTTTTAAAGGGAAGATGGGGCACTTCTACATTTGAGAAAAAACGCTTGAATTGCGTTCATTTGGCCTTTAGAATAACAGATATCAAAATTATATTTCAATGCGACGCGCCGGAGAGCCACAAGAGCAATTTCAAAATAGGGCTGAAGCCCCGCCCCCCTAGCCTTGGGCAGCCAAAAGAGCCGTCGATGACGTCATGGACAGCGACTGTCTTTCGCGTTTTTCTCGCGTTTAACAATACTTACGCAGCAAATGGTTTGGGTATTCGGGTTCACGGGGTAGAAATGCACTAGAATTCACTTCTAACTCATTTTTTCCAAGAAGCTCCGTAGCTTCCCTTTAATGTTTAGTAGTTTAGAAGACGTGATATAGTTTCTAATGGGTTCAATTAGTTATGTACAGGGGGAACAGCACACCCGCAAAACAGTTACTCAAGTCCACTCACACAAAGAAAAGACACTTACGCGGCGCTGACTAACAACTCTTTAGTATATTTACACTTTCGTCTTCGTCTTCTTTTGGTATTATGGACTAGGGCCATGGAGAACAATTTGGTCTTTTTCTTCAATAGAAAGCTAAACCGTAAACCAAAAACTAAAATTAAAATTAATGTAAGGCTACAGTCGGTTACAGGTTAAGAAGGTAGCGGCAAATGCCCCTCAAAGGGAATCATATATCCTTCGGCCACCTCCGCATCCAATAGCGTCCTATCGTTTCCGTGACGTCGCGGCCAACACGCAAGGAGGGTCTTGCCTTTCTGTACATATTTGACTTAGCGTTGTGGAAGCTACGAGTGGGAGATTAGAGTTTTCGCCCTCCGATGGAAACAAATACGACTTTCGGGGATTAGCTTCCTTCTCCGATGGATACAAAGGCTGCTTTCAGGGGCTCCGATTCCATTTTTTAAGAAAGCGACCTTTGTATTCATTGGAGGGGGTCCAATGAATACAAAGGTCGCTTTCTTAAAAAGTGGGATTGGAGACAAGTTGGAATCCATTGAAGCAGAACAAGGAGCCTTTCCAGTGAACTCTTCTCTCGACTGCGGAGAGATTTGAAACGGGCGTATCACGCTTGTGGGAGGAGCTTCTCCTACCCTCTTGACTTGTAACCGACTATAGATAGTCTAGTTCTTTTTGTGATAAGGCTAAAGACGGGGTATTAACACCTCTATTTAGCGATATTGTCTGCCTCAATAATTTCTCTTGTCAGCTGGTTGTGATGCTTGGCGAGCACGGCACAGTTGCTTAGCAGCACTGAGCAGCCACAGACTCAACTGTGGATTCCTAAATGACCGGAGTTTTTGTTGGTGAAGGTGTTGTTATGTCGATCGTTGAGACATCTTTCGGTCTGATCAATGTATATTTTTCCAAAAGAGAGGGGAAATGAATACACTACTTTTTCTGTACAAGGAACAAAGGTGCCCGTCAAAGCTTGTTGACGGGCAAGTCTCGTTGCCGCTCAAATTAGAAACGGGTGCCTAAGAGCTACGCTCTAGAAACACCCAATACATAATTTAGCAGAGGACGGGAGAGTGGGGACGATGCTGTGAAAGAAAAAATGGGACATTGAGGCTTGTGACACCACAGAACGCTTCTTGGGAACCAACCTATGTCACCAAGCATTTTGCAGATGCTTAAAGCGACCATAATTTCAGTTCAGTGGCAGGCAGCACCAACGTTACTAGATCAAGATCAGTTGACAAGCTTCTTAAAGTGCCTGGCGTCTTTTCGTCCATTCGCGGAGTCATGCAGGGCCACATGACTCCCACTTCTCTCACCCACCCCCCCGTCGAGCTTTGGGTGGCGAAGTAAAACCAGTAAACGTTCCGTTACAAGACGAAAGCCTGTGCTGTCTGTTTGTCTTCCATGTCCCTCTTTCGTTATGGTAAGAAAGAACAAAACTTTGGAAGTTTGAAACCGGAATTGCCGCTCTACTTTGCAACACAGTATCTACACAAACCTTTAGAAAGCCCAATTACGTGCCACGAACCATTATTTGACCCTAGTTTTAACTGGCAACCAAAACAGTGCGAGCTCGTATGAAGAACGTTAGAAGCACATGAGCAGGAGCAGATGCCACGGATGCCACGACGATGACGGCAACTCCAATGCGGCGACGCACAAGAGTCCTTTACACGGCTGCCACCGCAGCCCATAAACGGCTCTGCTGCAGCCACGACCGCAGTGCCACATGCAGCCTCTCAGTGCGTTGCGGTGGATGTGTGCATTCGCTCCTGAAAAGATCCAAGCTGAATTGCTCGCCAGGGGAGAAATTCAATGCCGTCGGCCTCTAACCACATTTGTTTGAACTGCCAAGCTGCATCCTCCTGGCAGAGCTTTGGGGGGGGGGGGGGGGGGGGGTGGGGTTGTCCCATGTGTAGAGGGACTAAAGTTCCCTCGATGCATTGCGACAGCGGTGGCATAGACAAACTGGGTAGTGAAATTGGTCTATCTACAATTATGTTGTTAGACATCATTCAGGCCTTTATATTTTAAGCAGGGAGCTCGAGTCTTGTGCAGTGTTCTATCACATTGTCTAGATGGGAAATTTCTGGTTCTGAATTAATGCTTGTTTTTAAATGCACTGGCCCTTTTATGACCGAATACAATGTCTGCTTTTTGGGGGACGTAAACACACCCGAAAAAGATTTTCCCGTGTGCTGTCGGCCGTTGAAAGGTAAATAAACGAAAAATTAAGTGCCTTTGTCTGCTTTCACGTTAGCATTGCCGACTTAATCCATTTAAAAATAAATGAACAGGATTCAAACCAATAGAAAGTTTGCTTAAAACCAGTTTCTGAAAAAAAAAGAGAAAAAAAAAAAAAAGTTCCGGTGAAATTTATTTAAGGGAGTGGGCCCGAAAATCAATGGCTGTTGCTTAAATTAACTTGTGGTCTCGGCTGCTATGCACTAACTTCCCTTGCCCTTGCAGGGCAGTGTCGTTCATGTACCCCTACGGAGCTACCCTAAACGTGGCCAAGCCCGCCGTGGCGCTGCTGTCGACGGGCAGCTGTGCGTTCCCTCTGGCACGACCCATCTGCGCACTCTACCAGAGCCAACAGGTGGGCTCACTCTCCTGCTCATCTGGAAATGCTCCCTATGAGTACAGTAAACTTTCCTTAGTTCGACCTCGGTTCATTCAACTTTTCGTCTAATCCGGTCGTGTTCAAAAGTCCCGGCGAGCGCCCATACATTTCTATGGGAGAAAAAGTTTGGTAGTTTGAACTCAGGAAGACTCCGCATCGAATAATTCGTCCCGAGCGAATCCGTGCGAGCTCACATTGCACGACAGCACGGCAGAAAAACTAACGTACTGCGAAACACGGGCCCTTTGCTGCAAAGCGTAACAGGCGCAAATATGCGCCTGCTGCTCTACGCCGTTGAGATGAATTGTAGTGAATGACACGAGCCAGTGCTACCAATCTGGCGGGGAGTAGTGCGGAGAACATAGCACGTGGTCGGACGCAGAGACAGCGCGCACTCTCAAAGCATTTTTTCGTAGTATCGTGTGCGGTCCATCTTGCGCGCCGGAAAATGCAAATTCTGTTTTCCTTTCTTTTTATTTTTTTTTTATTGTTGACGGTTTGGTTGCTCGGCGCCGAAGTCGGCTCGTAAAGCATTCTCAGCGCGCGCTCTCAAAGCGCTTTTCTGTGAGATCAGTCTGTTTTCCTTTTTTTACAGCGGAGCTGTTAAGGACTAGGTTCCTCAGGATCATGTTCGGTACCAAACGAACGTCGACAAAAAACTCTGGACAGCTACCACCATCAATGAGCGACGGCGGCAACCAGACAACCAGCTTGCCGGCCTCGCTCATAGATGGCGGCAACCTTTCCAGCCTTTCCACTCGGGTTTTCACCAGAGTGGAAAGGCTGAATTTCTCTAGGCGTCGTCCTAGATGTCGTCCTCAAGGTCGTCCTAGAAGTCGTCCTTGAGGTCGTCCTAGATGTAGTCCTTGAGGTAGTCCTTGAGGTCGTCCTTGAGGTCGTCCTAGAAGTCATCCTTGAGGTCGTCCTAGAAGTCGTCCTTGAGGTCGTCCTAGAAGTCGTCCTTGAGGTCGTCATAAACATCGTCCTTGAGGTCGTCCTCGAGGTCATCCTAGAAGTCATCCTTGAGGTCGTCCTAGAAGTCGTCCTTGAGGTCGTCCTAGACGTAGTCCTTGAGGTCGTCCTCGAGGTCATCCTAGAAGTCATCCTTGAGGTCGTCCTAGAAGTCGTGCTTGAGGTCGTCCTAGAAGTCGTCCTTGAGGTCGTCATAAACTTCGCCCTTGAGGTCGTCCTCGAGGTCATCCTAGAAGTCATCCTTGAGGTCGTCCTAGAAGTCGCCCTTGAGGTCGTCCTTGACGTCGTCCTAGAAGTCGTCCTTGAGGTCGTCATAAACGTCGTCCTCGAGGTCATCCTAGAAGTCATCTTTGAGGTCGTCCTAGAAGTCGTCCTTGAGGTAGTCCTAGACGTAGTCCTTCAGGTCGTCCTAGACGTAGTCCTTCAGGTCGTCCTCGAGGTCATCCTAGAAGTCATCCTTGAGGTCGTCCTAGAAGTCGTCCTTGAGGTCGTCCTAGAAGTCGTCCTTGAGGTCGTTCTAGACGGCGCCCCTGAGGTCGTTCTAGGTGTTGTCCTAGACGTCGTCCTTGAGGTTGTTCTCAAGGTCGTCCTAGACGTCGTTTTCGAGGTCGTTCTCTAAGCGTCGTCCTTGAGGTCGTCCCATCATAGTACAGCTTTGCTGGTCTTCCTTCTTCACCAGAGTGGAAAGGCTGAAAGTTTATTTTTATTTTTCTTTGTTGCCAACGGTCTGGCTGCCAGGTGCCAAAATCGACTCGTAAAACTTACTCTTTTTTTTAATGCGCGATTTTTTAGGGACATGTTGTCTAGTTACGCTTCTCTCTGGAGCATGCTTTTAGACATGCGTTTTAAGCGCAGACGGCAGCAGACCATCCGTGAGTACTTTGGACAGTAAAAGGAAGTTTAATTTTAAGCGTTTTTTTGTCCTTTTTTTATTCAATCATTCGGATAATTCAACCAAATTTCAAGGTCCCGTCGAGGTCGAATTAATGAAAGTTAACTGTAGTATGTTGACACAGAATGTGCTTTATGGCTGGTTCCCAAGCTTGAGCACCTCGAAATGTTGTAACCAATAACAATTTGCTAGTGTTGTGCGAATATTCAGATTTTCGATTAGTATATAGTTTCATATGATACAATATTCAATATCTGCTTCGTGATGAACTGCAATATCTATTTTTCCAAGTGTTGATCATTGTGGGTTAGCCCCGTTGAGTGCGCTTCTTTCCGAACATCCGTGCACTGTGGAGAAGCAACACCCACGGAGCTCGCTTCTGCGGCTGTGGCTTTTTCGCAGTGCACCGGTGCTCGGCTAGAAGCCCACTCAACGGGGCTAGCCCACCACAATCATAATTTCGAGAAGTACAAATATTGCAGTCATGTGCTCAGGAGGAAAGCATACTTTCAAAGCGGGGTGGAGCATGCACGTGCCTGAGATATTTAAAAAGAAACGGGAACTTTCTGAATGTTGATATCTATACTACAGTAAAACGTTTAAAATTAAACTTGCTATTACGCAAGAGTGGGCAGCGATGTGATTTCTACGCCAATTTCACCAAACTCAGTGATGTGATTGCTGTGCCAATTGCACCAAACTGTGCCAAGGGGCTAACCCTGCTACATTTTACAGTGTAGACCGCATATAACGTATGTCCCGGGAGTCGCGAAAATCCGCACTATAAGCGGTACCGCGCTATAACCAAAACATCAATTTTTCAGGCCAAAATACATGCCATGAGACAACTTACCTTTGTAAAAGAATTTATTTTATATTAGATGAAAAATAAAGCTTAGTTTGAGGAAAGTCTTTATTTCACCAGACTAGTACACTTCTCTCTCAAGTGTGTCACATTTTGAAAGAAATGTGCGACTTTTGCCTGGCGTCGCGGGTTGCGGATGGACGTTGCGAGCGTTCAGGATTGCTAACCCTAATCACTTTCTTCCGGCGATGAAAACGCATGAAAATTCGCATCCTTTATACGGTACGCGCCAGTAATACCTTCAACTTGAGCGCAGGCATGAAATGCTCCAAATAAGAAATCCGGGCGATGTTCGAAAACACAAATGCTTAGAAAGCACCACTGTAGTCGAAGTAAACAAACACGACGACACGGGCGTTTCTGCCGTCTTGAGAGTGCCGCCACAACATCACCGCACGAGTAGGTGCATCTTCCCTTCTAGTACGTGCTGGGTTATCATAGCGACACACAACGAAAATTCATAGTCAAGGATAGCGCTTTTACGTGGAACGATGAGCTTTTACCACGCCATCTACGTCAACGATCACAACCGATGCCATGTTCGCGAATAGAAGCACCCGGCCCGCGACCGGCATGCAGCGCGCGCGAACACTTCTCCTCGACCTGCGATTGGCCTGTCGTTGCGGTTGCGGAGGGACGCACGCACGTGAACAACACGTGCGTGCGTCCCTCTGTCGCTATGGCAACTGAAGCCTCTCTCTTCGCTTCTCCCCGCTTCTTCGAGCAACCTCCTTGCCCCGCGAGTGGGCTTGCGGCTCGCGCCGTTATCTAGTGTCGCACAGGGAAGCGTGCTCGCTGCGCCGGTCAGTTGGCGTGCTGTTCCAAAAACCGCACTATAACCGGTATTTCCCTTCGCGCGCCTGCATTTTAAGCGGTATGTAAATACGTGGAGTTCTATGGGAGGCAAACCGGTGGTTTAAAAAAGCCACGTTATACCCGGTCCTGCACTATAAGTAGTTACGTTGTAAGTGGTCTATACTGTACTACATTTTGCCAAAATATGGGTAATCTGCGCCAAGCCTGCGCCAAAGGACCAATTTTGGTTTTCTTTGAAAACCGAAACTAAACTGACTACCGTATTTGGGCATGCATGTGTTATGGGGCGCAAGCGGCCGCCCTGCACAATGTACCCTGCATCAACCGTGTTGAATTAACCTGAGACTGGGGTAGAGAAGAAACAAACATAGAAGGGACAGCAAATAGACGGACGACGTCTCAAATTTTGAGACGTCGACCTGTCTATTTTTTGTCCCTTCTACGTTTTGCTGTTTCCTCTCTACCCCAGTCTCAGGTTAATTCAACATGGTTAATATTCACCAGCTCGCCTGCACCCTTACGATTTTTTCTATTACCCTGCATCAATGGTCCATCCAGTCTTGCATAGTTTTTCCGCCGTCTTGCGTTTCACGCTCTCGTCGTGTCGTGGGCCTCGTCTCGCATCTTTTTAAAAAAGTTTGAACGACAGATGTGTGCAGACGCTCTGGCACTAGCCTTCCGGGTACATGCCATGCCATTATGCTGTGAAACAAAGACACGTTTTTGCGCGCTAGGAGTTGCTTTGTGAGCTGAATCACTCGCTCCTGAAAGCAGCGGCCATGGGAATATTTGGTCCCTGCCTACCAGTCACCATGGTTGCGCGACGTCGGGTGTTGCCGTCCCCACGTCGCTGCCAATATAGCGCTTTCTAAACTGAAACGTAAGGGCTGCCGCATGGTCATCAACATTCTTGTTTAACTCATACGCTACTACAAAAATCCCTCTTTAACTAAAAGACTGCTGTGTCAAAGTATTGACTACCTAGGTTTCTCTCGATGGGCTTTCTTTCGAGGGGGACCCTGGTAGTTGGTGAAGAGAAGTGAGCTAAAGGAAAGAAGGCAATGTCTGCACGCTGAACCTGCACAGCGCGCTTGTTTGTCTCGAGTTCAATCGTTGCACAAAGTGCTCCAAGAACGTTTTGACCCTGGCTTGGGATGTCTTGCATCGATGCGCTCAGGTTCTTTTTTATGCGTGTGTGTGTGTTACACAGTCTCGACAATTACATTTTGCATACAATTCTGGGAATCTGTTGGCAACGGAACGGAGTGGCACGGTTTCGGTTTCGATCAAACAGCTGCTGTTGCTGCTCGCACGATGAAGCACGCGTAACTGCAAGCCTGCCGTGATGATCGCACGACAGAGGCACCAGCCGGAATGCTTGCAATCCATTGTTCTACGTTTGCTTACTTTTGACAAAAATCTGGCACGTCGGGAACCAGTAAAACGGTGGCAAGCGGTTTTTCGAAATTGCTTGGCAATGCGTACAGCGGGTTCATATCTCATGAGCGAATGACGTTTTAGCGATCAGCGATTTTGAGCGAATCAATGTTTTAGTGAATAACGGGGGTGCACGTTAAAGGGGCCCTGCAGTCATATTTAAACGTCTACCTTTTTTGCGGTTTCCACGTCTCTTAGGTTTCGGGCAAGCCAGCGGGCACGGAGAGAGTAACTAAATATCAGTGCGTCATATTTTAAACCGGACGTTGCGGAAAGGAAACCTCCTCCATCGACGGGGGCGACCTGCGTTGCTGAAAGCGCGTGAAATGTGAGGTCTTTGGTTCTAGGCTTACTACAGGTCAAAGCCGCTAAAAGCTTCTTTTTAATCGAAATACAAAATATAAGTGACGCGAAGCGTTTCAATTATTTATAAAAGTAGTTTTTGTTCGGTATTTTAGATCAGAAAAGAAACAAATGCGGTTTCTAAAGTATGGAAACAAGAAATGACTCGTCGACATACCCGCCACCAAGCGGTGGAAAAGGCGGCACATACTAGAAAGGAGTAGTGGGATCACGCGCCGACACGGAACGGTCCTGGATGTACGCGGCGGCGCTGCGGTCGTTTACGGACTTGAGGATTTGACTGGTTCCGAACGTTCCGAAGGCCTCCTGGCGCAGGTTTGGCTTGCTGTTTTGCCGTTTGGCGGTATGGCAGCACGAAGTGGCGCCCGTTCTGAACTGTTCTTTACCCCGAGTTTGCTGTCGTTTGTGGCCAATGAAGTGTCATGCCGAATTAGTGTTTATTCGTGCAGCAAATGCAATGCGAGCTGCCCTGCCTGCCCGCTGCATACAGCCTATCCAGCACATGCTTTAGTGGCGCCCTCTCAAGCCGTCGACACGGAGTGCGGCAGCTGTGAGCGCTCGCTGAGCTCACTACCCCTCCTCTAGTTCATGGCCACCCAAGCGGCCAAAGACATCGTGAAGCAGGTTATTTTTTGCTTGTTTTTGTAATTTTAATTTGCCTATAACTTTTAAAATCAAATCGGTGCAAATTAAAAACCAGTGAAAAAGTCCTTGCAGGGCCCCTTTAACCCAACCCCCTGTGCTGCGCTTACGCCGCTTCGCGGCAACAGTTTGCGGCGGCTCATTACAAAAATGTTATTCCACTTGGCCCACCCAAAAACGCCGCTTCGCGTCGTCCGACTATTCGCTAAAGTGTCATTCGGTGAAACGTGGGCGTTCGCTCAAACGTCATTCGATCATGTGAGTGCCTCCCGCCTACAGCACTGTACACTTGTGAGATGTCACAGCAGTAAAAACACAAGCAGCTAGTTCCGTCACAACACATCTCATCAGAACACAACACAAAGTGTCCTTCAATTATGCAGCACTTAAAACAAATATTTTTATTTTTCTAAGAATATCTGTTCCAAAAGCCACTTTTGCTGTTCCGAAACACTGTTTTGGCTGCTCCAAAAGTCAATTTCACTCCCCCAAAACACTGTTTTAGCTGCTCCGAAAGGTGCTCCAAAATGGCTTAGGCCAATCACATCAATGAGTGTATGTTAGACAGAGATGTCCTGACATCCTGCGTTTATTATTCACTATACTCTTTGTTTCTTTTCTAAAATTTTATATTTAAAGGGCAACACCGGTTAAAGTGAAGCTGCATACTCAACCAAAACCTATTTTAAAGGTGCGACCAGCTGCCCTTCAGCAGGTGGCAAGCGGGTTAGCTTTTAGTCGAGCGACACTGGATGAGGCATACTGCAGCACTACCGTTACATCATATCGTGGCCGTTTAGCTGGTGATCAGTGTTTCCATCTCTTTTTAGCAGATGCTTTCGGTTTTGTAATTGGCCTCGAGATCGACCTAGAGGTGGCGCTACGGTCGCGCTATCATCATCATCAAAGCGGGTATAGGAGAACGGCCGCCCCATAGGCTCTCCACGTTCGTGCGCGCGGCGGCGTATATTCTTGCGTTTATTTTGTCGCGTACTATCGGTGGGAAAACAATTCTAGCGAAAAAGGATGCGGTACTGTTCGGGGCTACAGGGAAGATCGAATCGTGTTGCCAGCGTGCGGCCTAAATTTATATAATCGCTTCTGCGGGTGCGTCGTCTGCTCTAGGCAGACGTTGGAAAGCATGGATCACCTCGACTGATGCCTGCATGTCTCCGGCTGAACTGGAATATTTATGTTAAACATTTGTTTCTTTTAAAATGACTGTATCGATTCATCAACGTGGGAATTAAAAAAGAAAACAATAAATTCCATCCCAGATAACATAATACTCGTAGTGTGAGCTGTGAAATCGCAGCTTCTATATTTTTTTGTTTTTTTCTTTACTTCTAGGTTTTTCAGTAATATAAATATTTGGGATGAAGATAAGTTAGCGCTGTATTGGAAATTACTGTGCTAATGAGTTCCTCTGCCCTTTTACTGTGCCATAGTGTGGGTAAGTTTTTTGGAGTCTGAACAAATCTAATGCGTTGCGATGAGGAGAGTGTGTCTCTTCTAGTTAAGATCTGCAAACTGCACGGTTGGCAGGAAAACTGAAGCAAGTGAAACAAACTGTTCCAATATATCTGTGTGACTGTAATAAACGAGTGTAACCGAGCAACGCAGCAATGTTCCTGCTATTAAATGCTTTTCTCGGTAGTGTGGGTTCACCCGCTTAAATTTTCTTGGTGAGGGCCGCGGATGTCAAGAGGCTAATACTATAAATGTCTGGCTAAATAATCTTGTATTCAAACACAGTAGACTCTGTAACCCCAACAAACGACGCGCACCAAGACACAGACAGCATCGGCCGCAGTGATACTCTTACATCTAAATTGAGCGAAGCTGTAAAACCTGAGCAACCTTTTTTTAGTCCATCATTTGAACTAAAAACTGAAGAGGTACTTAAGGTACAGGTACGTTATACTAAAACTACAGTTACATGTTTCCAAAAGTATTGTGTTGCAGTTTCTTGCAAGGGGTAACGAAGTTGGATTTCAATTCCTTTAATGTGTCCTTATATGTTAGATATGACCGTTGACTAACAGTTGTCCGCAGCAAGGTTTGAGGCAATGGCAGCATGGGTGCCGATACTAAGATGTGAATTTGTCCATTTTTTAACAATTTTGTAAGAGTAATTGCAATTGATCTTACTAGTTACTCCAAAATGTTGCTCAGTTACAGTTACAATCGCTGCAAAATCACTGTGACTTACGAAGTACTTTTTAGCTACCTAAATTTTTACTAACTTCTCTAACCTGAGTACTTTTAATTACCATAAAATACCGGGCTTGCGCTGAAGTAGCGATAGGCACCCACCCACTACTTTTGAAACATAAAAAGAAAAGACGTTTACAATTCTCTGTAACGTCGAATTAGAGCGCAGTTCTTGAGGAGGAGGAGGGGAGGGGAGGGTATGCTCACGTAATTTCACGAGGGTGACTTCACTCGTGACGTCACACGTGACCCTCGTGACGTCAATCGTGGCCCTTGTGACGTCACTGGTGACCCTCGTGACGTCGCTTGTGACCCTGGTGACGTCGCTGGTGTCCCTGGTGATGTCACTGGTGACCCTCATGATGGCCCCTCGTGATGTCACACAAAACGTCACGCGGTTACATCGACACTGCTCAACCCGGAAACGGGTGCCTAAAAGCCGCGCTCTAAAAATAAACAGAGGACATACGAAGCACCCAACCCAGGCTTGTGAGCACACCTGGCCAACCGAGAGGTTCGTACGTGTCGGCCGCTTCTCCGAGCTCACCAATGCAATGCAATGAAGCTCGATGCGCATGCACCGGTCCTAAGTACGAGAGCCCACCCCACCTTGTGCCCCTTCTGCATATTTGCTCTCAAACTTTTGCAAGTGCACATCCTCCACTTTTTTAAGATCATCTCCAACATTTGGGTGGGTGTGTTCTCGGTATTTTTTTTGGTAGTTGTTACTTTCCGACTCCGCATTTAACTGAAAGGAGGAGCCGAAATATCGGACAAGAGTCTTTGGGAAGGATGTGCGTGGCTGTACTTGCACACTCGTTTCAAGGTAGGCTGATTTGTATGTTGTCTGTGTGCAAGGCACTCTACGCGAAAGTTGTGCCGACTGTCATCTTCGTGTGCTCTCCCCTTCAAGTTCTTTTTCTTTTACAATGCGTTAATGCCACGGAAATCGTTACAAAATGTGTACCACGTGCTCTAATAGACATTCGGTGCAAAAGAAGGCATAACTGAGTAGAAAGAGTAATTAATTGGGAAGAAAAAGCAAAATTCTAAATGTGCCCCGATGGGGATTGGACCAACGACTCCATGATTATGAGACACTCTACCTGTGTGCCAAAAGGGGAGTGGTAGAATATTGGCACCAAAATGGCGGTGGTGAATGCGAACGCCGGACGCTGACGTTCGAATCAGTGAGGAGTAGAGCCGAAGGCAGCTAGCTCTGATTCTCTCCACCCGTCATTCCAACCAGAGCTCTGTGCTTTGACGTCCTCACATACTCTGATTGCCTCCTTTCCATCAGTTTCTGTTCATACAACCCAAGGAAATAAAATTTTAAAAATTACTTCGAAGTACCAGAAGCCCCTAAGAATGCCGCGGAAGCACAGTTTCTGTACCAGTTAATTTGACCGTGTTGCTATATTGAATACTTCAGAACGAAAGAATATAAACCTATAAAAGACATACAATAGAAACATAAAAGATTTTTGTCGCCAGAATTAAACGTTGTTGCTATTTGAAAGAGTGTGGTCATTTGTGTACATTTTTATGTTTATATTCTCTCATTTTTAAGTATACATTTTGTGTAGTATACAGAGTTTATTGTTATGATCGAGGTAAACATTTGGTTGGCAGAGCCGGGTCGTTTGTGTGCCATTCCGTAGTGGTACGAGTCTACTCTTTTCTGCGGTGCGATTGGTTGACCAGTGAACTGATTGCAGGGGCCTTCTGGGAGGATAGTTGTCCTGGGGTCGTGCCACCTGCTCTCAGACCAGTACCTGGACAAGGAAGAGAACAGTAAAATCAAGGTATGTGGTGCCCAGCACATTGCTCTATTTAGGGTGACCACCCGTCCCGCGACTCGCGGGACTGTCCCGCATTGAGGGCTTGTGTCCCGCGTCCCGCAAGAAATTCCCAAATCTTCAAAATGTCCCACATTTCATACTGTAGTAAAGGTCACTCTGCAACTTATGGCGCTGCCGAACAATTGGGCTCGGGGAAGCCCGAACGTCGCTGGTAATCGTGTGAACCACAATGGTACATCATTTTTTGTCCAAGCATTGCGGGAAGCGACCGTTGTTCTTGGAGGAGAGCCGACACGCATGCTCCGTTGTGCCTTTCCCCTTGGTGGCAAAATATTCTAAGAAAAATTGCTTGCTAAAAGTTTCAATATAAAATATTGTAATTATTTTCAAATCGCTCTGTCAATGCAAACGGGTTGCCGTGGGTCTTTGTTTTTGGGAACACAGCCATACAAGGCAAAAAGCCTGCAACTCGCATCGGTCGAAAAAGAACAAAATGTTAAAACTTTGTGTATGACTATGTTGATAAAAGTAAGCGTTGACAGGAAACAATAATCCGAAAGAGACTTAATGTTTCTTATTTTTATCTAATGCATCGAGTTCTGCTACAGTCGATTTTTATGTTTTCAACTTCGACACATTTAATAGCACATTTGCCGTGATATATATATTACTTTTAGTAAAAATTAATTGAGCTTAATTGCTGCAATACAATTAGCAGGTTTATAAACAGCACATGATGTTAAATGTATTAACAAAGCCTCGGTTTGCGGTGTCTGTGTTAATAAATTTCCTCTACCCCCCCCCCCCTCCCCGCATTTCGCTAGCAGAAAGGTGGTCACCCTAGCTCTATTGCGATGCATTTATGTTTAGGGTCCACATAAACTGGAGCTGTATGGTATCAACGAAGTGGTGCCATATTTTCCTGACTATTGATGCTTGTATCATACATAAATCATTATTAATATACTCTGTACTTGATGAAGTACGTCACGCCTCATCATAATGAAAAATCTTGAAAAACCAAATCCTTGTATAGTCTGCACCTGTAAATTCTCTGCATAGCATAAACTTTTAAACATGTGGAGTGTGCATACTACACTCCCAAAGGCATGGTATAGGTCCCTTTTCTTTTTAAAGCACCGCAAGGAGGCACCACTGGCAATTTTTTGCGTCCGTGAGCTTCCGATCAAATGAGAGGACAAACAATGCCCACCATAGCACCGCTTCTTATAACTTTTTAAAATATTTTTTCAGCAGTTCTCTGGATGGTTCGAAAGATTTGTTGGAGATTTTTTACTGCTCCCGTAAGACGACCGATCCCATGTTATATGTTGAATAGCACAACACAAGAGCCTCGCTAAACCCCCACTTCGTGGTTTCCACACAAGTTCCTCGTCTTGGGCATTTTGACATCACGAGGCTTGGAAGGCTTGCCTAAACGGAGCGATTGGAAGTCTCTTGGGAGCCAAGAGACGGCTTGTGTTTGTTTACACTAAAAGGGTCTATACACATTCTTGAGTGCGGCCCCTGAAAGCCACCATCTTGCAGCCGGTGTGTGTATATTGCCCAATAGTTGAGCCTCGCTAAGGTGTGCCCATGGTTGGTAGACTGGTGCCCCAGCGAAACGACTTCCACACACACTGGCCAGACTGGCTTTTGAAGCGTGGCTGCCTGCAAACGTGTATATTTTTTACAATATATCCAGATTATATGTGCATGGTCGAGTATATGGGAAATAGGTTCTTTTCGTGCGTTTTGTTGCACTGCAGAGAGGCGACAGAGCGAGCAAGCTTCTGTTTACCAAAATGCTGGATTTCGAGAGGTTTCATTTCATGAAAAGTAGTTATGGCTACAAATCATCCTATTTGGGAGCTTTCTCTCCCGGAAGGCTAGGGGTATGACCTTATGGTCATTGTAAGCAATTTGTATCAGAATGGTCTATTCTTCGATCTGATTTTTAATTATTTTTTCCTTTAGAACTCTGTCGTATTTCTTGTCCTGCCTGCCAAATGCAAGTTTTGGTCTCGGTCACTGTAGAAAGTTTTGGGAAAAATAGTTATTTATCAAAGATACCTAGTTCTATGGGCAGAAAGTCTGCACACCTCTAAACTACCGTATTTACTCGCAGAATGAACGCGCTTTTTTTTTTCTGAAAAATGATGCAAAGTTGGGGGGAGCGTTCACTACGCGAAGTAAAATTTTTGCTTCATTGTTTACTCGCATAATGAACGGACCTTTATCCTGAAAAATCGACTTAACTTCTTATCTCTTTGCGCGCGGCGCGCCACCCCGTAACCAAACTGGGCTGTGAAAAAAAAAAAAGGAAAAACAACTCCTTTTTTTTTTTCTCTTAGTTCCTTGGTATTTTTTTTTCCCCCTCTTTCGCAAGCTATTTCGTTTGCTTAGGCGAGGGCCTTTCCGCTTATCTTTCTTATCTTCTTGCGCGCGGAGAGCGATGCGCGAACCCCCGTAAACAAACTGGGCTGTGCGAAAAAAAAAAAAAGCTCCTCTTTGTTTTTTCTTTTAACTCCCTGGTTTTCTTTGTTTGTTTTTTTTGCCGCCTTTTGCAAGCTGTTTTGTTTGCTTAGAGGGCTTCTCCGCTTCTTTCTTACCTCCTTGCGCGCGGCGCGCGATCTCCCCGCGCCCCCCCCCCCCCCCCCCCCTCACCAAACTGCGCTGTGTAAAAAAAAATAAAAATAAAAGCTCCTCTTCGTTTTGTTTTCTCTTAGTTCCCCCTTTTTTTCTTTTTGCCGCCTTTCGCAAGCTGTTTCGTTTGCTTAGAGGGCTTCTCCGCTTCTCTTTCTTACCTCCTTGCGCGCGGTCCCAAAGTCCAGACTGCGATCTGCAAAACAAGAAAAGCTCCTCTCCATGTTTTTTTTTTTTTCTTGCTTCGGTTGGATCTTTTCAAATTTTTTTAACGCCTTTTGCAAGGAGGCGTTTTGTTTGCTCACGCTGCCCATGCTTTCGCGACATCGCTGCACCAGAATAGAAAAGTGCATTCATTTCGCGCGCGTGGGGAAAGGGGGGTCAAAATTTTGACGTCCGAGTTGGGGGCGCGTTTAATACGCGAGTGAAAAAAAAAGTCGAAATTTTGAGAGCCGACTTGGGGGGGTGCGTTCATTATGCGAGTGCGTTCATTGTGCGAGTAAATACGGTAGGACAATTTTTCTAGTATTGCACTTATCGAGACACGGTACTATGCAGTGGCACCTCGACCTCTTTCCCTGGGGTCAGTCGTTTGAGCGACCTTACTCGGCCATTTTTAGAGCGCAGCTCTTAGGCGCCTGTTTCTGGCTTGAGCGGCGTCGCCGTCGGCGTAACCACGTGGTACATTATGGGAAATGCCCCATAATGCACCACGCGAGCCCCCCCCCCCCCCCCCCCTTTGGCACAGTAACTGCGAGCCCACCCCCAAGGTCACGTGACCCCCCCCCCCCCGGAGGAGATTGAAGAATCCCCTCAGTACCCTTCCATCCTCCTCCTCAAGAGCTGCACTCTAATTCGACGTTACAGGGAGTTGTAAACGGCTTTCACTTTTTTTAAAATTTAAACTGTAACTTTGTTGTTTTCACTGTCGTTGAATACAGTTTATTACTAATTTTTGAGCTCAGTATTCGCCATGAAGTGCAAAGCTGAACTAGTATACATAGATTTCCCATTCTGTACCAACCCTCCCCCAAAAATCTCAGTGTTTTTTACACCGCAAAAATAAGCTGTGCATCACCGAACGCTCATTTCCCCCCCGCAATGTAGGGCTAGTGGTCCGAACCAGATGCCAAAGTTTCAGCCCCAACCGTTATCTTATTCAAAAGTTATAAGTGATTATCTGAGAATTTCAATGGGAAAATGGAGCCCATTTTCACCTGTTTCGGTAAGTGGCACTATAGAGCTGCATGTATTCGACAGTGCGGTCGGCTGCCAATTTCCCATGAAAAATTTAAGAAAATTATATATAACTTTTAGGGTTGTGTGAATATTTGAATTTTCAAATAGTAGCTTCAAATAATACGCTCTTCAATATTTGCTTCGGATTGCACTGCAATATCCGTGTATTTCCAAGTGTTGATCGCGGAGGGATAGCCCTGTTGAGAGGTTGAGCGCACTTTTTACCGAGCATCAGCACACTGTAAAGAAGCAGCATCCACGGAAGCGAGCTTTGTGGGTGTTGCTTCTCTGCAGTGCACCAACTCTTGGTAAGAAGCGCTAGAACCCAACCTGCTGCCATGAATGTTTCAAAAAGTACAAATATTGCAGTTGCATGCATAGGAGAAAAGCACATTTTCAAATCGGGATAGTGCGCGCAAGTGCTTGGTGTGCTTAAAAAAAACAAAAAAACTTGCAGTGAAATTTTCAAAATTCAACTGTGCCTATTATGCAAGAGTATATGTTAGGCAGAGATGCACTGACAATCTGCTTTGATGATTTGTGATCCTCTTCTTTGTTTTTTTTTTCAAATTCGAGATTGTAGAACGATACTACTTGCATACAGTAAGGTTTACAAATCCGCTTGAATATTTAATTTTACGTCAAATCCATCGTTTACCTGCCATCTCAATGTAGGCATTGGACTTTCTGCTGCCACAGTCTATTAATATAATTAGATTTAAATTGACTTAGCTTATCAATGGACACACATGGAAGCTTGGAAACAACGTTCACGAGTTCAGCTGAGTTTTTGTAAGTGCATAGTGCAGCAATAGCGAAAGACTTATAGAAACTGTTTGATATTCAAGTAAAAAATACTCAACCAAAACCACCATTCACTTTCAATTTGCTTCAAACTCAAAATCTTATTATTTGCACATGCCTAATAAGCCCAAAATGAAATTGTGGTTAGTGCTGAAATTTTGGCATCTGGTTTGAACTTTTTGTAGAGAAGTGCCAAAAGAATAAACAGGGACAAGAAGTTGACATAAACACTCGCACCATTTTTTATGTCAACTTCTTGTCCCTGTCCGTTTTTTTGCCACTTGTCTATGATTACAAACCAACTGGACCAAATTGAGACATTAATGGTTTGAACTACTAGTGTTACATTTGGGCGGAGAATAAGTGTTCGGCGATGTGTAGTTCATTTTTGTGGCGAAGAAAACCCTCTAAAAGTTTTTTTGAGAAACCTGTATGTGGCATTACATGTAAAAAAAAAAATGACAGCTCAGTTTGGAGTGGCAAGGAGAAAACTAAAACTGAGATCACTTGAAAGTGCACCCAAGTATACTTGGGCGTGGCTCTCAAAGGGTTAAAGATGGCAGTTAATCGACAGTTGTCACTGGGGGCAGGCGTGTAACAGAAGTAGTCACCATGAAAGAAGTAAACTTGTACACCTTGTTATCTGCAGCACGGTGGAAGCAGTGCGTACGAGTCATTGCGGAAGTAAATGCTTGTTGCACACATGTTGCTTGCTTTTAGTGCCCAAGTGTTGCTCATGTCACTTCCCTGCATTCCCCCTTGCCACGGAGGAAGTGCACAAAGCTTCTTCTTTGTACCGTGGAAGTGAAGCTTGAAATAATTAGAAAAAATGCGTAGCAAATTGCTGGGCAATGTACCTTTCTGGAAAGTAGCATGTGCCCTCAAGCGGCGCACGAGGCATTATGGAAAGAGTGAGGGTCGCCGCTCCGTCGTCCGCTGTGATGTTTTGAGGGCACTCGCAACAAAAATCGCCCACTGGGCCCTCCTCAATCAATGCGTCGCAACCATTCTTTCTTAATCTCATCCTTCGGAAACAGATGCCATGACGGGTAACAATCTTTCAAAGTGTCGTGGTTGTACCTTTGGCATGCAGCACATCTGTCCACTGTGGCTTCGACCTTGCATTATGACGTGGCTTCGGCTTCACACTTTTTTAAAAAATGTTGAGATCGCTGGAAGGGCCCTAAAAGAACTTCAAACTCGAAAGTGAAGCGTCGTCTGCTCACAGCGATACGCGGCAGACACTGAGAAGAGCGTGATCGCGGGACGCGGGCGAACACGACACTTCAGGGGTCTGGACGGTCCAGACGTGGGAAACTCGAGTTGCAGGACGACTCAATCTTGGACATCACGGCACTATCGCAGATTGCGCGGTAACTTCAAATCCGGCTTTGGGAAATTGTTTTTTCACTTCACAAACACCGAGTTCCCAGGTTTTGAATTTTGTGGGTAATGTCCAGGCTTCGTTTTTGATTGTTCTGGATAATAAAAAAAAATATGATTTTGACCATTTGGCCATTTCAAAGGCATTGAGTTATGTTCATGGGTACCAGTTAAAACCAAAGTGTGAGCTCCTCAAGATAAATCATTGCGCCAATCGATTTTGTCGAGCTTCCAGGTTCTTGCAGTAGCATCAATCGCTGCAGTACATCTTAAATTGTTAAAACTTCATCATAAAAATCTGTGGAGAAATCATGCCAAATTATAGTGAGTGGCAATTTACCTGCCACATTGAGCTATGAAAGTTGAGCTTACACTTGCTTAATCAGTGTAACAGCAGATTTGAGCAGCATCTTTGAATGATTTCTCTAACCATTTTGTTTCTTCAGGATGTCTTGTTTCAGTTTCTGACGAGTGATGAGGTCCATCTGAATGCCATTGATGCTGGAGATCCTGAGGTAGGAACTGTGATCTCTTTAGGACATATTGGGTGCTTTTTTTTAGTTTTTATTGGACAGCAAACATTGACGTTGAGTTAGTCGCAAGTCACGCTGTCTCACTCGTAGGTGTCACAAACTTTATATTGCAGTTGACAATAAATGTAGTAAGAATGCATATTCAAAATGTTTGTCAGCCTCTTTGGCATAATTTTTATTAATGTTGACAGTCTTCCAAGCGTTTTAGTTTTTGTCGTTCACACGTTTGCTTTTATGTGGTTTCAAAGGTCAATCTGCCTTTGCCTTTTATGTTATATAACGTGGCAATGTTCACATTTCGATGACTATTCTAATTGCACGAAGGTTGCAATAAATAGATTGTTTTTTAAGAGCATAATCCCCGGTTGCAGTTTTTAGTGCATCTATGATGAATATGAGTGCAAACGCCATTCTGCGTGGCACGCGGTATTACCAATGCCCCCTGTAGAATGTTCCACAAAGCTTAAATGCATGTTGGGGTCGAGACAAGTAGCCTTCTGCGCTTTTTGCACTGTCCTCTCCTCTCCGGATCATCCGCATGTGCCGACATGTAGTGGCCCATAGAGTTGTTACAATAAACGCTAGAGGCTCAGCTGGCGCTAGTGTGCTGTTGCATTTTGAAGCAGGCAGCAAGCAGTCAGAAATTGACTTCCGGTAATGCATTTCTATGGCAAAAAGCGAGTGCATTTTCTCTCTGCGCTCGATTATAAGAGCAAATATCACAAATAATGTGTACGTACTAGGCACATTGTAACGTTTCTCAGTCACGCAGACGAAATATTTGGTCAGTTACAGCATTTTTATTTAAAATTCGTGGCATGAAAAACGGTGTTAAAACCGCTTCGTACGTGTATTTATGTGCACTGTCGGACACTGTTAGCGCGAACACGGTGTTGACGCTTTCCAGCATGGGGGATATACGTGCCAAACGAACGAATGACATGTGGAAAACCAAGAAAGACGGCAAAAACTACGCAGTAACACTGGGTAAGTAACTCCTTATGCTTGCAGACGATCAAAATAAGTTGAAAGTCACGTAATATAGTCCGAATAAATAAGTACTGCTTCATTCTTTCTGCTCATGAATATGTGCGAAGATGTTTGTTCTGTGTTGAAATCATCACCCGCACGCTCCAAATCTTTGCAAATAGGGGGAAGCCAGAGGACAGGTGCGCGATAAAAACTGCCCAACATAGGAAATAATAAGAAAACACACCTTTCGTAGCCCACATACTTTATTCTTTACGTTTCGAACGTTTTTTTTAACCACTCGTAAGATGCACGACGGGGTCATTTTCATATAGTGAGAGGACAGGCATATTAGCAATATATAAGCACCAACGGAAAGCTGGCGAACTTTGAACACACTCTACATTCCTTTCGATCGTTATTTTGCTTAAAATCGTCGCTCGTTTCTACATACCTGCCATGGAACAGAGGTTTGGGCCTGAAATATAGGGAAGTTTAGCATCGTTCAGTGGTAAAAGAAAAATGCTGTAACTAAAGCAATTACACTTTCACAATATTAATAAAGGTACATACTACCCGGCACAACCAAAATAACAAAAGCTATTCATGTTATTTTCCGGCGACGAGACAAAATTCACGTGCGTTTTCCCATAGGAATACACAGGAAGACTGGAAAAGTAGACTGCATGCTGTCTGCTTCAATTTGCAACCGGAAGTCCCATAGACACTAGCGCCAGCTGAGCCTCTAGCATTTATTGTAATAACTCTATGTAGTGGCCTCCGCCATTTGTAGTGGAACGATTACCGCACGAGAATAATTCGGAGCGGCGTTGTACTTGTTGCGGGACAATTTGCGATTTATTTGTTGCGTTGTGCATTGCTTTTGTGACTTCAGGGAACGACGAATATCGCCCACACGTGCACCGCCGTAGCCTCTTGTTTGTGACAGTGCATTCTGCAGCTCTTTGCTCTCACAAAACAAAGCAAATACAGCCCTGAAGCGAATAATAAAAACAGTTACACTCAAATAAATGTTTACTAATGAAAGGGCTCTGGGTCATTGGTCAACTGTTTCGCCGACCGTTCTTCACTAGCAAACGATCCAGAAGTGCACAGTGGTACAATGATTGTTGGAAGTGAAATGTCTCGTCCACAAAGTACCTTTGTTTCTATGGAGATACCAACAGGGGGCACTGGTAGTATGATGGGCCACTTGGAGCGGTGTTCACACTCGTTTCGATTGTGATAGTACATCCACTATAAGTGTGTTCAGATAAGATTGAACATGCGAGTCCGGTTCACAATTTTGTTTTTCTTTGTATTTTTATATTTTACTCCCTAATATGTGGAGGGAACGAAATCAAATGTTTTCTCAAAAAAACAAATATCTCTATAGACCGTTCCATTAGGGTCATAGCAGAGAGGGTAAAAGAGAAAAAAATGCACTCCCCCTCTCACCCCGCATTTCGTCCGCTCCGCCGAGTGGGCTGTAGGTAGCGTCCGGCTGGCATGCCAACTGTTTAAAATCGCATCATTTTGGAACTTTTAAGCGCAGATGCGCAGATTTTGGTATGCCAGTTGTCGTGTAATACTATGCTAAATAAAAAGACTCACAGGGTCCAATTGCGCTGTTACCTGCGTGCCAATAAAAAGAAAAACAATAGGGAAAACTGTGTCAGATTGGCCAGTGTCTCTGGTGAAAAGTAAATCCGGTTGCTGTACCTTTTTCTACGATACACAAGTTCGTGCTGGTGTAGGCCTTTAGCGACCAGGAGTGGAAGTCTGAAATAATAAATAAAACATGCTCTCCTGCCGCAATACACGCAGTAGTTGAGGGTAGTACTGCCGGCTGACTCTACTGTTATTTAAGTAACAGAAAAAAGATATGCTAGTTGATCCATATACAGAAATAAAACAACAGAGAGCTATAGGATGATTCTGGAGTAGCCATAACTATTCTAAGAACGCGAACCACTTCACAACGGCAGCCACGAGCGAGAGTTCGATGTTCTGTACAGCCCGCCGACACAGCTCAAAGATGGAGAACGGCAAGCTCCCGGTTTGTCGTCTGCTAGCGGAGTCGGGCGCGTGCCCTCTCTCTTGTTTTACCCCGCCGAACCCGCTGAACTTCCCGGATATGTGGAGAGGGCGCTGCGGTCAAACAAAATAGTGCCGCCCAGAGAGCGCTAAATGGAATGGTCTATAGATAAAGAAGCATGACTGCTCCAAAAACGACAATGCTGTTTTTGAGCTTTGTCAATTCTGTCAAGTTTGACTGCATGTACATGATAGCCAAACTAAAAGAAAAAAAAAAAGAAACTGATTATTTTTTAGCAAGCAGTGATTTATAGTTACTACATTCTTGATTTTTTACAGTATTCTAAAAATTATATATTGTGCGTACAAAATTAACAGATGTGGCTGTTTGAACGTTTCGACCCCATTTTTGTAACTCGTGATATTGTTATGTGTTAAGAATATTAAACTGAAAATTTTTTTCATATGCCCTTTATAAATGTGTCTCTTATCCAAAAATAAATTGCTGCTCTAGTTTAAAATTCAAAATATTTGCAGCGCTTCAAACATATCCAAAATTGAAAAGTTGCGCAACTTCAACGTGCAATTAAAAAAAAAAAATCTTCAATCTTTTTAAAATTTGGAGAAATCACTCTCCCTTACATCCTCGTAAAATTCCATTAAAAACATGTTGCATCATTTTGCCTCCGTAAAAGTACAGCGCTTTGAAATGTACCTCCCCACGTGGACATGTTTGCCCAAGGTCACGGCCGCAGTGTGGCTGTTTTTCAATTTTTTTGTTTTGAACTTTTCACAATGTCCTGTTTTTTACTTGCGCACAAGTTTGAATTATTTATCTGGACCACTCTAAACACATCTATGAAGTGCATATAGCTCAGGACAGCAGGTCGAAGCATCGAAGATGCAAACTAAGACGAGCCCGCCCTTCGTGCTTAATTGTTGCATATGCCACTGCAGGGTCGCGCCAACTGAAACACAACCACCGGCACGAGACACTAGGCTCGATAAAAAAGAAGGACATATATAACCTGCTGTATGGTATGTGCGTGTTCTATTGAGTTCAAACAATAGCGGATGCGACCGGGTACACCGGGTTGATTTGTGTGATGGTTGGAAAGAAGGCACCGAGCAGATAGAGAGTGGCCCCGCAGGTTTCGGACTATGGGCCCATCCCAGCCCTGGGGTGCCTGTCGGAGGGTCCGTTGAGCTGCCTCCAGGAAGGGGAGGAGCCTCCTGCCGATCCCACGGAGCTCTTCCAGCAGCAGCTCTACTCTCTGGACAACTCCCTGCTGCCCAGCGTCATACGGTCGGCCTGTTCTCTGCACATTTCCTGTTTTTATTTATTGCTTTATTCTAAACATTGGGGACCTTTTTTGGGCCCTGGCAGGTCCCACAACAAAAAGAGCAGTAACGCAGCACTGCGCACATACAACAAAAAAAGATCCCGCTGTTAGTTCATTAGAAAACAGGAGTACTACATAATGATAGTAGCAATTAACAGAAAGCACATAGCAACTTATCGTAGATCTTGCAGGTACACTGACATGTCGTGTTTATTATAGCGACTTTAAACGATACTGTTATCGATAACAATAGCGACATAAAACATGACAAGAATTGAGACCAATATTTGTTCCTGAACGTGGAAAGGCTTAAAAGTTACTTTAAATTCCACTGAAATAATGTAGAAATCTTTGAAATTTTATTGATTATTTACTCGGCACTTATACATATATTTTTAATGAATGTCGATGGCATTTCTTTGTGAGACGAATCCAGTTTTTATTACGCTCACGAAAATCGTCCTTTGTCGGTTATTTATGCGCACCCCCAACGATCCTGTTCATTAGGACATCGGGAATCAGTCTGGTTCATATTTTTCCTCATTATATTATTCTATTTTACCTTATTTTCCCGATGTGGCACGCAGTATTGCCACTGAAAAATCAGAAACTTACTCTGGGATTCTTGAAAAACCGCTAATTTTGAGGTGCGCACAATTTATTGCTATAATTAGTCTAAAAACAGAACAATAAATAAAAGATCCCTTAGAAGGTAGTTACGTTCCACGCAGATCGCTTCCATGCACAGAACAGCGTCCATTGCATGATCTTACTGTCATACCAGGTTGTAGGTGTCACCAGTGTAGGTGTCGTCAGCCACACCTGGCGACGTGCTCCTCCATTGTTCCAATCTTTAGCGCAATATTTTGTGGCAGTTCAAAACTTTAGTGACAAAATTCACGTGCTTTAGAAAAAGCTCAATTTTCCAGGGCATGTGAGTTGTCTAATGTTGCTTGGAGCTTCCAATAACCGCTCTCGAAGCTTAGGATCCTAATCTCCCCTGTTTTCAAAATGTTTGTGCATAGGTCATTTAGTGCATTTCACTGGCAGACTTAAAAGAGGAAATCCCACCTAAATCACTCGGAAGCGTGTCTGGAGCTTCGTCACTGTAATATCTCAATGGCGTTGCAAGCGTTTCACTCGCAACAATTTTTCTGCCAGAAAGCAAGAAAGACGACCCCGTGAGTCTAACCTACCACAAAAATTAAGTAGTTTATGAATCATAAATGTAAATTCAAAAACATTTAAAAGCGAAAAAACAAAAAACAAGAAAAAACGCTAACGTGACTTGAAAATTGCTAAAAATCCCACCGCCCGCAAAACGCCCATTTCTCCCGCTAGACGACCGAGAAAACTGCTAAATTTAGTGGAAAAACCGCTAAATTAGCAACACTAATGGCACTTTCTGGCTTTTCCAGAAAGTGAAGGTTCGCATGCACGAAGGAGCTACGAGGCTTAAAATGACGACACCAGGGTGGTCCAGGAATTGCGAGTGTTATAAAAAGTAAATACATCGTCTAAAGAAAAGCATTGGCATTAGCGAAAATTGCGTTAAAAGGTGGAAAATAAGTGAGCTCTCGCGCAAATATTTTGGGGACTGGTGGCAGAGTGTGTTGGGGGTACATTGCAGCTCTGTGCATGTGGATATCCCCGGGTTGGGCTTTGAGCCCTCAGGACCCCAGGATCCCTGGGGTCCTCTACATCGGAGACACCAGACGTCCATTGGGGCCGATCAACTTCCCACTGTCTAAACAAACACGCAACACAGTTACAAGTGAAAAACGTTCAACTGTGGTAGTGTAACTAAATTATTTGTGTGAAATCAAACAGATTTTTAGATTTGCCCACGTAATGGGCAGTGTAACTCGGGTCCTTAACACTGGATGCTGCGCGACCCAGTTAGCCCAGAGATATCAGCACCTTGTGGAAATTTACTTGCTAGTGTCGAGTACCAAACCATGCCACTGAAGTTTGTGTGACGCGTGGGGTCTAAATGGCAGATATTTGGCCGTGCGGGAAAAAAATCGCTTTTTTGGTTCAAATGTGTTGCACTCTATATTGTTCATCTTTTACGGAGATCCGCAGCCTTACATTCCCTACCAAGGACGAGTGTGAACCACACATTTAACTTTGCATTGCACATACTTTTCAAAAATGTTAGAAGAGAGCACACCCAAAAATTTAGCGTGTGCACTTTCTGAAATTAAAGTTTAGTAATGGTTATAATGTGGAAATGTTTATTTTCTTTCGAGTAATCCTCTCTCATTCCTAGAAATGGCACTGCAAACTTTGACATGTAGCAGAAGTGCCAAAGGCAAAATAGTCTGTAGATAGTAGCTGTAAGTGAAGTGCACGTGCCTATGAGGCTTATTTAGACGTCTCCTCTGGTTTTACTTACCTGCACTACGTGCCACCACCATGGACCTAAAATATTTTTGCACATTCCGTATTTGTGGGTTAGTGATTGCCACATTTCTTTGAGGGTGTGCGAGGAAGGAGGCAGACCCGGGACACGTGAATAAAATAATTAGAGAAAAGAAAAACGTATATAAAATGAAAATTAGACCGATCAAAAAAGAAAGCCATTGCAAAACATCCAATGCAGAAATAAATTATGAGTGTTTGACACAGAAATGAATAAACAGTTCAGTCCGAATCCATGGCGACGGTTCATTGGGGCCCAGAGAGTTGCGTCACTCGCACGGTGACGGCTCGCTTCCCTGGTGAGGATCTTGCGACAGACTGTCCCGCTTCCTCGGTGCGACGCCGAGGCAAACTTGCGGGACTTGGTGGGAGATTCTCTCGCTTCCTTGGAGCGAGGCCAAAGGCAGGCTTCCGGTACTTGAGGGACTGCAGGGCCGGCTCGATGGTAAAGGCTCGTCCCCTGGAGTACAGCCGGGTTGGATCTTAGGAGTGAAGCCTGGACGCCAGTGCATGCGGCCCTCGGGAAAACCGGCGTTCGAATGCCCGCTCATGCTTCTCGCGTTCCTCGCCAGTACCGCTTCTCTTCTCCTCGGACTTCAAAACCGCGACAGTGATGGTACTTGCAGCATTCTGAAGAAATTAGTGATCAGTAATCTGGGCTATCCGTCATCTTCAGGGCATACGAGGAGGTGGGCGTGCCCCACGAACCCCTGCGGCTCATCAGCCCCCAGTTTGAGAGCCCCCTGCCGCCATTGCAGCCGGCGGTGAGTGCAAGCAATAAATTGTGGCACATTTGCTAGCCTGAAATTTATGAAAACGGTGTTGCACCTGCCAGGCGGGCTGTCTTTACAAATGGTGGTGCACTGACCAGCAGACAGTTTTTACAAATGGTGGTGCACTAACTAGCAGAGTCTTTGCAAATGGTGGTGCACTGATTAACATACAGTCTTTGCAAATGCTGATGCAATGACTAGCAGGCGATCTTCACAAATGGTGGTGCACTTACTAGTAGACGGCCTTTACAAATGGTGGTGCACTGACCAGCAGACAGTTTTTACAAATGGCGGTGCACTAACTAGCATAGTCTTTGCAAATGGTGGTGCACTGATTAACATACAGCCTTTGCAAATGGTGATGCAATGACTAGCAGACAATCTTCACAAATGGTGGTGCACTGGCTAGGAGTCTTTGCCAATGGTGGTGCACTTACTAGTACATGGCCTTTACAAATGGTGGTGCACTGACTAGGAGTCTTTGCAAATGGTGGTGCACTTCCTAGTAGACGGCCTTTACAAATGGTGGTGCACTGACCAGCAGTCTTTCCAAATGGTGGTGCATTGACTAACAGACAGGGCAGACTTTGAAATGATTGTGCACTCAAGCGAATGCTGTCAGTGTTCGGCTGCTTGCCGCGACATTTAGGTACGTTAGCTTAGCGCTGCATAAGAAACAAAAACAGATAATTTATGTTGTCCCCATGGGTGCTGTTCTTAACTAGCCTTTAGGGGCACAATGGTTGGATGGATAGATGAATGAGTGATCTCTGAAGATTCCCTATACTTTTGAAAATGTGCAGGCAAAAATTGGGAAAGGCTGTGGGGCAAACATTTATTTTGGCCGAAAAATCTAGATTTAGGTAAAGGATAATGTATAAGAATATTTGAGTATCTGGATATTTAGTGCTTAACTGGATGACCGCATGACATAACCGGTTATTCAAATAGCTGGTTATCCGGTTTTCAGATTAAAATCTGGTAATTCTAATAAACGGATAACCGATTATCTCTATTACAAATGGTGGCATACTTGTTAGTAGACAATTTACTTGTGATGAGTTATATTTGCTAGCGGCTGTCCTTGCAAATAGTGATGCACTACTTAACAGAATGTCTACAAATGGTGGTGCTCTTCCTAAGAGAGTCTTTGCAAATGGTGGCACATTTGTTAGCCAACAATATTTACAAATGCCAGCATATTCTTTAGCAGACAATCTTTGTGCATGGTGGGGTACATTTAGTGCAATCCACCCGACACGATAATGAGAAAACTCGAAAATGCAGTCGCCATAACCGATTATTGTTGTATCTGGACTGTGGATGCCCAATGCAAAAACACATGGTCCTCTAGAAACTGATTGTTATAAGCGGCACTATATCGAATTACCCGCTATGTCGAACTGGCAGATGGTTTTTTGGGAGTTCGATATAAATGGGCTTGACTGTACATGGTTATTTGCAGTATCGTTAAAAGTGGATTGTGCTGTATTAGCAGGCAGTCTGACTGCCTGCTAGTCTGCAGCTGTGCATTATACTCTCGTTGAGCGTGTTTGCCGCCTGGGGATCCACTAACGATGACGTGCAGGCCTCGTCTTCTCGGTGGTCCCGCCATATCTCTGGCCACCATGAGGCCATAGCCATGGCTGTACAGACAACTTGGAGAAGTTTCTGGAATAGAAAGATCCCTCAGTAGTGAACAACTTTGCAGGTGTTTCCACCGTCCTTCCAAGAGGCCAGTCACCCGGCCCTGGAGCTCTTCGACCTGGACGAGGCCCTGAGCTCCGAAAGCAGGCGTCTAGCGCAGCTGGCCAACAAGTGCACCGACCAGGACTTACACTACTACCTGGTGCAGTGCGGCCAGGTGGTGGGGGTTCCCACCTCTTCGGCCGATCCCCGGCAGGTGCTCGAGCACGTGCTTGCACACCTCGTGGAGTTCCGCAAGCTTAACCAGCTCAAGCTCCCCTACCAACCAGTTTTGAGTCCAAACTCTCCGCAAGCCTCGTAATCCCTCGGAAGCATTTGGTGTGTGTGTGGTTTCGAGAACTATAAGGTCAACCTTTCTGTTGTAGCCAATATTTTGCGAATTTGGCCCAGGCAGGAGGCCCGTAGCAGTTGCAGGAGGAGAAAAGATGACCGGCCTTGAATCTCGGATGGAACTGTTGTATTTGTGCCGATCTCATGTGCTCGTCTTTGTCGCTAGACGGCTATCGCCACATAGTCCCCTTAGGAGACAGAGTCTTTCGAGACTGAGGTCTTGAGAATCTTGCAAAAGGTTGAGGAGCAAATGTGGTGGCTCGCACGGAAGGAAATTCGGGCTGCTGGGCGAGCGCGTGGGTCACAAAAAATGCCAGCTCGAGTCATTTAATGCACACCACTCGTCGTATTTCTCACCAGATGGCTATCACCACAGACCTTTCCAAAAGTTAATCGAGCAACTGGTGGCCGACATATTTTGGGCATTGCTTCCTGCGTGAAGTGTAGGATGCAATGCATGCATAAAATCTTACATAAGCTCTCCGGCTAATGTAAAAAAGTTAAGTCATCATCTAATCGATTGGGGAGCTGTACTAAGAAACACCAATCCCGCTTTGCTACCTTGTGCTGGAGAGGTCTACTTCTTTCCACTTTCGTGTGGAAGACACTACATTGCCAGGCTAGACGTTGTTTCAAATGACCGACTGAGAGGACGCAACATTATCAAAGCCAACTCTGGACACCTGGGAATTCATTCCTAGAATTGCGGCTGTACGGAAGGCCTAACCAACTGCACCATACTAGGCAGGAATAAGGACCAAATTACTGAAGAGATTATCGAAGCCAAAAATACAGAGCAACTAAACGACCAGTGCGTCAGCACCCTATCTCTATCTTTAGCGAGGGAAGGAGTTATATTAGCCACAAGTGCAAGTCAAAAGTAGCAGAGATTTTGAATTGTATCTTTTAATGAATTGAAGAGCAAATGACGACAACATTAAAAAAACAGTTGTTGGTCAGTGCTGTGCGTCTCTCTTTTTGTGTGCCTGAGCAAATTGTCTGCTTTTGTGTGCTGTAACATCGGAGGTTGAAGAACCAACTTGCCCAAACTGCAGTCTAAACAATGCTTGTGTTTTTCTTTTTGAAGGTTGTTTTCTAGCAGGAAGTAGCCATAGGGGACACAACCATATGCTGTAAAATTTGCTGCCCACCTGGGTACACTCTTTTGAAGCAAAGTCATGCGTGCACTAACAGTGTTGTGCAGTGTACATTAAGGATAATGACACCCCTTAAACAAAAGTTTTTGCCAGGCGATTTATTATGGTGTCAGAAGACAACGCAATCAATATTTTGCTACAGCGTCGCACATATTTTTAACATAGTGAAAAATCGCAACTGCTTGAAACTGAAACTGGACTGAATTGGGGAGGAAGGAATATAGAGGAGAGAGTTCCACCAGAAGTCACTTGGCTGTGCAAGTTTTTTTTAATCATCGTATTTGCAGCTTTTTAGAAGCCATAAAAAAATGGGTATCATTTTTTTCTATATTTAATATTGAGTGTGTTGCGTCGATGACCCCCAACTACTTGCATTTGGTGCTTGCGTCTAAACCACGCACGTGAGCACACAGAAGAGAATGAGCGTGACTCAAACTGGCCATTCTAGATCGACAGTTTTCGGGTGGAAAGAAAACGAATTTCGAGCCACGTATTGTGTTCTGGGTAGTTAGGCTCTCGTATGTAATGTACAAATAAAAACTTAGGCGAGCATAAATACCCTGTCAGTGTCTCTTTAAAGGGATACTGAACCGAAATTTAGATTTCGCAAAATAAGGCCGCAGGAGCGTTAAACGGGATACTACGAACTCCAAAACAGGAAAAGAAGGGCGCGATCAAGCGAGTTCTTTAACGTAACTGTCCCCCGGGAGAATTTGAGAATGAGGGGAAGCGGCCTCGCTTCTCTCCTCCTCGCTTCGGTTCACCAGCTTGACGGGATGTAGCGAGGAGGAGAGGGAATGGGAATCATAATGTGCCTTGTCTCGTCGGCCAAGTTCAATCGCACACTTCTTTTTTAAAAGTATGGTGATCCGTTAAAGATATCGCTGTGTGAGCGACGTTTTTGGTTTTTGCAGCGTCCTGCCTTGTTTTGTAAGCTCGAAATTTCAGTTTAGTATCCCTTTAAGGGGATACTAAACTGAAATTATGCCAAATTATCTGTCTACAAATGAAACCAGCTCACAAACTTGTGAACTCATCAAACCCATGAACTCGCCCAACTCATAAAATCCCAAACTTATGAAACCATAAACTCATGAAGTCGCAAACCCACCAAACTCGTGAAACTGTTCGGGCTCAAACTCACACCCTCACTTACCTGCCAGGTGCCATTTTAAAGCTGTCTGGCTTCCAGCTGCTGCTATAATCTCCACACAATAGACGACTTTCTGGCCCAGGTATTTGGTCATATTTGTACATAGTCTCAGCCGGTATGGGTTCTTCAGTTAGTGGCCAAACTTTTCCAAAAGTGTAGCAGCAGAAATAGAAATATGTTAGGCAAAGCATTCAGGAAATTAGTACTTTGCGATGGTTTGAACTTGAAAAACTGGTAATATGTAGGCATTTCCGAGTGAAAATAAATTTTTAATTCTGGTTGACATAAGCTTTTCTTATGGAAGGAGTCTTCAGTTCACCTTGAATAAAAGCCCACAAATGGCCACTGAGCACAGCCTCATGCAAGAGAGTGAAATTAACAAGACTATTAATAATAGATATTAATAGTCCACCTGCACTCCCATTCTTGAAGTTTTTCTGAAAAAAAAATGTTTTGAAAATTGCTGGGCATATTGGTTGCACGTGAAATGTGCAGTTAGCGCTCTTGGTCAGTCAGTGACAGGCTTAACACGTGGCATGTACACCCGATCGCAATTCCTGGAATGGAGATGCCGGCGCTAAACCGAGTCCTCAAAACGTGCGACAGAGTGCCAAACTATCTGCCAGACGCAAAGCGGATGCCCCGCAGGGCTTTACCGCCAAATGACACCTTAACTAGACAGCAATGTCGCGACATGCTCGAAAGACACTCGCTTAATAATCTATGTGTTCTGGGTTTGATTCCTGCCTGGTGCAAATGCTTTTTTACTGCAATGATCTCTTCCGCCCAAGTCAGTGTCAAGCCTCACGGCCATGCTTTTAACCAGGCCTCACTTTTGGGCTTCATGAAAGGCCAAGCACCTAGCCAAAGAATGTTTCACATGAAAATGTTTTGCAAGTTCTGCTTTGAAACATTTTAAAGCAACATGATTTTACCTTAACACCCTCGGCACCAAGAGAAATCCTCATTGGGCAGCACATCTCAACAAGACACAGTTAAGGGCCTTAATAAAATATCTATACTGCTATAACTTAACATCACTTTTGCAGCTTGCATAAATGCTGATCCAAGAGAACATCGAAAGATAGATACAGCACTAACATTTATGGACATTGGGATCAGTATAAATAGGCAATAATAGATCCAGCTTCTTGGATGAAAATGGAAAGTAGGTTTCATTATTACAGTAAAACCTTGTTATAACAAAATTGGATATAACAAACTAATGGATATAACAAAGCAATCATAATTCCCCTTGCTTGCTAATAGTGGGAGGAAATGGACATTGGCTATAACAAACTAATGGTTATAACGAAATAATTACGATTGCTCCTTCAACTTTGTTAAAACGAGGTTTTACTGTAATCGGTTGCAGACCCCCGTCCATGAGCAACCTTTTCATGGTAATTAAGTCTCTTCACACACAATGTTTGTGCTCAATCACTTGGAAACATTTGTTTCCATACGAGATGCTCTAGGCAAATATGATTGCATATATTTCGAATTATTGATATGCCATGTTTGAGTCGCAAAGACTACCGAGTCTAAGTTTATACTTTCATCATATTTACTCAAATATAGGTCCACCTTATATTTCTGTACTATTATTTAAAGGGATACTACAACGAAATTTCGGCGCTCATTTTTTGGTCTATATATGTTCAAAAGAGCAGTATCACATGGAACATACCAATATCTTGTTAAAAAAGTCGCGAAAAGGAATTTTAAAACGAATTAAACGATTAGCAAAGAGCACCTGGTGGATGTCGCTAACGCCTCGTTTGTAATGCTCGTCTAGGAACCTCGACAGCTAGTGACGGAGGTTGTCTCGTCTTCGGCCACGACGAGAGAAGGGGAGAAGGAGGAACTCCCCTCTTCCCGAGAATCCCTTTTGTGTGTCGCAGAAGTCGCTATTGTCCCCCTACAAGATTATAGAAGATTAACCCGTCACTCAAAATTCGTATAAAAGCAGCCGCTTCGGTGGCTGGAACGACTAGGCCATCCTCTCGACGTCAGCCTCGCCGTAGCTTTGCTCGTCTTGAGACGACCTACGTCACGATTGCGTTGGATGTCACGTGCTCTAAGCTGGGCCTTCTTCGAGCGGTTGCCAGAGTGGGCCGTTTATAACGAAATATACAGCCACCAGGATCAAAATACAAACGGGCGATTGTCATTTACGGATATTGTGGATCATATTTAACCTATTTTTGAACACGACGGGAATATTTTAAATTTCGTTGAAGTATACCTTTAAAAACGGGTGTTAACCCTCAAAATTTCCTAACCCCTTGAGGAAACATGCTCTGCCGCGATGCACTGGTGCAAAGCAGTGAAGCTCTACATTGGCAACGCATTGCAAGCGCCATGACGTGGAGGTGCGAAGGCCAAGATGATAATTTTTTTCTTATCAGGAGTAGGAGGTTTTCTGCAAGTAATTTAGTGCACAAGGGTCGACCTATCTTTGAGTAAATATGATACTTAAAGGGGCCATGAAACGAATTTCGGGTTGGGATGAATGATTTTAAATTGGGACTTTACTAATCGCATATCGTTTAGTTGGCCAAAAAAAAAAAGGCTAGAAGGTCAAAAGCCAGCTTTTCGGTACGAACATTTGAAAATCTAGCGGGCTATTTTGTACCTTCTTTCCTTCGAAAGCTCTCCGCCTTTTCACTATGACACATCCGCGGTTCCAAAAGCGCGTCACCGGCGCCAAACTGACGTCAGCAGAGCCCAGCTCACGCATTGGACACGAGAACTGCGTCACTCGGATGTATGCGCTCGTCAACAATCAATCCGTCGACGAATATTCGGATTCGCGTTTGTGGCCAATGAGTGCCCTGACGGAACTTATCGTCACTGGGGAATGACAAGTTCTATGGTGTGCATAAAAAGCACGGTGGAAGCTAGGAGTCATCGCACCGGTGCCGAAGGAATGTCACGACCACGTGATTTTACAATTTGCATTTGAGTTGAGGATTAAAGCTAAGGACAAAGTAGGAAAATCGTTTCATGACCCCTTTAAGATACACAACTTCGTTCAGCAGAACATTGAGCCCATTTTAGTCGTGCGAACAGTAAATTTCAAGTTCGAAGCAAATTTAATAGTGAACGGTGGTTTTGGCCGAATATTTTCTAATTGAATTGTTTTTCCAAGCCTTTCGCTATTGTTGCCCCATACTTGAATGAAAACTAATTTAAACTCGTGAAGGCTGTTCCCAGGCTTCCACTTGTCCAGTTAAAAGCTAATTTTGATCCTATATTTATGAACAGTGACCTCAGAAAGTCTGATGCCTTGGGAAGGCAAGGAAATGACGAATTTGGCAAACTTTAGCCTATAGAGATGCTCAGCTGTACCCGACTGAGTGGATTTACATTCTTGCACTAAACAAAAATTCTTCAATTTGAAAAAAAAAAAAAAAAAAAGACCCACGAGTAATGAACACCAGGTTGTCAGGGTATCTCTGCCTAACATAATGCCGCATGCATGATTGAGAAAGAATGCTTCTTCATGCTTTTAGAAGATTCGAGTTTACTCTTACCCCGAGTGTAAAAGTAGGCCACGTGACCTTGCAGAGTCACTCTCGCTCTATGCTCCATCTCACTAAAACAGTACAGCTAAAGCTACAGGGGAGAGAGCGTATGCCCACCTGTTCAACAGAAAGGAAAGGAAGAAAGGCAGAGAAGGGCTGGGATTCCCCCATTCCTCCTTTCGAATATTTGGTCAAATATTCCAAAGGTTGAATATTCGAGACACCGAGTGTAGTGGAAAAGGAGCAGAGTACGGCCTTGCCGACTTGTTCTCCCTCGCAGTCTCGTGTTGAAGACGCCAGCGACGTCACCGCCGCTGCGGCGCCCACTTCGGCTTTTCTGCGTTGCTCATTCTTTCTTTTGTGTCTGGCCCAAGTTTGCCGATTAGACCTTTATTTTCAGTTTTACGCTGGTCAACCCTTCTCCGTTTACGATATACTCTTGCATAAGTCGTAGCTTAATTTTTAACATTTTACTGCAATGCAGATATAAACATTCACAAAGTTTCAGCTTCTTTTGAATTATACCAGGCTTGCACGTGCGCGATCCCGACTTGAAAGTGTGCTTCTCTCCCAAGCACACAATTGCTATATTCATACTTTTCCAAATAATCGCGGCGAGTTACCCTGTTGAGTGCGCTTCTCAGCAAGCACCGGTGCACTGCGGAGAAGCAACCCTCGCTAAAGTAAGCTCTGTGGGTGGTGCTTTCTTGCAGTGCATCTCTAAGCGAATATCGAATAGTGTATTATTTGAAACTACTATTTGAAATTTAGAATATCTGCGCAACACTAGCCCCTTTGGTTGGATAATAAAAAACCTCGTCAAAACGTTTTTCATGTTGCTAAATATGGTATTAAGTGAGCTGGTTCCCTTTGTGGTTACCAGCCCATCTAGGTGATAAAGGAACCCAGCAGTCATTTTCAAGCCGCTTCCAAATTTGTGCAGAAGCGCATCTCGAAACATACTGACATGCAAGGAGGAGACATCTTGTTGGATACAAAAAGTTTAGTCGCATAATTTTTTGGTGAACATCCAAACAGCCAAAAATAGAAAAGAAGTGACTGCAGCAAAGGAAATGACTGCATGCCAGAGGCAGAGAATCTACTGGGTCCTCAACCTATCACCGACTACAGACAGTTAGCTGTAGGTTAGTGTGGTGGGCCCTTAAAGGCTACTTTATGTCAAGCAGATCCTTTAGGAAAAAGAAAAGGAACAAAGCTGGTTGAATTGATTGAGAACTCTCGCAAATGACTCTACAAGCGACATAATTTGTTTGTGTTCTTTTATTGCTTGTAATATGTGTGCACTAATAAGGCCTCGAGCTGTTTGTGAGCACATTGAGCAGAATAAATAAATAAATATATAAATAAATAATCATTTGAAAGGCGTCCAAGGCTTCCGAGGCTTCCGAGGTAATAATGCTGCCGAATTCAGTAGCCAGCCATCTACCAGATAGATGGTCAAAGCTAGATAAACCAGACAGATAGCCAAAGGCTTTGCAGCATTTTTGAGATCAAATCCACCCACCATCTACGAGAAACAATCTCATAATATTGTCGGAATTGCTTCGAGTACAGAGATCGCGAGTGCTCCGGGGCTAGCCCACAGAAGGTGCCAGCGAGTTCCCCCGTAAGCAATTGCGATGCAGCCCGTCTCACTTTGATGCAAATGCGAGAGTTCTCCTTTACGCTTCCGGAGCGCAGCCTCTGGACGCCACCATCTCGCTGCTGGTCTGTACAGTCTAATAGCGAGGCAAGCCCACAGTTGCCAGACTGCTGCCCCAACAAGGAGTCTCCCAGCCACAGTGGCCAGACCAGCCTCCGAAGCGAGGCAGCTTGCAAACGTGTGCACACCTTGTAAACAACTTTTTACAGCTTGAGCATTGCCAACCGGATAACAGAAGAGCACAACTGCGAGCAATTGGTCTTCCTCGGCGTCACAACCACGAGTGGCGTTGCTCGCTCACTCGTGTATTACGACTACAAACTTGAAAATACGACGTAGCACGGGCTGTCGTTTCGCACGCTTTTTATTAGGAAAAAAAATAGGTGGTACGAGTCCAAACAAAGACCCGGCCACTGAACAAATCGTCACCGCACCACATTTCCATCTTGCGTATGTACAGCGCATCAAATAAAGACGCCTTCCCCACAACGGCCAACGGGGGACAACCGGTTGCATCATGGAGTGTAACACCGTGCACCCCCCACCCCCCTGCGATAACCGCCGGACAAAAAAGAGAGCGAGGAACTCCGGCGTCTCACACTTGCCCCAGCCCCCAAAATCCGCCTGTACTTTCGATACGTGGCCGCCGACGTCTGCTCCGTGCAAATGAAGGACGACGGCGAACGCAAAGACCACGGTGGGTTTTTGCGCGGGCGTCGAGGAATTGCGGGAATCGCATCGCGGGGAGAGGAGGGGGGAAAGGGGGCACCGAGGAATAAAAATGACCATCGGGGTGACAATGTCGGGCTTCACCGCCGACAAAAACTCGAACGGTGAAGTGCATACACAACTTGAGCATCTTGATAAAGAGCAGCGGCGCTCGGGGTCTCGTCGTGGCAGCCATCTTGAAAAGCTGATTCGCGATCGCTTTTTTAAATTCAAAGATGTGGGAACAAATAAGAAAGCGACTACGTTAACACGTTAGCAGTTTGCCCGGGGTACTGCAGTTACGAGCTCGAACTTCGTTTCACCAAACCGAAACACTTGGAAGTTCGAACAGCTCCTCCACACTGAAGCGTTATACCTCCTGCTCAAAAATGGGCCCTTTTCTTTACGAAATATCAACGTTAAGCTAGCGCTAAAAAGAACTGGCACACGAGAGTGCTGCCAGGCAGAATTTGATGCCAATGCGCGGCTTTTTTTTCACGATGGCCACCCTGAGACGGCCCCCATTAAAAACAAAAAGCGCAGGAAAGGAAAAAAAGCATTCCCCCTTTAAAAACAATGCCCCGGGCCTTGCGGCCGCTCATTTTTTCGTTTCGAGTAGTAAAAGTATGGGTCAATGCAGACAGGCTATGTGCACCTTCCCGCGGACCGAGAAAAAACTTAAAAACTATATCGATTAAAAAAAAAAGAAGGAATCGGCGGCAGCGCCCGAGGAGATGGGCGACCTTGACGAGGCGAGAACGACGAAGGCTCGAGATGCCCAAGGCCCCCGGTGCGCTGCCAAAAACGTGCCGCAAACGGCGGCCACTCCCCGCACCTGCGGCGCTTGGAACGAGCCTTCGACCAGTGCATTTGGCATCCCGTTCCGCCCGTACACTGAACATGGTCCCAAAGAGCCAGCAAACAAAGTCCCAGAAGCAGAGTCGCCATCGTCGCGGCGTCCCATCTTCCGGCCATCGACGCTTCCATCGAGCTGCAGCGGAGCAGGCGTCCGCCTGCCATGTCTGCCGCCGCCACAACACCGCCAAGATCGCGGCCGGCGACAACCTGACACTTGGTACGACGTCACCGAGTTAAAATCGAGGTGCCACTTTTCAGGGTGCGGTAAACACACCGGTCGAGGATGCATTCCAGGCACAGCGACCCAGTCCACACTGCGCAACGTCTTCGGGGCGACCTGGCGGGCGGGGCAGCTTCGACCCGTGTCGCTCCCGGTCCCGTGTCTCGGATCCGGGTCGAGACTTCTCGAGACGTGCGTCCTAGTCCTTGCGGGCCTTTTTCTTTTTCTTCTGGGGCTTGGCTTCTTGCCACGCATCTGCAAAGAGAGCGACAAAAGAAAGTGGACTTGCGTTCCTTCGACGTCGTGGACAATGATTCAACGTTTCCAAACTCCCGGCTTGAGAGTTTTTCAGTTCAGTGTCTGAAGAGTGCAAATATTACTTCGACCTTCAATCAATCATGCAAGCTCACGTTGGTTCGTCGCTGTTGCACCCATTGTGACTTGTCTTTTGCCACCAGTTCTGCACGAGGCACGTCCCCCTACTGGGGATCTTTGCTTCCTCGAGTTTCCTACCAAGGACCTCAGAGCGAGTCTCCGAAGGGGGGGTGCAAGATCCAAAAGTGGTGGATCAGGGGCGAAAGTTTCGATTGTGACCACTCTTACAGTTCGGTTTGCACGGAACCACTACCGACGATGCAATCTACGGCCAAATATGTTAATGCACCGCAGCTCGGCATCGCGCAGGACGAAAACTAGAATTCTAGTCCCAGGCAACGGGAATACAATTCTAGACGTATCTCCACTTCGATTCGACGTGCATGTGCGGACGTATAGTGCGATGCATTAAAGGTTCTACGTTAGCACTCTTACCGTACTGGCCAAATATTTTCATGAGAGAAGATGCAAAGTTGCCAGACATTGAGGCCGACTCACTTCTCGCCTTTATTGACGTGCGTATGATACATAAACACCAAGAACAAATATGCGTAGGCTTAGGACTTTCCACTAACATGTGGCTGCTACTCTAGAGGCACCAAGCCAACTAGATTGCCTCTATACAAAAATCTAGACAATATGCCACAAAATACACGAAGAGAGGTAGCAATCCTTTTTCCCTTTCGAACACACTCCTCACCTAGCGCTATGAACTGACATGATGTCGCGGCTTTTTCATAAAGGGCTTTACATTTCACTTTGCATCGAGTTCTTTACTTTCATACATACCGTATTTACTCGCACAATGAACGCACTCGCGTAATGAATGCACCCCCCAAGTGGGCTCTCAAAATTTCGACTTCTTTTTTCACTCGCGTAATAAACGCACCCCCAACTGGGACGTCAAAATGTTGACCCCCCCCCACGCGCGTGAAATGAACGCACTTTTCTAACCTTGTGCAGCGAGGTCGCGAATGCATGGGCAGCGTGGGCGAACAAAACGCCTTGCAAGAGGCGTTAAAAAAATTCGCAAAGATCCAAGGGAAGCAAAAAAAAAAAAAAAAAACAGAAAAGCTTTTTTTTTTTTTGCACAGCGTAGTCTGGACTTCGGTTTTGCGCGCCATTGCGCGCAAGGAGGTAAGAAAGAGAAGCGGAGAAGCCCTCTAAGCCAGGGATCGGCAAAACTGCCTTGCGGGCCGCATACGGCCCGCGGGGCAGTTTTATCCGGCCCCCGGCACGACCCCAGAAAAGGACCCCTTGCCCCCTTTGCAACTTACGTACAGCAACAAGAACCACTCGGAAGAACCACAAAAGGGGTTAGACAGGAGCATGGAGCGCTTCCAATCAGTATTGTCCCGCATCCCCATACTTGGGCAGAGAACACCTTTACTTCTTTTTTGCCTTTTTTTTTTGTCGGAGTCGGAAGGCCCCGAGGGTGCTCACCACCGAAAACTGTAGCTGCATCAGATTCTAGCTCAGTTGTGACCTTCTCTAGGCTTTTCTTACCGACTGCAAGGACGAGTCATACAAGCGCTCATTCTAGAGTAGACAAACGCACGGGCCTCGCTCGTGAATAGCGCAGCAATTATTCCAACAACCGTCGCAGCTTACCGCCGAGTTCGTCGAAGGCCACGTTAGAACCGGCACCCGGCGTGGAATCGTTGGACCCTTGCGGTGTGGGATCTGGGCTGCACGCCTCCGTCCTCTTGGGCTCTGCAAGTAGAACGGTTCTTCCCAATTAAATCCAAACATGTGTGACCAGTGCCAGTGCGACCAATGTGACCAGTGCCTATAAAGGCACTGGTTACGTTGGAAGAGCCTCGCCTACCAGCGAAACTTTATTTTTAACTCGTCGATCGATCGTGTTTTGGTTCTGTGGCGAGAAACTTCCGGCCCTCGCGGCTTTTTGCCGGGGTTTAAAGTTGAAAAGGTAGAATGGCGTTACGCGGCTGCTCGGCTATCTATTTCGATGCAAGATTCCACTTTAAAGTGAGAAAGTGCTTTCCTGATTTGGTCACAAATGGCGGTGCTATATAGGATCTCCTCTAGCATTACCCCCAGGAACAAGGTAAAGAAACAGTTCCACTTATCGGAAGACAACAAAACTAAGAGCGTCTACCAAATTACTTTTCTAAAATTCCTCAAAATTTCTCCAACCGTTAAAAAAAATAGGGAGGATGGGGTTGCAGCAGCCGTTAGGGTTGTTCACATTTAACCTGGTGAATCGGGTGCTGGATTACGCTGCACAGTACCGATGCCTCGGGCAAATGTTACTCGGCGCAAAGGCCATCCACGCCAACTTACACCACACCCTTCACCTTCGTATCGTGCCAATGCAACGCCCACTTTTCGTCGACTCGACCAATTATCCTACAACTTCCTCGACAATTTTTCGACTTTTCCAGATGCCTTAAAGGGCAACTCCGCTTAATTTAAAAAATTTTGAGATAGTGGCCGATTTTGCTTTTTGAAGCACTCAAAAACAATCCCCAATCCTTTGCTTCACGAAAAATAAAATATTCTTCGTGTAATTTTACTCTAGCCATGATCACAAACCGAAACCGAAACGGTGGCAAAGCCGGACAACATTGTATATTCGGCATCACTAAGCATGTACACCCACGTGATATACAAAGGGAAGAAGAAGCTTCCCTCTTATCAGGATCCTCCTTTGTGCCTCCTGGATTAGCACAGGCGTCGCTGTTCTCCTCCCAGAAGATTATAGAAGATTAACCTGTCACTCAAAATTCGTACAAAAGCAGCTTCCCTCTCCTCCTTTTACTTGGTGTTCAAAAGTATGCGATGTAACACAAGCCGCGCTCAACGAGGCGATCGGCTTATCAGTAGTATCAATAGTCGAGCGCCGGGCCGGCCGAGCGCGTCACTCACGTCTTTCACGGCGCTGGCGCCACCCGTGCTCTCCCCAAGAAAAAAAAACAAAATTGAAAAAAAAACAAAAAAGAAGCTGTACATGTTTGATGACGTCGCGGACGTGCCGGGAGAAGGAATTTGGAGGAAGCGGAAATGCAGCCGGGCAGTGTTGTCTGGCCCGCACCTCTCAACCAAAACCAGCGGATTCGTGCTTGTCAAACTTTGACAGCGATTTTAATGAACTTCTAGGCGGAATTCCGTCGTAATATTTGCCATGGGGGTTTTGTAGATGATAACAAAGAGAACTGTATAGTTTTGCACTACTGGAAAAGAAGCGGAGTTGCCCTTTAAAGAAACACTGACACCCCCCAAAAATTTTTTTACATTTTTTGCCAGACGCTTTATCATGGTGTCGGAGGACTACCCAATTAATATTTTGCAAAGAGTAGCGTATTTTTTTAATAAAGCCAAAAGACGCAACTGCTCGAAACCGAAGCCCGACGTAGATCGGAGAAGTGGAGAGAAGAGAGTGAGTGGTGGAAGTCACGTAACTACACCCGACCGTGCGTTTTTTTTTTTCTTTTTCTCCTCTCCATAGCAGACGACACGACATGCGGCGTACGGGAACTGTTCGCCGTGCGATTGTTTTGCAGTTACGTTTGTTCCGCTCGTTGTTCTGTACTCCAAGATGAGTTGTTTTGTACATTGAGGAGTTGGAGATGAGTAGTGAGTGCCCGTGGTGAATTTCCATGATCAGCTTTGAAAAGAATACACCCAAGATGTTGCGTGAAGGGCTGGCTCACATGTCCTGCGTCCCCAAAAAAAAAGGGACATTGTGCGACAGAGTTTCCGAAAGATCAACGGGATCGGGACCAATGACGTGTGAAGCGGACGTCTTTCCCACTGAGCTACTGGGGCTTCTCTTTACTGGTGGATCTCTTTCCTTAGTAATAATTTAGCCGATAAACTGTAAGTTGTAAAGTTTGCTGTCGATTTTCCTCTAGCAAAACCACTCCCGGGTCGAAGTCGGGAAGCACCACACATTGGCGACATTCGCACCTAGTAAAGAAATCGTACGCGTGCATATTCAACTCGAAGTAGACACGTCGTGCTTGACGTTTGCACGAGCGATGTCTTCAGCCACGAGAATGGAGCGACGGCTCGGCGACGTCTTCGTGCAAATCGGCTTGGTGGTCGGGCGTGTCGTACGGGATAATACCAATTCTTTTGATCAGGCCCAAATTTCTATTTTAAAAGTAGACAGAATTCGCCGGTACCGCGAACGACAGTTCTGAAATAGAGGTCCCACGCCCGTCGTCCGCTGACATCGCCGTCCCCGCGAGTCCCACGATACGCGAAGCAACGAACGCACAGAATGCTTCCGGTTGTCTGTGGAACTTTTTTTTTTTCAATCAACGTATTTGCAGCTTTTTAGAAGCCACAAAAAATGGGTTTCATATTTTTTTTCTATTTTTAATACTGAGTGTGTGCCTTCAGTGACCCACGACTTTGATTAAATTTGGTGGTCGCAATGATACCTTAGAAAACGGCCCGTGACCGCGGAAAAGAGAGTGAGCGAGACTCGAACCGGCCAGTTCTTGAACGGCGGTTTTCGGGCGGAAAGAAACCGAATTTCGAGCCGCAAATTCTGTTCTAAGTAGTTGAACTCTCATATGTCACATACAACTAAAAACCTCGGCGAGCATAAATACCCTGTCAGTGTCCCTTTAATATCCTCCTACAATTCAGCATCTTCCAGGTTGGCGGTCACTTGATGCCACTTCAACGACGGGAAGATGAGAGTATTCTTCGGTGAGTGGTGAGGGTACCGATGTCGCGCAAAGAAACATTTTAATAAACTACTTCCAACAAACTTACACGGACGAACACCTCACGTTCTTGTCCTCGATAGTGATTGAGAATTGTGTTGAAGGAACCTATTCCGGTAGTTGATCATTGCTAATGGTAATCACACAGCCTACTGCACTGGCATAGATGCTGTTGTGTACCGTGAGCGTACCTTATGAACAAGATGGCCTCTTTGCCCACTGACACAGACACCCACTGACACCTAAATCAATGGTCTGGATGCGTGCAGCTGCCACATACCAGGGTCGGGTGTGGTGTTGTGGAAGACCAATGTACCACGGTCCTACGCAACACAAACTGAACAAGGTGCGCTACGTCACCCAATTGTGCACTTACGAACTGCACCGCAAAACATCATGCCCAGCGTGGTAACAAAGGAGGAACCACCAACTTCATCCTCAAGCAACGGCACCCACGTTACGGGGAAAAAAAAAAAGGGTTTCAGAACCTCCCTCTCGTTACGCAGCATAGTTTGTAGAAGGGAGGGTGTCATGACCAGTGACTAAAACAGAAGACGACAAAGCAAATGGTCACAAGGACACGAGCAGTGGGCAGAGACGCCACAACAAAAAGGAATCCTTCATTCGTACAATCGTCTCTATTCGTTACGGTACGAGACACTTTCTCTTCTAAGAACTACTCTCCATAACAAGAGAAAAGCTTTAAAAGCCTTTCACATCCCCTAAAGAAAATAAGAAAAAGAAGTTTACTCAATTTTCTAATTATTTGAGAATTAAAACTGTGCAAAGGACAAGAGACCTGATAAAGTAAGATGCAGACGACACTGTGTGTGTCTCTTTTTGTCTGGTATCTCGTCCTTTCCACTGTTTTAATTCTCGAGTACATTGTAGCAACTCGCCCTAGCTTCAACTTTAGCCAAAGCACACTGAATTTCCTAATGGTGCCTGCCAACGCATGCATGAAGATGTCCACAAGACGCCCCACGTGGGTGAAGCAAAGAGAATAGTTTCAAAATTTCAGTTTAAACTGAAAAAAAAAAAAAAAAAAAAGAAGTCAATAACGGTATGTTGACATTTCTCAAAATTCAGTTTTAACCGAAAAAGGTCAGTATACTCGAGAAGTATGGCCTATCTTCTTTTTTGTAATGGCCATTTGTTTTGGAATGGTGGTTTGTGAAGAACATTGCTGTCAGTGACTCATCAGTGACCTCGCGACCGATTCTTCATCAAGTTGCCAGTTCGACTTTGGGATCATCCTTTGTTAAACTGTTAAAGGGTTAAACATTCAACATAGACTTCTCTACAAGAAGGGCGAAAGCTGCATTCTTTTTGTGATCAGGTTTTTGTGTGCCAAGTGCCCAGGTCTTCAAGGAAACAGTTTGGAATTCAGTTATCTTCATATAAACGTCAACAGTAAAAACGCGAGCTTCCCTCTCGTTTAGGAAAGCATAAATATGACTGATTTAATGTGCTTCCGTAGACACAAACTCAACTAACCAACTCTGACGGATTATCCCCACGAACCTCGCGATTTTGAAGCGTGTCCTTTCAAAGGAAAGGATAACAAGGATCGTACTGCTGTTTCCCTCTTCCCTGCGTGCATGCTTTTTTTTTTTCTCCATTTCTGCTCGACTGAGGTAGAAACCTCAGTCGAGCAGAAATGCCTTTTGTGTTTACCTGGCTACCGGAATCCAAATAAGCTTCAATTCAATGCAACGTTTCTCTCGTTTGCAAGTCAGATCACGGTAGAGCCGCGGTGTACCCTGGAGTGCACATCAAGAATGCACGTCACATCAAGCTGAATGTTGCACACTGAATCTGGCAAGTGCGACAGTTAGATACTTAAATATTTGATGAATAAAACAGTAAAATGTTAACTGTATAAATATTCATGGGAAAAAACCCCAAAAAGTCTTTCTAAAATAAAATATAATTAAGAAAAAAGAAACATGTTTACGATTCTCTGTAATGCCGAATTAGAGCACAGCTCTAATAGGCCCTTTGCAAAAATCCCAAAAGCCCGCGTGCACCGCACAACAAATAATGGGAGTCCCTGGTACGCCCCTCCTGCCGCTACCACGTGACATACGCGAGCAGGCGCAGGTCACCACGGCAACAACTTTTGAGCAGCCGAGCCAACGGCGGCTGCCGCTTTCTCATCCCTCTCCTTTGTACCGACTCTGTCTGCTGCACCAACGCTTTGTCGAACCTGCCACGGTTGCGGTGCAAACTAAATGGATTCGGTGACAGTTCAATATGTGAAGGTAAATTACGACAAATAACGTATTGAAATAAATTCACCTGAGTAACGGTTAAGAGTTGAGCTCTTAAGTTCACCTGTCGCGATGCCTTTACGCTGCCACAGATACGGTACATCGCCAACGACGTACGAACTCGGCGGATGGGTGGGATGGCGGATGGCTGTAACGGCTGCTGGCGGTAGCTGCCGGGATGCGCGCGCAGTCGCGGAGGCGCAACGAGAAAGCGCGTGATCTGTACTGAGGGTCCCCGAAATTCCCTACCGTCGTGGTGCTGTATGTTTTGCAAAGGGTCTATTCGGCATCACGGAGGGAGGGTATGCCCCTCCTCCCCCTCCACACCCTCCCCTCCTCCTCCCCTGATCCCCTCCCATTTAGCGGGAAATTTTCTATATATTTCTCCCTAAATTTAATGGGGAATTTTTTTGCTAAATTTACAGGGGAAATTTTTCCGCTAAATCTAGCGGGTAAACTTTTCCATAACACACAGTTAAGGGGGGACGCGGGCTTTGAAAACCAAAAAATTGCGAAAAAGTCGATTTTTAGAAAACCTTATTTTTCGGTTGTATATCTCATAAACTACCTTCTCTGTAATTATCAGCACCAAATACAACGGGGAAATATTTAAAAACAATTATTTACGAGGCCTGGGTAGCATCCAAGCGACGGTCAAACGTCAAAATCAACCCCAACTTCGCGTGCTCGCCATTTCCGACGCGTTCGGCCGACAGCCGCCATCTTAGTCTTGTTTTGAACGTGAATTCTTTCTCTTTTTTTTGCCAGCTCCCAAAATGGCGTCGGCCGCGTGGTTACGGCGTGGTCGCTGTTCTTCCATGTCGCAATCGCAAGAACGCGATTGGACAGAGCGCGCGCGCGAGAAGCGTGCGGGGGAGCGCGCGACTACTATTGGCTGGGACGCGATTTCTCTGCGCGCGGAGCGCTCTCCTCCTCCTCCGTTTCTCCTGCTGTTGCCGCTCGCATCGTCTGCTTTTGGTAGTGGTCTGCTTGCACGCGCTCTTGCTTTGTCAGCTCCGCTTCGTTTTTCGCCATCTTTACGATCGTTTTCAGAACTTTCTTCGAGTAGTTTCGTGTAGCGTGCCCGTCTGTTTCGTGGTCGCACACGACGCGGGGTTCGAAGTACAAGACGGTGCGCGCGTTTGGCGCGCGGAAGCGGTCCACGAAGTTAGTGCGGATGGCGAAGTTGGAAGTTTCTGCATGGCGTGCCGTCAATGATGACCGCGTCAACACTTCCAGTGATGGATTTTCTGTGCCATCGGCTGTCGTCGAGGAAGAATGCATTGCCCCGCTCACGCCTGGAGTACCGAGCATGCCGACCGTTGTGGTTCCTCGCGAGATCGCGGGTCCCAGCGCCCGTCTTCCGCCTGCCGCGACAAGTGGGAGCGCGTCTTCCAGCACCCATCTGCGGACACATTTCCTGACACGTGAGGAGATCGAAGCAGAAGCTAGACATCGTGATACCGTTCAAGCCGAACTTGGAGCTATGCCAGCAACCCAGAGGAAGTTTGAAGCCATGCTGCCCAATCCCACACCTGCCTCTGCTACAAGCCAAGGTGAGAAGTTCTGCCTTGTTCAGATTGACGTTTTGAGCAACCTGCTCTGCTGCACAGTGTGCAAGCATTGCTCGGGGACTGGATTTACTGTCCAAGAAGGCACCAAACCCGGACTGGCAGCAAAACTCGGTCGTATGCCCCCATTGCGGCATTATTGCAAATTCCTGGACTTCGCCACGCCAGCAAGACTCGAGGGCCTTCAAAGTCAACATCTGCTCCATCATGGCAATCAAGCAGATAGGAAAGGGGCAGACAGCTCTCAATGACTTTTGGGCAGCTATGAACGTCTCCCACAGAGGTCTCCACCACAAAACCTTCCAGGAGCACCTGAAGAAGACCTTCAGAGAGCCAGAGGCCCTGTGCGTGGAAAAGTTTTATGCCGAGTCAGCTGTCGCGGTGAAGGCAGCCTGTAAGAAGATGGACCCGGGGTTCTGCAAGGATATCACCGTGGTGTATGACGGCACATGGCACAAGAGAGGGCACACATCTCACATCGGAGTCGGGTCAGTCATAGAATACCACACAGGCCTCATCTTGGACGCCGTGGTTTTATCCAACCTGTGCCTTGGGTGCCAAACAGGACCCAAGCCTGGAGATCAAGGGTACGACAGCTGGCACATGCATCATGTCTGCCAGAAAAACACGGACGCCAAATCTGGGAGGATGGAGGTCGAGGCGGCCCCGACCCTCTTCAAGCGCTCTATCTACAAGCACGATCTGCTTTATACAGCACTTGTCTCCGACGGGGACAGCAGGACCTTCTCTGCCCTTGCAGAAGAGAACGTCTACGGGCTAGTCCCCATCGTGAAGGAAAAGTGTTTGAACCATGTTCAGAAGAGGATGGGAACGGCACTGCGCAACCTTGTCCAGAAGAGCGACAAGGCGTTGAGCGGCAAGGGCAGGTTGACGAAGGCCCTTATCGACAAGCTTACCGACTACTATGGCTGGGCCCTCCGAAACAACTCCAAGGACGTGGCAGCGATGCAGCGTGCTGTTATGGCCACCTACCATCATGTCACGTCGACTGACCAGGAGCCTCACCATGAACTCTGTCCGGAGGGAGCTCAATCGTGGTGCCGTCATAGAGTTGCCGAGGCAAAAGGTGAGCCACAGCCCCAGCACAAGCACAAACTCCCAGCCTACGTCGCTGCAGCTATGCTGCCCGTCTACCAACGCCTGTCGCAGGTTTCTCTGCTTCAACGCTGCTTGGGAGCAAAAACTCAGAATGCATCTGAGTTTTTCCACTCTGTCCTGTGGTCTTTGATGCCTAAGGAACAGCATGCATCGCCGATCGCTGTCGAAACTGCACTTCATGAAGCGGTGTTGAGGTTCAATGCCGGCTGCTACGAGGCAACTGCAGAAATATCGGTTGCAGTGGGACTTCAGCCGGCCCATCTAGCCCTCCAACGAGCTGCCGAGAAAGATGCCCTACGTCTGCACAAGTCCAGCAAACGACATCAAGACAAGTTGGAAAGGCGGAACAAGAAGAAAGTGCGCAAGAACACTTCTGACTATTCAGCAGGGTCATTCTAAAGCTGAAAATCTGTGTGCAACTTTCAAGTGCTGTTTTCTCAGAATGGATTTTTTCACTGCCGTGGCTGCTCGTCTTAGCGATATCTCAGGAACTGATGAATGGATATTTGTGCTGTCTTTTTTATTCTGTTCTCTAATAACATTGTGAGGGCATAACAAAGCCCTTTTTTTAGAAAACTGTGCTAAAAATTTATAATAAAAAAATTAAATTTGATGAATGTGGGTTTCATTGATTACACAAAATTCAAAGTTGCGTTAAAATTTTTCAACAAAGAAATTTAAGAAAAGGGCTCTGTTATGCCCTGGGGAACCTATCCAGGGGTCATCATAACAAATTTTACGCCGCTACTACCTTTTTCAAATTCTTCAGACCTGGGATAAGGCATGCATATGGACGATTTTGATAAATATTTGTAACTTGAGAAATAATATGCACAGCTCCATGAAACTTTGCACTTACTCTTATGTCTGTGCTATAAATACACCCTGTAAATTTCATTCAGATATCTCTAGAAATAAGAAAGTTCATATTTATTCCCCACCTCCTCCCTTAAGCTCGGTTGCAATATTCCCATAATGCAACGCGCGCAGTTACGTTGACGGCGATGCCGCTCAAGCCGAAAACGGGCGACTAAAGGCGCATCCCCACCGGCGATGTAAGCAGTCGCGCGATGCGACTAGATCGCATCGCAAAAAAAGCTAGATGGTCACACCGGCGTGCGCGATGAGCGAGTCCAACGCCTTCATTGGCGAGTCGTTCCTCAAAAACTCTCGCTCCGAACGCCGTTGATTGGCTCAGCCGCTCCGCGACTAGATCGCATCGCAAAAAAGTCTGGTTGAGTAGCGACTGCTCAAATCGCGTCGCTTTTTGCCCGCGATGGTCGCGTTTGCGATGAAAGTTATCGCGCGACTAGATTGCATCGCCGGTGGGAACGCATCTTAAGAGCTGCGCTCTAAGAAAAACAATGCAGAATTTCAGCTGCAAGGCACTGACCAGAGGGCGCTGAGCAGGTGTCTGGAGCGGCCTTGGAAGGCACGGCCTTGGCCTCCTCGGCCGGCCTCTTCTCGGCCTTGCCCTTGCCCTTGGACTTGGCCACTGCCGGGCCGGAATCCTCGGGAGTTACAGCGCACTCTTCTGGACGATGGAAAAGAACGGCCTCCCTTTCAGTCAAGCCGCTTCGACCGCATTAAAAAAAGCTTACTCCCTCGAGGAACCCCTTAACCACTTCTTTGCATGCCTGTCATAATTCTATTGTTTATAAGTGCCCTCTCTATGCCACATATTCAACTACCTCAATTACTACGTTGTAACTACTGTAAAAAATTGTGTATCTTTTTTTTTTTCTTTTCCTTAGCACTGTTTTGTTGTTTGTGATTAGAGTTTTTTTTTCATGTTGTGCTGAGCATTGTCAACCGGTAACGGTGCCACGTCGAGCAGAGCATATCTGCCTTTTGCCCTTTAATTGGAGATTGTGAAGTCTGAATAAACAAACTAAAAAGTCTGGTCAGCTTAAATTTCTAGCACGGACATTCTCGTATATCTACAGTGCGCTTTGCGCTTGGTAGAAGAGCGTGTTGGTTTAAGTCATGGATGAAGAAAGAATAAAACAATTAAAACAGGGACAACACAACCACATCTTTCAACTAGCAACAGACGAGTAAACTTTCAACAGCGAGCAGCCGACTATACCCAGGAGGAGAAGGGGGGAGAAGGGAAGATAAGAAAACGCGAAGTGCAAGTCACAGTGGTGGGCTTGTCTCGGATTTTAGAAATTCAACCTCACTTTTCGTCAGCAGGAGGGAAGGGTTTGACACATTGTTTTTTGCTGTGGTCATGGCGAATGATTCTATGATCTCCCTGCCGAATCTGCGGGCCTGATCGCCAGTCACCAGCCACAAAAAAGAAAGCCCGATTCGCCGTCACTCCTTACGTACAGAATTCAGCCCACCGAATAAAATCCATTGCCTCAAAGTTCGACACGAGTGTTGCCTTCTCGTGCCGCATGCGTCTTAAACAACTCTGTCAACAAGTGAACAACAACCGGATTCCGATTGGCTGCACTGTTAAACACGAAAAGAAATTCATTCCATGCAAAGAGAAGAAAGTTTACTCCATCCCCTTGAGCTGCGGCCATCAATACATAGGACAGACCGGCAGATGCACCAATCACAGAGTCCGAGAACATCACAACGAAGTTTCTAAGGCCTCTCCAGATTCTTATCATCCCATAGTCATACATGCCCGTTCGTGTTTGCGTTGTCATCCCCTCTTTGAGGGAACAAAAATCCTGGGGGGGGGGGGGGGGCATGACAGCAGATTCGGCAGGGAGATCACAGAGTCATTCGCCACGACCACAGCAAAAAACAACGTGTCAAACCCTTCCCTCCTGCTGACGAAAACTGAGGTTGAATTTCTAAAATCCGAGATAAGCCCACCACTGTGACTTGCACTTCGCGTTTTCTTATCTTCCATTCTCCCCCCTTCTCCTCCTGGGTATGGTCGGCTGCTCGCTGTTGGAAGTTTACTCGCCTGTTGCTAGTTAAAAGATGTGGTTGTGTTGTCCCCGTTTTAATTGCTTTATTCTTTCTTCATCCATGATCTACAGTGTGTTCGTGCAAAATTTTAATTTTTTCTTTCACCGCAAAAATAAACCATTCATCGCCGAATGCAGCGCCATCAGCCTGGACCCCATGCCAAAATTTCCAAACCAACCGTTATCTTATTCAAAAGTTACGAGCGGTTTTCTGAAACTTTCAACTGAAAAATGGAACCCATTCCCGGAACTTCGCGCCATTCGGCCCCGTACGTTCGTGGCTCGCCTGCCACTCCATTCCCATTCACAATGTCAGAAAATTTCTTCAAACTTTCCAACAAGTTCCGAAACATTGGCATCTGGTACGGACTGCCGGTGCGATGTTTGGATGTGGGGACAGTGTACGGCGTTGCCTGTAGTTTATTTTTGCGGCGAGGAACACGCCGTAAATTTTCTTCCAGAGACTTGGCGTACCGACGTACGCACCATAGGCTTTGTCGTGAATGCCGCAGGGGGTGCTCCGCAGGAAAACAAATCCTTGATTGCGAAAACAGTTTTTTTGCAGCCGTGGGACTGCCGACTACAAAATCCAACCCTCGACGAGGGTGGCTCAACACTCACTCTTGGCAATCTCTTTCTTCGCGGTTTTAACGGGTTCTGGCTCGGGAGGACTCTTGTCCTTCTTCTTGTTGCGCTGGTCCTTGGGGTTCTCCTGCACAAAAACGATAAGAGTTTGGCGCCATCCTGCGTCTCCGCTGGCTCGCGCTACTAAACGTCTCTAAAAGCGTTTGCTGAATGCGACTAACGGGCGTCGTTTTGAAGCCAGCAGCACGTCTAAGTAGACGCGAGCTAAAGGAAGCATTGGCGGCTAAGAAGGGGCTAGGCAAGACGGTATTTGCGAGCCCATCCTTGGTCGGTGCGAACAGATCGTTATCTAGAGAGGAGTGACAAGCGGAAGTGATGTGAAAAGCCAGACATGCACATACGTACATACACAAAGGTTCTTATAGCGTAAAATGCAGTATTCAAATATCGATCGGAAAAAATTAAATCAGAAAAGCATAGCAATGGCATTGTATAGGTGCCGACTTTTCTTTATTTGCTTCTGGCCAAGAATCACTTGGTCGCGCGTTCGATTTCTGTCGGGGTGTCCTCCTTTCGTTCGTTTAAAATAGACGCTATGGGTTTACATGTTTTTAAACAAATTTAAACTTTGCGTAAAATGGCGCTGGAACCTAACAGCTTTCTCATGGAATTCAGTCGAGAAGACATATTCCGCGTCAAAAATAAATTGCAAAAGCAACGTCAAGGAAGCCACATTGCCGGCAACACAACCGATACGGAAGTGCTCGTTAATGGTGGGCACTCTTGTTGTCCAGCGATCTGCGGGGACAGTTTTAGTGGCTGCTCTGACCCCTAACACGTCCAGAATATTTACCGCTACAATTCGTTCTAGATGTGCATCTCAACGTTCTGAGACAGTAAGTGCTTCACACTAGAGCCGGCGGTTGCCAGTAATGAGAGTCGGCCATGCCACCGAGCCACCAACCATCCGTTGAACCAGTGTTTTCAGTAGCGCTTTGCAAGTAACGGTGTTACCGCTACTGTGTTACATTTTTCAGTAACATAGTATCATACTTGTTACTTTCTCAAAGCAGTAAGGAGTAACATACTTACATTACTTATTTAAAGAAATGTGTAAAATACGTTATGTTACCTGTTCCTTCTTCCCAAAGCTTAAAATAATTACACTTAAATTTATTTTGTGTTTTTTGGAAGTTCACGGGAATGCGCAATGCAGCAGCAATGCCTCAAGGTCGAAACGGTCCCTACCTCGGGGTCAGCGGCAACGACTGCCGGGGCGGACTCCTTCGGCTCCGGAACCGGGGTGGCCGGAGCGGGCGTCTCGGCGCTGGCGGCTGCCTTCTTTCCTCCTTTCTTCTTGCTGCCTGGGCTGCTCTTGGAACTCTCCGCTGCAGGAATTGCGCGACAAGTCTTCGGGTCGGACGCACCTCAAGATGATGTTGCGCGTGCTTCAGTCACCTCCCACGAATACGTTTCTCGCAAGCACAGCAAATTGAAATGGTCTATTACGCAGACCTACTGCGTATTTGTAGGCCACATACCAGACAAATATGCGATGAATAGCTTAATGATGCTATCGCGTTAATAAGCCTAGGGCACACCAAGCGTCCACCTCAGCAAACCTCTCAACTAGGAATGCTACGCCACGACAGCCACCTCTCTGATAACACCAATGCAAAGCAGTGAAGCTTTTGAGCACGTGCCAGTGTAAAGTGACAAAGTTTCGTGCGATAGTGACGACGCGAAGCAATCTTGTTGCAGGCAGCACGGCCGTTTTGAGAAATGGGGGTTCTAAAGGTCCCGCCCACTGCACCTTTGTCTTACCAAATTCCATTTGATAGGACGAAGCAAGGGCCCACCGTACGGTCTGCCCACCTGCTCTTCAGCTCTCGAATCTAACGAATGCCCTTCCCTATTTTCTCGCGATTATCTTCCGCTTTTGGGTGGGCGCTAGCTCTGTACTTTACAGTGTGCTTGTCCTTCGCGCATGTCTTATGCATATTGGTCTTATAACCAGTTCTTAATTCTATTGCGAACCGATCAATTATATCCCAAGATTTTATGATCTTATGAAGCCTTATCTCTTTGCGAGAGATTCAAAATCTTTGCGACGCTCTTCTGCATTCAAACGCTCCAGGTTTTAAGTGAAATGAGGAGGTCTGACTCGGAGTTTGAGGGTTCGAGGTACCTGCAATACCCTCGCAAAGCAAACTTGCCATTTCCTACTTCCCCAGCAGACAGTCCTCATACTTCAATAAATCTGAAACCACTAAACACTAGTAGGTTCGAAAGGTTTAGACAATATCTAAAGACTTCCATACCTGCGTAGCTGGCTGGCTCAACGAAGTTCGAAGTTTGAGACTTTTTACGCTGACAGATTACATCATTTTTATGTTTTCTGAAGCAGCATGGTAGTGATGACAAATGACTTCCCGTCCGTTGTATTTGGAATTCGCAGGATCATAAGCTTATAAGAATTAAAATTAAAAGCTCAGAAATTTCAACATTTTTTACGATAAAGAGGTTTTCACCACCATCTTTGTGTCAAAGTAATGCATCTTGCACTCGGAGCACTACTTTTGGGGCTGTAACAGCTGGCTTTAGTTTAAATAGCTGCAACATCTCTATTTAAAAAAGAAATGCAAAGGTAAGTTTAAGGAAAACAAAAAACTAACAGAAAAAAAGAGGACGAATGCTTTGAAAATGCACAATTTGTTTCACTCAATATCACATGTAACTATTCCAGTGATGGAAGTGGCATTCAACTTTTTCGTAGCAGTTTTCGTAGCGGGCAAAATGTCGGTTTGTAACAGCCACTCACCCTTTTAAAGCTGATCCACGTGCGATAGCAAATCACTCGAAAATTAAATGATTATTGTATCACTAAATAAGTAAATCTTTGATAATATTTAAGGGTTAATTTTTGATATGAAGTATATTATTTGTTACCTTCTGTAATTATAATACATATGAAAAATCATAAAAAGTACATGACACGCAACTGTCTTTTTATAAATAAGGCTCTGATAAACGTAGGTTTCATCTACAAAGGGGATTTAAAAATATTTATTAAAAATAAATCCCAGTAAGATACTTCAGTTGAGAGAAAGTCTCTCTTCCCCTCCCTCTTTTACGCTTATAGTTAATTTAGCCTGTGAAATATCATTTATGTAAAATTCCGGAAAAAAATAGCGTATCCGCTAAAACGTCAATCAATGAAAATATATTCTACCCAGAATTATGTATGTAAAAAACTCTCGAATGTCATAAACTGTGAAGATGAACCCTTACTCCTCCCAGATATTACAGAGACACCAGGGATGGTTTGCTTAGCTCTGTGGGTACCTGAACAGGTGAATAACATAGTTGATTAATGCTGGAGTTTGGGCTAGTTGGTATACAGACATAGTAAAAAAAAAAAAGAGCACGAAGATGAGCAAAAGGTAACCGACAGGTACCGTCCTTCTGTTGGTTACCCTTACCATATTTTCTCTTTTGTTTTTTCCTCGTCTTTGCAGTGTTTTTGTTTTTATTAAGGGTAACAAAGTTGCAAGAGGAATTTTTAGGTGACGCGACTGGCTCTGCGACGAGAAACTATTGAGTGTTCCAGCCAATTCCACTCTGCAACTTACCTGTTACTTTTTTAAATTCTAGCCTGACAGAACTTTCTCCACAAATGACTTGACATGCCGTTCCTAAAGTACACGCATACTGTTCATTTCACCTTTTTTCTGCAAGGGGGACTTTAATAGTCGAAGCGAGGATAAACTCACGGCAGCCCTTTGGCTGTGACGCCTGGTACCCTTAGTTCAATGTCCCCACGGATCTTGAGAAGTAACCTCAACACCCTTCTTGCGGGTAAGTTGGCCGCCGGGCAAGATAGCCGCAGCAGTCGGCAAACTGGTCCAGGGGTTGGAAAGATTTCCTTTTCGGGTGGCATCCTCTCTATCCCACGAGCAGCAAAAAGCATATCCTAGAGCATGGGTTCCCAAACTGGGTTCCAAGGGAAGCGAGAGTTCCCCAGAGCCCCACGTTCCCAAAAGTTCTCAACCGTCCCCGCTGCCAAGTAAAACATTTTTTTACTGCAAAAATGAACTGCACATGGCCAAACGCTCATTCTCTGCCCAAATGTGGCACTAGCACTCCAAACCAGATGCCAAACTCCCAGAACTATCTCATTCAAAAGTTGGTGATTTTCTGAAATTTTCAATGGGAAAAAGAGGCTCCTTTTTGGCCAATTTCGGTAACTGCGCCATTATTTTCTGAAATTTTCAATGGGAAAAAGAGGCTCCTTTTTGCCCGATTTCGGTAACTGCGCCATTATTTTCTGAAATTTTCAATGGGAAAAAGAGGCTCCTTTTTGCCCGATTTCGGTAACTGCGCCATTATTTTCTGAAATTTTCAATGGGAAAAAGAGGCTCCTTTTTGCCCGATTTCGGTAACTGCGCCATTATTTTCTGAAATTTTCAATGGGAAAAAGAGGCTCCTTTTTGCCCAATTTCGGTAACTGCGCCATTATTTTCTGAAATTTTCAATGGGAAAAAGAGGCTCCTTTTTGCCCAATTTCGGTAACTGCGCCATTATTTTCTGAAATTTTCAATGGGAAAAAGAGGCTCCTTTTTGCCCTATTTCGGTAACTGTGCCATTATTTTCTGAAATTTTCAATGGGAAAAAGAGGCTCCTTTTTGCCCAATTTCGGTAACTGCGCCATTATTTTCTGAAATTTTCAATGGGAAAAAGAGGCTCCTTTTTGCCCAATTTCGGTAACTGCGCCATTATTTTCTGAAATTTTCAATGGGAAAAAGAGGCTCCTTTTTGCCCTATTTCGGTAACTGTGCCATTATTTTCTGAAATTTTCAATGGGAAAAAGAGGCTCCTTTTTGCCCAATTTCGGTAACTGCGCCATTATTTTCTGAAATTTTCAATGGGAAAAAGAGGCTCCTTTTTGCCCGATTTCGGTAACTGCGCCATTATTTTCTGAAATTTTCAATGGGAAAAAGAGGCTCCTTTTTGCCCAATTTCGGTAACTGAGCCATTATTTTCTGAAATTTTCAATGGGAAAAAGAGGCTCCTTTTTGCCCAATTTCGGTAACTGCGCCATTATTTTCTGAAATTTTCAATGGGAAAAAGAGGCTCCTTTTTGCCCGATTTCGGTAACTGCGCCATTATTTTCTGAAATTTTCAATGGGAAAAAGAGGCTCCTTTTTGCCCGATTTCGGTAACTGCGCCATTATTTTCTGAAATTTTCTAGGGGAAAAAGAGGCTCCTTTTTGCCCGATTTCGGTAACTGCGCCATTATTTTCTGAAATTTTCAATGGGAAAAAGAGGCTCCTTTTTGCCCAATTTCGGTAACTGCGCCATTATTTTCTGAAATTTTCAATGGGAAAAAGAGGCTCCTTTTTGCCCAATTTCGGTAACTGCGCCATTATTTTCTGAAATTTTCAATGGGAAAAAGAGGCTCCTTTTTGCCCGATTTCGGTAACTGCGCTATTATTTTCTGAAATTTTCAATGGGAAAAAGAGGCTCCTTTTTGGCCAATTTCGGTAACTGCGCCATTATTTTCTGAAATTTTCAATGGGAAAAAGAGGCTCCTTTTTGCCCGATTTCGGTAACTGCGCCATTATTTTCTGAAATTTTCAATGGGAAAAAGAGGCTCCTTTTTGCCCAATTTCGGTAACTGCGCCATTATTTTCTGAAATTTTCAATGGGAAAAAGAGGCTCCTTTTTGCCCGATTTCGGTAACTGCGCCATTATTTTCTGAAATTTTCAATGGGAAAAAGAGGCTCCTTTTTGCCCGATTTCGGTAACTGCGCCATTATTTTCTGAAATTTTCAATGGGAAAAAGAGGCTCCTTTTTGCCCGATTTCGGTAACTGCGCCATTATTTTCTGAAATTTTCAATGGGAAAAAGAGGCTCCTTTTTGGCCAATTTCGGTAACTGCGCCATTATTTTCTGAAATTTTCAATGGGAAAAAGAGGCTCCTTTTTGCCCGATTTCGGTAACTGCGCCATTATTTTCTGAAATTTTCAATGGGAAAAAGAGGCTCCTTTTTGCCCGATTTCGGTAACTGCGCCATTATTTTCTGAAATTTTCAATGGGAAAAAGAGGCTCCTTTTTGCCCGATTTCGGTAACTGCGCGATTATTTTCTGAAATTTTCAATGGGAAAAAGAGGCTCCTTTTTGCCCGATTTCGGTAACTGCGCCATTATTTTCTGAAATTTTCAATGGGAAAAAGAGGCTCCTTTTTGCCCGATTTCGGTAACTGCGCCATTATTTTCTGAAATTTTCAATGGGAAAAAGAGGCTCCTTTTTGGCCAATTTCGGTAACTGTGCCATTATTTTCTGAAATTTTCAATGGGAAAAAGAGGCTCCTTTTTGCCCAATTTCGGTAACTGCGCCATTATTTTCTGAAATTTTCAATGGGAAAAAGAGGCTCCTTTTTGCCCAATTTCGGTAGCTGCGCCAATATTTTCTGAAATTTTCAATGGGAAAAAGAGGCTCCTTTTTGCCCGATTTCGGTAACTGCGCCATTATTTTCTGAATTTTTCAATGGGAAAAAGAGGCTCCTTTTTGGCCAATTTCGGTAACTGCGCCATTATTTTCTGAATTTTTCAATGGGAAAAAGAGGCTCCTTTTTGGCCAATTTCGGTAACTGCGCCAATATTTTCTGAAATTTTCAATGGGAAAAAGAGGCTCCTTTTTGCCCGATTTCGGTAACTGCGCCATTATTTTGTGAAATTTTCAATGGGAAAAAGAGGCTCCTTTTTGCCCGATTTCGGTAACTGCGCCATTATTTTCTGAATTTTTCAATGGGAAAAAGAGGCTCCTTTTTGCCCAATTTCGGTAACTGCGCCATTATTTTCTGAATTTTTCAATGGGAAAAAGAGGCTCCTTTTTGGCCAATTTCGGTAACTGCGCCAATATTTTCTGAAATTTTGAATGGGAAAAAGAGGCTCCATTTTGCCCAATTTCGGTAACTGTGCCATTATTTTCTGAAATTTTCAATGGGAAAAAGAGGCTCCTTTTGCCCAATTTCGGTAACTGCGCCATTATTTTCTGAAATTTTCAATGGGAAAAAGAGGCTCCTTTTTGGCCAATTTCGGTAACTGCGCCATTATTTTCTGAAATTTTCAATGGGAAAAAGAGGCTCCTTTTTGCCCGATTTCGGTAACTGCGCCATTATTTTCTGAAATTTTCAATGGGAAAAAGGGGCTCCTTTTTGCCCGATTTCGGTAACTGCGCCATTATTTTCTGAAATTTTCAATGGGAAAAAGAGGCTCCTTTTTGCCCGATTTCGGTAACTGCGCCATTATTTTCTGAAATTTTCAATGGGAAAAAGAGGCTCCTTTTTGCCCAATTTCGGTAACTGCACCATTATTTTCTGAAATTTTCAATGGGAAAAAGAGGCTCCTTTTTGGCCAATTTCGGTAACTGCGCCATTATTTTCTGAAATTTTCAATGGGAAAAAGAGGCACCTTTTTGGCCAATTTCGGTAACTGCGCCATTATTTTCTGAAATTTTCAATGGGAAAAAGAGGCTCCTTTTTGGCCAATTTCGGTAACTGCGCCATTATTTTCTGAAATTTTCAATGGGAAAAAGAGGCTCCTTTTTGGCCAATTTCGGTAACTGCGCCATTATTTTCTGAAATTTTCAATGGGAAAAAGAGGCTCCTTTTTGGCCAATTTCGGTAACTGCGCCATTATTTTCTGAAATTTTCAATGGGAAAAAGAGGCTCCTTTTTGGCCAATTTCGGTAACTGCGCCATTATTTTCTGAAATTTTCAATGGGAAAAAGAGGCTCCTTTTTGCCCAATTTCGGTAACTACGCCATTATTTTCTGAAATTTTCAATGGGAAAAAGAGGCTCCTTTTTGGCCAATTTCGGTAACTGCGCCATTATTTTCTGAAATTTTCAATGGGAAAAAGAGGCTCCTTTTTGGCCAATTTCGGTAACTGTGCCATTATTTTCTGAAATTTTCAATGGGAAAAAGAGGCTCCTTTTTGCCCAATTTCGGTAACTGCGCCATTATTTTCTGAAATTTTCAATGGGAAAAAGAGGCTCCTTTTTGCCCAATTTCGGTAACTGCGCCATTATTTTCTGAAATTTTCAATGGGAAAAAGAGGCTCCTTTTTGCCCAATTTCGGTAACTGCGCCATTATTTTCTGAAATTTTCAATGGGAAAAAGAGGCTCCTTTTTGCCACAATTTCGGTAACTGCGCCATTATTTTCTGAAAGTTTCAATGGGAAAAAGAGGCTCCTTTTTGCCCTATTTCGGTAACTGCGCCATTATTTTCTGAAATTTTCAATGGGAAAAAGAGGCTCCTTTTTGCCCGATTTCGGTAACTGCGCCATTATTTTCTGAAATTTTCAATGGGAAAAAGAGGTTCCTTTTTGCCCAATTTCGGTAACTGCGCCATTATTTTCTGAAATTTTCAATGGAAAAAAGAGGCTCCTTTTTGCCACAATTTCGGTAACTGCGCCATTATTTTCTGAAATTTTCAATGGGAAAAAGAGGCTCCTTTTTGCCCAATTTCGGTAACTGCGCCATTATTTTCTGAAATTTTCAATGGGAAAAAGAGGCTCCTTTTTGCCCAATTTCGGTAACTGCGCCATTATTTTCTGAAATTTTCAATGGGAAAAAGAGGCTCCTTTTTGCCCAATTTCGGTAACTGCGCCATTATTTTCTGAATTTTTCAATGGGAAAAAGAGGCTCCTTTTTGCCCAATTTCGGTAACTGCGCCATTATTTTCTGAATTTTCAATGGGAAAAAGAGGCTCCTTTTTGCCCAATTTCGGTAACTGCGCCATTATTTTCTGAAATTTTCAATGGGAAAAAGAGGCTCCTTTTTGGCCAATTTCGGTAACTGCGCCATTATTTTCTGAAATTTTCAATGGGAAAAAGAGGCTCCTTTTTGCCCTATTTCGGTAACTGTGCCATTATTTTCTGAAATTTTCAATGGGAAAAAGAGGCTCCTTTTTGCCCAATTTCGGTAACTGCGCCATTATTTTCTGAAATTTTCAATGGGAAAAAGAGGCTCCTTTTTGCCCGATTTCGGTAACTGCGCCATTCTTTTCTGAAATTTTCAATGGGAAAAAGAGGCTCCTTTTTGCCCAATTTCGGTAACTGCGCCATTATTTTCTGAAATTTTCAATGGGAAAAAGAGGCTCCTTTTTGCCCAATTTCGGAAACTGCGCCATTATTTTCTGAAATTTTCAATGGGAAAAAGAGGCTCCTTTTTGCCCGATTTCGGTAACTGCGCCATTATTTTCTGAAATTTTCAATGGGAAAAAGAGGCTCCTTTTTGCCCGATTTCGGTAACTGCGCCATTATTTTCTGAAATTTTCAATGGGAAAAAGAGGCTCCTTTTTGCCCGATTTCGGTAACTGCGCCATTATTTTCTGAAATTTTCAATGGGAAAAAGAGGCTCCTTTTTGCCCAATTTCGGTAACTGCGCCATTATTTTCTGAAATTTTCAATGGGAAAAAGAGGCTCCTTTTTGCCCAATTTCGGTAACTGCGCCATTATTTTCTGAAATTTTCAATGGGAAAAAGAGGCTCCTTTTTGCCCAATTTCGGTAACTGCGCCATTATTTTCTGAAATTTTCTATGGGAAAAAGAGGCTCCTTTTTGCCCAATTTCGGTAACTGCGCCATTATTTTCTGAAATTTTCAATGGGAAAAAGAGGCTCCTTTTTGCCCGATTTCGGTAACTGCGCCATTATTTTCTGAAATTTTCAATGGGAAAAAGAGGCTCCTTTTTGCCCAATTTCGGTAACTGCGCCATTATTTTCTGAAATTTTCAATGGGAAAAAGAGGCTCCTTTTTGCCCAATTTCGGTAACTGCGCCATTATTTTCTGAAATTTTCAATGGGAAAAAGAGGCTCCTTTTTGCCCAATTTCGGTAACTGCGCCATTATTTTCTGAATTTTTCAATGGGAAAAAGAGGCTCCTTTTTGCCCAATTTCGGTAACTGCGCCATTATTTTCTGAATTTTCAATGGGAAAAAGAGGCTCCTTTTTGCCCAATTTCGGTAACTGCGCCATTATTTTCTGAAATTTTCAATGGGAAAAAGAGGCTCCTTTTTGCCCAATTTCGGTAACTGCGCCATTATTTTCTGAAATTTTCAATGGGAAAACGAGGCTCCTTTTTGTCCAACTTCGGTAACTGTGCCATTCAGCTCCGTGTATTTTCTGTCACCATTTTCCCATTTAACTGCCAGCACTTCACCATTAAAAATTAAAAAAAAAAAATCCCCTTAACTTTTTAGAAACATAATGGATTGTTTTCAAACTTGGCCATATGGCTCAGACTGCTAGCATTACATTTGGATGGAGAATGAGCTTTCCGCGACACATGGTTTACTTTTGCAGTGAAATAAACGCTGCACATCTTTTTTTGAGGGGACACCATGTATATGAGCAGATCTGAGTCACCCACTGATGCCTAACTATAAGCCAGACACTTTCCAGCATGTACATTATTGCTTACAAGGTCTGTAGGTGGCTACGCTGCTTTACTGAATCAATGACGAGGCTGGGAGGGGTCCTCCGACTACTGTGTTTGCACGATTCAAACGCCCAAAACTACATACGCGTTACAACTGCCATTGTCATCGTGACCATTTGTTTACATTTGCCATTTTTGCATCCATATCACCTGCCTTTTTTCGAGTCTATAGACTGGTGTCCACCACTTTAAGATGGAAAAACGAAAGGAACTCCACTAGGAGGCTTTATTTAAACGAAAGGCCGTCACGCTGCAGGGAAAAGATACCAACGAAGCAGTACTGCGTGGCCTCGTAATCCTAGCGACCAGACGAGCTCGCAAAGTGTCGTTTGGAAGACGACCCTCCCAGAGGCGACTACCTGTTTCTCCTCCTCTCTTTCTTGCCATTTTCACCCCTTTACGCTCCGCACGCTTTCTGACACCACCTGCTTGTGCTCCTCCCTTTCCTGCGTGCTGGGTCCGAGCTCAATCAGCAGTGCACTTGGCTTCCACGCCGGTGTCCAAGGTTCGCCCTTGGACACCGGCAAGTGCACTCGCACGAGTGCATTGAGCACTCATAAAAGCACAATAAGCGCGGCACTTTAAACACTTTGGACGAAAGCAAGGATTACCTCTGTGGACAGCGAAGAACCATCGTTGGACTCCAACAATGACGACAAGCGCACGGTATTTATTTTTGTGTTGGCGGGCGCAGCAGAATCAGCAGCTATTTACCTTTTGATTATCTGGAAACTAAATCGGCCTGCACGTCAGAATTGGGGGCGCGTTAGAATCGTGGAAACACGGTATCAGTTGAGGAAGAAAAAGGTTCATCAAGATTAAAAACTTTAAGAAGCCGTGTCCTAGAGAACACCGAAGACATGCTGCACTCTACCACTCCTTTACGTGGGTGACGTACGCGGTGTTCCTTTGCAGATGCCAATCAATTCAAAAGAGCACCCGAGAAACGTACCGGCAGCATCCTGTGGCTTGGTGACGGCCTCGACGGATTCCACGATGGGCACCACCACTTTCTCCTCCTCCTTGCGTCGCACCTTCCTCTCCTTCTTGCTCAGCAGCTGCACCCAGCCATCTGCAGAACAAACAACCGCTCACCCTTGTAGCGCGACCAGTGCAAAGCACTCCGCTCGTAGAGAGATTGGTCACTGCTTTACACCATGCGTGTAAAACAAAGTGGCCAATTTGATACGCACAGCATGTAACGGGGGAGTACAGTGAGTCTCAATCGCGTCACATCCTGAACCCTGCCGACATTTGCCTATTTGGAAGACATCCTTCGAAGAGTCCCGCCAAGGAGCTCAAATGACGCTTCGCAAATGCCGGCTTATCTGCTTCTTCAAACGAAGCAAGTCAACTAAGGAGTCCTTTAACTCTTTCCTGACCACGGGAAAAGGAGCTATTTTCACAGGATCCGTGTAAACAATTTTATTCTCCTAATACTGGTGAAAAAGATAGTAGACCTCACATACCCAGCAGAATTCTTTATTTGTGTTCTACCTTGGTTACGTCATAGCCTTGATTGCAGTTTCTTCATATTTAACATTTTTGCCCACCTTGTTGGGAACATAAAGCGCGCATGCCGGCTCAGGACAGCCTTGGATATTAAAGTCAACCATCTGTTAGGCAATGTATATAACATCATTTGAGGGGTCCCCAGGGCTCTTGAGGTCTAAAAAACATGCCACAATACTGTTAAAATATGTAAATAATGCCATCTTTGTTAAGAAGACTGATGCAAGTAATTAGCCATGTTAGACAAGTGCAACCACTGTTCTCAGGACTAGTTTTGACAGCCCACCAGCTTGCGATGAAGCTCAAACTTACGTTGAAACTGAAACTACATTTCTTCGGCTATCCCAGAGATTGTGGAACATGAGTCTCCTCATTAACTTGACTTTCTTGACGGCACTTGGAAACCATTGATCACCGGTGATCGATGGCCTATGGGCGCGATCGAGAAAGAGTTAATAAATGAGCTGGTTGTCATCTATGCCGTCCACACTTCCCTTTCACTATCGTCCGTTGCAACTCAAGGAGGTAGGGCGAGGGAAAGGAAGGCCGGGGAGGAGGAAGCAGGTGGAACATTGGAGGGGGAGGTTTCCCCCTCTCTTCTCCAGCATTCAGTCTGCTTCCTCCTCCCCAGTCTTTCTTTCCCTCGCCCCACCTTCTTGAGTTGCAACGGACTATAGGCGCTGAAGCCAAGGAGCTGTTCACAAAAGCAAGGCGTATAGTGAGGCAATGACTCAAGAACATGCGCTGCTCCATGAAAAGAATGGGACAAATAAGCCTATCGTAAAATACCGAGCAAGCGCCCACTCAAAATATGAAGATAATCGCAAAAATAGGGGAATGGGCGCTTGTTAGGTCATTAATTTTACCTATATATCTACTGTGCATATTTTTTCAGATGCTGCAAAATTTTGGGGTGGGCACTTAGTTTGGAATGGGTGGATGCTCAGTATTGTACGGTATGCTCTATTTCACACTTGGTGCAGGACGCTGTCAAAGCTACTGGCACAAGCCTTTGTGTCATTTCTCACTGGGACGAGAGCCGGTGCGAACCAAATGTTCATCTAATCCACCTGGTCGTGCCAGCAACTTTGGCAGCATCATGCACTAAGCATAAAAATTGAGTATAGAAGCCTCGAATCTCGGGAGGAATCGTAAAAGACGGGCAAGCTGCTAAGTTATTTTACAATTCCACAAGACAAAAAAAAAATAAAAGAATAAATAAAAAGATATATAAAGAAAAATGAACGACAATTACAAACGGGGTCATTAATTACAAACAATCTGTCTCCTATTGTTTCATCTCTTCTTGTCTTAAGAAACTACGAGTATGTTTTATGCTCTCAAAGGTTAGCTCGTGAAATCTTCAGCAGGGCAGAAAATATTTTCCTCCCTGCGCATTCTTATGCTAGAGTTTGACAAATTCTGGCCACATCTCTCTTGCCTCGAGGGTCCTTTTTTTTTTTCCTTATTGCATTTGCCGAACCACAGCTAAGGGCTGGTTAGCACACCTGCAACTCCTTAGGAGTGAGTGGGTTACGACCTCTCGCAATACCTTAAGACGAGAGATCGTGCTGGCACACTGACGCCACCCAGGGGGTAGCCCTGGAATCGCATTTTACTAGAGCCAGAGTTTTGCAGTATTTGAGAGATGTTAAGTGCATGCTATCTACGAGAAATGATAGTTTATAGTATTGACAAGTTTTTTCGAGCCAATGGTAAAATGCACAAAAATGACGGGAAATATATGGAAATGGTGAGCGTTTCACAGCTACCCAACAGATGGTGGCATTGTGCTCGCACGTGTGTGAATGAGCCTTTGGCTTCATGGAACTGTAGAAGGACTCACCACTGCTCTCCTCGGCTGTCAAAGGTGCGGCCGCCTCAGCGGGTGCCTTCTCCTTTTCTCCGGCCTTCTTTCCCTTTGTTGCAGGGCGTTTCTCTGGCTGCGTCACCTTTTTGGATGACTGAGACTGCAAGCAAGCAGATGGGAGAGACTGCTCGCAAAGCTGGGCTCGGACACTGTTGGCTATCGTCGCATTTTCAGACTGAGCTAGGCTTTTGCGGGATCTTGCGTCAAGAGAAAGGAATGAAGATTATAGCACTAGACTACAACCACGTAAAACGCAGTAAAAGGACTTCCCATAAGTAGTAGACTCTTCCAACCATAAAAACAATAGGAACAGCATCACGTACGAATCTAAAAGTAGAGGCACGGTGATTTTAACCAAAACAATATTGCGCACTCAAGCAGCATCCTCAAGAACATCCGTATTATCACTACCACGAAGCAACGCTCCTTATTTGTGCCAAAAGTGAAATGACACGCAATGAAGATGGCCAACTACAAAACTTTGGCGAGTCTCTGTCATATTTAGCTACAGCAAAATGGCGGCTCAAATCTTTTGTACAGCTGATATACTCCATGCACTGGCAGCCCCTAAGATTTGCCATAATTTTTACTGGGGCTTTGAACTCCGTCTTCATCTAAGGTTTTTGTGCTTTTGAACCCACGAGAAGTGGAAGTTTTGTACTGGTAGGTTGAAATATAAAGCAACGTGTCTTCAAACATTTCCCCGGTAATTTTTGCAAACAATAGCGGGTCATTCCTTTCGGTAGCCGCCTCGCTTTATTATGGTGTGTGTGTCTGTCTCAACCAGAAGAAATTACACAAAGTAGAGTATACATAGGTACGGCTCTTTGTTCTTGCATTGCAAACATCTGCAAAATCGGCAGGATTTTGCAGATGTTTGCAAAAACATCTGCAAAATCCTCTGCAAAATTTTTTTCGAAAATCTACAATTCTCGAAAAAAATTAGATATTTCCCTCACTAATGCAAGAATTCAGCTCCGTATAAACTATATTTTATTTGAATTAAAAACAAACTGACAGCAGTGCATGCCAAAGATTTACTACTATTTTCCACATCATGCTCCTATCATGAATCGTCGTTATTGTTCAAACGAAGTGGCCCCTATAGCAACTGCACACGTCTAACTGTAATAATCTTTCTCCCATAGGCACCAAAAAGAGCTAAATTTTAAATTCTAAATTTTTGCTTGCCATGCACACCGATTCCGCAGATTGCGTGGTTCATGTGATTCTTGTCGGATATTGCGCAATGTTCAATGGGTGCTCTTTTGAAATTTTTATCCATTTTAGTCAAAAAAAGGGGATGGGCAATCTCTCGGTGGAAGGCATCCCTACAAGATTTCACACTATACACTACACCAGAGAAGAGGGGAAGAAGGAGCTCCCCTCTTAGCAGGATCCTCTTTTGTGTCTCCCGGACTTGCTCAAACGTCGCTATTCTCCTCCTAGAAGATTATAGAAGATTAAAGGGGTCATGAAACGATTTTCCTGCTTCTTCCTCCTTAGCTTTAATCCTCAACTCAAATGCGAATTGTGAAATCACGTCCTCGTGACATTCTTCGGCACCGGTGCGATGACTCCTAGCTTCCACCGTGCTTTTTATGCCCACCATAGAACTTGTCATTCCCCAGTGACAATAAGTTCCGTCTGGGCACTCATTGGCCACGAACGCAAATCCGAATATTCGTCGACGGATTTATTGTTGACGAGCGCATACGTCCAAGTGACGCAGTTCTCGTGTCCAATGCGTGAGCTGGGCTCGGCTGACGTCAGGTTGGCACCGCTAACGCGCTTTGGGAACCGCGGATGTATCATAGTGAAAAGGCGGAGAGCTTTCGAAGGAAAGGAGGTACAAAATAGACCGCTATATTTTCAAATGTTTGTATCGAAAAGCTGGCTTTTAACTTTCTACCCTCTTTCTTTTGGCCAACTAACAATATGCGATTAGTAAAGTCCCAATTTAAAATAATTTATCCCATCCCCCAAAATTCGTTTCATAACCCCTTTAACCCGTCACTCAAAATTCCTACAAAAGCAGCTTCCCTCTCCTCCTCTTACATGGTGGTCAAAAGTATGTGATGTGACGTCAGTGCAAGCCATGTATACGTCTGATCCGAATGTTACTAGAGATGTTCAGGGCACAAATACGAAGCGTGAACACATCTCACCTTGGCATCAAGCTTTTCCGTCTTCTGCTTGGCAGGAGCTGCGGCCTTCTCCGAAGCCTTTGGCTTGGCTGGAACTGGAGCTGCCTTAGGCGACACTGTGGGTGCATGGCCGTTAGACTGAGGCTTGTTCTGCAAGGCAGACATAGGAGGGTAACAGATATTACGTCAAATTCTGAATGAATGCTCACCCATTTTGGAGATAAATGGTGAAAAATATTGGGTGGGCGATCTTTGAGAATGAGACAGCGTGAGTTCAGCGAAAATTAGGTAAATACCACGGCACCCGCTATCAACCGCACGATAGGGGAACTGATACAGGATTTTACGCTGTATATCTGACCTGACTGTTACTAGATATGTTCAGGGCACAAACACGATGCGATAAACATGCGAGAAACTCATCACAAACCCTCGTTTCACGGGAACTCGTACTACAGATTGCGGACGTGACAGATTTGTGTTCCAAAGTGCAACTAACATGCAGGAACCTGCTACAAACTCCTCTGTCAAGGAAACCGATATCGGGCAAACAGATCATGGACATGGCAAACTTGGGTTCCATGGTGCGATAATCACGCGGGAATCTGCTACAAACTCGCCTGTGACATGTACCGATGCCGCAGATCACGCAGTTGATCCGATTTCCACTGGACATCACGTGATGTCCAGTGGAAATGTTTCCGAATGTTTAGCCTATGTACATTTAGCCAGAAAAACTGAACGGGAAACCACACTTGTACGGATTTTACGGTAATTGCCTATGGCAACAAGGAGACAGACAGCCACATATAACTTTTTTCAGAAGTGCTGGCAAGAAATGGTCTTACTTCACAACACATATCAGTCGACAGCTTGAAGCAACCTCTGTAAGCTGAGGACTCCCCGCTTTGGGTGTCTGCTGGCAAACTCAGTGCCTATACAGGTTTGTACGGGCCCCTGGACATTGCCATTTTGCTACACCATCCAACCTTCGAGCCTCAATAAGGCGTGCCCGCACTTGCCAGTCTCGTATGTGGTATGTGTGTTGATCGTTTTCCCTGTCATGACGGCCAGACTAGTCTTTGAAGTGTGCTCGCTTGCAAACATGTATAGATGACAGGGAATGCTGTCCACAACTAGAAAAGGCCCATCACCACCTCTGAGCTAGTACAAATACCACGAACGCTACATCACCGAAAGTGGGTGACCGACACTTCAAAGGTTAAGGGTGTATGTAGCATGTACTCCACTGTCATCGTACAGATGAGTTTGACACTTTGAAGAGTAGCAACTAGGTTCTGGTTCGATGCAGCACAACGCTAGTATGCACACACACATGCTGACCACAGGTTCGATTATTTTATAGAACTGTCACTATTGGTTATTCCAACAAAATGGGAAATGGCTTGCACCATTTGGCTAGCATATTGTGCTATGGTAGCAGAAGGTTATCACACCCACTTGTCTATATCTCCTTGACAAAACATACCAGTGAACTGTCAATCACAATGGAGGGTCAAAGGTGAGGAGAGACTAGAAACAAAATCAGCTCCTGACAACTAGTTCTCTGTACTACTAGCTAGTTCACAAAGGACTGTTAGTGATAACTCAAACTGCATCTGTGCCATTAACCACCATTCTCTGAAACATAATTTTTTTATTTGAAGCGTTAGAAAATCATCCAACCAAAGAATCTGAAAGGCACATGGGTCCCTTGCCCCTGGTGACTTCAATCTTGCAGAGGTCATAAATATATGTTTCATGAAACATTGTTTTATTCAACAGATTATCGAACGCCCCCCCCCCCCCCCCCCCTTTCTCCCTTTCCAAAAGAAAAAAAACTTTTTTTATGGACGGTAACTTTAAAACGATTCCTGATCATTTCTACATATGTGCCAGGGTAGGGATGTAGCACGTGCAACGATTAATTATTCCTGATCATTTCTACATATGTGCCAGGGTAGGGATGTAGCACGTGCAACGATTAATTATTTTTTTTTCCCATACCGTAATGTTTTCTTTTCTCTTTTTAGAAAGAGAGATGAAACCTCCTGATCGGGGGAAAAAATCTGCCCTTGTAGCACAGCAGGGAATCTGAGGTCAAGCAGGGCAGGAACCGTCAACGAAGAGCAGCCGAGGCAGTACAGTAGCGCACGCGGCAAAAATCCGTGCGCTTCCACGCCACTCGGACACAAAAACCCATCTAATCTTTCCGGAGGCTCCAACTAGCGCTGCCGTGGACACGAAAGTAAGAGGAGAGGATAAAAAAGAAGATAACGCTGGCTCAGTCTAAGTAGCCACTGCACGAGAAAACGGATCAACAGAAGATCGGGTTAAGGAGGTTTGCTGCGGTTCCCTTAATCGAATAAACGCTAGTAATCCGATTTCTTTTTAGGCGAGATTCGACGAAAAAAAAGTAGCGGCGACGCAACGTGACCTTAGGTCAGCGGCACCTCGCCTTCCGGCGGTCGGGTTGTGGCGGATGGCGGAGGACCGCGATGATCCGGGCACAGATTGAGGAAGTAATTTTTGTTTCTTCTTTTTCTTATTTGGAATTGTTGATGGGCGCAAGCTCCGAGGACGGGATTTAGGGAAGGCGCGAGCGGCGTGCCCGAAAGAGTTGATCCGGTTTTCGGAGCTCGCATATGGCAGGACCCGAGAACTCGTTTCAACCGAGCCCTTCACGCAGTCAACAGGTTTCCCCGAAATAAAAAAAAAAAAAGATAGATGAACCAACAGATAAAGGTTCCGTTGACCCTCCCGCTTTTAAGTTGTCGCGTCGGGTTGTACCTTCTGCGCTTCCTTGGCCTGCTTCTTCTTCTTGGCTGCTAGCTTCTTGGCGTCCGCACGTTGGATTTCTTCTTCGTCCACGAAGCTGGGCGGCAAGCTGGGAGACTTGAAGCCGAAGGCGAAGACCAGCAGCGCGCACACGATGACGCCGACGATGGGGAAGGCGAACTGGGGGCTCACCACGTCTCCCAGGGGAAGCTCCATGCTGCCGCCGTCTGAGTCCGAGCAGAGCGGCCGTTACCGGAGAGGTCGGCTGACACGCACGCACGCTGGGACCCGCGGACCAACACGGCGGCTCCAACGTCAGCAACCATCGGCCACGAAAGCGACGTCGGCGCCCCACTCGACTCTCCTTAGGCCCGTCCGTGAGCTCGTTCTTTTCAGATGCCGCCGCAAGGAGAGAGGGCGCTAGCGACAAATCATTGAGCGGGAGACCCGGACGAGGGTGAGAGAAGAGGAGGCCTTCGGTGGGCAGAGACGGCGGCGCACCGTCAAAATCGACGATGCTTGTTCACCGTCAAAGCAAATTTCAGCGGAATCAGCCTGGCAGCCGCCTGCTCTCCGAGGCGTGTGCGGGAGCGCAACGAACGCAGGAGTACCGTCGGCGCCACGGCTACACTGAACAACGACCACACAATACGGCGAGCAAGTGTCCTAAAATGCGTCTTTGGCTCATTGGGCGCGTTCAGTAGCGCCTCCCTTGCCTCCGAACGGAGTGCCTCGAGTCGGAGTCATCGGAGCGCCTACTGAACGGCAAAAAAACCCGCGGCTCCAAACCTGCTTCTACGCAGTTTCCGCTTCCTCCCCTGTGCCAGACGGTCTCCGAATAAACTGGAAGCAGACGATGGCGAGCACGATCGCTTTTATTTGACGCCGGTATTGAAGAAGTCTTTACAAGGTCGTTGAAGAAAAAGCGGGTGATTGTACACATCAGCGCTGCTGTTCGAAGCGATGCAACGCGATCGAGCCCTTCGCTTGGCGGTGCAAAGTCAGCTACTGTTATAAAAGCCGACAAAAATCGTCGTCAGTACACGCGGAATACCGAGCTCAGCGAATCTACCCCGCCGGTTGCGATACTTTTATACGGCCATAAGTTTGTTCTGCCCTTCGTTGTGTATACAGACGGGAAGTTCGGCCGCGCTCGGCGATCAAGGTTTTGTCGGCCGAAGCGAGCCTCAGCCAACGTGCACCCCGATTTAGCTACGCAAGCAAAACATTAATCGGTATCATGCTCTGCGTGAGTGTCCAACCGGCTTCCAAAGTTGCGTTCATACCCTGTTTTTCTCTGTTGAGCGCGGACAGGACTATCGTCAATATTACCGAGTTTCCGTGCAACGGCGATCAAGAGACGGCGCGTCAAATGAACGTTTGCGTTGTTTATTAGCATATTCAAACCAAACCAAATACGGTCCAATGCATTTTCCGAAAGAGCCTTACCTCAAAAAGATATTCGAACGCGTTATTCGTCTTACCTTGAGCACTTTTCATTAACAAAACCGAGCAAACCGCGCACCCGCTACGGAACCGAAGCAGCTTATCCCGCCATATTGTTTGTTTTTTACTCTTTTAGCGCCGGAAATCGTCACCAGTCAGGAAATGACGTCATTTTAGCTCCTTTGACTCTACGTGCACCGTCTCCGGACTCGGTGCTTCGGAGCTTGACTCCGAAGCCCCGGAGTTACGTGCACCGGAAGTGACTTTTGGCCGTCCAGTGGAAGGAGTCAGTGACTCCTTGACTCCGGGGCCGCTACTGAACGCGCCCATTGGAACGCGAAGAGGGGTACCCTAGCCGATCAAAGGGCAACACATAGGCAGCCGGCAACGGCCAGGCGGCGCCAGCAGGGTGACACCGCACGTAAGCGCACGGTTACACCCTATCTCGTTGTAACTTGGCAAACGGCGAACGATAAGCCCCACATTGCGTGCCGAAGACTTCGAAATGCGCGACGTATACGAGCGCAACGCACACATATTGGAGCATGACGCAGCGAAAAGCCTGATACTTCTTCGGAGTTGAGGCGCGCTCCGGTGATACGCAGTCACGTTCCGATTGGCCCGCCAGAGCCGTAGCTTCCGCTGTACTGGCACGTTACGCGATCACGGCTTCCTGGGATACCCAGTATTTCTTGCTTCAGACACTAGGCTCAGCGGCGCCACAAGAGTAAAAGCTCACGTTTGAACAATGCAGGCGCCACTCCCAGGGGTACCCAATATTTCTTGCTTCAGTCGCTAGATGGCGCCAAACCAAACAGCATTGCAGATAACGCAACGATGACTATGCAGCGAAGCTCGCGCCATCATTGGTTGAAGTCGGGGGAAAACAAACGCACAAGGTACGCAAGACGCAGACGAACTTGCACACCGTATGCGGAGCGCAAGTTCGTCTGCTTATTTTACAGGGGTTGGGGTGACGTCAGAACGCCGAGCTCTGATTGGCTCTGATCGAAGGAGTGTGGGTAGACCTAGAGCCACTAAATAAGCTGCGCTTAGAGTATCGGCACTCCGTTCCCCGACATTGTTGTGGGCGCCGCCATTTTGGCTCGTATGCAGAACAGACGCAACGGCCGATCCTCATGATTCAAAAGTGCGACTTCCTCAGCATTAGATTCGGTGTTAGGAAGGTCATGTAATATTGCTTTGCTCTGTCGCGAACGGTTTAAACATTTGTGGAGGGCGGAAAAGCATTTCCTGTGATTTCAGATAAAGCTTCAGATAACTGGCAACCATGATTTTAAGCCACAATATGGCCAAGTGTCGTTACTCTGAAGCGTAGCTTATTTAGTGACACTAGGTAGACCCAGTGGCGTCACGAGGAATCAGAGGCACCCGGCCCCCCTCCGGCTGAGGCTGGAAACGGGCCCCTAAGAGCTGCACTCTAATACCCCTGTTACACGGGCACACTTAACCGCGGTTAACTCATCTTAACTGCTGTTGCGCGGCACCACAGATACCGCACTGGACTCTCTGACAGCTATTTCAGAAGAAGTGAAGAGCGCGCGCGTACTGCTTCGATAGATGCTCAAGATGCTCAAGCGCACGTTCGCCCATTGCTTTGACTGCATAGCCGCAGAATGTTGTCCGCAAGTATTGTGCGCTAACTGTGACTTAGCGTAACTGCAGTTAAGTGCGCCCGTGTAACGAGGGTATAAAAGGTGTGTGGTGACAGAGCATCAAAGAAAAGGATGTCCACCGAATGCGGGTGCGCGGGGCTAAAAGGCAACAAGCGCGTGACGGTGATATAAAAAATAGTCTTGGCCCGAGCTTCGTCGTGTTCGGTTCCTTTCCTTGCTTCGCCACCACAGGTGCAAAACAAAAAGTAGGTAAATGGTCACTTATGTCGCGTGTAAAAATGCCAGGAGAAACCTCGTGAGTGCTTTAATTTGTTATACATACGCCGAAATAAGTCGCGACATCCGAGGATACCCCGGTGGGTAGTGTCACAGTATTAATACAAGGTACACAAGCCATTTTGTAATTCAAACGCGTGCTTTTCTTTTTTACGGAAATCGATATTTATATCGCCCATTATAAAGAAGGGCTTAGCTGTTGAGCCAAGAACCCCAAGACTGTCCTCACAGTAAGATATAAACTGAGATTTGTCTCCAGTCGGCGGCATATAATCAACACAAATAACAGTACTTTCGGCGTCTAAAACAAGAGACTCGACGTCTGTCGAGGTAGCGGAAAACGCATCTAACACAAATCAAGAAATGCATTCTCTTAAAAAATTGCTACCCTGCCTCCTTTTGCATTTTTTCTGCCCAGAATGGGGGGGGGGGGGGGGGGGGGGGGGGTGCATTTATGGCCAGTGAAATGAGGAGGCTCCGACTTTTAGGGATCTACGTTTCCGTACAAAGCAAAGCATCAAGATTTATACATAATTAAACATGAGGAAGATACACCTTTCTCGTATCTTCCTCATGTTTAATTACTGTTAGCAACACGCTCGTTTTGTACTTATACATAATGATTCAAAAAACAACTTTAGATAGTCTTGTTTATTGTTTATGCTCCTGGGATTAAAATTAATCGAGGAAATATGTGAATAATAACTTTGATATGTTAGATTGAAAAATGAATCCTCGTAGTATCTTCAATCTACTGGGGGTGACACAATCATTTTCGTCAAAACTTATTTGGGCTCCGAGTTATCTGCAAGTTGTCAAGGTCATCGCTGCACTTGATGAGAACAGCGCGTGCTCCTTCAGTTTTTCGGGCAAGAATTTATCCGTTTGTATGCCATGCATAAGCGTAGTTCTTCGCTTTGGCGCGTTTTTAGCTGCTCGAAGAAGCTCCCGATTACGCCGTGTCAAATTCTCTTAAATGAACAACCGAAGGGGCATTGTTCTTTAGTTTATTTCGTTTTTTTAGGCATCCATCTCCAGTCTGTTGCCTCGCGAAATGAATAATCACTCCGGGCAAATTTCGTTCTCTAGCGGGTAGCCTGTGAACCGATAAAATGTCGGACTCGGTGAGGTGAGGTACCTCCAGATTGTTAGCAACCTCATTCAACGAAGGAATCAGATTCTCGCCCTGCGCCGCAGGGGTCCCATGAACCTGTAGTTTGGGACGCCTGCCCCGAAATTCGAGTTCATTAACCTCCTGCAGGAGCTGATCCTGTACGTGTTTACGTTTATCATCCTTTTCTTACAGTTCTGTTACTCTCTTTCTAGGTTTTTTTTTATTTCGGTCATCTGAGAATTGAGGTTCTGTTTGATTCCATCAAGGCTTTTAGACATGAATTGGATGGACAGCTCTATACTGTCTACCTTCTCTTCAAAAGGGGAGGATTTCCAACCCCCCGGTTGATAGATGAGGGAAGATTTCTCATATCGACTTCAGGCTGATGTTCCTCACCGCCACTAGCCTGCAATCCACCACTCCTGCATGCTGGGCACCGCCAGCACTTTTTAGCGGCCTCGGTTTTCCCACGCAATGATTTCTTGGTCACACCGGCCCATTTACCGAAATGATACTTGCACTCACATTCGCAGCATTCTACGAACATATCCGTTTCGTACTCTGGCCAATGATATGAGGAACATGTGTCAGCTATTTCTGCTAGTTTAAAGAAACACAAGCTCAGACACTAGCACAGCAATAGTGGCAGCAGCGGCAGCAGCAGCAGCAGAAGTTAGGCTAAAGTAATGAAATAGAGTTGTTACCAACCTGTAATAGGCTTGGTACGTGGTTAGCGATGTTCGCTTGGTGCTGCCGCTGCCGCAAAAGACCCACTCCCTCAGAACCTTGCACAAGCTCCAAAGTCTGTTCACCAGATAACTGAACGAACGAGGATTTACATTCACTCCAGAGGTCACTCTCGCCGCTTCCTCACCGTTGAGCAGCAGAATCAGCTGGCGACAAGCTGCGGATGAAAGTCATGAGCATCAACAGCCCAAGCGCACTCGGTGCCGATGCGGGCGATGCGAGTTTCTGTCAACCGGGAGGCCAGCACAAACCGTTACCGTTCCAGCTCTTCGTCATGACGCGGTGTTGCAGAGAGCAGGGTAAAATACAACTACACGGACCACCGAAGCAAACGCACTGCTATCGTGAATCTTGGCTTATGATTGCGCCTTTGCAGATCATCTTATTCGCTTTGCTGGAGAGACGCAGTGGACGGGCATAACAAAATCGCTTGCATATTCTGCACACCTCACAAAAGCATTTACCCTGTCATCTTGCGAAAAACAAAAAGGAACGCATCGTCCTAAGCTTCCCCTGTCTTTTACCTGCTTTAAAGTAGTTTGTACCTGCTAGTAGATATGCCTACTGAAACTGAAACAGGGCAATGCCAGAGAGGAAGAGACAAAGTTGGGAAAGCTTGCTCGCTGTCTCCAACTTCTCAGCTCTCTAGTGATTGTACATAATAAATGCACCAACGCCTCTTCCCAAAATAAGGAAAAAGCACTACGTTCACTACGTAAAAATGGTCTCAGTTCATGAATCTGTGGGCAGGTAGGAAATCTTGCCCTAATTTATTCACGCCGCGTGATGAGCGCAGCAAACTCGCACGCGATTTACAGGAAAATATCGGTGGTTCCCTGAAATTCTGTATAACCGGTCGTTTGCCGGACCCAATCATCTACTCGAGCGGTGTGCGTCGCTGCGCAAACGCAGTCCAACACGAAGCATAAAAACGGAGATTTAGGACAACAATCCGGGGTCAATTATTCAATTAAAACGACGAAATTTTGTTGAAAACGCCCGCAGCTTTTTACTCACGGTATGTGTAGGGATACTCGGCATTAACTGCGCCCTCCCGGACCAGCTGGACCGGATCAGCTGACGACGACGGGACTGAACCTTTTGACCCTAAACCCCAAAATAACCAATTTGCGCTCCGTGTTAGTTTGGGTTTCTATACCTCCAAGCACCGCACCACACACCACGAAAGTTTCAGCTCTTTTTCGCATCGCCGTGTTCCACCAAACAAAACGAGATCGCCGAAGTCAACGCAGCGTTGTCGTGAACCTTGGCTTGTGGTTGCGCACTGGTGGACCCTGTGAATCCCTTCGCTTTCAAAGCACACACGACGATTACGATTGATACTTTCCGTCTTCTGGGAACATCACAGGGGCACTCCTCCTGTCACGTCTTCGCAACATGTGCTTGCAAACCTACGAGCTTCTAGCGTCTCGACAAACCAAAACAATACCGGCGCCATGCTAAACGTGCGTTGTTGCCAGATTTTCTCCGACCAAACAAAAGCAACGAAAGCAAACCGGCTCTAGCTTCCAGCGCACATCGGCGTTGCGCCATGGCCAGATTTTCTCTGTCAGATCTAACTTAAAGATGACCTACAAATGCAGCAACTGGTATAAAGTTTTAATATGGCGGCCACCACGGAGCGCCGTAAATTCTGAGGAGGGTACATGAGAAGCGGCGGCACCTTCGCTTGCAGTTGAAGGGTTGAAGCCAAAACGAAACCAACGGCAATATCACGTGTTCAGATCGAGGGCACGCTTTTTATATCCATTTTAACGGTTTAGAACAAGTAATCCATCACTTTATTTGTGGTGTGTAAGAAGCTATTATCAAGACCCCTAAAAATACACAAACATGGGCGACAAGAGGGAAGCCGCATTGCCATCGAGTAGAATCAATGGCAGGCATGGGAAAGGGAGCCCTGAGGGTGCCGGTGTGAATGAGGGCCAAAATGTAGATACACAGGGGAGGGTTTCCGAGGGTGAGAGGAAGCCTCGCAGGACTAAGAAAAAGAAACAGCTTAACATAGGGTTCATAAACATGCAGGGGGGCAGGAACAGAATAAAGTGGGAGGAGATTCAGGAGCAATTAGAGAGCGAAAACTTTGCAGTGTATGGATTAGCAGAAACACATCTGAGGGATATGGAAGAACCACCATACATACCAGGATATCATTGGATGGGATGCAACCAGGCCAATGGGGAACGCAAGGGAGGGGGATTAGGGGTGCTAGTTAAGGGTCAGGAATGGGAAAGGGAACAAGAGGACTGCAAGAAACACATGTGGGTCAAAGGCAATATTGGGGGCCTGGACACAATCTTGGGTTTTGTTTATCTAAAAACAGGGAGTGATGCAGGGGAGGAAAATGCAGAGCGCTTGACATGTATATCAGGAGACGTTGGGGAAATCGGCACTAACAAGGAAATAATTATCTTGGGGGACATGAATGCACATTTGGAAGACTTTGATGGACATACAGATACAACAGGGAGGTTGTTGGAGGAGTTCTGCGAAGCTCTAGATCTAGTATTGGTTAATGCTCAGGTAAAATGTGATGGAAAAATAACATGGGAAAGAAAGAACTCTCACTCGACTATTGACTACTGTTTAATGTCGCGTAAGATATACAACAGATTAGGAGGCATGGAAATAGATGAGGAAGGCCCAAAAAGTCTGGGGAGCGACCATAAGAGAATCAAGATCAGATTCGGCACAGTAAAATTAGAAACGCAAAATCAAAAACAAGAAGGTAGGAATAACTTAAATGATAAACAACTACAGGAGGTATCTAAGCAAATCGAGAACATAGCATTCAAGCAACCGGTAAGAGAATTGACATATGAAGACTTAATTAGTGTTTTCAAAAGAGGGTTAGAGAAATATCGAATCAAACAAGGAGGTAGAAAACTAAAACGTAAGCTCAAAAGCTGGTGGGATAAAGAGGTTAAGGCAGCAATATCGAGACGCCAGGCGGCATCTAAAGAACACAGATGGGCAAAGAAAAAGGGGGCCACACTAGACGAAGTAGCATCAAAATGGGAGGAATTTCAGGAAAGAAAGCGGGAGGCATCAGCATTAATACAGGCCAAAATTGGGAGGGCAGGGGTCCAGTGGATGATAGAGATAAACCAGAAGGATAGGAATGCGGCAAAAAGGTTGTGGGAACACATCAGTGCGCAGGGAAAAAAGACCGAGGGGTACCAGCAGACAGTAACCACACAGGAAGGGACAAAGGTAGAGGGGGAAGAGGCAAGAGAATACATTAGACATACAATCGAAGCAGCATTTTCAGAGTTAGAATCAGATCAGGCCGTAGGGAATGGTAGCGTCTACACAACACAAGAGGAGGATCATAGCGAAGAAGGGGAAATGACCACTGGGGAGTGGGAAAAAGCAGAATGAAGGGTTCCGGCTGGAACTGCGACAGGTTGAGATTGATAAAAGTGCTAGACAAAACAAGCAAATTGAAACTAAGGCAGGTGATTGACCAGATACTTATGGGAGGGGAGGTACCCAGTGACTGGAAATTGAGCAGGATGAGATTATTATATAAGGGCAGGGGAGACAACGACAGTATCAAATCATACCGACCAATCACAGTAACTTCAGTAATATACAGGCTAGCTACGCAAATTGTAAAAAGAAGAATGGAAGAATGGGCAGAGAGAAAGCAGATCCTAGGGGAGCTTCAAAACGGTTTCAGGAAAGATAGACGACTAGATGATAATTTATTCGTAATCACTCAGTGCATAGAGATAGCAGTGACAAGTCAAAGGCCATTATGGGTAGCATTTTTAGACATCAAAGGGGCATATGACAATGTGAATCAGGAAAAACTCTGGAACCAACTGAAGGGATATGGGCTAGAGGGAACCATGGTTAAGTTTCTAGAACGGGTTTATACGGAGAATAGGGTGGTTATAACATGGGAAGCCGAAACTACAAGACCAGCAGCAATAAAAAGATGTCTCAGACAGGTTTGCCCATTGTCTCCCCTGCTCTTTATGATATACCTCAGTGAGATGGAAAAAAGTTTAAAACGGTGCAACCTAGGTTTTGACCTGACTTACATGGAGGAAGGACATGAAGTAAATCAAGTATTGCCAGGGTTAATGTATGCAGACGCCATTGTACTCATATCAGAAAGTCGTGAGACAATACAGGAACTGATTAAAATTTGCAGCAGGGAAGGGGACAATTTAGGGCTAAAATTTAGTAGGGACAAGTCGGGTATAATAGTTTTCAACGACGAGAAGGGGGAGCCCCTGGAGATACAGGACACATTAATAGAACACGTAGAAAAGTACAAATATCTGGGAGTATGGTTAAGTGAAGGAAGACGGTATCTAAAAGACCATGAAGATATGGTAATAAAGAAGGGGAAACGAGATGTGTGGCTATCATGAAACACAGGGCACTATGGAACTATAATAGATATGAAGTTGTTAGGGGTGTATGAAAGGGAGTCATGGTACCAGGACTGTCATTTGGGAATGCGGTATTGTGTATGAGGTCAGAAATTCAGGCAGGTTTAGAGATACAGCAAAGGAGTGTGTGTAGGTTGGCATTGGGGGCACATGGGACACCAAAAGGGGGAGTACAGGGGATATGGGTTGGGCATCTTTCGAGAGTAGAGAAGCGATCAGTAAAGTAAAATTTGAACAAAGACTAGCTGAAATTGAGGATACACGGTCGGCAGCGAAAGTGTACAAGTATCTATATATGAAAAGTCTAAACACTAGGTGGACAAACCGAACCCGCAAGCTGAGATTTAAATACATTCAACGAGATAGAGCCGATCAGAGCATAACAGTAGAAAAGGGAGGAAAGGAAACAGAGAGGAAGTTGTGGGAAGAGAGAATGCAAGGGAAATCAGCTTTAGCAATATACAGGGCACAAAAACAAGAAATAAAGAAGGAACGGCTGTATAATAATTCAGTGGGGAGCTCTTTGTTGTTTGTAGCTAGAACGGGGGTACTACGAACGAAAACGTATAGGGCTAAATTTCATGAAGTAGACACTCTGTGTGACGTATGCAACCGCGAAAGGGAAACTATAGAACATGTAATTTTAAGGTGCACGGGGCTTCGTCCCATCCTCTTGGGGGGGTGACTACGGATTTGGAGGGGGCGCTGGGTTTTCCGGACATGAATGGACGAATGGATAGGGAAATAATTGCGGTAACTAAGAGGAGATTGGAAGATTGGTGGAAGAGATCTAGGGAAGGATAAAAAACAAATACATGTAAAAATAGGCAATACATTAGATTTAAAAGAGAGGGGGGACTGTTATAACAAAATTCATACAAAAAAAAATAGTAGAAGGGATGACGAAATGTTAGGCTAGGTGGCGCAAGCTGCCGCCCGTTACAAAGGGTATAGCCATTACCATCCATCCATCCGGCATGGCAGGAATGGCAGCAAGCGCGGTAAGCGCGGGGTTCGCCCCGTCCCGCGACATGGCGTAACTGCTTTCGGTGCATATCTGTCTCCGAGACATGTTTCTTTCTGCGGCATTTGTCTCGGCGGTCTTTTCGAGGTGTGACCCCACGCATTCCGGCGCTTCGATAGCCGGCCGTGCTGCGGTCGTCGCCGGGGGTAATGCGTGTTTTCGAGGTCGGCTCCACGGCTGTGCGTGTATGACCGAACAAAAACCCGTTTTTTACAACCTCGCATCATATTTGAACGAATTATTCCTTACTCAACGTGTCAATTTATGGTACTTTGTGTAAATAGCGTGTTCATCCCAAATATTCGCTAAATACACGGGACTTGCTAACACTGTAGCTTCGGTCAAACATCGGTGCGTTGATCGCTGCCACAAGCCTAGCTACATTAGAGAGTTTTAGTAGACCGTTTTTGCTTTCTCGCTCCGCTCTATGAAAAGCGGAGTCGCCATCGCGCATGCGCGACCCGCTCTGAGATTTGAGCGTGGAGCGTGAGCTCCGCTTTCGTCGCCATTTTGAGAATCACGTTCCACTCTCAGTAAAGGTTCACTAGATGGTGTTTTTCTGGAAAGGGATTCGAAATGAGTGCTCGTCATTTGAAATCATGCTTGGGAGCGCGCTTGACCGTTATGAACCTCGCTGCACTAAGATGGCTGCGCAGACTTTGTTTGAAACGGCGTCCTCCAGAAAACGTTTCACGGTGGTCAATAATAATAATAATAATAATAATAATAATATTTATTTTGGTTCAGGAGAACCGCGGTGCCGCAGAAAGGCAAGTAGCCCATACCAGGAAGGCCTGCGGCGCCGCATCTAAGGACGATGGGATGAGATTGTGTACAGATGACAGAGAGGTGCTGACGATGTTGAAATGGAGCTTGTCGGCGAGGGTGGCGGGATGATGTTGCGGGTGATGTGGGTCGTACCCTCTTGTCGAATTTCTGCGGCTCTGGTCCTCCTGCCTCGCCGGAAGTGTGTCTTGTGAAGCCACCGGTGCGGCGGGTGGACTTATCATCGTCAGGCCGAGTAGGACGGCCGCCTCCGGGATGGAACCGGCTCGCGGCGCGCCGGGCTTCTGCTAGGCTTAACGCGGCTGCCACGAAAAATATTGATAAGTCAAGTGAACTTGCACTCACCAACGCGAAACCGGTACCGATGAGCTCTAAATCACTTAAGGGGAGGCCATGCTGTCGGTGACCGCCGGCAGTGAAGACCGAGGGTCACCAGAGCCGGTGGAAAAAACTGTACCCAACGGAGCCGATAGAAATTGCGTCCGCTCGGGCCGGCCTTCTTCTTCCTCCTCTCCAAGCCAAGAACCTCTGGCTGCTTCGAGAAATCACTGGCCGAAATCCCTTCACGGCCCCTGAACGGTGGGAACAGGGGGGCTATGTTGCGCTTTTTGCACTCCCAGGAGACTAGGGAGAGGGAAGTGACGTTAACGACACAGCAAACGCAGATTGGGTGTTGATTTCGTTTTCTTTTGTCAACATCCAATCTGCATTTGCTGTGTCGTTGACGTCACTTCCCTCTTCCAAGTCTCCTGGGAGTGCAAAAAGCGCAACATAGCACCCCTGGATAGCTAGGTTCGACATTGTACATGTACCTTTTTTTAGTACACGGAAGTGACGTCATCACGTCTGATTGGTTGGAAACAAAAGTGACGTAATTTCCCTAGAAAAATGTGGGCGGAGTCGGCAAAACTGGGCGGAGTCGGCTACCGGACGTGACAACAAAATGACGTTTCGTTTTGTACTGAGTACGTTTCAAAAGGTACTTGCTCGGAACTAGGTGTCATTGGCAGCATGTGTTCGGCGGCGAGGCGTCGCCGTCTCGTCAATTCGTCTTTTTCTTTAATAGAGCTTTTTTTTTTTCGCCAGAAAGGCTGTATCGGGAACACCGCGATGCATTCGAGCTCGCGGAGGAGATCTTTTGGAAGCAATACCGCCTGCCCAAGATCGTGGTGCGGTGGTTGTGCGACGAACTTCGCGAGGAACGGGAGGTGGGGAGAGTGCGTACCTCGTGTACGGTCATGACTGTGGAGCTTCAAGTGTTGTGTGCACTGCGCTTCTACGGCACGGGGAGCTTCCAAGGCATGGTGGCGAGCGACGAACACGTAGCGCGGGACCAAACGACAGTCAGCGTTGCGGTCCGCGCCGTGTCCGTCGCTATCGTGCGTCGTCTCGGGGTCCAGCGTGGCTGGATCCACTTCCCCGAGACGCCGAGCGAGAGGTTCGACGCGGAGAAGGGCTTCAGGCTGTTCGGCAGGATACCCGGCGTCATCAGTTGCGTGGACGGGACCATGGTCTCCATCGTCGGCCCGTCCAAGAACGACCCCACCGTCACGAAGGCGGCGTACTGGTGCCGCAAGTACTTCTACGCCCTCAACGTGATGGTGGTAAGTACACTCATGTTACGTTGTCAAAACGCGCCCCAAATCTCTAGAAAAAAAAAAAAAAACGTATTGCCGATACGGTTTAAGTATGCCGTTTTATGACTGCGGGCTGTGGGGTCTCACGACTGCGCGAGCGTGTGCTCTATGTAGCATGTGAGCTTCCGTAAAAAAAAACAAAAAAAAACATTATTTTTTGTTTTAAGGTAGTTAGTTGTACCCTGCATCCAGGAAGGTGTGTTGACATGCATATGTGTCAGACAAACTAACTTAAAAGGTTCTGAAATTGCGACTGCTTTGTGAACCATAAGTACAATCTACTACTTGTGGATTCAGGTAATTACATGTCAATATCTCTCTCACTTTCAGGTGTGTGACGCCGACTGCCGGATAATGTGCATCGACCCACGGTATCCCGGGTCGGTGCACGACTCCTTCGTGTGGCAATTTTCCTGGCTCCGAAACCAACTCGAGCAAGGGCAGGTGCCACGCGACGGCCGGTTCCTGCTTGGTGAGCATACTAAATTCATTCCTTACGCACACGGTGGCTCCCACTGCTTGAATGCCACAGTACCACACGTACTGGGCTTGTTGTGAGGCACACAGACACAGTTGCTGGAACTCCTTGAAGTGAGACAACACCCAAAGTTTGGCCATTAATCTCTGTTTATGTCCACATAACTCTCACACTCTGCAGGCTACGAAAGCCACACTACACCAATCTCACGACAGTGATAGACTATGCAAGGCATGCGACCGCAGTGCGAGTCGCTGTCCGGTTCGGCCCACTCACTGTTACTGTCTGCCTGTACCCTCTTGCTGGTTGGTTTTTGCATGAAGTTGGAGCTCTTTCACTGATACCTGGGGGCTCGCCTGGTCGCTTTGACGGTCGTCAGTTTGTACGGAATGGCATCAATTCCTCCTTGGCCACCTGGGGCTCGCCAAATCTGTCCTCGGGTCGTCTCTGTCCCACACACTGGATTCTTTTCCCTGACCCTTCTTCTTCGGTCTGCTTATATAGCTCCTCCTATTAGACCCTCCGTGTCCCAACAGGACCTGACTCCTTTCCAATCTAACCACCCCCTCTCTTTTCCCCATCTCCAACTCCACCGAGGATTAGGAAAGAGGTTCGTCGAACTGGCGCCTTATCCCCTTGCTTGCCAAAGACAAGGCCAGCGTGTTCTGCTCTGCCCGTGCCTAAGGTCACGGCCACACTTCCAAAAGCAACAGAGCTTTTATCTGTCGGATGCAAGGGCCTAATAATGCACTTGCATACAACACAGCACCCCTAAGGAATCGTGCACACATCCCATACAACCCACCAGAAAAACACATAGTTACATGAAATAACAGGGAGTTTGCAGGCAAGCTGGTGCTAATTAATCATAATGTAAACTGATACTGTAGTGCAGAAATATTAACACACTTTTAAGTCCCACTTAAGTTACATTATAATTGACATAGTTGAACACAGCTGTTTTCTTGCCTTTCATTTTAAAAAGTAAAGAATGTAATATGTTCCATCCTCTACATGTGCAGGTGACAGCGGCTACCACTTGGAGCCTTGGCTCATCACCCCTGTCCCCGGGAACCACGCGACCTCCACCGCTTGCGACCGGTTTAATAAGGCGCATTCCTCGATCAGGTCTGTTGTGGAGCGCTGCATCGGGCTGTTGAAAAACAGATTCCGGTGTCTGCAAAGGCACCGGGCTCTGTATTACCACCCTTCAACAGCCACCGCCATTATTTCGGCATGTGCAGTGCTCCACAACATCTGCCTTGCATCGAGCGAGCCAGAACCGGAGTCAGACTCCGACCCTGAAGAGTCAGAGTTGGAGTCTGAGCCGAGCTCGGACGGTTCTGAGCCGAGCTTGGAGAGGTCAGCGTCGGCTCCCGAGAGGCTGGCTCCTGCCGGCCCTCCGGTCAACCTTCCGGTCGGCCTCTCGGACAGGGGGAAGGCTCTGAGGCAGCGCCTTGTCGCCCGGTTTGGAACCCGCCGCAGACGTGCCCGTGCGGAGCACCACACGCAAGGGGTCCGCCGCCACGACGGTAGTCCCGACCACCAGGGACACCGTCGGGAAGCCCCTCAGCGCCCTCGCTACGGTGGTGCCCAGCACGGACGCCGCCAGCGACAGGGAACCTCTCGCCACCACGACTGAAGTCCTGACCACCAAGGACCCCGTCACATCCTTGCCCTCAGTGAAGCCCTACGCGTGGAAGCCGTAAAGTGCACACTTCGCTTCCTGCTCCACAGTCATGGCCGTCCACAAGCTACATACTCTCTTCAGCTCCTACACCTTGTGAAGTTCGTCGCACAGCCAGCGTGCTGCCTCCGGATACGTGTCGAGTGCATCGCGGTGAAATCGATACGGCCTTTTTTTTATTCTTATGAGCAGAAGGCACGAGACGCAGTCGACAGTGACAGAAAAGGTTCGGAGGTTTAGTTGCCAGACCAACAAATCATCTGGATTGCCCCTGCAAAGAACTCAGAAGTAATTTAGACTACCTCTAGAAAGGAATGCTTGCTTTTGCAGAGATTGCTTTCTTAGTTGCTGATTGAACCAGGGATATTGTTGTCATGGACATTGTTTCATTTTACAAATGCTTCAAAGCGTCTTGCCTTCTGCTCCATTTTATTATCTCTTTTATGGTACTTCATCAAAGTTTGGAGATTGTGTTATCTCAAGACAGTGCACATGTAGTTTGTTTTGAAAATTGCTTTATTTCTTAAAGAAAAACCTGTGACTTCATGAATAAAAGTGTGATAACAAGGAATCTAATATTTCATTCTTGGAAGTAAAACTGAGCATCGACTGGAACCATGTAAGCAATTGGGCAATCTTAAGTATATATCACAGATATCTTGTTGAACACTGTGGTCTTATTTGAGCACAATAATTAAATTTCGAAAGGAAAAAAAAATATATATTCTCTGACTAGCATACCACCATATAAACACTGGACCACTTTGAAAGAATTATCACAGATGTTGCGCCAAACATTCTTATTTGAGCACGGCAATAGCAAGTTCTCGAAAGATAAAAAAAATTGTTTCTGACTGAAGCAGCCGTCACTCGCGCGCTCCCCGTTGGTTCCGCCGACCCCTCCGCTGCCCCCGGCACACCCGGCTCCTCGTGGTTCGACATTTTGGTTTGAAGAAGGCGCGTAGCGCACATCCCGCATAATATTGGAACAACTTTCTCTCCAATTAATTCTTAAATGTATTGCAAAAGGGTACAAAAAAGCGGTTTGTTTTAACAACGCCCAAAAGTTTTTGATTGTTTTTCAATACTTTTACCTGTACTAGAACAGATGCGACGGCCAGCGACGTACAGGATTGGTTGCCGTTCCTTCGCTAAACGCAGGAACTGCTCCCCTCGTCGTAGTAAATCCTACCCCGTATCCCGCGCGTAGGGACGCCTCAGGGAATGCGTAGCTACTTCCGCTCGTCGGTGGTTGGCTCCGGACGTCGCTGAAACGGGTGACGGGTGTCAAGTTTGCGATGACGTAGCGGCGTCAAAGTGGGCAGAGCCGCCACGTGAGTGTTGCTAGGATACGCTCCTCCTTTGCATTACGTCACTTCCATGTACCTTTTCTCAAATGTCCAACCTAGCGATCCAGGTGCTGCCTTGTCTAAGCCAGCGGGATCAATCTTTCTATGCGAGATGACGACGACTACGTTGAGAGGATGACATACCGGGCGACGGCGGTGCCTCAATCTGAGCCCTGGGCCTCGGTTCCTCGGAGGCGGCAGCTTCTATTTTAGCTGGGCTACCTCCTTGGAGCATGATGCTTTGACTCCAGTGAACCCCAGTGAGCAACAGCGCCAGCATGTTCCTGGAGGGCTATGTTGCGCTTTTTGCACTCCCAGGAGACTTGGAAGAGGGAAGTGACGTCAACGACACAGCAAATGCAGATTGGATGTTGACAGAAGGGAACGAAATCAACGCCCAATCTGCGTTTGCTGTGTCGTTGACGTCACTTCCCTCTCCCTAGTCTCCTGGGAGTGCAAAAAGCGCAACATAGCCCTCCTGGTGTTCCTTCATGCACTGATCGAACGGCGTGCAAGATCCTCATGGCTCGCTGCTCACCCGCCCAACCCGCCTCCACGAAGTCTGGACTTCTGCGAATCGGACTGCCATCCTCCCCAATACCAACAACCCATGTCGTCGTCATCTTGCACGTATATACTCATCACATTACCATGTTCCCTAGACGCGGCACCGCGGGCCTCAATAATACGGGCTGCTTCCTTTCCGCGGTGCCGCGGCTCTCCAGAGCCAAAAATTAAAGGCTAAAGACCAAAGATGATATTTTGTTTGGCAGATATTTTGTTTGGTTACTTTAGGCATCAAGACAGTGAAAATTAGCGCAAGTGAGTGCTCCATTTATATCTCTACTTTTTTTTCCCCTTAATCAAATGAGTCCTTTCTTCGTATGCCTCGGTTTGTGATAGGGTACCTTGGTGTTTATGTACGCTACGCGACACTGTTAGCGGGCACAATCAATATCCTGTTTTTATTTTTCACCTTAAATTCGAGGGGCTGACATCATCCTATTCGTGTGGAATAAAGCGCTCGTTCGGGGCACTAATCTGAGCGACAAATTTGCAGCTCTTTCAATAGCTGTCAAAGATATAAACTGCAAATAAAAGCGATTTTTTCGTTTTCGTATTAACAGTGAAGCGCAGTGTATGTATCTGCCTTGGGGGGGGGGGGGGGGGCGCCGGCGACATGAAACCATTTTGCTTGACCACACTTCTTTTCATTTCTTTTGTGTGTTTTTGAAAGTGCGTTTTTCAGCTTAAGCTCCTGCCTAGTTTCAGCCCCACTTGTGCTACGGTCTTTTCTTGCAATAGAAGGCCACGCAACATAGGCTACTTTTACAATGCTGAATTCAACAGTAACACTGTAATTTGGTTAGATGCAATGTTCACACGCACATCTGAAAAGTAAAATGCGAGTCGTTAGTAAATGTTTTTTATTAAAATATTTCTAGGTGCCTTTCAGCCTAGTTGGACAGGTATATCGCTCAGTACAAAAGCTTGAATATGATTTACTGTGATAATTTTGTGCATTCTAATATTAAACAAACAAAAAAATGCCCATGGTTTTTGCAGGTTTCGTCCAGCCGTCAAATTATGTCGTCTGCGCACATCACTGCCTGGTGCTTCACGACGAGCACCCTCTTGCGGTCCTCTTCTGATTTTTTGATGGACAGCATATGGGCATGCTGTGCGTTCAACAAAACCCCAACAGTTGTCCAGGGGTGTTCCCTTGTCCTTGACGGCCTAATAAAATAGACAAAAAAACACTCTTACAACACGGCAGAAACATTTGTAATGGGACTTGTTACTCCTCTAAGATAAAGCGTATTTTCATTGTAGAGTTGTAAAAGACAGGGTATCGTAAATTAATATATACATATATATATATATATATATATATATATATATATATATATATATATATATATATATATATATATATATATATATATATATATATATATATAGTTCCTAAATTCTGCTAAGCTTTGAGGCCGTCAAACTGTACATGCGAGGCCCGCTACGCCGGAATTCAAAACGAAACTTCTGAAAACTGTTCTAATCTACCACTATTGCTTAGAAGTCCAGGGTTGTGTTTGATAAATTTTGCATTGTTTATGCCTGTCTGGTTTTCACCGGACAAAAAATTGACGTGGAATATTCTTTCGACCGTTATTGGTAACTCTTTTCAAAACACCACCGGGTAACATATTCGGCCGCCATATTTTGGGCATCGCTTTTAGCGCGAGACTTGTGACTAGAACCGGTTTCATATTCAGTATTGACGCAGCATTCGTGTCTAATACATTTAGACTCGCATCCGCGACAAACAATGACGTAGCCCTCTTGCTCCCTAGACACTTGGCCAAAATAAGGCGGCCTCGAAGACTAGCGGCACCATAAGTTGCACTTTTAAAAAGGCTGCATTCAAGTCTCTAATATTTTCTAAATCTACTAAGGAAATCTAAGGCGAACATTTCCTGAGGAAAGTTAAACAATTCAAAAGTTGCGAGCGAGTGTGAATAAATAAAGCTGAGAGGGGGGAATGGTTTCTTTGGTGCAGCTTGCGAGCGCTGTGCTCGTGGTCAGCTTTCAGTGGCATTTTTGACAGGAGGGCGCGTGTACAGGTATAATAGGCGTTTAAGCACACGCACCCGTACATCTGACTGCATAGCCATAGGACGTCCACAAAAACGGGACGACTTTACCGACGCCGTGCTGGTTGCAAAGTGATACTCGTTCAATTCGTTTGATTATGCTGTTTTGTGTTACATAGAACTCAAATCGAATGGCTTACTCTTCACGCGCGGGGCGTACGCTTTACCTCTTGATTCGACCTCTTTCAAGCTGAGGTCACGGTGAAAAACATCGACGCGTATTGAGTAAGTGCAGCCATCTTGAGATCTAAGCGATCACGCTAAGGACGCTGAGGGCAGTCCGCTCTACAACTTGTGAAGCGGAGCGCACGCTCACTCCGCTAACTACACGCTCCAGCTCAGAGCGGGCCACGCATGCGCGGTCGGGACGATGCTTCTCGCAGAGTGTAAAGTAGAGCAAAGAGGGCTCATAAAAGTGGCCTACTAATACTCACAGATTACGAACGCGCTCGTCGTGACTTGTCCTGACACTGCCCATGTACACCTTTGCCGTATAGAAAAAAGTAGCTTTTCACCAGAAAAAGCAGCTGTGCTAGAAACAATGGAAACGCGAAATTTACACAAACCATGCAGGGTCTCACCTGTGAGCACAGCTCCAGTTTCGCCAGGGTCAACCACCTATGTTTGTTCATGTCAGCGAGCAGGTGGCCGAACCTCTCGTTGATGTGACCCACGATGAGGTTCACAAACTGAAGAACACCGACAAGTTCCGTCCAAACGCTCATCTAAGTACGAACAGACGGTTGGGATAGGCCAGTCGAGGAAGAACCATGCAAAGCGTCTCGCCAGATTGGCAACACCCTGCGCCGATCTGTCGGGTGCTGGTATTTGGAGGCCCGCACGCAGAGCAGCCAGGTCCTTCTTTAAGCATGATAGCTTCCTAAAGGGTTTCTTTTCTACGTTGGAAATATCCAGCAAACATTGTTCGGAAAGGAAGCTTCGGCGCTTGATGGCACGAGGGATACGAATCATAGATTCGATGTCTCGAGGGAGGAGGTGGGGAATAAATATGAACTTTCTTATTTCGAGAGATATCTGAACGAAATTTACAGGGCGTATTTATAGCACAGACATAAGAGTAACTGCAAAGTTTCATGGAGCTGTGCATATTATTTCTCAAGTTACAAATATTTATCAAAATCGTCCATATGCATTCCTTATCCCAGGTCTGGAGAATTTGAAAAAGGTAGTAGCGGCGTAAAATTTGTTATGATGACCCCAGGATACATTCCCCAGGGCATAACAGAGCCCTTTTATTAAATTTCTTTGTTGAAAAATTCTAACGCAACTTTGAATTTTGTGTAGTCATGAAACCCACATTCACCAAATTTAATTTTTTTATAATAAATTTTTAGCGCAGTTTTCTAAAAAAAGGGCTCTGTTATGCCCTCACAAAGTTATTAGAGAACAGAAAAAAAAAGACAGCACAAAAATCCATTCATCAGTTCCTGAGATATCGCTGGGACGAGCAGCCACGACAGTGAAAAAATTAATTCTGAGAAAACAGCACTTGAAAGTTGCACCCAGATTTTCAGCTTTAGAATGACCCTGCAGAATAGTCAGAAGTGCTCTTGCGCACTTTCTTCTTGCTCCGCCTTTCCGAATTCTCTTGATGTCGTTTGCTGGCCTTGTGCAGACGTAGGGCATCTTTCTCGGCAGCTCGTTGGAGGGCTAGATGGGTCGGATGAAGTCCCACTGCAACCGATATTTCTGCAGTTGCCTTGTAGCAGCCGGCGTTGAACCTAAACACCGCTTCATGCAGTGCAATTTGCTGGCATAGCTCCAAGTTCGGCTTGAGCAATATCACAATGTCTAGCTTCTGCTTCGATCTCCTCACGTGTGAGGAAATGCGTCCGCAGATGGGTGCTAGAAAACGCGCTCCCACTTGTCGCGGCAGGCGGAAGACGGGCGCTGGGACCCGCGATCTCGGGAGGAACCACAATGATCGGCATGCTCGGTACTCCAGGCGTGAGCGGGGCGATGCGTTCTTCCTCGACGACAGCCGATGGCACAGAAAATCCATCATTGGAAGTGTTTACGCGATCATCATTGACGGCACGCTGTGCAGAAACTTCCAACTTCGCCATCCGCACTAACTTCATGGACCGCTTCCGCGCGCCAAACGCGCGCACCGTCTTGTACTTCGAACCCGGCATCGCGTGCGACCACGAAACAGACGGGCACGCTACACGAAACTACTCAAAGAAAGTTCTGAAAACGATCGTAAAGATGGTGAAAAACGAAGTGGAGCTGAAAAAGCAAGAGCGCGTGCAAGCAGACCACTACCAAAAGCAGACGACGCGAGCGGCAACAGCAGGAGAAACGGAGGAGGAGAGCGCTCCACGCGCGGAGAAATCGCGTCCCAGCCAATAGCAGTCGCGCGCTCCCCCGCACGCTCCTCGAGCGCGCGCTCTGTCCAATCGCGTTCTTGCGATTGCGACATGGAAGAACGGCGACCACGCCGTAACCACGCGGCCGACGCCATTTTGGGAGTTGGCAAAAAAAAGAGAGAGAATTCACGTTCAAAACAAGACTAAGATGGCGGCCGTCGGCCCAACGCTTTGAAAATGGCGAGCGCGCGAAGTTGGGGTTGATTTTGACGTTTGACCGTCACTTGGATGCTATTCAGGCCTCGTAAATAATTCTTTTTAAATATTTCCCCGTTGTATTTGGTGCTGATAATTACAGAGAAGGTAGTTTATGAGATATACAACCGAAAAATAAGGTTTTCTAAAAATCGACTTTTTCGCGATTTTCCAGTTTTCAAAGCCCGCGTCCCCCCTTATCTCGTTAGTAGAAGTCTCCTTCCTTGAGAACAGCGGGGATTCATCGTGCAGATGCCTTGCTAGCTTTGAGCAACAATGTACTCGTACTACGCAAAAGGATGTGCTCGCAATGCGCAAACTTCGTCCTTTCCTTTTATTTTTCTACTTCGAATAAGTAAATCTGTTTCATTTTTAATTCGAGTGGAGCAGAAGCTACAAGAGCGAGTGCTGGCCTTTCAGCGTCCTTGATAAGCACGCGCGCTCGTGCAGTGCAAGTACCGTTTAGAGCAACATGCTCATGCTTATACCTTCGGCTTCACTCGCACACAAGGTGGAACGATTATATTTATATTTTATAGCATAATATTTCTTCAGGTTTGTGCCTGCTCTTTTGTGTTCATTATTGTCGCCTTCGTTTTTACCACCTCTACAATCACGCTCCCTTTTACTCTGTTGGTGTTAACGTTTAGGTTTTTTTGTCTTACTAGTACTATAAACGTCCACTTGTGGGGCTACGCAAATAAATTTTTCGAACCCGCTCAAAACGCTCTTGCTGAAGAAAAACGCTCTACTAAAACGCGTTTTTGGACCTCCGCTTTCCATTTCGGCGAAGCAGGCCGCGCATGCGCAGTTTGGCACCCCCAGAGCGGAGCGGAAAATGAAAACGGTATACTAAAACTCTCTATTATCTCGGCCACACGGATCGGTGAAGCAGTCTAGGAGTAGAATTTGAAACTTGTTCCAGATAACCGCTAATACATCTTTCCTGTGAAATCTGCGTTTATTTACACTATGTACAGTTCAAGTCGGGAAGAAGCTTGCCATTGCTCATGGCGCTTTGGAGTCAGTGTGTGACCGCTATCGCGGGTGCGCGCGCGCTCTTCTTGAGCCTCGTCTTTGTCTTGCTTGACCGCGATATGTATATCAACCGCCGTTTTCACTGTAGCTTTTTTTGGTTCTTCTGGAATTACCTTTAGCTTTTTGTGCTCCAATATCGAGACCAATAAGACACCGATCTTTTATAAATAAATATCTGCCTATCGGTCGGGGGTTACGACTCCCTACGCCCTGCCGTTCTCATTCGGGATTCTGAAGAGGAAAGGACTTGCAAAAACAACTCGCAAGTTCACGATTTTTTTTCAAATAAACTGTTAAGTAGTCATATCATCGGCCGTTTTTCTTTCTTGGTATGGACATGTTTTTTATTCTACGCGGTCCTAAGTAATAATGCACGTATGTTTAGACAGACGCAAGTGTGTCTCCCTCTATGTGCAACTTTTCTCTCAGCTATGCATGAGAAATTTAGCACGTGCAGATCAAGCGCAAGCCTGTGGTAAACCTGGGGGTCTTTAACGTGCACCGGGCAGTAGTGATCCACGACTGCGCGCCGATACAATGCTAATCCAGATAAAAACGGGGACAGAGTAGAACCTGCAGAACCAATAAGCAGAGCCCAGGATCCCTGGCTTCTGCAGCGTGAGCTTCCGCTTCACGCGCCGAGCAGGTCCTCTTTAAAGGAATTGTCCGTTGAAAACCGGAAGCTCTTAAAATCGTGTGATGGTTACCTGGTGGGAGCCTAATTTAACATGGGCCATTTTTATCCTAAACCACGCCCCAATTTAGTGTAATCAATGACGAATAATTATACGAAACTCTATGCCAAATCTGGTAAGTATCATGGATATTCTAGTTCACGGTGTCATGGCTGCGCTCCCATGCCTGATGTGACGTCCCACGAGGCTCCTAATCGTCAGATCTTATCAACGGATCTTATGCCTCATTCCTCCGTGGGAACAAAAAGCTCCCGACTCACCGCAGCGTTCAATTTTACTCGCCACTATTCGCGTGCCCAGCTCGTTGCTCGCCCTCAGGCGGTGGAAACGGGAAGCGCTCTATTGAGGGTCCTTCGATTCTCCTGCTCAGCGGGCGCGGCGGAACTGCTCGCGACCATGACTCGCCAAATGTCATTTCCGAATGCAAACAACACTCTTCATTGTCCCAATGTAGTGCCGCAGTCGGTATGGGATTGTACCTTACGCGAGTGTTTTAGTATCGCCTATAGAAGCAAACGCCAGCGGTGTGCGTTTGCCTTAAGGTTGCGTGCCCCACGTTTTGTGCGCGCACCATCGCCATGCGCCAATCCAAGACTGCAATTTGGGGCTCCGCGCAAGCGCAGTGGGGAACACTCAGATCTAACGCAAACACAGAGCGCTTGCGTTCGCTCGTATACACAATACTAAAACTCACTACTGTTTCACCGGCTTCCGACGCCGACGAAACCTGTTGCAGTGAGCAGACGTGCAAGCAGGTAGGCGTTCCTTCGAACTGGAAAGTCTGAGATTGGAAAAACAACGGAGCGTGAAAATAAAACTAAATGTTATAAATCCATCAATCATTAACTTTCTTTTTTTTTTTTTTTTACTTTGGGGCACTTTGTCTGGAAGTATATTGGCGGAAACTTCGGACGTTCTGTCGATTGTCAAAAGTCGCGACTTTGAGAGCAAAATATGCTTTACCCACAATTAGTGTAATTTTACATGAATTTCTCACACTAGCAGAATGTTTTCATTGATTTTAGACTATTTTTGTGTTATTACTTGGTAATTAAAAATGCTGCAATTAGCACCACTGATGATAATTAGCACACTTCTGGTGGTCGTATTTGTTCGGGCGTTTGGAATTCGATCATAAGCAGCAAATTATATTAGAGCTTAAAAAATGCTTATTAAAATATTTCAATTTTAATATAATTATTAATACAAATCGCGGCAATGTATGCCCCCAATTAACTCCATGATCACGAAATTACGCCATTTAACCATAATAGTCCTTCCAGAAATGTATGATTTTGTTTTCTGTGACATCGTTATGATGTGACGATGTGAAAACTGTGACATCGTTATCAAGATAGACAAGCAGCCAGGCACCGGATACAATATAAAGTCCTATGCGTCGCCGCGTTGCTATAAAAAAACACACACACACTTCGGCTGTCTGACTCAAATTCCATCTTTGGGTTGAACAGCGTTTATTAATTTATACGTTTTGTGGACCTATTGTAAAAATTGGATTCATTATCTTATTCTTGTGCTGGGAATAATGTTAAACCAATTAAACATCCAAATACCGGAAAGCCCATTAAAAGGCCCGCAGTTCATCATTTCCCATGACAATTATCTGAGCGAGAAAAGGCAGAGAGAACGCACAAATATCAGCACTGATTTTTTTCAATAGCGACAATATTTTATGTCACCTCTAATGTGTATGAAAGACCCTGTCTTTAAAGGGACTCTGAGATCTCCAAAATATTTCGAAGTGCCTGCGTCGAACATGTATGTCACAAAATATATTTTCCGTGAACAACTTCTCTAACTAAATAATTACGATGTGAGACACATCTTGAGTTATGAAAGAATGCGTAGTTAAATCCTATATCGAGAAATTAAATCCAAAATAGGGGTTCAACTAAAATAAATCCCAAACCCAATCCAAATCCAAAATTAAATCCAAAATCAGCGCGTGTGCTTGCCTCTCTGAGTATCTGGTGTGTGATTGTTTCTCTGCGCTGTCACCGTAAAATATGATTCACCGATTCGCCCAAGCATCCATCCTACCAAAATAGACGTTAGTTTCGGTTTCGCTCCAGAATTAAAACGTTCATCCTTGCGTAAATATTACCCTAAACGCCGTTTTTGTTTTCAGGATAAAGAGGTGACCTGCGCTCGTAACACCCCAGCTTCCTCGTATCGCCAGAAATAATTTGTGTCGCTCATTGAAGCCAGCACACTAGACAGGCTCAACAGGGGCACGCATCTCCGACCCTCACTATAACCGTCATTTTGGAAAACGAGTGGCGCCACCCATAGTTAGTCGGAGTTGCGAATAAATCTCGCGGATAAGTGTGGAGCCTGGCAAGCGGACAACAAAAGTCCCATTTTTTTTTTTGACAACGACAAATATTTTTCTTTTAGCAACGAAGGTCTACTACGTCGTAGTGGAAGAGGAAAACACCGTCTATGTGCTTTCGGTTTAAACTTTAATTACTTGTCCAGGGAAGCGAAAAAAATTCAGGTTTGCCGTGGAACATGCTCCTAGAGCCATTGAGAATGAGGTCTAGATGGTTTTTTTTTTAAGTACGAGATTTGACCGGACGATTTCTTTAACTGTGCATGAAAAAGACGAAAACGTCTCGTGCCAGACTCCCGCTTTGGCACGCACAGCACTTGCTGTTCCACTTCGGACGTCCATTGCTCTTGGCGAACATCCATGTGCCCACCTCCCAGCAGCTTAGTGGACTCATAAATGGAGAGCATTAGTCCACCTTCGGCAGACGCTAACAAGTACAAGGCAACCAGCGGTGGTCCAATATCCTCCGGGAGTGCCTCTACCGGGACCACAGCCACCGATGGGACCCATTCCATCGAAGTCAGAGCCGTGCCCACTTCGCAGAGCCATACGATACCGAAAGAAGGGTATCCATTCCGGACACGAAGTGCAGCGAGAAAGGAGAATCCGCCAGCTGAAATCTGGCATCCGGAAGGTCCCGATCCCGCCCTTGCTCCGAGTCCAGTCATTTTCAAACCAAACGTCTTCTCCCGTGAAGAGGAGTCAAATGGAGAAGAGATAGAAGGGGACAGAAGGTGCCAACAGATATGGTTCCTCTGCACCGCTAGCGCGGAAACCTTGTTGATTCCCATTGGCTTGGTCCTCACTGGATACCTCTCACACCCAGACAAGATTTCACCCAACAGTACCACAGCGGTCTTAATGACGCGTTCCAGTGCTCGTCAAAAGACAACTATAAATCCCTTGACAGCCGTCGAATTAAACTGTTCTGGTGCGGTGAGCCTGAACGACAACATCACCAATCTGTGCCGCACTAAACCAAATTTTTCGATGCGACATTCGAAAGACCTCCGTTTTTTTTTGTCTGTTTAACAACTCAAGGTTCCGCAAAAACGAAGACTTCCACTACCTCCCGGAGAATCTGCCGTTTGACCTCTGTCCATATGTCATCTATTGGTCAATGAGCATTTTTGATGGACGAGTAAAAAGTAGAGTTCCATCATTTGACAGGCTGTACGGCATCTCAGAGCTGAAGAACATAAGCGACCGCCTCAGCGGAGGCAAAACCAGGGTTCTGATGGCCCTTGGCGGACACCCTGAGGAAAGTCCGCAATTCTCGAGGCTGGGCAGAGATTCCGTGGCCATGGACACTCTAGTCGCCGACATCGTAACGATGATGGTCCACCTTCGCCTGGACGGACTCGCCATTCATTGGGTTTTGCCCGCAGGCGCCTGCCAGCCTTCTGATGTGAACAAGACACTGTCAGTCCTTTTCGCTAACGTGAAGAAGCTTTTGGTTCTAAACAATCAACCAGCGCTGATGACGCTCATTCTACCCTACGGAGACACCGCAACCGTGGGCTTAATGTCGCCGGACCTGGTAGACTTTTTCTTCTTCATGACCCACGAGTTTCGACCGGACACCCCTCACCTTAAACTTTGTCAGTACGTCACGAACAAAACACTCGAGTTTCTCACAAGTATTCCTGGCTATATTCAGCATCAGGGAAAGCTTTGTGTCGGTATTTCGATGGCCGCATTCCTCCTGGATCTGTACAATTATAGTTACTACTTGACATCGCCCCGCTTTCCCTATATAGACGCTTTACAGCAGCTGTGCATGTGCGCCGCCATAACTGCCCTTCAGTTTTTGTTCCCTCTTATTCCGTTCGCTTCACTTCATCATTACCACAGCAGGACAGGTTGTTGCCATTTTAGATGCTACTGTGTTCTTGTACCCAGCATAGGCCCTTGTGAAGACCCGTCAACGCCCGCTTCAGTGGCTCGGCATCTCGGTAAGACAAGAGAAGGGCGGCTATGGCGGCTCAATCTGGCGCGTGTGTAAAGCGTCTATACCGGGTAGGGCTCCACTTTTCGAACTGTGCGAAGGAGACCTACCACAAGAACACCCATCGCTGAACTGCAGATTTTATACAGCGCCTATGTCGAACGGTAGACCTGGATCGCTAGGTTGGACATTTGAGAAAAGGTACATGGAAGTGACGTAATGCAAAGGAGGAGCGTATCCTAGCAACACTCACGTGGCGGCTCTGCCCACTTTGACGCCGCTACGTCATCGCAAACTTGACACCCGTCACCCGTTTCAGCGACGTCCGGAGCCAACCACCGACGAGCGGAAGTAGCTACGCATTCCCTGAGGTGTCCCTACGCGCGGGATACAGGGTAGGATTTACTACGACGCGGGGAGCAGTTCCTGCGTTTAGCGAAGGAACGGCAACCAATCCTGTGCGTCGCTGGCCGTCGCATCTGTTCTAGTAGAGGTAAAAGTATTGAAAAACAATCAAAACCTTTTGGGCGTTGTTAAAACAAACCGCTTTTTTGTACCCTTTTGCAATATATTTAAGAATTAATTGGAGAGAAAGTTGTTCCAATATTATGCGGGATGTGCGCTACGCGCCTTCTTCAAACCAAAATGTCGAACCACGAGGAGCCGGGTGTGCCTGGGGCAGCGGAGGGGTCGGCGGAACCAACGGGGAGCGCGCGAGTGACGGCTGCTTTAGTCAGAAACAATTTTTTTATCTTTCGAGAACTTGCTATTGCTGTGCTCAAATAAGAATGTTTGGCGCAACATCTGTGATAATTCTTTCAAAGTGGTCCAGTGTTTATATGGTGGTATGCTAGTCAGAGAATATATATATTTTTTTTCCTTTCGAAATTTAACGATTGTGCTCAAATAAGACCAGAGTGTTCAACAAGATATCTGTGATATATACTTAAGATTGCCCAATTGCTTACATGGTTCCAGTCGATGCTCAGTTTTACTTCCAAGAATGAAATATTACATTCCATGTTATCACACTTTTATTCATGAAGTCACAATTTTTTCTTTTAAGAAATAAAGCAATTTTCAAAACAAACTACATGTGCACTGTCTTGAGATAACACAATCACCTAACTTTGATGAAGTACCATAAAAGAGATAATAAAATGGAGCAGAAGGCAAGACGCTTTGAAGCATTTGTAAAATGAAACAATGTCCATGACAACAATATCCCTGGTTCAATCAGCAACTAAGAAAGCAATCTCTGCAAGAGCAAGCATTTCTTTCTAGAGGTAGTCTAAATTACTTCTGAGTTCTTTGCAGGGGCAATCCAGATGATTTGTTGGTCTGGAGACTAAACCTCCGAACCTTTTCTGTCACTGTCGACTGCGTCTCGTGCCTTCTGCTCATAAGAATAAAAAAAAGGCTGTATCGATTTCACCGCGATGCACTCGACACGTATCCGGAGGCAGCACGCTGGCTGTGCGACGAACTTCACAAGGTGTACGAGCTGAAGAGAGTATGTAGCTTGTGGACGGCCATGACTGTGGAGCAGGAAGCGAAGTGTGCACTTTATGGCTTCCACGCGTAGGGCTTCACTGAGGGCAAGGATGTGACGGGGTCCTTGGTGGTCAAAACCTCAGTCGTGGTGGCGAGAGGTTCCCTGTCGCTGGCGGCGTCCGTGCTGGGCACCACCGCAGCGAGGGCGCTGAGGGGCTTCCCGACGGTGTCCCTGGTGGTCGGGACTACCGTCGTGGCGGCGGACCCCTTGCGTGTGGCGCTCCGCACGGGCACGTCTGCGGCGGGTTCCGAACCGGGCGACAAGGCGCTGCCTCAGAGCCTTCCGCCTGTCCGAGAGGCCGACCGGAAGGCCGACCGGAGGGCCGGCAGGAGCCAGCCTCTCGGGAGCCGACGCTGACCTCTCCGAGCTCGGCTCAGAACCGTCCGAGCTCGGCTCAGACTCCAACTCTGACTCTTCAGGGTCGGAGTCTGACTCCGGTTCTGGCACGCTCGATGCAAGGCAGATGTTGTGGAGCACTGCACATGCCGAAATAATGGCGGTGGCTGTTGAAGGGTGGTAATACAAAGCCCGGTGCCTTTGCAGACACCGGAATCTGTTTTTCAACAGCCCGATGCAGCGCTCCACAACAGACCTGATCGAGGAATGCGCCTTATTAAACCGGCCGCAAGCGGTGGAGGTCGCGTGGTTCCCGGGGACAGGGGTGATGAGCCAAGGCTTCAAGGGGTAGCCGCTGTCACCTGCACATGTAGAGGATGGAACATATTACATTCTTTACTTTTTAAAATAAAAGGCAAGAAAACAGCTGTGTGCAACTATGTCAATTATAATGTAACTTAAGCGGGACTTAAAAGTGTGTTAATATTTCTGCACTACAGTATCAGTTTACATTATGATTAATTAGCACCAGCTTGCCTGCAAACTCCCTGTTATTTCATGTAACTATGTGTTTTCCTGGTGGGTTGTATGGGATGTGTGCACGATTCCTTAGGGGTGCTGTGTTGTATTCAAGCGCATTATTAGGCCCTTGCATCCGACAGATAAAAGCTCTGTTGCTTTTGGGAGTGTGGCCGTGACCTTAGGCACGGGCAGAGCAGAACACGCTGGCCTTGTCTTTGGCAAGCAAGGGGATAAGGCGCCAGTTCGACGAACCTCTTTCCTAATCCTCGGTGGAGTTGAAGATGGGGAAAAGAGAGGGGGTGGTTAGATTGGAAAGGAGTCAGGTCCTGTTGGGACACGGAGGGTCTAATAGGAGGAGCTATATAAGCAGACCGAAGAAGAAGGGTCAGGGGAAAGAATCCAGTGTGTGGGACAGAGACGACCCGAGGACAGATTTGGCAAGCCCCAAGTGGCCAAGGAGGAATTGATGCCATTCCGTACAAACTGACGACCGTCAAAGCGACCAGGCGAGCCCCCAGGTATCAGTGAAAGAGTCCAACTTCATGCAAAAACCAACCAGCAAGAGGGTACAGGCAGACAGTAACAGTGAGTGGGCCGAACCGGACAGCGACTCGCACTGCGGTCGCATGCCTTGCATAGTCTATCACTGTCGTGAGATTGGTGTAGTGTGGCTTTCGTAGCCTGCAGAGTGTGAGAGTTATGTGGACATAAACAGAGATTAATGGCCAAACTTTGGGTGCTGTCTCACTTCAAGGAGTTCCAGCAACTGTGTCTGTGTGCCTCACAACAAGCACAGTATGTGTGGTACTGTGGCTTTCAAGCAGTGGGAGCCACCGTGTGCGTAAGGAATGAATTTAGTATGCTCACCAAGCAGGAACCGGCCGTCGCGTGGCACCTGCCCTTGCTCGAGTTGGTTTCGGAGCCAGGAAAATTGCCACACGAAGGAGTCGTGCACCGACCCGGGATACCGTGGGTCGATGCACATTATCCGGCAGTCGGCGTCACACACCTGAAAGTGAGAGAGATATTGACATGTAATTACCTGAATCCACAAGTAGTAGATTGTACTTTTGGTTCACAAAGCAGTCGCAATTTCAGAACCTTTGAAGTTATTTTGTCTGACACATGCATGCCAACACACCTTCCTGGATGCAAGGTACAACTAACTACCTTGAAACAAAAATAATGTGTTTTTTTTTTTTTACGGAAGCTTGCACGTTTTAACAGACAAGTATTATTTTTGGGAGAAGAATCTCACGGCTCACATGCTACGTAGAGCACACGCTCGCGCAGTCGTGAGACCCCACAGCCCGCAGTCATAAAACGGCATGCTTAAACCGTATCGGCAATACGTTTTTTTTCCCTACAGATTTGGGGCGCGTTTTGACAACGTAACATGAGTGTACTTACCACCATCACGTTGAGGGCGTAGAAGTACTTGCGGCACCAGTACGCCGCCTTCGTGACGGTGGGGTCGTTCTTGGACGGGCCGACGATGGAGACCATGGTCCCGTCCACGCAACTGATGACGCCGGGTATCCTGCCGAACAGCCTGAAGCCCTTCTCCGCGTCGAACCTGTCGCTCGGCGTCTCGGGGAAGTGGATTCAGCCACGCTGGACCCCGAGACGACGCACGATAGCGACGGACACGGCGCGGACCGCAACGCTGACTGTCTTTTGGTCCCGCGCGCTACGTGTTCCACGCTCGCCACCATGCTGACCATGCCTTGGAAGCTCCCCGTGCCGTAGAAGCGCAATGCACACAACACTTGAAGCTCCACAGTCATGACCGTTCTCGAGGTACGCACTCTCCCCACCTCCGGTTCCTCGCGAAGTTCGTCGCACAACCACCGCACCACGACCTTGGGCAGGCGGTATTGCTTCCAAAAGATCTCCTCCGGGAGCTCGAATGCATCGCGGTGTTCCCGATACAGCCTTTCTGGCGAAAAAAAAAGCTCTATTAAAGAAAAAGACGATTTGACGAGACGGCGACGCCTCGCCGCCGAACACATGCTGCCAATGACACCTAGTTCCGAGCAAGTACCTTTTGAAACTATGGCGCACCGTGAATTCACGAGGGCGCCCATCAAACCATTTGGCCAATCTTGGCCGCGACACGATCACATGGTCGTGTTGCCGCGGGGTCGATCGGGATCTCGAATTCGGCTCCCGACGCGCCGCTTTCTCTCCTAGCCACTGGAGGGCGCTGCAGGCGCCCCCGTGGCAGGCGAGGAGAAACCTCCTCGCCCATCGATGGATATACTCGGCGGGGCAGGGGGCGAGAGGCCTCTAAGAACTCCGGAGGAGACCGAGACGCAGGCAGGCAAGTGGGTGGCGACCGGATCTAGGATATCGCGGGACGCGAGGCCTAAGGCCTTCTTTGTGTTTAGCGTTGGGCTTAACGCGCGGTTGTAAATATTTGTATCATGTAACTTGTATTTGTATTTTAGATTAAGTGTTTTGTAGCGTTGTGTGTTTTTGTACCAATAAACTGGGAGCGGAATCCCGCTCCCGTGAAAGAACCAGGCTGGACTCGGGTTGTTGACGGACCACGTGGGAAACGGCGAATCGGCGGCGGTACGCGATTTTCTACAAATGGCGCATCAACGTTGGGGCAGGCGAGCCGTAATTACGGTCGCAACGTCCGTCGACGACACTGCGTGAAAGTTCACGCGGGGCGGTCCCCCTGGTTGGCGGGTCTATACCGCGGCACTTTGAAGTTGGAAAAGGCACGTCCAAACAAGTGTTCGGGATGGCCGCGGGTAATTTCGCGCTAACAGATTTAATGTTTTTGGCTGACGTCGCGACGACACAAGCGGAAAAAGAGCGACGGCTCTCGGGGTTGGCGGAGGGGAACGCCGCGGAGATGACCGTAGTGCGGAGTCCGGAAACGCCGGCGGTATCGCCAGTAGTGTCTATGCCGCAAAGCACGGAGATGTCCCGTGAATCCACGGCGTTGGTTGCGGCGTTCGCTCAGGCCTTACAGAGCATGCAGAGGCAAACGCCACCGCCGAAAACCCTCATTCGCATTCCGGTGCCGGAGTACAGCGGACACAGCGATCGAGCTCTGAGCGCGACCGACTTCTTGCTGGAAATCCAGCGATATCGGAAGGCTACCGGCCTGACCGAGACGGAGACGCTAGGCAGGGTTCTGCCGGTGGCTCTTGTAGGCCCAGCAGCCAGGTGGCATCGCCTTGTGGGCGAATTAGCCGGAACACTCGACGAGTTCACGGCCCTCTTCCGGCAAGAGTTCTTGCCGGCAGACTACCTGCCAAGAATGCGCAGGGAACTGGAGGAAAGAACGCAGGCTCCCGCTGAGCCCTTTGCTGAGTACCTGCGGGCAATGCAGGAACTCCTGCAGATCGCCGATCCGAATGCTACGAACCAGGAGCAGGTCGAGCGGGTGGTGAGGCAGGCGCATCCCACCTTTTCGCGGTATCTGCGTGGGCGCCCATTCGGAAGTCTGAGTGAGCTCGCACAGGAGGCACGCAAGGTTCAGGCCGACATACTGGCGGAGCGCAGGTACCACCTTCCCCCAGCACCAATCGACACGCTCGAACCCCGATGCGCGTGGCACGGGCCGGTGCCACGTGGGTGTCGACGGGGGGAACCCGCAATGGCGGCGGCCAGCGGGGAGCCGAGCGGGAATCCCTGGGAGCTCACAGATGACGCCTTGGAGTCAGGATCACGCCGAGGAGGGAGCGCGGCCGTCCACGCGGCGGAATTCCGGCCGACCGGCGCACCACGGATCGCCGCAGCCCAGGAGCAGTCTGCCGCCGACCCGCAGCCACAAAGGGGTGAGCGCATCGCACGTCCCACTGGGGAGAGTCCTATCCCAGGTTGGCGAGGCCGCTGCTTTCGGTGCCACGAAATCGGGCACTATAGGCGCGACTGCACAAGGGAGATACCGGGAAACGGAGGAGGCCGCCGATAAAGTTATCGGCGGCGAAACAGACCAACGAGCGGGTCCCCGACACCCCATCGACTGTGTGCGTGCCGACGGCGTATCGAGTCGGAACAGTGACAAGCACCGCGGCCCCATTTATTTCCCTGACGGTGGCGGGAAAGGAGTTCGCAGCTCTTCTGGATAGCGGGGCTAGTGCGTCGCTAATTGGGGACGAGGTCCTCAGGCATCTCCAACAGAAGTCCGTTCGGGTGAGGCATGGGGAGACCACTTTCCAGTTGGCTTGTGGGTCGACGACCTCGAGGGGAGCAGTGCGTCTCGTGGTACGTTGGAATCAACGGGCGCAGAGACAGCGGTTCGTCCATTTGGCCGGGCTGACAGTACCCATCATTCTGGGACGGGATTTCCTGGCCCACACAGGCATCATCATTGACGTGGCAAGTGGCGGGTACCGAGAGGGGGCACATGCACCCCTTTCAAGTTTCCGAGAGCACTCTATGGGGGCCATGGCGGCAGCGCTGGGAAAAGCGACAGAACAGGAAAGAACCGACCGCGACGACGCCATGAGTCACCCAACTCCGAGCTCCGCTGAGCACTGCGACGGAATGGGCCACCCGTTGGCCAATGCCGATGGACTGTCTCGACCAGAGCGAGAGAGGTTGGCGGCTTTGCTGCACAACTTTGACGAAATGTTCACCGAACAGCCGGGCTGCACTAAGCAGGTGCAACATCGCATTGAAACTGGGGACGCACGCCCTTGGAAGTCCAATCCGCGTCCTGTGAGCCTGGCGAAGCGAAAAGCGATAGATGCCGCAGTCGATGAGCTCCTGAAGTCGGGAATCATTCGCCGGTCATCAGGACCCTGGGGATTCCCGGTGGTTTTGGTGCCCAAGAAGAACGGAACATCGCGACTCTGCGTCGATTATCGGCGCTTGAACGCGGTGACCGTAAAAGATGCGTATCCATTTCCGAGCATCGAAGAAATCATCTCGAATCTGGGGAAGGCGAAGTATTTCACTACCCTCGACGCAAGCAAAGGCTACCTCCAAGTGGAGATGAGCCCGGGCGACGAAAGCAAAACTGCATTCGTGTGTCACCGAGGCTTGTTCGAGTTCACTCGGATGCCGTTCGGATTAACAGGTGCACCGATGACATTTCAGCGGTTGATCGACGGGGTGCTCGGAGATGCCAAGTGGCAGCACGCGCTCGCGTACCTGGACGACATCATTGTGTACTCGGAAACTTTCGAGGACCACCTTCGTCACCTCGAGGACGTGTTGCGCAAACTGCGGATCGCCGGCCTCACACTTAACCCGACTAAAGCCCAAATTGGAGCTTCTGAGATCAGCTTGTTGGGATTCCGGATCGAGAGAGGAAAAGTTTCCCCCGACGCGGACAAGTTGCGGGCGATCTTGGAGTTCCCAGTCCCTACCGATGTCGGGGGAGTGCGCCGTTTTCTCGGCATGATAGGATACTACCGAGCCTACATCCCGAACTGCGCAGCCATGCAGGCACCCCTCACGCAATTGCTGAGGAAAGCGGCTCCCTGGAGCTGGGAGGCGGCGCAGGAGGAGGCGTTCCTCCAGCTGACCGAGGCCTTGGCGCGTACAGCATCCCTCAAACTGCCAGACCTGAATAGGCCCTTCACGATCCAGACGGACGCCAGCGACCAGGAACTCGGCGCGGTGCTCTTGCAGGAGACAGAGGGAGAGATCCGCCCGGTGGCATTTGCCAGCCGGGCGCTGAACCCGGCAGAGAAGAACTACACGGTGAGTGAGCGCGAATGCCTCGCCATCATTTTTGCTCTTAAGAAGTTCGATCATTATGTCGAGGGGACGGAATTCACGATCGAGACGGACCATATGGCCCCCGCGTGGCTCTCCCGAATCAAGGAACCCGCCGGAAGACTGGCGCGCTGGGCCTTGACACTGCAAAAGTACGAGTACCGAATTCGGTACCGGAAGGGCACGACAAATGTGGTGGCCGACGCGCTCTCCCGCGCACCCGTGGATCCCCCACCGCGCGAGACAGCAGACTGCGGAGGCGGGGCCATCCCCCGGGAGACGGGAAATCCCGCCTCGAGCTCCGCTCGCCACTGTGGCGGCGTCGCGCAGCTGGCTGAGGCGATTACCTCACTGGGACCGGCGTTCAACCGAACGGAACTGTTCGAAGCGCAGCAGCGCGATTCTTTTTGTCGCGCTATCTTCGACCGGCTCAGGCAAGAGATGGATCCTGACCAGACAGGCGGAGAGACGCTGCGGCACTCCGGAACACCGAGAGGGCCAAGTGCCACCGCCCAGGAGTCAGACATTGAAGCAGGTGAGCTGGAGTCTTACCTGATCGATGGGGACGGCGTCCTGCTGCGCTACTTCCCGGAAGAGAGCGATTCAAGTGAGTCGTTCAAGACCGTGATTCCCCGCGATCTCAGAGTGGCAGCGCTGCGTCACTACCACGATGCGGACGGTCACGGCAGTGCACCGAAGTCGTGGCATAAGCTGCGCCGTTTCGCTACCTGGCCGGGCATGAAGGGGCAGCTGTGCCGTTATGTCCGTAGCTGCGCAGTGTGCCAAGAGCGCAAGCCCAGGGGCGGCAGACCACCCGGCCTGCTCGAGCCCATCGTGAGTACGCGGCCATGGGAGATCGCGACCTGCGACTTGATGGGACCCCTGCCGCGGTCAAGCGGAGGCTATCAACATGTGTTGGTAGTCACTTGCCACTTCACCGGATTCGTCGAGATGTTTCCAATGCGGAAGGTGACAGCCAAGGGAGTCCTGAGCAGGCTGTCCGAAGTCTGGTGTCGCTACGGGTTCCCCGAGAGACTGGTGAGTGACAACGCCTCGATATTTTGCTCGAAAGTCTTCGCGGCAACCTGCCAGGCCCTCGGGATTAAGCATTGTAAGACTTCGTGTTACCATCCACAAGCAAATGTGACCGAGCGGCGGAACCGCGACATCAAGCCGCTGCTCGGGGCGTATGCTCGTAAGCAGCGGGACTGGGATCTGCACTTGGATTCGATTTCGTTTGCATTGCGGTCCAACCTCAACCGCAGCACTGGGTTCACGCCGGCGCTTTTGAACTTCGGCAGAGAACTCTCTACGCCGACCGATGCGGTCCTTCGCCCGCGACAGAGCGCGGCCAGAGCGGTGCCCTCGCACGAGGATTTCGCGACGCGCACAAGAGAGCGACTGTCGCGGGCGCTGGACGCCGCCCGCGGAAACAGGGCTCGCGCGCGGGCGGAGCAGAAGAACACTTATGACAAAGCGCACCGCGATGCGCAGTTCGAGGTGGGCGACACCGTTCTGCGGCGAAGTCACGTGCAGAGCGATGCGAGTAAGTTTTTCTCGGCGGCGTTGGCCCCCAAGTGGGTTGGCCCCTTTGTCATCGATTCCAAGAAGTCTCGACTGACATACACGCTGAGGGACCAGAATTCTGATCTCGTCCGCGGGACAGTTCACATCGGCGAACTGAAACCCTTTTTCCCCAGAGAAGGGGATGAGCCGGTCAAGCGGCCGCAAAGGGGCATTCGCGGGCACCAACGATCTCAGGAGTTCCTGGGACCACCGCGGCACAGCTACAACACGCGTAGCCGGAGGCAACCCGATGGGATCGGAACCTCGTAGAGCGCGTGGCCCGGGAAAGGGAAGAAGAGGGGGGAACGATCCGAAATCGGCGTTCCCGGCATTGTGTTTTTGTTTTTCTTTGTGGGTGGGGGAGGGGTGTCTCGGAACCCTCAGTGTTAGTTTTTGTTTCTTGTTTTTGCTGTGGAATGTTTTTCTTTTTTTTTCTTTGTTTGTGCGGCGTTGCTGTTGGTGTTGGGGTACTGCTCCCTCGCTGGGCGCGCGCCTTGGACTTTTCCCAGCTTGTGCGTCATCGGCCCTGCGGCTGCTGCTTCGAGACGCAACGTGGTGTGCACCAAATGGTCCTCTCTGGGAGAGGATGAAAGGAGGAGTCGCCGTTTGGACAAACACCAGCCTGGGCTGAAATCCTCGTCTTCGGGCAGCGTATTCCCCGGCCGGAACCACAGCTCGGGGAGCCTCGTTGGACGTCCGCGACGCCACACAGGACGCCGGGGTGCAGTTCTCAGTGACATTGGACTTCCAGCCCCACATCGCTCCGGGAGGGCTGTCGCAGCTGGGTCACAACCACAGTCCCTCTCCAGTGCACCACTTCCTGGGGGGGCCAGTCTCATGGTGGCCAGGCACACTGCTGAAGGACCCCGTTGCCCCGGAGGTTGCCGCCAAGCCGAAGTCGACAAAGTCTACTGTGAGGTGTGCGGTGGCCGCGCACCCCAGGTCTCGGGCGAACTGATGGACCTCAGTGAGGACGACCCATGGGACCAGCGGTGTGTGTGTGCGTGTGGGGGGGTCTCCAGGCCAAACCAAGCGACGGTGTTGTCAGCAGCCTAGCCGTACGTCTGAATTCCGGCGTACTTCGATTTTTAGGAGAGGGGAGTATGGCGCACCGTGAATTCACGAGGGCGCCCATCAAACCATTTGGCCAATCTTGGCCGCGACACGATCACATGGTCGTGTTGCCGCGGGGTCGATCGGGATCTCGAATTCGGCTCCCGACGCGCCGCTTTCTCTCCTAGCCACTGGAGGGCGCTGCAGGCGCCCCCGTGGCAGGCGAGGAGAAACCTCCTCGCCCATCGATGAATATACTCGGTGGGGCAGGGGGCGAGAGGCCTCTAAGAACTCCGGAGGAGACCGAGACGCAGGCAGGCAAGTGGGTGGCGACCGGATCTAGGATATCGCGGGACGCGAGGCCTAAGGCCTTCTTTGTGTTTAGCGTTGGGCTTAACGCGCGGTTGTAAATATTTGTATCATGTAACTTGTATTTGTATTTTAGATTAAGTGTTTTGTAGCGTTGTGTGTTTTTGTACCAATAAACTGGGAGCGGAATCCCGCTCCCGTGAAAGAACCAGGCTGGACTCGGGTTGTTGACGGACCACGTGGGAAACGGCGAATCGGCGGCGGTACGCGATTTTCTACAAAACGTACTCGGTACAAAACGAAACGTCATTTTGTTGTCACGTCCGGTAGCCGACTCCGCCCAGTTTTGCCGACTCCGCCCACATTTTTCTAGGGAAATTACGTCACTTTTGTTTCCAACCAATCAGACGTGATGACGTCACTTCCGTGTACTAAAAAAAGGTACATGTACAATGTCGAACCTAGTTATCCTGTGTTACTACAATACGCGTACTTGTCAGATAACTTGCTAAAGAAGCTCCTACACCTGAACATAGGAAGCTCCCGATATAGGAACCGTGCGGATCTAATTCAAGCCCCGACCAGGGCGCCCCTAGCGGCAAACGGGTCCGTTGCATCGGGCATCTTCTGCCAGTCGCTGCGTTGGTTGTGCGTTGTAGTGGGTTAGCGCTGTCATTTCTGAGATTACTATTCCGCACCAAGAAAGCCGCAACAATTGCTGCGTGGTCGGCAAGATCGCGCACGGCACGAAGTACTACATCGTCCCTTCGAAGCCGTACGAGACGGAGTACTGCGCGACCTGGGTACGACTTGTGCGTCCATACAGTTTAGTGGTGTTTCTTTCCTTCCAGTTCGCGCTTTGTTTAAGCTGCTGACAAATAATACAATTAACTTTTTTCTCTTCTAGCGACTATGGAACAGCATCGACACCGACGGCAAACTCTAAAGTATGCAGCAAATACTTCACCGGAACCGAGAAGCGGAATGCGGTCGCCCTCCTAAGCCTACCGTTGGATGTTTACATCAGCCCACAGGAAGACAGTAATGAGAATTGCGGAACGGCGCGAAAAAAATTGCCCAGTTATTGTCAAGCTGATTCAGAAATAAACGTACATAATTACCGCAGTCCACTCAACGCCAACAAATTTTTTTTCCGGGCGCGCTTAATTTTCTTTGCAGAGTACGGCGCTCCGTGACATCCACTTGTCCGTCGAAACGGACCTCCTTCACGTCGCACACGCGGCCAGATTCATGAAACAGTTTTCTCTTCGTCATATTGGCACCATGGAAGAAGCTTTCTGGATTCGTAACCGTTATTAAACCCCGTCGTAATCACCCCGGGAACACTGTCCGCTGTGCTGCTAATCGCCACTGCTTCCCCCGATGATTCTGCACCGGCTACCAAAGAAGCTTTCCGGATTCTTCGCCCACTGTCCTTTGTGCTGTTCGTTGCTATTACTTCGCGATGATTCTGAGCCGGCGGCACCGGCTTCCGAAGGAACTTTCCGAACTCGTAACTGCCTTAAATTCCGTCGTAATCACGACGGGGACACTGTCCGCCGTGCTGTTCGTCTCCATTGCTGCCCGATGCTCCTGCGGCGGCTACCGCCATGTCGCGGCGAACAATAGGCGACCGCCGCGACACGGCCGGCTTGCTCGCTTCCTATGCCCTTGTCGCTGACCTCGACTTCGAAACTTACAAACCGGGCTGTTCAACTTTATACCCAACACTGACGAAGCTATACCAAACAAGTGTGGATATTACACACCCTTAATTTAGTAACCCTTTTAACAATTTAAAGCTTCCGTAGTTTTGTAAATATTTGCTTTTATCAATAGAGGTATCATCTCTATTGATAAAAGCCTCAATAGAGGCTTTTATCAATCTCTGCTCATACCATTAATATATATTTTTGTCTGTCCCATACTGAAAGATTTTTTTTTTTGTTTTCCTAAGGATATACGAACCACTCCTGTTTATTCTTCTACTGCTTCTGATAAAATATCGACTCGGTACGAGAACTGTAGCGTTATTTATAGGGCGTCTGTCCTTTTCTGGGTTCGTTCAAACCTCTCAAAAGCAGCTGTTACATGGGTTGGAAAATGATAGAGAGGAATCTTTCTATATGTATTTTTCTACAAAATAAATTACCGCATCTCCACGTGGTGAATGATGTTGATTGAGGCGAAGCTCGGGTGGTGCTGATGATACTGATTTTGGGTAAGGTAGTGCCGATGGTGCCGTTTTCATTCATGTCAGTACGAGTGAGTGAGAAAATGTTTTATTTTCAGGTGGGGTACCTGTTGCCCTTGAAACTCGTCATTGGCTACAGGGGGAGGGGAAGGAGGGATTGGGTTTAAATGTAAATATCAAGTCCGGCGGACTTGATGAACTCTATCAGCGAGTCCAAAATTGCTTTTCTGTGCTCGGGGGTGCTGTCTGGAAGAACCCATTCCTTTAGGCAGGATGGTCTTTCTTGTGGCGGTAGAGCATTCAAAGCTAGTTTCCGCTTGATGTCACTTTTGGGACAATCCCAGATGATGTGTTTGATGTCTGCCAATATTTGACAGTGACCGCACATGTCAGTTTCGGAATCTTCCCCGTTGTTGCTTTTCCGGAATTTATGCTTCAAAGCCGGTGTCATGGCGGTTCCTGTACGCAACCTTCGTAGGCATACACGCTCCCACCGACTGTAAGATGTCGATGGAAAGGGGTGTTCGTCTGGCCTGCGTAGATCGGCGAGTCTTTGTCTTCTTTCTAGCCGTTCTTGGGCTTTGATTTCCGACGGGTCGACGTCGTCTTCGATGTCTTCATCTACGACGGGGTGCACTGAGCCTTGGCCGGGTGGGACTGCCTGTAGCTGCTCCCGTGCGGCTGCATGCGCCTCGTCGTTTCCGTGGATACCTTGATGTCCGGGGATCCATCGTATCTTGATGGTACGGCCTTCAGCTCGAAGCTGTCGGGCCGTAGCCTTAATGCTTTTAACCGTTTTGCTGCGGCTATCATGTTTTTTCAATTCTCGTACGGCTTCTTTAGAGTCCGTAAAGACATAAATGTTGCTTTTATGTTTTTCTTGTTCTGCACTTTCGACCGCCGTCTTGATGGCTTGAAGTTCAGCCTCCTTGACGCTGGTAGTAATGCCCAGGGAGGCGGCGACTCTTCTCTGGTCGTTTGCGCAATAATGAGCCATAGCTGTGCATTTGTCCTCCTTGGCTGCGTCCGTGTAAATAATGACGTTAGTGTCATCTTCAAGAAGTGATTGTACCTCGGTGTCGTGTTTCCTGGCAGCGCTATTTCTTCGTTTAACTTGTGTTTTTTCTTGATTTTGCGGGGTCGGTCTTGTATCAATAACTATCTCGTCTTCCCATGGTGGAGGAGGTTTCGTAAAAACTTGGTAGACCTCGTTGTTGTAACCAAGAGCTCTCAGGATCTTTCTTCCTGGTTCAGTTTTTTCAAGCCTCAAGTTTTGACTGATTTTGTTTTCTTGTGCTATTTCTTCGATCGTGTTGAGTCCTCCGATCTCGTAAAGCGCTTCCACCTTGGTGCACCTGGGAAGCCCAGTGATTACTCTCAAGGCTTCCCTGTTAAGTGCTTCAAGTCCGTTCTTTTGTGCTCTGGTTAGACTGAGGTAGTTCACTCCGTAAGTTGCCTTTGGTACAAGGAAAGCCTTAACCATGGTCCTGAGGATGTCTTCTTTAGCTCCCCACGCTTTGCCGGTGGTGTGTTTGATCATATTGAGTGCCTGCTTCCACTGACTTTTGATTTGCTGGTACCAGCTTCCCGCCTTTCCGTTTTCGTCAATCACGATACCGAGTATCTTAATTGAGGTTTGAGATTTAATTTGCTGGCCATTGATGAGGAGCTTGATCTTGTCTCCAACTTTTTCGTCTCGCCCTCTGGCGTTGGATATGGCGACGTAATTTGTTTTTTCGGTTGAGAGTTGTAACCCCGTCTGTTTGGAGAAGTCTTGAATTGTGTCCAGTGCTTTTTGAAGCGTGGTGACTTGCGTGGACGTGCTGCAGTTCTTTGTCCAAATAGTAATATCGTCTGCGTAAATGGTAAATCCCAAGAAAGGAATTTTTTCTAGGGAAAGAGCAAGATCTGCCATCACCATATTAAAAAGTGTTGGCGAGATTACTGCTCCTTGTGGGACACCGATCTTGTTATCCGTCATCGGTCCTCTGGTTGGTCCTATAGCCGTTTGGTATTTTCTTTTGTCCAGAAAAGAGTGAATGAATTTCAGGAGTCTCCCTTTGATTCCTCTTTTGACTGCACCACGTATGACCGCGTCGTGGGGCACAGAATCAAAAGCTTTCTTTATGTCGATCGTGACGATCAGCCGTGGATTGTAGGATGGTCGTTTGGAGGTGATGTCCTTGTGAATAAGGGCCAAACTATCCTGCGTTGACAAACCTGGTCTGAAGCCGGTTTGTCTGGCGCAGTAAGCCTGGCTCTCAATTTCGAGGAGCCACGTGATTCTCGCGAGGACCATCCTCTCCATGGTCTTGCACAAATTGGAAGTGAGTGAGATTGGTCTTAGGTTCTGGATTGAGTCGGTGAGCTTGCCTGGCTTGGGAATTGGAATAACCGTTGACAGTTTCCATTCTTCGGGCAGCTGTCCTGTCTCCCATATTTCGTTAAACCAGGCCAGCAGTTCCGTCTTCTTTTCCTCTGGCAGGTTCTTGAGAGACGTGATGGTGATCTTATCCGGTCCGGGTGCGGTGTTCCTTGCTGATTCCAGAGCCATTATAAGTTCCCCCATGTTAAATGGGGCGTCTGCTGGTGACCCATGGTCGAGCTCGGGAACCCTCTTTTTGTAGCGTTGCTGCAGCTGTTGTGTTGTTGGTTGCGGGAAGAAGTGTTCCCCTGCCATTACTGCAAGATCTTCTTCCGTGATGCCGAGCTTGATAGCGAGATTTTGTCCCGTACAATTGTTCTTTTTCTTACCGGACATGCCTTTGTATGTCCGCCACATTCTTCTAATGCCGGTTTTTTCATTGAATGAATGGCAGTGCCGTCTCCAGATTTGCTGCTTCAGCTCCTTCGTATAACGTTTGGCTCTAGCCGTTGCGATGTTTAGTTGTATTTTGTAGCGGATGTTATGCTTTGCTTTTCTATATCGCTGTTGAGCTTGAAGTCTGCTTGCCCAAAGGTTCAGCAAATGCATGTCTGGGTTGGGAGTGTCTTCTTTGACTTGGTAGGTCCTTGTCGCCGCTTTGACTGCCAGTTGGATCTGATGAGCGAGGGGGAGTGAGGAAGGGACCTTTTTGATGGCATCGCGAAACGTGTCCCATCGAATGAAGGGTGCGTCTCGTCTCCGTGTACCGTTGGTAGGGAGCTCGATCCTGATCGGCAGATGATCACTACCCATTGCGTCTGGCAATGTTTTCCAGGAGAGTTTGATTTTCTTGCTTGCCCAAGTGAGGTCAGGCGTCGTGTCTACTTCTTTGGCATGAAGGCCAATCCTCGTTGGTATGCAGGGTTCGTTGACTAGTACTAATCCGACCTCCTTCATTTTGCACTTTAGTGTCTTGCCTCGAGCTGATGTGCGGGTATAGCCCCAGTCTTCGTGCTGAGCGTTAAAATCTCCGCTGATTATGAGAAGTTCTTTATTGGGTCTGAGGTGCGTGAGCCAGCTCATATCATCTCCGTCTTTAACGTTAGGTCGGATGTAGGTTGAAGCAATTATGAGAGGCTTCCCTTCGTGTTTTATCTGCACAGCAACTACCTCTCTTGCTTCATTGCACAGATGTACTGATTCTATACGCGCGTGTGGAACTTGTTCCTGAACTAGAATGGCCACCTGCCCGATGATCGCTGTCACTGCACCTTTGCCATTCCCGTGGTGAATCGTTCTCGTTATGGAGGGTTCTGTGTACGTTTTGTATCCATTAAGTTTGACGTTTTCGTGGTTGGTTTCCTGAAGGAGAAGTACCGCTGGTCTTCTCTTGCCCATTCTTTCGAGTTGAAGTTTGAGCTCCGCACATTTGTTTGCAAAACCTCTACAATTCCAATGAAAAATCCAAGGGTGTACCTTTGTATCTTGGTAGTTTGAGCCGTTCGGTTTCATATTTACTGTGGTGGGTGTTTAGCAGTGAGGTATTTGTCAAATTTCTCGCCGATGTAGTTCACCTTGGTGAGGATCTCAAATGCTAGAGATTCTAGTTGTTCTATTCGGCTCGTGTTGGTCTGGACGTTTGCGAAGCCTTGCTCAACCCTTCGGCTCAGTGCCTCGAACCTTGCTTCCCAATCGAGTTGCATCCTTGGTGTAATGTTTGAAAGGAGTGAGGTTGGGCTCTGATGCTCCGGCTGCCGTTGTTGCGCATTTCCGGGTGGTGCGGAGGTTGTGGAGTAGAATAACCCTGCCGGATCGGTTGCTTGTTGATTAGGTCTTATTATGTTAGCCCACGAATTGTCTGAGAGAGTCCTCATTGGTGCTGGAGATGTCTGTGTGAACATACTTTGCAAAGACTGCGAGGTCATACCTCCTCTCGTGGCAGATCTCTTACTTTGGTTATTTCTTCGCGTGTTGCTTCTCGGTGGAATTTTTCTTTTCGGGCACTCGTTGCTCGTGGCAATGTGCGGTCCCTCGCAGTTCAAGCACCTTGGTGTGGCCTGGCATTCTTCAACTTCTCCGTGTTCATGTCCGCACGATCCGCATCGTTTGACCTTTAAGGGGCATACGTCAGACTTGTGGCCGAGTTGATGACACCCGTAGCAGACCAGTGGTCTTGGCCTGTATTCTGACACCTTGTAGACCTCAAAGACGTAGCGGACATGTCGGGGCACAGTTTTGCCTTCGAAGGTAACGAGAATGGTCTTTTGCTTGATGCCCAGGGCTCGTGCTGCGACAATCTTGTGCGTGTTGCACGTAAGCTCGTTTACGAGAGTTGCTGGGTCATCGTGTGGTGAATTAAGGTATATCACCCCTCGCACTTCGTTTGAGCTTATCGCCTTGTAGGGTTGCACAGCCAGTGGGCCGTGTTGTTCGTTTGGGATTTCCGTGATCTGCAGAAACTTGGAAACGAGCGAGCTGTTCCTAGTGGTGATGGCAATGGTGTTCGCTTTTTCGTGTCTGTGCAAGGTGAACTCGTCGACGTTGTTTATCCCGACCTTCTCGATGGCGGTGCGGAGTTCTTTTGTCGAGAAGTCCTCGATGTTATGTTTGCACACAGGGCGGAGAACAACCGTCTGGGTTGGTGGTTTTGGAACATTTTTGTCGAAAGACTCACGTTGGCTTGCTGCCGCCTGGTTGTGTTTTCGCTTTCGTCGCACTGTCTGCCAGCCGTCGTCGTTCTTATCGTCGGTGATGGGGCGATGTTGTTCTTCGCGCGTTTGGTGCGAGCTGCTTTCAAGAGTAGGAAAGTCTTCTTCGTTCATGGCAGAGACTTCGTCACAAAGAGGTGTCGTTTCGGTCCGGCTTTCTATGAAACCATTGTTTTCTTTGTCGTTGTTTAAGAGCAGTGATTGAAGTTTCTCCCGCTGCTCCATGCATTTCCTCAGGAATGCTTGGTTAGCCATGCAGGTGTTGACCCAATCCTTGTTGGTACTGCACGTCAGGAAGTATCCTGCGTCCATGACGATGTTCCGTTGTAAAACGGCGGTCGAGGACGCCTGGCTTCCAATGCTTCCTTGAATCGCTTGGGCAAGAGCAGCGGTAGGCTTAGCCGCTCCGCTTCCAGTATGCATCTTCTGACCCTTGAAAACGCCTCCAAGGGTCGCTTGGCGTGTCGGCTGGTTAGGTGACTCGTCCTTGTCGGTCGTCGGTATCCATGGCGGCTGCGATGAGGTGCCAGGAACCTTTCGTATCGGTGCAATGATCGAACCTTGGAAGGAAGCTCACGAGCAAACGTCTGGTCTCCTCGAGAGCTGAGGCCAGAGTCATGTCAGTACGAGAATGTGTGGTTTTCTTCTTTTTCTTTTTTTAAGAAGACAAATGGGTTGGCAACTCAGAACCCCCTACTCTTTTTTTTTTTCTTCTTTTCCTTGGTACTGATTTTGGTCATAGGTAATGCTGATGCTGCCGTTTTCATTCATGTCAGTAGAAGAATGTGTGGTTTTCGTATTTTTCTTTTTGTAAGAAGACAGTTGGGATGGCAACTCAGAACCCCCTACTCTTTTTTTTTTCTTTTTCTTGATACTGATTTTGGTCATAGGTAGTGCTGATGCTGCCGTTTTCATTCATGTCAGTAGAAGAATGTGTGGTTTTCGTATTTTTCTTTTTTCTTTTTTAAGAAGACAGATGAAATGGCATCTCAGAGCCCCCTATTTTTGTTTCTTTTTTTTTTTTCATCTTTTAATCATTTTTTTTCTTGCTCTTGCTGCTGAACTCACGAGCAGGAGCTCGTGAGCTTCTGCTCGTCTCGTGAGCTCACGAGCAGGGGCACGCCGGACGGCGGACGGACAAAGGGACATGGCTGGCCCCTAAAGGTGTATCCACACGACGGATCGGGCCGCGGACCGATTGAACACGTGATTCACGGCCCGCGGGCCAACCGGCTGCAATGAGCATCCACACGGCGGACCAAAAGAGCAGACGACAGAGCGAACGGGCCGGTCTAACCCTCGACCTCACAGCTCCGCCAAATGCATGAAGCGAGCTGCTTTGAGGCTATTTGAAAAGAGTCAAGATGGAGGTTGAACGAAAGCAACACTGATCTCTATGACAATTGCTGGATCGCGTTTGCCCGCTCCGCGAATGCGGTCACTGGCGGCCATCTTTAGGTAGAGTTATATCACCTCTAGCCACTGTAAGCTGCTGCAGCCGCTATCATCCATCCATGGCATATAGCGTTTTGGCAGGTGGGTTGGCAGGCTGCGGTCAAAATAGCGTGGGTGATATTGCGTGCTTGATTAAAATTATTTGACGAAACATGTTTTTGAAACCCGGCGTGAACAGTAGTCCGGTTTTTGAGGACCTGGTAAAAGTTTCACAAAATCGCAGCACCGGGAGAAAAGCAGCACAGCACGTATCGAAAGTCGCATCGAAAGAAGCATCGAAAGCAGACGACGGTACGGAGTCTGCTTTTGATGCGAGCTGCGCTGCTTTCCCCCGGTGCTGCGCTTTCGTAGAACTTTTGCCGGGTCCTCAAAGATGAGGCTACCGTTCACGCCGGGTTTCAAGAATCTGCTTCATCGAACAACTTCAATCAAGCACGAAATGTCACCCACGGTACAGTGTACTAGATCTACGACTATTTTTATGGCAGCCTGCCGCCATTGCGCTGTCCGCAGTATTACTATGATGGCTAGAGATGATATAACTCTACCTAAAGATGGCCGCCAGTGACCGCATTCCGGTCCATATATGAGGAGCTGGTCAAACGCGATCCAGCAAATAGACATAGAGATCAGTGGTTGGGTGTGTCGAGCGGCGGCCGGCGCGCGGCACCGAAACGGAAATCTGTCGCTAGGAGGCGCCTCGGTAGGCCTGTATGCTATCCGACCGCGGCGTTTTGGCTGCGCTGGGGCCGAAATGCGGTGCGTGCGGACCTTTACGCGGCCACTTGTCGGCTATGTTTTTTTACAGAATTAATTGGCGTGGCATAATGAAAGTGTGATAAACCTGGATTCGATAGCCGACCCGATTTTGGAGCGTCGACGAAGGTAAATGCGCACTTGAAGTCGTTCTATTCTCACCGCAACCTTCTCGTTCGCGTAACGGAGGCGTTGATTCCGAGGTGATATAGGAAAATGGGGAAATTTTTTGATTATTTTTTCTCGTGTACTACGTTTTCGAAATACGTGAAACGTCCACCGAGGTATCAGCAGCCGTGACGAAATTTCGCGTTTCAAGCCGCTGTGTCACGTCTGTCAAATGAATCGACGCTCAACCGCGCAGGCATTTTAACATTAAAATATGTCTGAGGACACTGGACACTTCTGGTGCAATTCCCCTGTGATTCGAGCAGACATGGCTGGCGAGAAACAACGCGAAAAGTTGTCATGACACATACAGTGCATTTTTGGCACTTTACATTTTTATTCAACGTGGAAAACTAGCACTGAAATACAAAATCGATTTTAAAAGGGAGTGAGCGAAGTAACATATTATACATGTTACATGAACCATTTCTGAACGAAATATTCAGGAATAGGCAATGCAATTGTCGTAACTTCGGCAAATAAAATATCTCGAGAAAAAGCAAAAAAGCATTTCTTTTGTGCTAACCCCCATACACAATGGCTTATGGCATATGATCTTCCACATGGTAACAATTATATCTTTCTCATGTGTACCTTCTTTTCCACACTATAATCGCAACACTACTGAACATCGTAAGGCTGTCCTGGGTATTCTTGGCTGCATGCGTGAACAGGTTTTCAAGGCTGCGTCTAGAGCAGACCTAAGGGCACCCAGAAACCAGTAGTAATCGTATTTGTCTTCAGTAAGTAAAGACATATTTTCGATTGATCAAAAATATTGTGCCTCCTCACCAGATGACTGCAGTTTGATTGTCGGGATCACACTGTTTTAGGCAGGACATAGGTATAGGAACACAGGATCAAAGTACAACGAGGTTCTTTACAGCCATTGGCAAGACCCACAAGCACTCTGAGAATGAACATACCCTATCATGGTACCATGAAAAGGCATATCTTGCAGTCAGCGTTCTGCTTTGAAGTCTATCAGGACAAGAATGACAGTACCGCAAACAGTTATTAAGTACCGTCGCATTTTGGTCACTTAACTTCAAACGGGCTATAACAGAACACAAAGGACAGAAACGGCCTGAGTCTGAGGAAGCATATTTTAGCCTAGCCGAATATAAGCTCCTTTATACGGAGGCACACCGAACAGTCCAATGATGACACCTCCGCTAGATTTTTATGTCGATGCTGCATAAAAATTGCCATCAACGAATGTGGACACCATTGTGACATTGCGACGAAAATTTTTATGGAGAGTCCGTGGTATAAAGTAGCTCTGTGCGAAAGGCCAGCTTCATACAGTCGTGTTTCTACGTGCATGCAACCAGATTAAAGGAATGCTGAACCGAAATTCGGATTCTAGAAAATAAGGCCGCAGACAGGGTTGGGTAAAGTACAACTAAAAGGCACTTCTAGTAAACTACAAAGTAAATGAGACGTTATAACGTCCCCATTTACGTACCAGTGTACTTAATAATTTACTTACACGTAAATTACTAAGTACACTGGGAGCGACGTGCTTGAAGTAAAGTACTATAAATACAATGTACTTTCAAAGTAAAGTACAAGTTTTTTAACACAATCTTTCATGATGCCCTTTCATTCCCCTATACAGTGATTTTTTTTTTAATTGGTATGCATTACCCAGGGGTAATCAAGGGAGCATATGACCTCAAAAACAGCGGCGAATATTTTGATAAAGTCAAGCGGCCGCAGAGTAGTTCTTTTCTTTTTTTTCAGGAATGGAGCCAAGTTCAGAAGACCCTCTTCTGAATTTGGCGCCCCTTGCACTGGATTGTTTCATCCAAGGGGGTTAAATGTACTAGGAGAGAGCATAGCTTCCGCAAGCAATCCTCTCCGTAGAAAGATACCCTCTCCTTAATAAAAAAATAAAACAAAAAATAAATATGCAAGCGTGCTGGTGATAATTAATCATCATGCGACACCTGCGATTGGGGTGCGAAAAAAATTAGGGAACTTTCAAATAGAAGGAAAAGGCAAAAGAGAATGTCTCAAACCAACGTTTTCTCCTCTGTTTCCTCTTATACGTCGACATGGAAATTTAATTTTTTCGCACCACAGACTTAGGTGCTACATTATGATTAATTTTTCTCTCCTAATATTTTAAACCTCCTCGCTTGCGCTGACCGACCGAGAAGTAGCGAGAGTTCAAAAACCTACGGGAAAGCCGCTCCCAGTACAAACGGGGCGATGCGTCGTCTGCTCACGTTTCTCGTGAGAGTAGAATATCCCTCCCAGTATTTCTTCGGAGTTGACAAGGCATCACTTCGTGATACAAATTTAACAAAACGAAATTTGGGCAATGCACTTTGAAGTCGGGAATTGTGCTTTCCTCGGAAAGTAGCAGAAAAGAATACTTTAAAGTAGAAGTACGTACTCAGAGAATGTACCTCAAGTAAAGTACAAGTTTCCTAAACCTAATTTAAGTAGTACTTTAAGCACAATGCGCTTAAAGTACTTCCCAACACTGGCCGCAGACGTGTTTAGCAGGACGCTACGTGCTTGTGCGTGAGTAAGTACTCACGCACAAGCACGCAAGTGTTTTTGTGAGACTGAGTAAATTGTATGCATGCTTTCTTTGTGAATAAACTTATTATTATTATTATTAACCCAAAAACACCACTCATACAGCGATATCTCGAACGGATCGAGCGATATTTTAGAGAAGTATCGCTCGATGTACCGCTCGTCGAAGTGAAGTGCGCACACCCCGGAGTTTTCCTGAAGATGCGTGTCTCCCCTCGGAATATTCCTGTCCCAGTGAGAGAAGAGAACTGGGTCCTTCGGGGCGGCGAACAACGTGTGTTTTTCTTTTGCAGACCTGTAGCCTGTCGTGCATCCTGGAACGAAACAGTGCTTCGTTCGCTGCCTTTTTTTTTCACGCCGGAGGTTGACCGGGCAACGTCCATAGTCTCCACGTGTCACCTGACGGACGGGCATGCAGGAACGGTTAATATAAATTCACACGAGCGCTGAAGAACAGATGAAAGCGGGCGTGAAGTCGTCGCTACCCGCCTTGCCGCACGGAAATCCCCGCGCCAGCTGCGCGCGCCTAGCATGATGATGATGATGATGATGGTGGTTTGCGGCTGTTCCCTTTTGAATCGGGCGGTCCCGTAGAGTTTGGGACCTAGCCAGTGGGGATTTGGTTATCCCCGTTGGTGAACTAGCATCCACCAGTTCTCTAGCCTTCGCTTCGTGGCTTCCACCTGCTCACGCCACCCTCCGTTGGTTCTCGGTGTAGCGTCGGTGTTGTTGTTGCCGTTAGTCCCACCCGCAGAGTCTACCACTGAGCTGGAAGCAGACCCAAAGCCGAGTGCCTCTGCCAGTGCGAGCTCCCGGGTTGCCTGTCCACACTCCGCCGGTTGAACTGGTTGCAGACCGGCGCACGACAGCACAAGGTGTTCAATTGTCTCATCCGCCTGACCACACACACGGCATGCTGCAGATTCCACCGTCTGGTCGAAGCGACGGCGATACATCTGCGTTCGCAGCCCTCCTGCGCGTGACTCAAAGAGGAGCCGGCTGCCCAGGCTGTTGTCGTATAGCCTAGCCTCTGCCGAAATGTTGTGCTTATATCGATGGTACATATATAGCGTCGACTTGGACTTCGCCGTTTCTGCCCACCGAGCTGCCTCCTCCTCTCTCACCCTGTTTCGAATCTCCATTTCCCACTTCCTGTCTGATGTGATAGTTACTGGGGTTGAAAAGAAGCCGTATTTCTTCTCTAACTGATACAGCCGCTTCCTCCAGCCAGTCTGCATTCCCGTGAGATATGTGTAGACGAAGAGTCTCTTGGCCCACCGGCCGCGGTCCATGAGACGGAGACGACTGTCGTAGGTTATCTTACTGGTCGCCTCCCTGGCCTCAAACGACGACCACCCAAGATCTCCCTGGACCGCTTCGGTGGCCACCATTCCGTGACAGCCCAGAGCCTGTCTCCCGACCTCTCGTTGACGACGTTCCATTACTTCCCGCACTGTGCCAGGGACACAAAGAACCGCGTTGGCGAAGGTTAGTCCAGGCACCACAACCGCCTTCCAGAGTTCGCGAGTCACCAGAAAACGATTGCAACTCCAAAGATTACGTTTTCGGAGCACATTCGTACCTCGCACGGCTGCCTGTCGGAGGTGGGAGTAATGATCGGACAAGTACTCCGGCTTGTTGGTCAGTACAACTCCCAGGTATTTGTACGACTCCTGTACCTGTGCTTGCTCGCCGTTCAGCACCAGACTGTTTAATTTAGCCTCATCGGACCCGGCTAATTGAAGGACTGCCGACTTTTTGGCGTTGAAACGAAGGCCCAACGTAGCCGCCTCCGTCTCACATATACATATTAGACGCTGCAGGTCCTCCACCGTCTCCGCCGTCAATACAATATCGTCCGCATAGGTGAGGCCCGGCAGCATCCACTTCACCTCTGCGCCTCCTTCCATGTGTGTCAGGGAAAAACCCACCTCCGACTGGATAAGGCGTTCCTTCAACCCTGACACATACAGAATATAAAGAAGCGGGGAGAGTGGGCACCCCTGTCGGAGACCCCTCGTGACTGTGACTTGCTCTGAGTCGACTCCCTTCAGTTGCGTCATTACTGTATTGCGTGAGTATAGGCGCCGTATGACAGCTAGCCACCGATGAGGAAGGTGGAGCTCCTCCAAACGTCGCACGAGTTGAGCGTGCGGCACACTGTCATATGCTTTTGCCACATCTAGAAAGCAGCACAGCAGTCTTCTTTCCTGTTTTCGGGCAATTTCAATACACTGCGTGAGGGTGAACAGGTTGTCTTCCAACCTTCGACCCCTCCGAAATCCGCCCTGAAGTTCGGTGAGCAGTTCGTTCTCTTCAGCCCATGCTGCCATATGTTCTTTGATAATGTGGGCGAAGGTGCGGTATACCGTAGAGGTCACGGTCAGGGGCCGATAATCCTTGAGGAACTGTTTGTCGCCCCCTCTTTTCGGGATCAGAACCACGCGGCCGACCCTCCAGTCTTGGGGCACAGGTTCCTCTCCCCTTAAGATTGCTCCAAAAATATCCGCCAGCTGCTCCACTGCATCTTTTCCCAAGGACTTGAGAACGCTCGCCGGGACCCCGTCCAATCCCTGGGAGGTAGCCCCTTTCAAGCGTGTCAGTGCACGCACAACCGTCACTCGGCCGATGTCCCCCTCTAGGTTGGAGTCCGATTGATCCGGGGCAAGTCGGCCTTCTTGTGGTGTGGACACCTCCTCAGGAGCAAATGTCTCCGTCAGGTACTTGGTGAGGTGGGTTCCAAGGTCTTCTGGCGGATTCCCCGTGCTCTCGTCAATTACGGTAACATCTTGGTCCTTTCCCTCCAGCGATCCAAGGTACTTCCAGAACTTTCTCGCTGCGTCCCTTCCGCTTGATCTAATATCTCGGACGGTCTCCAGATCCGCTGTTCTCATCTTCTCTTGGGTTAGTCGTTTAGCATAGCACTTGCAGTCGTGGTACATGGTCCATCTTCTAGCAACCTCACTCCCAGATTCAGTTCGGAGCGATTGTCGATGTTCCCTGTTGGCTTTCTGTCTAGCCAGTATAGCTTCTTTAACCTCTGTGTCCCACCACCTCTTCCTCACTCTCCGTCCACTGGGCTGCCTGGATGCACGTTGCTTGATGAGACGCTTGAGCTCTGTGATGTACTGTCTGTAACCGGACGCTTGTATCCTTATGTTGCTTCTTTCAAATTTCTTCGTGACCCTTTGCACCTCCTTCTGAGCCAGATGTGTTCGTCTCTTGTACTGAGGACGGGTTTTCGCCTTTGCCCATGTGTTTTTACTGAAGTCCAGTCGCAGGCAATTGTGGTCGCTGCCGACGCTGTGCTCGCCTTCCTCGTCGATGGAAACACCAACTAGGCTCTTACCAAGGCGCGAAGACACCAACGCGTAATCTATGCAGGTTCTGCTTCCTCTGTCTAGCCAGTATAGCATACAGGCTGATTAGAGCGCCCCTGACGGTGATTTTCCAAACCGGCCGCGGCGATGCATGAGAGAACCGGCGCGCTCGACACACCCAACTCTCTAGCCACCCTATATCTAGTTCTAAACAATCCGCCATCTTGCTTTTCTCGCCTTTGCGCGCCTTGGAGACCATTGAGACTCAAGTTTTGATGTTGCGAACAAGGTGAACACGAGTCATCGTACTGAAGACGCCCGTTCTAGATTACGACGTGCACCGCAATCATGCCGGTGAACTGTGTAGCCTTCGGCTGTCGGAACTATTATCGCCCGTGTTGGGAAACTAGCTTTTTTCGCTTCCCGTGTGCTAAGCTTTATCCCGTTAAGCGGGCAGCCGTCAGGAGAGTTGAAAAGTCCGACCCCTCGAAGAACTGGAAGCCGAGTCAGCTGTCCAGACTATGTAACGGCCATTTTACTACAGGTAAGTTGACTTGTAATTTTTGCAAGCGATAGAGCTTTGCAAAGTGCGGCGATGATCACAGCCGGCGCTAGACAAGGCACACCCGGACTATGTCTCTACACTGTTTAGCTACTCGCGTCCACGGCCGTCAGCCCTCGGTCGGTTTCAACGCTGGTCCTCCAGATCATCAACCCAAGGTGAGAACCTTTTGTTGGCAATTAGGTCAGCTGAACACGAAAAAACAAGGACACGAAGGAAAAAACTGGACAAAAATAACGCTGACTATCAACTGAATTTTACTTTGTCTTCTTCCCGGTTTAGGCCCATTTTTTCTTTCTTTTTCTTCGTCTAACGGCTGAATAAACACTTATAAAAACATTTTAGCCTAGTATTCAACGGGGTGTGGCAGACCGCAATCTTCTCCCTTTTCTTCGATGGCCAAGGCCTCCAGCACTTCACGCGCGAAGGAGTTCTTGTTCCTATGAAACACGGTTATGCTGGTGAGCTTGGCATCGCATCCACAGGTCCGGCAATGAGCTGACAAATGTCCCGCTGATGTGCTTCTCACCGAGGCTGCGTGCTGCCTTGCTCTATCATTTATACATCGGCCAGTTTGGCCAATGTATAAATGCGAGCAGCGAAAGAAAACGAAGACCAGCAAAAAGAAAACGAACCGGTAGCACACAAGAAGCCTAACGTGGACATTGTTTTCTCAAAAATACTCTCCAACCTAGTGCGCCTCAGGTTCGTCCATTGCCCCATAGGTGGCAGCACATATACGCCAAAAGGTCCATTGTGCCACAGAGCGGGGAATTGCTCCACGAGCGCGGTGAGGTAAAAAGGTGCATCGCCGCACAACAAAAGGTTCGTCTTCTTCGTCTTCAACAGTTGGCGCCGAAAGAAAACGACTTTGGGTTTGGATTCTAATCCAAACAACAAAAGTCAGCTTGTTGCCAGACTTAGCGCTTCAATTATACTAAAAAGGCCGCGGTCCGCCGCCAAGGTCCGGGCGAGAAAAGTCGCTTGGCATTTCTCAGAAGCGCGGGCTGCGGACCGTCGGCGGACCTCGAAGACCGGTGACGTAAGATCACGTGATGCGCGGCCCGCGGACCAAAACAGCGATTTGGTCCGTCGTGTGGATACACCTTTAGTGTTCCAATCGAGGTATGTGGACGAGCCAGTGCTGGGAATCTCGACGCTGCGAAGCTCGGGGATCCTGCTTGTGTACGAATCAACAAGCTGCAGCATCCAATAAGTATGCATACATCGAGCTCGCGCCTTTATATTAGGGTTGTTGACCAGGAAGTTTGTTTGTTTCGTGCGTCCATAGACGAAATATTACTTTTTGCAATTACTGTTTTTCTTAATATGCCTGACTATGCGAGGTAAAACTGGGAGGCGCCATTGAAAAGCTCGATTTTAACACACTTTTTACCTCTTATCTGTACTGACCCGCAGCACTGCACGAAGTGAAGTCCCCACCCGCTTGCACTCCACTAATATTCAACATCGCGTATGCGCATAAAGTTATCCTGCAATCATATAGAAAAATTAGCACATACCGACCGTTTTAAGAAAGCAAAAGTCGAGCACTTGTGTGAAGAATGTCGCACCGTTCGCCGAAAGTGCGCCGGGCGGTGCATGAACCCCTATGCGGTGCGTTAAACGAACGAATTCAAAGCGCGTTTGACGGTTGCTAATGGCCATAATATTTGTTATGTGTTTGCTTTCTTCCTGCCTGAGTATGCCGAGACAATTTCAGACACACCGTTCAGGCACAGATCTTGGGCGTCAGTAAAAGCTCGTCCAAAAAGGCTTAGCGAGGAGTAGGGGACGCTTGTTAGGGCCTCCGTCGTAGCTAGCCCATCTCAGCGTTCGCGAAAAGTTAATCTTCTACCAGCATAAAATTTGAGTGGGAGATATATGATGACACGCAGAAGACATCATAGTAACTTGTGTGCAGTAGTGAGGTCGAATTTATTGCGTTTCATGCGTAAACGCTGGACTCAACTTTGATACCCTGTGAGGATGCGGCTTGCTTTTCGCCCAATGAAGTAACAAGAAGCGGACGTTTGGCGAAGAAAATACGTGTGAGGCCCCAGATGAACAAATTTCAGTTCTAGTTCACTGGTTCTAGACGGGGTTATTGAAATTGAGCTCAAACATGCACTTATGTGGTGAGGTGACTAAGCTACGACTTACTACGTTTGCATACGCACGCACAATATCAGGTGTTTCGGGAACCAAGGAAAGTGCTCCGGTCTTCGTTTTGTATCGCTCGAGAATGAGTGTATTGTACGGTCGTGAAAAGTCCGATAATCGAAAACGCAAGCAGCGCGTTCGGTCGCGGCGTGATAGCATGAGATGAAGCTGCTCAGTCGAAACCGAAACTGTGTGGCCAACTAGTTCCCAGAGTACACTGCGTGGTATTTCGCCGCGATGGGGCGCGTCGGTTTTGGAAGAAGTCCATTGGCCGCTGCGCTCGTCAATTTCCACGACCGCTCACCCCATGGCGCTGCGTGCCCATCAGCGCGCCGTTAAAGGGACACCGACAGGGTGGTTATGCTCGCCAGAGATGGCAAAATTACTTTCAAGAAGTAATTAAATTACATTACTAATTACTTTTCTAAAATCTGCAAAAATGTAATGAAATTACATTACAAATTATCGCAGACTAAAGGTAATGACATTACATTACAATTACTTTCTAAAAGTAATGAAATTACTTTGACATTACTTTTGAATACCTCAAGGCAATAATTCGTGCTCATTTTAGCTACCGTCTACGTGCACCAACACAGTGTTTACAAAACAAGCCCTCGTTTGACCTTACAGCGCGTGTGCAGGAACCAGATCCGGGAGAAGCGAGGCGCTGCGCATGCGCAATGTGGACCGCAGCGCCACCGCAGTGATGTGACGTCAAACAGCTGAGTTGGTCTATGTATCTACAAAAAACTCAGATCTTCCTGTTTACACCGCAACAACCTTATGTGCCTCAAAGTGAACCACACTGAACAGTGGTTTTGCTGGTACACACGACATAAGTGTTAAACATCATTAATAGCTTCTTTAGATGTGACTCAGAAAGACAGTCGACTCACCGGTTTCGCTGTTCATTCAACGGTGAAGGTTCCCACTAAAAGTGTGATATGTTTCCCTCTTCCTGATTTAGAAGTTATAGCAAATACTTTACTAGGGGGAATACATTCCACTCTGCTCATTTGCATTAGACAGAACGCCTACAGCGCCGCTGACGGAGTGGAGGTCCGCGTCAGTCCACGCGCAAGTGCACGTGGATGTTCGCGGCGGCCGCGGCGGTCTCGTCTCCGATTCCACAAGCCCCTTCATGTTTCAAAAGCAGCGCAAGGTGCGTCGATGCACGAGGCACGTGGAACGTGCGATCCTTGGGAAGATCATGGCGGCACAGTGCAGCAAAGTATTTAGCGCACCACTGAGCTAGAGTTGAGACGCCATGTTATTCTTAGAAGTGGCGCGCGGCACGTGTCTCGCGCATTTCCACAACAATGAATTTGGCATGTACAACATCAATATCGTCGATAGCCGAGACCTCCCCGACGATAGATGGCTCTCGCCAAGCCCAGAAAACCTGTCCGCGCCGAGGCTATTGTATTTGAGAGGAGTGGAATGTATTCCCCCTAGTAAAGTATTTGGTTATAGTCCGTGTCAGTTTGTTAAGTCCGGCAATGGCAGCTCGTTCTTACAAGGAGTCGTCACGTGAAACGTTTTCCTTCCGCCTCGGACGCAATCTAATTCTATTCTCCCGAAAGCATTATACTCGGCGATAACTTTTCTTGGCAATGCAGTGGAGAGGAAAAGAGCCCGCGCACAGGCTTTGCTCAGAATGGGAAAGGGAACGCGTGCCTGTACCTTCCACTGCATTGCCAAGAAAAGTTGTCGCCGAGTATAGTTGACCTATTCTCGGTCATTCCTTTCAAGGAGCATTTTTCCGAAACACCCGAAGAGTCCAAGTTTTTGCGCATTGTCACACAAAGGGCCGGGATAATTGCTAAGCAGAAGCGTCGACAGTTGAGGAATGGCGCGAGCTTCCTTAATTGAGTACTTTCCCAACAAACGGGGAGCGATATCTGCTTGTAAGCTTATTCCCGAAAAACTTCCCAAGAGAAGGCAGAGAGGCATACCGCGAGTGGCACCCGCTTTGCTTGAGGACGCACGGCACGTTCTGGGGCTTTGACAAGGCGTTTGAAATTAACTATTTATTCTTGTCGTTTCTTGTTCTAAATAGTCGAAGCTTACAGTTCGACTTTGCTTGACGAAAGTACACGGCTCTGTTTGTCCTGTCCTCTCAGGTTTTAAATTATGTTTAACTTACTGGTGATGAGCCCGTCGCCTTGTAGCCTATGAGCCGTTCATCCCTAAGCTGACGCACTGTCTGCTTAGGGATGAACGGTGGAAGCTACGTGTTTGTTGGAGCAGTCACACGTGTATCGTTCGCCACGTAACCATGCTCTCGTTCATACCCACGCGCAGAGAAAGGGGCGGGACACGAGATTAAAAGAAGGTGTTTGATTGGTTCTGGTTAGCTTGCAGCTCCCACAGCACTGTAAGCTTAGGAAAGAAGGAAGCATAGTATCGTCGGGATGACGCGAAGCCTTGAATCTGTCGTGCCTGGAGTTCGTAAACCGTTGCCTTCCAGCGATGTCTACACGCAAGTTTTTCTCCTTCGCCTTTCCAGCCCTCCTGTACAGCTCTTCGTACAAGGCTTTCCAGTCTGTACAGCTCTTCGTACAAGGCTTTGCGCTCAGGTGGCCGTCGATTATTTCCTCTGATGCTCTTTCACAACATTTCACCATGCAAAATATTTTTTTCTCTTCTTTCTTAATGCTTGCAAACGGATTTTCTAATTTAGGGCAAAAGTAATTTAAAAAATACTGAGTAATTTTCTCAAAATTACTGCCTGAAAGTAATTACTACATTACTAGCCTACAGAAGTAATTCACTAATAATAATAACTTTATTCACCATATCACATATGGTGGGAGCTGGAGAAAAAAGCTGACAAAGCAGCTTGACGGGTCTCCAGCCCCCTGAACAGGTACACAGTGGGGCCAAGTTACATACAAGCAAGAAAAAAAGCAACAGCAAAATAAACAGAAACAACCACAAAACGCTGTTATGGTAAAACAAAAAGGAGATGACTAACAAACCGTCGACATCACAAAAAAAAAAATTGCATGAAGACTAGACAACTGATAAACAACATATTTATATAGAAAGTAGATAGTCACGTAACTCACGCGGGCTAGAAGATAATATATCAATATTCGAATTCAGGAAAGTGTTTAGTAACGTTGGAAGTGTATTTCTAATCATCTGAAGACAGTAATCTGCACGCGATGTACCAACCATCCAGAAATCTGAGTGGCGAGTAGAATGTGTAAGCTGTTTTTTCCTAAGGGATGCCAAGCTTAGCAGAAAGCTATCTATCACAGAATATTCTTGTTTATACTTCATGATAAGCCTGTATTCATATTGTTGATGTATTTTAAGTACTCCGAGTTTTTCAAAAATTTGGTCCGTGTGAAAAAGATAAGGCACGTCACACACGAGTCTTAACGCTCTCTTTTGCAGTATGAATATTCTATGTAAATTTGTTTTAGTAGTGGTACCCCATACCAAATGACAATAGTTTAAATGAGATACAAATAGTGTGTTATACAGAAGTAGCTTAACGCTTGATGGAAGAATTAGACGGTGTCGATGTATCAAACCAATTATACAAGCAAGTTTTGAAATAACGTAATCTAAGTGCGCTGTCCAAGACATGTTGTTTGAAAAGAACACGCCCAATGTCTTGAACGTGGTGACCATTTCAATGGGGGACGAGTACAGAACGATGTCGCTCGAAAGGGTAATTTTCCTGTTTTTGGGACTAAAAAGCATAGCTTTAGTTTTGTCTTTATTTATTCTTAGATTATTTGATGTAGACCAAGCCTCCAGACTTCTCAAGATGTCGTTTGCGACTTGTACAATACCGCTGCAATTCCGAGACGATATAAAAATACTCGTATCATCAGCGTAAATGATAAATTTAGCTGGTGGTGCAATATTAATGATGTCGTTTATGTATATGTTAAAAAGAAGCGGACCAAGTATACTCATTACTCCAAAAAGTAATTTAATTACTGTAATTCCATTACAGAAATGTCATTACTGCCATCTCTGATGCTTGTCGAAGTTTTTGTACATGACCTATGAGAGCCCAACTACCTAGAACACAATTTTCGGCTCGAAATTCGGTTTCTTTCCGCCCGAACACCGCCGATCAAGAACTGGCTGGTTCGAGTCTCGCTCACTCCCTTAGAAACCTTAGAAAACGGCCCGTGGTCACGGGCCGTTTTCTAAGGTTTCGACGCGACCGCCAAGTTTAATCAAAGTCGTGGGTCACTGAAGGCCATACATGGGTAAATTACTTTCCAAATGTAATTTAATTACAATTACAATTACCTTGCTTCAAAAGTTGTTTAACTACAACTACAATTACTACTACGTGAAACGTAATTAATTACAATTACAAATTACTTTTCAAAAGTAATGAAATTACCTTATTATTTATTACTTGTTTCTGAGAGTGACCCGACTTGGGCCATATAACTTTAAACGAGTTGTATAGAATGCAAAGTATTTGTTCATTCCTTGGCCCAATGGTTGAGGAGGCTTAAGCATCGCTACATAAATGTAACGTATTGTACTTTCCTTTTATGAATTTCGTTAAATTCATGATAGAAATTGACACTTTGGGGAAATGAACTACTACATATTTATATTCTTAATAAATAATAATAAATTAGTTCCTATGCTGGAAGATGCCAGACAGCTAACGAAAAAATTGGGTTGACAGGCTTTTGTTAGCTCGGCAAATAAAAATGCGAGAATTGGTCATATATGAATATTTTATAAGTATTAATCCAAACGCGCTAATACGACTGCATTCACATATAAACATCATGGTATTTTAAATTATTTACACTGAGTTGAAATTATAATGGCTCAGAAATTATATAAGAGCCGAATCCAGGTTTCCGAGTCACTGGTGACAACATTCACAGGTGCGAGGTCAGTCTCCAGAATGCTTATGCAAATAATATCCGAAGTAAAACCAACTGGAAATGAACTTAAAAATAATACGGAGATAAAAATATCCGACAGTACTGAAAGAAAAACGTATAAAAATGGCAAAAAAAAAAACAAACAACAACAACAAAAAAACATAGAGAAATAAAACTTCTAAGCTCGGCTGAAAGCTGAAGCTCATTTGTTTTCCTTCCAATATTTTGGCATATTTACGCTATTGTTTTGTGCACGCTCCGTAGATGGCGCCACATGGCGCCGTTGAGGGAGACTCCCAAGAGGATTGTCTCTCAGCCCGCAGTGTAAGCAACAAAAGTACAAACAACGCAATCCTATTTTTGCTGTGCGTGTATGTGCGAGTGCCTGTCTATGTGTGCGAGTGTGTCACCGAGCGCCAGGCCGCTTGTGCGAGCGCTGAGGCTTTCAGAGAAGTTCCGTCGGCTCAACAAAGTCTCGCAAAAGTAATTGTAATTGTGCCTGAAATTTTGCAATTACTTACACTAGAAAGTAATTAAATCACAATTACAATTCCTTTTAGCCGAAAGTAATTAATTACAATTACAAATTACAAGGAAAAGTAATTAAAGTACAGTAATTCAATTACTGTAATTGAATTATTATTCAAGTATGCGAAGGCACACACTTACTATTAAAATAGAAAAAATATGAAACCCATTTTTCGTGGCTTCTATAAAGCTGCAAAGGCGTTGATCGAAAAAAAAAAGTTCCACAGAGAACCGGAAGCACTCAGTGCGTGCGTCGTTTCGCGTGTCGTGGGACTCGCGGGGACGGCAATGGCAGCGGACGGCGGGCGTGAGACCTCTACTTCAATACTGTCGCTCGCGGTACCGGCGAATTCCGTCTGCAATTTGGGACTGATCCAAAGAATTGGTATTCATCGCGTACGACACGCCCGACCACCAAGCCGATTTGCACGAAGACGTCGACGAGCCGTCGCACCCTTCTCGTGGCTGAAGGTATACGCCGTCCCACCTTCAGTCCGAGCACAGTGGACGCCACGAGCTATCCCAGCCGATCCAGCGCCGGGAGAAAATCGCGTGACCTGCCGGGTGGGCAGAGCGACGCAGGGAGCTCAAGGTCGCATGACACTCCCTCCACGCTGGATTGGCTGGGATGGCTCCTAGCGTCCGCTGCGCTCGGACTTCGAGTTGAATATGAAGCCAGGGATCCTGGGCTTAATCCCCACCCCTGCCTGTTTCGATCTGGATGAGCATCGTACCGGCGTGCGATCGTGTATCACTCAAGGTGTCGAACCGAAATTTTTATCGGTTCGGTTCCGGTTCGGGTTCACGGCTTTCGGTTCGGTTCCGGTTCAGTTCCGGGGAGCCAAAAATAACGGTTCAAACTGGTTCGAACCGGTTTGAACCGCTAAATTGAGAACATATTTTTCGCGTTCTTTTGGCAATATACACTATTTCCGTTTTGAAACGATTAACTATATAGCTTCTTCGATCGTCCGTGCAATTTACTTTTGTTTTTAGATACCAAAGATATTAAATTCAGTTATTTAATTTTGACGCAAGAGTAGAAGAAAATCTACATTAACATCCATAACGTCGTGTTAATACAACTCAATATCCCTTTGTTTAAGAGTAAAATATATTTTGCCTGAATCAAAATTTTAAGTACAGGAGTAAAGAGTTGAGCTTGTTGGTACATACCTGTAAATAGATCAGCTTCTAATTTAGAACTATACTGTATTTTCTTGTCCTTTCTTCGTGTTAAAGTAAAATTCTAAAGTTCAAACTGATCTATTTACACGGTATAAAATGCTGTCGCGAAGTGTGGTAGGTCGTCTAAAATACCCGTGATTGGTACAACTTTGTGTGTCAGTATTAAAAGCGAAATCGTGTCATTGAACTAAGGAATTAATTACATCACAAAAAAATATGAAATGAGCATGCACCTCGTGGCCATATATCATGAAATAAGGTTTACGAAATACACTTCAGAATATATATATATATATATATATATATATATATATTGTTAGGAAGATAAAGACGAGGAACGGTTGGGTACGGGGGAACGTGCGAGCAGCTCGAGAGGCCGCGCTGTGTGTGCTTACGAACGGTTCGCAATATCTGTCGCTCCCTCGCTGCCTCCTAATTTATCCCATTTCTCACCCTTGCAAGTGATGGAGGTGCTCTAGCTCCCCAACCTCTCGCTTCCCTCCAACTCTCCCACCTCATCGGTCTGGAACTCCGTAGCGGTCGCAAGATCACCACTATGGCTGAAGAAGCCCAAACCGGCGTCACCATCCGCGCACCGCCTCCCGCTCCAGCCACCACAACACCAACCGTCAAGAACCGGCAGCGGGCCCGCCACTTTTTGCGGGCACACCAGATTCCGATGTCCACGACAGGCTGAAGACCTACGAACGGGCAAGTCTCCACAACCGTTGAGATGACTCTTTCAAGTTCGCGAACGTTTTTTTCTTCCCCAAAGACACCGCTCTGAAATAGTTTAAGAATCATGAAGAAGAAATTAATTCCTGGGCAAAAGTAGCCTTCAAGGCTACTTTTGCAAAGGCCTTCGGCAATCCAGAGCAGCGTAAGCAGCAAGCAAAGGGCAAGTTGGCTAGCCGCTATCAGGCAAACACCGAGTCATCCACTTCTTACATTGAGGATGTACTGCGGCTATGCTCCCGCGTTGATCCTGATTTGCCAGAAGATGACCGCATTCGATACCTCTTTAAAGGACTTTCGCAGGAGCTGTTCACCATCGTTGCGCCGAAATCTCCGCCAACAGTACAGCAGATCATTGACGAATGCAAAAGTATGAAGAGCTGCAGAGTGCCCGAATTTCTGAGGCACCTTTCGAGCGTCTTCCCGAGGTGTGTCTTGCCACCGCCTCCAGTACCGACATAGCTACATTGATTAGGACAATCATCCGCGATGAACTACGTCCTTACCTCGCTCATTTAACACCAGCCGCTGCTCTTGCCCAAGAAATACCACAGGTGAAATCTATGCAGAAAGTTGTCCAACAAGAAATCCGCGCTGCGTTAGGTCACCTTGCCCTACCAACCGCCGCTTGCCCGCCAGCGCCATCGGCGCCTCCACTCATTTGTTCAATGCCCAAAGACTCATACCCCCGCTATTGTAGGCCTGCGGTTCAACAGACGCCCTAATCTTTCCGGCCTTATGGGCCCCGTCGTCGAACTGAAATCTGGCGAACCGAAGATAACCGCCCCATCTGTTACCATTGACACACCGGGCCATATCGCACGCTACTGCCGCCATCTAGTGGACACTACGATGTACCGACCCTTAGCGACAGGCACTTCCCGCACCTTCCGGAATGAGGCGCACCCTTCTGACGATCGACACGACCCACGTTCTTCTTAGCCGATCACCAGTCGCCGTGGCCGATCACCATCACCGTACCCTCGCCGCCCACGCTCTGTGTCGCCCCTTAACGCCGTTGCCGAATTCACCGAGACGTCAGACTAAAGCAAGCAGTCTGTGCGAACACCGGAGGTCAGACTGCACTCTCCAATCTCGACAAAAAACCTCCTTCTGACAGCCCAACGACTGTTCAAGTTAAAATTGACGGAAAGACGTTTACAACCCTAGTGGATACAGGCGCCGCCAAGTCATGTATTGCCGAAAATATTCGTCTTCGTCTACGAAAAGTGCTCACGCCTGCTGACGGACGGTTGCTACGAATGGGTAACGGGGAACTGGTCCGACCCCTTGGCTATTCAACCCTTTCAGTGCTTCTTGGGGGTAGCCGATACACAGTCATCTTCACAGTGTTGGCGAACTGTGTCGCTGACGTAATCCTTGGGTGTGACTTTCTGACAGCAACCGATGCTTTTATTGACTGCGGAAGTCGCGAGCTTCACCTGAACACTTACAACAAAGATGCCACCTCTTTGGATTCGACTCCGGTTGTCCTTCGTGTCGAAGAGGACGTATCCTTGCCTCCGTTGACCGCAGTGTTTGTCGAGCTCGTGCCCGAGGCGCCCTTTAGCAGTTCCTGCGGCCTTGTCGAGCCCATTCGCACCAGCTTTGAAAAAAAAAAAAAAGCCGCTCTTGTACCCAACTCAATTGCCGTACAGAAAGAAGGACGAGTCCAGTTGTACATTACAAACCCTTCAGCGGAAGTGTTAATGCTACCTCGGGGATCTCGTGTCGCCACCATTCAAACGTATGACGAGCATACACTTGCTGCTTTATCTCCGGGAGCTCTCAACACCTTTTCGCGGTCACCTTCTGCCACTCCTTCAAGCTGCGAGACTGTTCAGATGATCGACCCTTCCCTGACCAACACAGAGTATCAGGCTCTCTCCTGTCTGCTAACCGCGTACAGTGATTTATTTGATTTTGACCGACGTGCCCTCACGAAGACAACGACCGTGAACCACAGCATTGACACCGGTACGACAACTCCAGTGAAAAGTCGAGCTTACAGAGTTTCACCAGCGGAGCGCCGAACGATACAAGAAAACGTCGCTGACATGCTCAAGAAAAACGTAATCGAACCTTCATCCAGCCCTTGGTCGTCGCCTGTAGTACTCGTGAAAAAAAAGGATGGTTCATGGCGATTTTGCGTTGACTACCGCCGCTTAAACAAAGTCACAAAAAAAGACGCCTACCCGTTACCTCGAATTGACGACACCTTAGACACGCTTCAGGGCTCATCCTTTTTCTCTTCTATGGACCTACGCAGCGGCTACTGGCAAATACCTCTCTCCGATGACGCCAAACCAAAAACAGCATTTATCACTCCTGATGGCCTTTACCAATTCAACGTAATGCCGTTTGGACTATGCAATGCCCCCGCGACATTTGAACGAATGATGGACAATTTGCTTAGGGGCTTTACGTGGAACATTTGTTTATGCTATCTGGACGACGTTGTTGTCTTTTCAGCGACGTTTGACGAGCGTATACGCCGACTGCGCCAAGTTCTCGATTGTTTCCGCGCAGCTAAACTACAGCTAAACTCCAAGAAGTGCAGGTTCGGAGCGCGGCAAATCAAAGTACTTGGCCACCTGGTCAGTGTCGACGGAATTCGCCCTGACCCCGACAAGATTCAAGCCGTCTCCGAATTTCCTCTGCCTAAGAACTTGAAAGACGTTCGCGGTTTTCTTGGCCTCTGCACCTATTTTCGAAAATTTTTACCGGCATTTTCGAACCTTGCCGAACCGTTGAATGAGCTACTTCGAATGGGCCGAGCCTTCCACTGGGATAAACCCCAAGAACACGCCTTCAACTCTCTTAAGCGGGCCCTCATCTCTGACCCGATTCTTACACATTTCTTAGAAGGCGCCGACACAGAATTACGCACCGACGCTAGCGGTCACGAATTAGGTGCTGTCCTGGCGCAAAACGTTGGTAACACAAAGCGAGTGATTGCATACGCAAGCCAAACTCTTACAAAATGCGAACGTAACTATGCAATCACCGAACGTGAGTGCTTGGCTGTCGTATGGGCCATTACCAAATTTCGTCCATATCTTTATGGAACCCACTTTCAAGTCGTCACAGATCACCACGCCCTTTGCTGGCTTACGAATCTTGAGGACCCATCTGGACGCCTTGCACGTTGGTCCCTCAAGATTCAGCACTACGACTTCAGCATCGTCCACAAGTCTGGAAAGCTACACCTCGATGCTGACGGCTTGTCTCGGTGTCCACTGCCTAGTAAGCCTTCTGGACAGGAACCCCGGGGCTCCCCTTTGCTCTCTGCAGCTTTGGACACAATTGACGTAGCCGACGCTCAACTATCGGACCAACACTTAAAACCTATCATACATTACCTATTGGGAACCGCCACACCTTCCACGCGCCAACTGCAACGACATGCTACCTTTTTCACGCTTCACGAGGGTGTTCTTTATAGAAAAAACTACGAACCACATGGGCGTCCGTGGCTGCTTGTTGTACCCCGAATACTCCAAAGAGATATCATACAAGCGCATCATGACGACCCGACTGCTGGTCACCTTGGATTTAGCAAGACATACTTCCGCATCCGTGCTCGCTATTTTTGGAACGGCATGTACCGCACCATTAACAGATACATCCGAACATGTCGCCTTTGCCAAACGAAGAAAAGCCGTACGACCAGGACACCCGGTCCTCTTCAATCTATTACTCCACCGGACACTTCCTTTAAAAAAATTGGTATCGAATTTTTGGGTCCTTTTCCGCTTTCTGCCAACAACAACCGGTGGGCTATTGTGGCCGTCGACTACCTGACGCGGTACGCTGAGACGACATCTGTACCAAAGGCCACTGCCCAAGAAGTAGCGGATTTCTTTCTCGATAAGATCCTACTGCGTCATGGAGCACCACAAGTCATCATCAGTGATCGAGGCACTCCGTTCATCGCTCAGCTTCTTGAGGAGATTTTACGCCTCTTCAACACAGTTCACAAGTGGACGAGCGCGTACCACCCACAGACTAACGGACTGACCGAACGCCTTAACAAGACATTATCACAAATGATATCTATGTATGTCGACGACCATCATACCAATTGGGACACCGTTATCGCTTATGTGACTTACGCATACAACACAGCACACCAGGCCACCACAGGCTTCTCCCCTTACTACCTTTTATACGCCCGCGAACCTCTCACAACTCTTGACACAGTTTTGCCCTTTATCAAACACCTCCCAGTCAGTGGCTTTGCCGCCGACATCGTCTGCCGAGCCCAAGATGCTCGTCACCTTGCCCGCCTCCACACCTTCAAGTCGCAGCAGCAACAGCAGCTTCGCCACGCCGAGAGTCACTCTTCCGTCACTTACGAGATTGGGGACATAGTTCTCCTAGCCACACCGCTGCGTCAACCGGGATTACCTCACAAACTTTTCTCTAAGTACATTGGACCCTATCGTGTTGTTCGTCGCCTTTCCCCCACAAATTATGAAGTGTCACCGCTGTCGCCTCAACAGGATCATCGCTCAAAGACCACAGACATTGTTCACGTTGCCAGGATGAAGCCATTCTGCATTCCGGACAAACCCCATTTATCTGACCCATGTCAGCTCTTACCCGACGGGCGGGAAGTGTTAGGAAGATAAAGACGAGGAACGGTTGGGTACGGGGGAACGTGCGAGCAGCTCGAGAGGCCGCGCTGTGTGTGCTTACGAACGGTTCGCAATATCTGTCGCTCCCTCGCTGCCTCTTAATTTATCCCATTTCTCACCCTTGCAATATATATATATATATATATATATATATATATATATATATATGATGACGACCCAACTGAGCTAAAAGCAATGAAATTTTCGAAATGTAACAAAGTTTTAGGATAACTCCTTTCAGTCTATCTTTTATAGAAACACCGGGTGGCAATCCAAATGCCTGTTGTTCTAACCAAACATTGTTTACACTCAGCACCGCACGCATGCGGCTAATCATGGAGCAAGGAGTAATTGCAATTGTTCACTCTAATATATACGCACCTTCGCACTCAGATCGAATCTGGCCCAAAATAGCGCTTTCCCAAGTGAACATTTTCTTATACAGAATAAGCTGGCATAGCCTGGCTGTTGAGGTTAGTTGTTGACAAGATGCTGGACAATTCAATTTTCAAATGAGCATCACCCTTGCTAATTGATGATTTTAACACAATAGCGTTAACGAGCTCATGTCGCAGAAAAACCGATGTCGGTGGCGTGACTGGAAAATCCTGATGGGTCGATAGGTTCATGACGTCAGAGCTACATACCCTAGCGCAAGAATTTCAAACAACCCACAGTGCTTACGCGAAACGTGACATCACGCGTGGAATGAGGGTGATTAAAACATGATATGTAATGCGAAATAAAGGTCACCGTACGTTTCAAATGATTTCACTTTTGAAAGTAATTCCTTTGCCTTAAAGAAAAAATTAAAAATTTTAGGCAGGATTCGAACCCACAACCCTTTAGTTGCGAGTCAGACGCTTTTCATTAGGCCACGCGAGGCACGCTTGCGTGGCAAATGAGAATGCGATGCAAACGAGGCCCGTTGACGCGATCGCGTTCCACTTTTAAAGGCGAAGCTTAAGCGTCCTTCAAAATTCTTTTTTGTTTAGTAAAACGAAGTAGTATTTCACGTTCTACTCGACAAGGCAGCTACTTAATTGGACACTTTCTGACGGTTTGCGTGCGTAATCATCATAGTTCCACCGCGCGCCCCTGTTTACTTTCTTTTCGTCCAGCCCACAGACACATAAAACTAATGTTCACCAGATAAAAAAGGCAATAACAGACTTCTATATGTTTGAGAAGTTATATGTGTGAGGAACACATAGTTATTTCAATTAGCTTCAAAATCAGAAATGTATGTAAGGCCGTCCCATATCACTTACAACGTGCCTGTCGAGGATAAAAACGCCGTTAAAGATTGGCAGAACCGCTTTCAAATAATTTGGGGGGCATTGTAATTAAATATATTTCATATTGATAAAAAAAATTTTACTTTATAAAGTTCACATAACCGCTTGAGATCGACGCGGAAGGACGATACTCGAAACTACGCGAGCTGTGGAGTCTACGTAGAAGTGTTTTTCTGTTTGCTGATTGGCAGTGTGAAACATCGGGTTGCAGGGTACGCTAAAAAGGACTCTATGCTCACATGATGAATTGGAAGTCAAATACACGAAATGTTCAAAAAGAGTGAGATAATTAATGTTATGTTTTCCAAATAATCCCTTCCAGAACGCCTTACTGCAAAAAGAGATGCGTAAAGATGCACGCAATGATATTCATGATTTTACATAAATAGCGCGAAGGACAGACAAAGATTCTTGAAATCTTAGTATATTACATTTCATCAGCTTGCATGAGCTCGAAACTTCCGAAGTACTGCCTCGGGAGGCAAATGTTATATTCGGTTTTACCTGCACTTGTTTTGGGCCCTCACTTTACAGCGCTATGCTAGAATAGTCATGCGTTCTAACATTTCTCTAGGCTGCCATATCTCATCGCGAGACTGCTATAAATACTTCACAAATTTACAATTAGGACATCTATGGCTAGTGTTGCGAACATCATATTTCACCAGAAAGCTGAACTATTTAGCATGGTATGCACGTGACGTTATCACACTATAGGCTGGTGGTCATTCTGATTCCTTCTTGCTGAGAAAGTCGAATTCGACGGTGCAAAAGGCACGCTGCAGGAGGTGCAAGCTCAGTGAAAGCAAAGTATTTGAAAGGCTAGTATTATTATTCTTAGTGCATCGTCGTGAGGAACGGCGCCAGCGTCTGGCACGACAAAAACGTGCTTTTTGGCAAGAGCGGTTTTCCAATCAAAGTAGTTTCCGGGGTCACGCTTTTTGGTCTGCGCCAAAGATGCAGGGAAGAGGAACCTTTAAGGCCGGTTCTCACACGCAGCGCAGCGCTGATGTAACGCTGCTCACGTGCCGTCAGGTACTTATCGTATGCCATGAGCAACAGTTTTGACGGTGCGATACAAAGCTGGTGAACGCTCCCGTCGGCACGTGCTTAGCACGAGGTCAGCGCTATGCTTGTAGCGCTCCGCTGCATGTGTGAACAGGCCTTCACAACACAGTATGTTTCTAAAACTCCCCCCCCCTCCCCCCCCCCCCCGGCCCCACACACAGACGCACTTCTTTATACAGCGGTGCTGTTAAGGGCTAGTCATGCGTTACCGCCATGTATAAATGGCGGCGGCAACCAGACAGCCGGCTTGCCAGTTGTTTGGTTGCCACCGTCGCTCATAAATGGCGGCAACCCCTCCAGCCTTTCCAGTCTGGCTTGCCGACTTGCGGCCAGCCATTACTTCATTCCCACCATAGTACAGCATTTCTGGCCTTCCTTCTTCACCAGAGTGGAAAGGCTGAAAGTATTCCTGAGGAATTGCCTCCTTCATTTGTGTCTGTTAATTCGACAATTTTATTTGACACTTGTTAACCGCAACCTTTCATTGCTTTTATTTTGCACCCCGTGAAGTTTAAAGGGGTCATGAAACGATATCGGGTTGGAATGTGCATGACTTTTCCGAGGCGTACTGGTCCCCTGGTCCAAGTGTACTCGCACAGGGCGCCACTGATTCAGAAGCTTCTTTGCCGCGGTGAAATTGCGAGGATTGAACGAGACTATCTCTTTTAGTCTTGCCTTCTCAAAGATTGACGTCGTAATTGTGGGATCAAAACCACCCGCTTGTCGACAGTCGAGTGCGACTCATGGATTGGGCAGGAGAACTGTGTGAGCACCGTACATCGGCTCGTAACAATCAATGCCTCGGCGGACACTTGGATAGTGGCTCGTGTCCAACCACTGTGGTGATGAGAATAGTCGAACTCTAACAATGCCTGGAGTTCCAGCACACATTTTCTTCCTTTAAAACTCTAGCGCGGGGGTATGATTAACGTTGGCGGCCTAAGATAGGCACCAGGCCACGTGGCCGTTTCTGGCTCCGAGTTGAGGGGATGAACTATGCTCATATTTCTCTAATTTTTTCGGCGACTACCATTGCCTAGAAAAAAGAGCAAAGCCAAGTTCAATCAGTTATTAACGTTAGGGACTGATCCTGAGTAGTATGTAGTAATGTATAGAAATATGTTATAGCTCATTTAAACAAAATACAGAGGGGTCAAAACTTGGGCAATAACTTGAGAACGACGCTCGTGTGAGACTTACAGCGACTGCCAACGTTCGGCTGTTCCTCTCACGTCACTAAAATATCTTATTTTTTTTAGGTATTCCTTCCGTACACACGTGTAGTTCTATGTAACGTCCTATTAATAGGTCGCATTTAGTCATTTCAAAACTTTTATTCTCGGGGACATCTTTCGGATATACTTCAACAACAACGAAAAAATGTTTCAATGCCTCAATAATGTAAAATTGGTCTTGCAACATTTTTTTTGTACCTTCAATAAATAGTGTTAAGAAATAACCCGTGGCGTTGATAGGTTGTGGAAGCATCCATTAGTTTTCCCCTAATAGCAGATGCAGAAAAAATAAAGGACAGAGACAGCTGTCGATATCTCCTCAACTCGCAATTTGAACAAGCGGCCACGTGATCTGACCCTAATTATATACCGCCAGTGTTCATCACAGTCATGCCCTAGGCTGCAAGGGTTTGCAAAGCAAAAGCTTGGGCTGAGCTTCAGATATTGTTAGTGTTGGGCTATTGATTATCATATCTAATTGACATGAGCCGTTACCTGAATGTTTGGCCATGCTGATTGTCATGAACCCGAGCACTCGACTAGGGGTTATGAAAATCGCTTACGTCACGGTGTCACGTGACTCTCGGTGCGAAATCGTGATGTCATGTTACGTCATGCTGTCAACAAGGTTAATACATCTAGTGACTTCCTCAAATTAAATCGATTTAACGCAGTGAGTTACGTGACGTCACGAGGCCACGTGACATTACTTGACAACATGTATTGACACCATGACGTCACGTGACAACTTGACACATGGTTAATCATAGTGCCAACAAAGGTGCCATGAAAACCCACAATTTATCATACGTTGCAATTATGTATATGACGATTCGATCAACAGATAGAAATACAGCCGCCAATTGTTTATTCTCATTTGTTCATTTTGTGATACTAGCAAAAAAGAAAAAAAATATTACCTTCAACCGTTTTGAACCGGTTACCGTTATATGTTTTTTCGGTTCGGTTTCGGTTCAGTTCCAAGATGGCGGCGAAAATTTCGGTTCGGTTCAGAATATATCATGGGTCTTGCGAGAATATGTCATTATTTTTGTTTTAGAATGGTGCAAACGGAGGTCATTGTCTAAACACCAACGACCGAAGGAATATGCGTCATTCTGAAGCGCGATGCAATCCTCTAAGGTCGATATTTTTTTGTAAAGCTTTATATCATCAGCGTACTGCAGAAATGAAGAATTTAATATAACTCGAGAGACATCATTTACAAAAATATTAAAAAGGAGGGGGCCCAAGACAGATCCCTGAGGAACTCCATAGCTTGCCTTGTACAAGGACAAGGTAGCATTGTTGACGCGGACGTAGGCTTACCTATCAGACAAATAGCTTTTTAACAAATTGTATACCGAACCACATACTCCGTACGAGGAAAGCTTGTATAAGAGGATGTTGTGGTTGACTATGTCGAATGCCTTACTCAGGTCGAAATAAAAAACGTCAAGCTGACCTCTATTACGAACTACTTCAGAGGCAGCAGACATAAAAGATACGAGATTGGTGGATGTCGATCTGCCGGACATGAAACCATGCTGATTAGGAATGACTCTACTACGAAACTTGAAGGAGAGGAATTGATGGATTACCATTTCAAAGAGTTTGGAAAAAGAAGAGAGAAGAGAAATCGGTCTGTAATTAAGAACATCACCGTTCTTTCCAGATTTCAGGACCGGAACAACCACTGCCAGTTTCCAGTCGTCAGGGAATATCCTTGACGTCAAGGAGTTATTGAAAATTTTGCACAGTATAGGCGTAAGTAATTCATGATAAGCCTTAACAATTGCAGCGGGTATCCTATCATGACCTGCAGACAATGTGGGTTTCATTTTCTTAATACATAGCCTAACACATTCCTCATCGACAACCACAGAACCTAATGAGTCACCAAAAACGTCCAAGTGAGGCAAAATAGCTGAGGAGCAGTTGTTATTATTAATGTAAGCTGACGCAAAGTGATCCGCAAACAACTCAGACATGCCATTCGCACAGTCGCTATGCTGATTCAAGACGATTTTGGACACAATATTCTTCCCCAAGCGCGATTTAGCGTGCCTCCAAAATTTCTTGGGATTTTTAACAAGATCTGATTCTACCGAGTCAGAATGCGCCTGGCGATCACGGTTTAAAATTTTCTTACATCGCTTTTTGCAAATTTTAAATTCAACTTCCCACTTTGGAAGACCACTTTTCTTAAACCTCCTGTGCAAAAAACTCTTTCCGTTTTAAAAGCGTTCTGAGTTCACGAGAGAACCAGATAGGGAAGCGAGATTTTTTAGACGTTTTAAGAGGGATATATATGTCCATAGCCTCCTGAACAACAGTTGTGAGGAGATATACTTGGCCGTTGATATCAGACGACTCCAAGATAGTAGCCCAGTCAACACCCGAAAGATGGCGATACATTCCAGTGTAGTCCCCCACTGAATACTTATATGATGTGTGTGGGGAAAGACCATTAAGGGGACTGAGGACCGGAGGATCGAAAACAGAAAGAACTACATCAAGAGCAGGGTGATAGCTATCCTCAGGAACCATAAAAACTTCACTTCGAGCCACACGTATACCGTGCGTGTTTGAAAGGCATAAATCTAAAGCATTACCTTGGTCGTTTAGAATGTTATTGTGCTGTCTAAGATCTAAAAAGGAAGTAAAGTTGAGCAGATAGTTGCACTTTTGTTTACAATAAAATTTGCCAGTAAGGACATTGAACTGTGTCCAGTTAATACCTGGAGCGTTAAAATCCCCCAAGATTAAGATATTGCTCCCCTGTAAATCATTAATAGTATTTTCAATGTCAGCGAGACATCTTTGGAAATCATCTGGTGTCGTCTGAGGAGGAAGGGAAAACAGACCTATTAAAATACGTTCACTGCTAGAACACTTAATTTCCACCCACAGAGACTCGGGAAATCTCTCCAGATCCTCACGTCTTCGTGAACTATATTGTTTGTTAACCGCGACCAATACACCGCCTCTTACTCAGCCCCGGGAAGAGAAATCACGATCATGACGGTAGACATCAAAACAAGGCGGAAAGTAGTCGGAGGAACTAACACTAGGACATAACCAAGTTTCCGTTAAGGAAACAATTGAGTAATTAGAAAGAGTAATGTTGGCAAAGAAACATTCAGCTTTGTGTCCGCAGGCCACGGACATTCTGAAAAAACAAATGGACGTTACTCATCTTTGTATATAGTGTTGGGCTTGTGGGCTTCTTCAGACGAGTGAAGGAGTTCTTGACGAAGAGCGCCTCTGAAAGGTTTAAAAAGACAATCCTTCGGCCAGAAAGCAGGGTCAGAGAGTTTCTCGAAGTCTTCGGCAGCTACAGAGACGTGAAAAGAGGCGTAAGTATTGTAGCGACTATACTTCGTTTCAGCTGAAGTCTAGACGCAGCCGACACTATGAGCTAATGTGACCAATCAAGCAAAGTAAAAAGGGCAACTCATAAGGTCTTCCTCTACATGATTTGTCCAGCAATGATAAAGCACGTAAATATACATGACGAACACCATTAAGGTGCGCTTTCACACTGTCTGATTCGTCCCATCAGCTCCTACCGACGGCTGCTCCTAGACTTAAGATGAAACGAAGTAAAAAAAAGAAAACTGCACATAATTTCAAACATGAATGTGTCCCAAGAAATTCAGAGAGAAATGCTTCACATAATAATAATAATAATAATAATAATAATAATAATAATAATAATAATAATAATAATAATAATAATAATAATAATAATAATAATAATCAATCAATCAATCAATCAATCAATGTTTTTATTGAAGTGCCCAGGAACAACCTTGCGGTCTTAGTACAGGTGCACTCAGGAAACATGGAAATCAACACTACAGACAACAAACAAACAGTAAACAATAAAACACTTAAAAAAGATCACATATGTCACATAAACTCGCTAGGCTATACCACCACGATAGCGAAAGGAAAGGAAAGCGAGAGTGTAAAAATTGGTTCTGAGGAACTTAATCAGGTGCAAAAAAAAAAAAAAGGGAAGTCAAATTTAGGTGAGGACTTCAGCGCTCTGATGAACTCCGGTGTGTTATTGTTAAATATATCAATAGAGTCTGTAAAAGAGGAATTGTAGGTGTGCCCAATTCTCGACACGGGGTCGTGAAGATTAGTTACGGGAGCATTGTAGAAGGATGCGTTTTGCCTTGTAGTTTTTACGGGAATTTTCAAACGCACATTTGATATCAATGATGTGCAGTCAGTGATGCCATGAATAAGTTTGTACAGAAATAGGATGTCGGCATGTTCTCTCCTACGCCGCAGGGTGGGCAATGCCAAGCTATGTTGGACTGGGACTGCTGGATCATCGTTTGAGGTGGACGCATTGCGCGACGAGAAACGATGTCTGTAGATACATAAGAACTTATTCTGAACACGTTCGATACTAGCCGAGGTTGTCGCGCAGATTCCATTCCATACAACAGAGGCATACTCGACGTGTGGTCGACATAAAGCACTGTACAGTGTGACAAAAGTACTAGGGTTATTAAACTCTTTAGTAATGCGGCACGTGATACCAAGCGTACGTAAAGCTGAGCTCACAATATGGTCAACATGACTCGAAAAGCGTAATGTACTATCAAATACAACTCCAAGGTCTTTGATTTCGTTCACACGTGTCAAAAGAACTGACTGAATGTCATAAGAGAATATAATATTATGTGTCTTTCGAGTGTAGGACATGACTTTAGTTTTCGAACTATTTAGTTTTAGGGCATTCTGATTGCACCAGTTTTCGAATGCATATACATCATTTTGTAGCAGAACACAGTCGCGTTCGTCCCGTACCTCTATAAACATCTTAATGTCATCTGCATATTGTAGAAAGGAAGAGTGACGGATCACAGCCGAAACATCATTCACAAAAACTGAAAACAGAAGGGTGCCAAGAACGGAACCTTGAGGTACACCCGTTGTAGCCTGATAAGCAGCAGACGAATTACCATTCGAGCTGACAAAACACAGTCTATCACGCAAGTAACTTTTGAGCAATAAAAGTAACGACCTGTGGACATCAAGCCTTGACAGCTTTGCCAGCAACATGTCGTGATTTACAAGATCAAACGCTTTGCTTAGATCAAAGTAGATTACATCAAGTTGGCCTCTATTAGAGACGACCTGAGCAGCAGTTGACATGAAACAAGTGAGGTTAGTCGTGGTTGAGCGACCCGCCATAAAACCATGTTGGCTAGGGATGAGAGAATGTTTGAGCTTAAACGACAATATTTTGTGTAAAGCTGTTTCGAACAGTTTTGAAAATGTACAAAGAAGAGATATAGGCTTGTAGTTTGAGACGCTTCTTCTTGAACCGGACTTATGTACGGGTACAACAAGTGCTGTTTTCTACAAGACGGAAAACACTTCGGTTTTTACGCAGTTGTTAAAGATATGTACCAAAATAGGGATAAATATTGCACTATAGGCCTTCAATAGGACAGACGGAATGCCGTCATGGCCAGAAGACAAAGACGGCTTCATCTTCTTTACACACTCGTATAATAGCTCCTCATCAAAAAACGCAATACAGGTTGAATTACTAGAGGCAGCTGGCGCGGCGTTAATGGGAGAGTTCGGTTGATGACTAAATACGGACTGGAAATGGTGGGCAAAAATTTCGCATACATCTGTGGTCGAGTTTCCTTGTGAGTTCAGCAATGTGATCTCCCTCCCACATTTTGTCTTTGATCGAGACCGAACGTATTTCCAAAATTCCATGGGATTCTGAGTTAAATGCAGCTCAACAGAATTAACGTACCTCTGACGATCACGCCTCATAACTTCCCTGCATGAAGACCTTAGACGCCTAAATTCTGATTTCCATCCAGGGAGACCGTTCTTTTTAAATTTTCTGTGAGCGTGCAACTTCTTATTCATTAATCTGCGTAATTCACGTGAGAACCAAAAGGGAAACCTAGAACCTGCGGTTCTCCGTAACGGGATAAACTGGTGCACCCCTTCTCGAACGATGCGTGTGAGCTCACGAACCTGTTCATCGACGTCAGTGCATCGAATGATCGATGACCAATCGTATTCGGCAAAATGGTTGTATAAACCGACGCAGTCTCCAGCGGAAAAATTGTGACTAGTCACATTAGAATGACTCTGTAAAGAACGCCTCATGCCCTCTCGAAGAGCTACCACGATCTCCAGAGGGGGGTGATATCTGTCAGGTGGAACTAAACTTGAGGCACACTCAGTTACACGTATATCATCTAAATCTGAGAAACACAAATCTAGCATGTTTCCCTGGCAATTGGGAATACAATTGTGTTGCTTTAGATTCGTAAATGATGCAAAGTTAAGTAAGAACGTAGATTTCTGAGCAAGGTAGTAATTATTAGAAGACGCTGTAGCTGTTTCCCAGCTTATATTGGGGACATTGAAATCACCAAGAACAATAAATTTGAAATTATCTAGAGCACTAGGTGTACTTTCAATGGCAAGAAGACATCGGTTGAATTCATCAGGAGAGGTGTCGGGCGGCAAGTAGTATGCGCCAAGCAGAATGCGTTCACCATTGACACTTTGCAGTTCTACCCACACTGACTCAAGCGATGTCTCCAGGTCAGGATGTCTGATGCACGGTAATGACGCATCAACTGCTATCAAAACACCTCCCCCCGACTTTTTCTTATTAGAGAATTCGCGATCATGCCGAAATACCGTGAAATTTGGTGGGAAAAAGTCAGAAGAAGAAATATCTGGACAAAGCCAAGTTTCAGTGAGAACAGTAATAGAATCAGCAGTAAAAGCGACGTTAGAAAAAAATTCGTTAGTCTTTGTGCGAAGACCACGGACGTTCTGGTAATAGATATCTAGGCTATGTATTTTCGTCGGCATTTCCGGAGGAGGGCAGCGATTGGCGGGCCGCTTCATAGATGCGGCTCTCTGTAAGCTGGCCAGTGAATTCTTTAAAAAGGCTTCCTTCTGGCCAGAGAAGGGGGTCAAACAGTTTCTCGATATCCTGCTCAGCAGCCGTCACGTGGAACGAGGAGTAACCATCGTGACGCGTCTTAAGTCGCGTGCACACAAGCTCACTCAGGGTGCCACCCTGCTCGATGTGAGCCTGGAGGCTTGGAGCGTCGCAGTTGGGGCCCAGTCGTGTCACAAACACAGCACGTCGTCGCCGTGGTTGAGATGGAATTGGTGCCACGGGAATACCGCTGGCTGAAGCGCTTCCCTTGAGCAAAGGACGCCTCGTCCTGGGGAGCTTTGGCCTTGTCTCGCGGAAGCCTCCTCCGTCCTGGTTCAACCTGTCTTGATGGCGGGGGTGCGTCCTCGAATCCAGAATAGAGGCCACGGAGCGTTCGCCTCCAATGGCAGCAGGTGCAGCGGCGCCTGACGCACACGTAGCCTCCGTTACAGGGCGAGTGTTGCCTCTTTGATCTCGGATCAAACCAACCGGGTCCTGGAGGCTGGCCGCCGCAGCGTAGGACGATGGGGGCTTTTTTCCGCCTTGCTTGGGCTCATGGCGGAAGCTCCTCAACTCCGCCTGTATGTTGTGCAGCGGGGCTGCCTGCTGCTGGGCGTCGTGCTTGTGCTCTCGACGGAGCTGCGCGTTCTCATCCCTGAGCGCGGCAACTTGATCCGTGAGGAACGAGATTCCCTGAAGCGCGTCGAGCAGAAGGGCCCGCAGAGAATCGACGCCCGTGTTGCCGATGTAGGGAGAGGAGGGAAGTGACCTCTCACCCTTTTCGGGACGAGCGGCGTCGGTGGGTGAGGGCGACACGGAGAAGTGGGAGAGGGGGGCCACGTTGCGGTGGTCGTTGGAGGCCATGGCGACGTGGTTAGGGCTAGCACCACCGCTGATCTTTTCACAGCTCGCACAGGTGAAAGAGGGCACGCCGGATTGCAGAAACTCGCGTACGTCGACAGGCCAACATACGCACTTGGTATGCGCACGCAGTCTGCATCCGGAACACTGCAGATATTGTTGTCGTCCGTAGAAGCAGCGGGAACAGATCAGGCAGGCGTCTTTACTCGGCGCCATCCCGCAGCGAATAATAATAATAATAATAATAATAATAATAATAATAATAATAATAATAATAATAATAATAATAATAATAATAATAATAATTTTATTGCAAATATGAAACATCAATACAAAAGAAAGCAAGTCTGTCAAAAGCCAATAGCGGCTTGTACGACTAGACTCGGCATCGACGTAGAGAAAAAACAGTTATACGTAAACATAGCATAAGACGAAAGTAAACACAGGTTACAAGAATTGCAAACAACTCTACAAAAAAAAAAAAGAACACGCCAAAGAAAAAAAAATACCACAAAGCATAATGGTTCTGGAACCTTAACGAACAACATAGGTAGAAAACATAATACAAAAAAACATCGCATTAAAAAAACAATACCACTAAACATGCCGAAAAAGAACAAAACAAAAATATATTACACAACTCATTCATGAATACGCGCATAAGACAGCTAAAAAACACAAGGGAAAAAGAGAAAAAAAAACAAAACAAAAAACACGAGCCATATATGTACGTACATATCTGAAAAGAGCAGTGAAATGAAATATTAAAGGCCGAGTTTTCAAGGTCTTAGCAGATCGTTCTTAGTAGTTTTTTAAGTTTACGTTTTGAATCTAATTCAAAAAAGGTATTGGAAAGGCCGTTAAAAATTCCAGGGACATAAAACGAGCGCAGTCGTTGTCCATACTTCGTATACACACGTGGGATGATGAAACGTTCGCTATCTCTTAGAGCGCGCTGTCCAACCCTAGGAGTTTTAAAAGGGCTTGACCAAATGTGTTTACTAATAACAGACCTTTGGAATAGAGCAGAAAAACGCGGAAGACAAATATTCAAACAAATCCTCACTTGGGATATTTATCGATGTATACGCTACGCTTTTTAAAATGCTTTTCAAGATGCTATCAATTTTATCTTGCCAGAGCATAGAACGCTTTGCATAGACAGTAATGCCATATCTTAACAGACCATACGCTAAAGCATTCGCGATCATTTTTCTAACAGAAAGAGGGAGAAACATTTTCGTAGAGTATAACATACATGATACACCTCGTATTGTTTTAGCAACGTAACTAAGGTGAGAGTTCCAGGACATATCACTGTCAAAATAAATTCCTAAATACTTATTTGTATGAACATATTCGAGAGGATTACATCTGCAGCTCGTACAGTTTGACGAGTGTAGCACAAAAGGAACATTTGAACTCATACGTTTTAAAGGACTATTGAAACACATCAGTTTTGTTTTATGAACATTAATTTTAATAAGATTGGCGTCAAACCAGTTCATTACCTGGGTAGCATTAGCTTGCAATAGGTTAATCGCATTGTTACAATTTATATGCGTTGACAATAGCAGCGTGTCATCAGCGTATTGAAATATTTGACATCCTGAGACAGATTTCGCGATGTCGTTTACGTACAAATTAAACAAAAGTGGAGACAAAATGGAACCTTGAGGTACTCCTGCTTTCAAGGACACTTTGGCGCTACTGGTATTGCAAACTGAAACATGCTGCGTCCGGTTTGCTAGAAAATCTTGTAGTAAGTTGAAAAAAGGCCCCCTGAAACCGTAGCTGAAAAGTTTTTTCAAAAGTATTTTATGATTGATGGAGTCAAACGCCTTAGCAACGTCTAAAAACAGAGCGGAGGCATATTTGTTTTTTTCAAACGTGCTATGTAATGAATCTACGAGGTCTTCCAGTAGAGATTCTGTGCCACGTCCCGCAATAAAACCGTACTGCGACGGAGCGAAAAATTTAGACTTTTCAAGAAAAATTGTCATAGTTTTCAAAATGTGTTTTTCAAGTAGTAACGCTAAGCACGGAAGAATAGAGATCGGTCTGTAGCTTTCTACGTTGTTTCGCGTGCCTCCTTTGTAAAGTGGTCTCACGATAGCACTTTTAAGGCCCATAGGAATGATCCCTGAATTGACAATACCGTTTAAAATATATATTAAAATATTACTCATAACGTCAAAATTGCGCCGTAAGTCGCAAGGACGAATATTGTCCGCTCCAGGCGCCTTGTTGGGCTTAAAGCTAAATAAAAATATACGTAAATCTTCCACAGTCATGGTGGGCAAAAAGGCGGATGACAAACTCGAATATTGCAGATTAATGGGCGTGATAAGATCGTCCTGTGACGCACCTGAAACAGTAGCAAAAAAGCGATTAAAAGTGTCAGCGATTTGCGACGTATTGGAGCCAAAATATTTTGCAATTGAATTATCTATAGATGACTTGCTGGAACATCCCTTTACTTCATTTAAAATAGCCCAGGTTTTAGAAACGTCATGACGAGATTGGAAAAATTTTTGTTAGAAGTGTTGGCGTTTTTTGGAACGCACTAATGCATTCGCGCGATTTCTAAGACTCTGGAATTGCAATTTTAACTCCTTGTTATGGGGAAAACGACGACATCTCGCCCATAAAACGTCTTTTTTTTTGATAACTGAAAGGACGTCAGCAGTTAACCAAGGTTGATTTTGTTTGCGTCTTTTGATCCTGATGGTTTTCGTGCAAATTGCTTTAAAAGTTTCGAGTATATCAACTAATTTGGCATAGGCCTCATAATAGTCGGAATTCTCGATAAGCTTATTCCAGTCATAGTTGGAAATCCATTTATCAAGTCGAGTCGAATCGATTATTGTTGCATGACTTTGATGATCAGATGAAACGGAAATGACATCGAAATTAATTCGACATCCCACAAAGTAGTGGTCCACCAATTTTTGCGCAATTACAGCCGACATTACTGGAACCCCCGAATTTCTAATGTTTATATGATCAATGCAAGATGAAACAAGGTTGCCAGATAAGCATTCTTCTCTCGTGGGAGCGTGAATGACACTTTCAATACCGTAATCTGCAAGGATATTTAAATAATCGCACACATTAGATTTAGAAGGCTTTAAAAGGTCAATATTAAGGTCACCCACAAGACAAAGCTTATCAGTAGACACAAAATTGCCTAAACTCGTGTTCAGCTCATTTAAAAACGTAGATACACTCTCCGAGGGCGGCCTATAAAACGCCAAGAGAGATATAATAAAATTCGATTTACTGAGTTTTAACGAAAGGCACTCTGCAGATTTGAACGAGATATTTAAATCAACCGTTGACCAAACGTTTTTCACATATACGGCTATGCCTCCTCCTCTAGCCGAGTTGCGAGTTAGAAAGAAAGTTTCAAAACCAGATAAAGAAAAATGACCTTGTGATACGGCCACTTCTTGAACATTTATTTCTGTTAAGACGAACACATCGACAACGTTCTCAACTGCTCGAGCGATACGTTGAAACTCTTCCCAATATTTTCTTATGCTTCTTATGTTTACATGTAGTACGGTGATCGCACAAGCACTAGGCGGAAAAGTGTCAAGAAAGGAAGGGAAGTCAGAAAGTACGTTAGTGTTTTCCATGTTTACGTTATTTTTTCGATGTCCCTAGTGCTGGCGATCCGTAGTGCCGTTGAGGTCTCGTCCTTTTTAGCGAAGATAGTGCCGTTCTTTACCCATACGAATTTGTACGATTTTTCTCTGCCCTTTGTTCTGGCCTGCCAGAAGATGTCCTTATTCGTTCGTGTTAGGTTGTCATTAAAGTATATCTTCTGTTGTCTTCCTGCCCGAGGAAGCGTTGCCAACCTCTTTCGAGCCCTCATCCATTGTTCTTTCCCAGATACAGATGTGAACTGAATTAAAATTGGAGGTGCACCGTCACGCCTGGAACGCAGGCGATGGCATGCTACCACTTCGTCCGGGTTAAAGCCCTCGATGCTCAGTTTTGTTGCAAGGTCATCTAATGTGACTTTCAGGTCTTCTTCATTCGTAAAAGGAACACCGTGAATTTCCATATTGCACCTTCTGCTGTACTGCTCGGTCGAATTTACGTTGTTTTGCAAGTGTTCAATCATTGAGGTTTGCTCCGACACAGTAGCCTGCAGCACTCCAACTTCCGATCGGAGAAGTTTGATATCTCTTTCATTTGCTGCGACTAGCTGCATGACGGATTCGCACTTTTTTACAGATTCTTGGAGCTCCTCAATCGTCTGTTTCATAGCGACTACGGATGGCTTCAAAGATAAAAGATCGTCTACTTTTGCCGGAAGGTCGCAAAGGCGATCGACATTTACCTTCAACAAGTGAAGCAGCTCCAGTTTTTTGTTGATGTCTACAAGTAGTGCTGACACGCTGCCCTCGACGGCTGGTGTTGTGGACTCATCGGGAGTGCTGACGCTTAACCTGCTATCGCGATTCCTGCACGTGCGGCAATTCCAATTTTCGCGTTTAGCGTTTCCCATTGATTTAAAAGTTCTTTCCGATATGCCTGAGCACGCATCAAGATGATACGCATGATTACAGGAAGAGCACTTCATATAAATTCCGTCACTCGGAAGAGAATTAAAACACACAATACACTCCAAGTCGTTACCTTGAGCCATTATTAACAAAGTTTACAAAATGTGCGCACACTTACAAAAGTAAAAAAAAAAAAAAACAGTTGAGCAAATACACTTGTTGCAGTCGACGGCAAAATATACAAAGAAAAACTAGCAAAACATGATAAAGAGACAGACTCTCACCTGCCGAAAACGGCAAAGTTAGTCGTCTGTGGAAGACGGGCCGTCGACTGCGCCGAGGAGTGCCGTGGGATCCGTTGTTATAGAGTCAAATCCGGTTGCCCGGATGACGAGATGGCGATCAAACCACGTGGCCCTTGTGAAGGTTGAAAAGCGCTGCGTCACTTGCTCATCTTCTCTCGGCGGCCGGCAACGGTGACGACGTGCCCGGCACCAGGAGGGCCGGAACCGAAGAACTCTCCTCCCTGCCGAAAACGGCAAAGTTAGTCGTCTGTGGAAGACGGGCCGTCGACTGCGGCAAACGCAAATAATAATAATAATAATAATAATAATAATTGTATTATTATTATAATGCTGGCTTTGATGCGCCCGTTATGCAACCCCGTTTTGTGCTACATGCAATAAAAGTATTTATTATTATTATTATTATTATTCCACATATAAGAAATATCACAGTACATATGCGGGTCTGTCCAAGCCAAAGGAGGCTTGTGGGACAGGACCCGGCAGCCGAACGGCGAGGCTGGGAAGGGAATAAAGTCACAAACACAAAAAAAGAAAGACAACTATAGGCAAAAATAAAAACATGGCGACTAAGACAGGCTACAATTTTAAGTCGATCAGCATTTTCCTCAGTTTTCTTCTTGTGGTACTTTCGAAGACACAATCGGGCAGTTTGTTAAAGATGGAGGGCACATAATGGGAGCGGAGTCTTTTTCCATAACGCGTAACACAACGGGTGGTAACAAAACGGGACGTCTGACGAAGATTCCGGCTGGGGACGATAGTGCATTTAAAGTCGTTATTCCAAAAATGTTTTAACACTACCGTTTGCAGAAACAAGGAAGAGAAATTCGGCATCCGCAAAGACTCGAATATGTCTATGTTAGTTGAAAGGTCAAGGTGATACCCCACGCTTCTTAGCATGCCCCTCAAAATACGGTCAACTTTTGTCTGCCATAACTCTGCGGAATTATCGAACAGGGTAATGCCATACCTTAGCAGGCTGTATCCAAGGGCAAACGCAACAGACTTTCTTACAGAAAGCGGCATAAACACTTTGCAACTGTAAAGTAAGCAGCTAATGCTTCGCAGTTTACTACAAATGTGTAATAAATGTGAATTCCACGCCATATCCCAATAAAAAAACACTCCTAAATACTTCACATGGTCACCATATTCCAGCGGGGAACAACCACAATTCACGCAGCTCGGTTTATGCAGTACAACTGGCAAATTGAGGTTTACTTTTTTAGAGGATTTCTAAAACAGATTAGTTTCGTTTTTGATGTATTAACTGAAATTAAATTTTCATCAAACCAGCCCATTATTTGCATGGCATCATGCTCCAGGAGATGTACAGCGTGATCGTATTTTAGATGACGTGACACAAGCACCGTATAGTCAGCATATTGAAAAACACTGCAGGTTGTTACTGCGGCAGAAAGTTCGTTAACATAAAGATTGAAAAGCAAGGGTGACAGAACGGATCCCTGCGGGACACCGGCTTTTATTATTGCGCGTACACTTTTGAAGCTACCGACGGATACTATTTGCGAATGATCTAAAAAGAAACTCTGAAGGACAGCAAAAAATGGACCGCGGAAGCCAAATTTATATAGTTTGCGGAGGAGCAACGCGTGACTGACAGTATCAAATGCCTTCGAGACGTCCAAAAAAAGAGCACAAGCAAATAGATTGTCCTCAAAAGCACCATGGATAAGATCAGTGAAGTCTTCCAGCAGGGGCTGGGTGCCTCTGCCAGCAACAAATCCGTACTGAGTGCGTGACAGCGTTTCAGAGCTATCAATAAAATGACTCATTACAGTGAAGAGATGTTTTTCCAGCACGTCAGCAATGCAAGGCAAAATAGAGATTGGGCGGTAGCACTCATTCCTATCTGGCGTGCTTCCCTTAAAGAGTGGCTTCACAAGTGCTGTTTTTAGCTGAGCAGGAATAGTGCCTGATAACAGAAACCCATTTATCATGGTCAGCAGGACTTCTTTGATCACATCAAAATTTAGGACTAGATCGCCAACAGGAATGTCATCAATACCAGGTGTTTTATGCCTTTTTATGCTAAACAAGAGAGAGCGTAACGAAAGAATGTCTAATGGCGGTAAATGGGCCGAAGCAGAAGCTCTGTAATCGCGGCCCGTACTAGCTGATATAATACCGCTGTCTCTGGCGAACCCTGATGACGCCGAGAAATGCTTGTTGAAATGATGCACGGTCGACTGCACGTCGGTGCCAAAATGCTTTAAAAGTGAAACAAAAACAGGTTGGCCGGGAACGCGACCTCTGAAAGTGTTAATTAATTCCCACGTTGCACGCGGATTTGACCTAGCGTCAAAAAATTTCCCCTGAAAGTAACATCGCTTAGCAGATCGAATCATTGCATTTACGCGATTTCTTGCGCACCTGAGTTGAGTCATTAACTCTACGTTCTTAGGCGCTCTACGGGAGCGCACCCACAACGGCTCCTTAGACTTAATAGCCGACATAATGTCAGTGTTAAACCAGGGTTTATCTGATCTTCGCCTGAAGCTAACCTCTTTTTTCGAAGCGGATTGAAAAGACTGCCAAAGCTCAACAAAGGCGAGATACAAATTTGCGCCTTCATTGGAACGAAGAAATTCGTCCTAGTCGAAAGCTGCTACCAATGCGTCAAGTTTATTTGTGTCTGTAATGGTTACACAATGCGTACTGCTCTGATCGGACAGTTTTTGGGTAATGACCGCAGATTTTATCAGGTAACCACTAGCTGGAACATTTATATGGTTGATGCATGAAAATACAAGCTCCCCAGACAAAACCTCCTCTCTTGTCGGGAGGCTAATCGTACATTCGATTCCATACTCTGACAAAAGTGTTAGGTAATCACAGACCGTAGACTTGTTAGGTTTCAGCGTGTCGATATTCATATCACCAACCAAACAAAATGGCCGCTCAGATCGCAAATCTTGAAGAATTACTTTTAGCTACTCCAAAAAGAGAGAAACATTCTCTGACGGAGGCCTGTACACTGCCAAAATGAACAAAGAAAAATCGGGGTGAAATATTTTTACTGCTCTGGTTTCTGCATGCTGAAAAGATATACTCGACGCCGATGGAAGCCACTTTTCCTTGACATAGATTGCGATACCCCCACCTCTCTTATTGTCACGCGTGTGAAAAAAATTCTTTATAGCCATTTAACGAGAATTGATCAGTTTGAAAAGAAGTAACACCAATCTCGGTAAGAGCAAAGACGTCAACAGACGGGTCCAAAGTGTTTACAGAAAATTGAAACTCATCCCAGTGCTTCCTCAGGCTTCTGATATTTACATGGATCAATGTAAAAGAGAGGTCAGATATGGGACCTAGAACCCGATTAAACGAACTGCAATCCGGGACAGAAAAGCAACCTGTGATGCACTACGCTAAGTTTACGAGATCTGTTACTGTGTATATACGTATGGCAGGCAATCCCTCGCCTTTCCTTGCAAATATTTTTGCATTTTTGAGCCACACGAATCGAAAACCACACTCTTTCCCTTTCGATCTCGCCCTCCAAAATAGCTCTATGTTGGCTGCGGTGAGGTTGTCATTAAAAAACAGTCTCAGCTGGTTATCAGACTGACTCAGTCTCCGCAACTGGCTGCATGCAGCCATCCAGACATTTTTTTAGGGCAAGCGAGGCAAAACTAATGAGAACCGTGGAAGAAGAGTCAGGCTTTTTGGGAAGGCGATGAATTGCAAAGATGTCTGATGAGTGAAACAACGGAAGAGTTTGAGCCTCACGGAAAGATCTTCCGTGATTTTCATCAAATCCTCGCCCCGAACAAATGGAAGACCGTGCATCTCCATATTGCACCGGCGACTGTACTGTTGGGAATCATTTAGCTCCTGCGTTAGGCGTTCTATTTCCCGAGGCTGCTCTAGCATCTCTGCCCTGACCGCGCCGACCTCGTTCTGGATGTCTTTCACAGATTCTTCGTTCGTTCTTGCCAAAGCCAATATGGAATCGTACTTTGCGCCAAAAGAGTTAACGGTTGCCTGAAGCCCGCAGACAGTGCCACGCAGCTCTTCGACGGCGGGTTGCAGGGATAGTAACTGGTCAACTTTCGCTGGGAGAGGAAGCAAAGTCTCGACGCTGCTTTTTAAATTGAGGAGCTCCTTAAGTGCGGCGCCGATCTAAGCCAGCTGAGCACTGACAGTGGGAGTAGCAGCACCAACGTCAGCGACTAATGTCTGAGGGCTCCCGCCCCCCCCCCGGGTGACGTCATCTACCAGAAGGCTCTCATTTGCCCCAGAGCCGGAGCGACGCTCACTGGCCCGGCAGGTGGGGCATTTCCAGCTTTCTCTCCTGGAAACCCCCATTCCAGAAAAAGTACTATCTGCGACTCCGGCACAAGCCTTACCCAGATGGTAGCCATTTCGGCAGGCTACGCAGCTTAAGAACCTCCCGTCAGATGGAAGGAGTCGAGAGCACTTAATACAATCCATGACAATGATCACAAAACGTTGCAGGGGCTCGTAAAAAAGAAACGACACCAGTACGCAAAAATACACTGTACACTGTGCAGTCGGCGGCAGGGAGCAAAGCAAGGTGACAGAATGGCCTTATTTCTCACCTTTACAGAATGCAGTGATTAACGCCCGACAAAGTTTCGCCGCCGACTGCGAGGGACGAGGCGGTGGGAGCTCCTTTTATAGCCCGTGACGATCTGGTAGCCAATCCGACGAGGCCACGTTGCTGTCTCTTGCGGCGGCAACCGCAGTGTCACGATCGCCCGTCTGTACGCCACGTGGTAGCTCAATACGCGAAGGATGCTGTTGGTGCGCGGGCCATGATGATTGTGCGAGGTGCTTGAAGATGGTCCTTGTGCTCCCGAGTGCATGTACAGAATGCAGTGATTAACGCCCGACAAAGTTTCGCCGCCGACTGCGAGGGACGAGGCGGTAGGAGCTCCTTTTATAGCCCGTGACGATCTGGTAGCCAATCCGACGAGGCGACGTTGCCGTCTCTTGCGGTGGCAACCGCAGTGTCACGATCGCCCGTCTGTACGCCACGTGGTAGCTCAATACGCGAGGGATGCTGTTGGTGCGCGGGCCATGATGATTGTGCGAGGTGCTTGAAGATGGTCCTTGTGCTCCCGAGTGCATGTACAGAATGCAGTGATTAACGCCCGACAAAGTTTCGCCGCCGACTGCGAGGGACGAGGCGGTGGGAGCTCCTTTTATAGCCCGTGACGATCTGGTAGCCAATCCGACGAGGCCACGTTGCTGTCTCTTGCGGCGGCAACCGCAGAGTCACGATCGCGCGTCTGTACGCCACGTGGTAGCTCAATACGCGAGGGATGCTGTTGGTGCGCGGGCGATGATGATTGTGCGAGGTGCTTGAAGATGGTCCTTGTGCTCCCGAGTGCATGTACAGAATGCAGTGATTAACGCCCGACAAAGTTTCGCCGCCAACTGCAAGGGACGAGGCGGTGGGAGCTCCTTTTATAGCCCGTGACGATCTGGTAGCCAATCCGACGAGGCCACGTTGCTGTCTCTTGCGGCGGCAACCGCAGTGTCACGATCGCCCGTCTGTACGCCACGTGGTAGCTCAATACGCGAGGGATGCTGTTGGTGCGCGGGCCATGATGATTGTGCGAGGTGCTTGAAGATGGTCCTTGTGCTCCCGAGTGCATGTACAGAATGCAGTGATTAACGCCCGACAAAGTTTCGCCACCGACTGCGAGGGACGAGGCGGTGGGAGCTCCTTTTATAGCCCGTGAAGATCTGGTAGCCAATCCGACGAGGCCACGTTGCTGTTTCTTGCGGCGGCAACCGCAGTGTCACGATCGCCCGTCTGTACGCCACGTGGTAGCTCAATACGCGAGAAATGCTGTTGGTGCGCGGGCCATGATGATTGTGCGAGGTGCTTGAAGATGGTCCTTGTGCTCCCGAGTGCATGTACAGAATGCAGTGATTAACGCCCGACAAAGTTTCGCCGCCGACTGCGAGGGACGAGGTGGTGGGAGCTCCTTTTATAGCCCGTGACGATCTGGTAGCCAATCCGACGAGGCCACGTTGCTGTCTCATGCGGCGGCAACCGCAGTGTCACGATCGCCCGTCTGTACGCCACGTGGTAGCTCAATACGCGAGGGATGCGGTTGGTGCGCGGGCCATGATGATTGTGCGAGGTGCTTGAAGATGGTCCTTGTGCTCCCGAGTGCATGTACAGAATGCAGTGATTAACGCCCGACAAAGTTTCGCCGCCAACTGCAAGGGACGAGGCGGTGGGAGCTCCTTTTATAGCCCGTGACGATCTGGTAGCCAATCCGACGAGGCCACGTTGCTGTCTCTTGCGGCGGCAACCGTAGTGTCACGATCGCCCGTCTGTACGCCACGTGGTAGCTCAATACGCGAGGGATGCTGTTGGTGCGCGGGCCATGATGATTGTCCGAGGTGCTTGAAGATGGTCCTTTGCTCCCGAGTGCATGTACAGAATGCAGTGATTAACGCCCGACAAAGTTTCGCCGCCGACTGCGAGGGACGCGGCGGTGGGAGCTCCTTTTATAGCCCGTGACGATCTGGTAGCCAATCCGACGAGGCCACGTTGCTGTCTCTTGCGGCGGCAACCGTAGTGTCACGATCGCCCGTCTGTAAGCCACGTGGTAGCTCAATACGCGAGGGATGCTGTTGGTACGCGGGCCATGATGATTGTGCGAGGTGCTTGAAGATGGTCCTTGTGCTCCCGAGTGCATGTACAGAATGCAGTGATTAACGCCCGACAAAGTTTCGCCGCCGACTGCGAGGGACGAGGCGGTGGGAGCTCCTTTTATAGCCGGTGACGATCTGGTAGCCAATCCGACGAGGCCACGTTGCTGTCTCTTGCGGCGGCAACCGTAGTGTCACGATCGCCCGTCTGTACGCCACATGGTAGCTCAATACGCGAAGGATGCTGTTGATGCGCGGGCCATGATGATTGTGCGAGGTGCTTGAAGATGGTCCTTGTGCTCCCGAGTGCATGTACAGAATGCAGTGATTAACGCCCGACAAAGTTTCGCCGCCGACTGCGAGGGACGAGGTGGTGGGAGCTCCTTTTATAGCCGGTGACGATCCGGTAGCCAATCCGACGAGGCCACGTTGCTGTCTCTAGCGGCGGCAACCGCAGTGTCACGATCGCCCGTCTGTACGCCACGTGGTAGCTCAATACGCGAAGGATGCTGTTGATGCGCGGGCCATGATGATTGTGCGAGGTGCTTGAAGATGGTCCTTGTGCTCCCGAGTGCATGTACAGAATGCAGTGATTAACGCCCGACAAAGTTTCGCCGCCGACTGCGAGGGACGAGGTGGTGGGAGCTCCTTTTATAGCCGGTGACGATCTGGTAGCCAATCCGACGAGGCCACGTTGCTGTCTCTTGCGGCGGCAACCGCAGTGTCACGATCGCCCGTCTGTACGCCACGTGGTAGCTCAATACGCGAAGGATGCTGTTGATGCGCGGGCCATGATGATTGTGCGAGGTGCTTGAAGATGGTCCTTGTGCTCCCGAGTGCATGTACAGAATGCAGTGATTAACGCCCGACAAAGTTTCGCCGCCGACTGCGAGGGACGAGGCGGTGGGAGCTCCTTTTATAGCCGGTGACGATCTGGTAGCCAATCCGACGAGGCCACGTTGCTGTCTCTTGCGGCGGCAACCGCAGTGTCACGATCGCCCGTCTGTACGCCACGTGGTAGCTCAATACGCGAAGGATGCTGTTGATGCGCGGGCCATGATGATTGTGCGAGGTGCTTGAAGATGGTCCTTGTGCTCCCGAGTGCATGTACAGAATGCAGTGATTAACGCCCGACAAAGTTTCGCCGCCGACTGCGAGGGACGAGGTGGTGGGAGCTCCTTTTATAGCCGGTGACGATCTGGTAGCCAATCCGACGAGGCCACGTTGCTGTCTCTTGCGGCGGCAACCGCAGTGTCATGATCGCCCGTCTGTACGCCACGTGGTAGCTCAATACGCGAAGGATGCTGTTGATGCGCGGGCCATGATGATTGTGCGAGGTGCTTGAAGATGGTCCTTGTGCTCCCGAGTGCATGTACAGAATGCAGTGATTAACGCCCGACAAAGTTTCGCCGCCGACTGCGAGGGACGAGGCGGTAGGAGCTCCTTTTATAGCCCGTGACGATCTGGTAGCCAATCCGACGAGGCCACGTTGCTGTCTCTTGCGGCGGCAACCGCAGTGTCACGATCGCCCGTCTGTACACCACGTGGTAGCTCAATACGCGAAGGATGCTGTTGATGCGCGGGCCATGATGATTGTGCGAGGTGCTTGAAGATGGTCCTTGTGCTCCCGAGTGCATGTACAGAATGCAGTGATTAACGCCCGACAAAGTTTCGCCGCCGACTGCGAGGGACGAGGTGGTGGGAGCTCCTTTTATAGCCGGTGACGATCTGGTAGCCAATCCGACGAGGCCACGTTGCTGTCTCTTGCGGCGGCAACCGCAGTGTCACGATCGCCCGTCTGTACGCCACGTGGTAGCTCAATACGCGAAGGATGCTGTTGATGCGCGGGCCATGATGATTGTGCGAGGTGCTTGAAGATGGTCCTTGTGCTCCCGAGTGCATGTACAGAATGCAGTGATTAACGCCCGACAAAGTTTCGCCGCCGACTGCGAGGGACGAGGTGGTGGGAGCTCCTTTTATAGCCGGTGACGATCTGGTAGCCAATCCGACGAGGCCACGTTGCTGTCTCTTGCGGCGGCAACCGCAGTGTCACGATCGCCCGTCTGTACGCCACGTGGTAGCTCAATACGCGAAGGATGCTGTTGATGCGCGGGCCATGATGATTGTGCGAGGTGCTTGAAGATGGTCCTTGTGCTCCCGAGTGCATGTACAGAATGCAGTGATTAACGCCCGACAAAGTTTCGCCGCCGACTGCGAGGGACGAGGCGGTAGGAGCTCCTTTTATAGCCCGTGACGATCTGGTAGCCAATCCGACGAGGCCACGTTGCTGTCTCTTGCGGCGGCAACCGCAGTGTCACGATCGCCCGTCTGTACGCCACGTGGTAGCTCAATACGCGAAGGATGCTGTTGATGCGCGGGCCATGATGATTGTGCGAGGTGCTTGAAGATGGTCCTTGTGCTCCCGAGTGCATGTACAGAATGCAGTGATTAACGCCCGACAAAGTTTCGCCGCCGACTGCGAGGGACGAGGCGGTGGGAGCTCCTTTTATAGCCGGTGACGATCTGGTAGCCAATCCGACGAGGCCACGTTGCTGTCTCTTGCGGCGGCAACCGCAGTGTCACGATCGCCCGTCTGTACGCCACGTGGTAGCTCAATACGCGAAGGATGCTGTTGATGCGCGGGCCATGATGATTGTGCGAGGTGCTTGAAGATGGTCCTTGTGCTCCCGAGTGCATGTACAGAATGCAGTGATTAACGCCCGACAAAGTTTCGCCGCCGACTGCGAGGGACGAGGCGGTGGGAGCTCCTTTTATAGACCATGACGATCTGGTAGCCAATCCGACGAGGCCACGTTGCTGTCTCTTGCGGCGGCAACCGCAGTGTCACGATCGCCCGTCTGTACGCCACGTGGTAGCTCAATACGCGAAGGATGCTGTTGGTGCGCGGGCCATGATGATTGTGCGAGGTGCTTGAAGATGGTCCTTGTGCTCCCGAGTGCATGTACAGAATGCAGTGATTAACGCCCGACAAAGTTTCGCCGCCGACTGCGAGGGACGAGGCGGTGGGAGCTCCTTTTATAGACCATGACGATCTGGTAGCCAATCCGACGAGGCCACGTTGCTGTCTCTTGCGGCGGCAACCGCAGTGTCACGATCGCCCGTCTGTACGCCACGTGGTAGCTCAATACGCGAAGGATGCTGTTGATGCGCGGGCCATGATGATTGTGCGAGGTGCTTGAAGATGGTCCTTGTGCTCCCGAGTGCATGTACAGAATGCAGTGATTAACGCCCGACAAAGTTTCGCCGCCGACTGCGAGGGACGAGGCGGTGGGAGCTCCTTTTATAGACCATGACGATCTGGTAGCCAATCCGACGAGGCCACGTTGCTGTCTCTTGCGGCGGCAACCGCAGTGTCACGATCGCCCGTCTGTACGCCACGTGGTAGCTCAATACGCGAAGGATGCTGTTGATGCGCGGGCCATGATGATTGTGCGAGGTGCTTGAAGATGGTCCTTGTGCTCCCGAGTGCATGTACAGAATGCAGTGATTAACGCCCGACAAAGTTTCGCCGCCGACTGCGAGGGACGAGGTGGTGGGAGCTCCTTTTATAGCCGGTAACGATCTGGTAGCCAATCCGACGAGGCCACGTTGCTGTCTCTTGCGGCGGCAACCGCAGTGTCACGATCGCCCGTCTGTACGCCACGTGGTAGCTCAATACGCGAAGGATGCTGTTGATGCGCGGGCCATGATGATTGTGCGAGGTGCTTGAAGATGGTCCTTGTGCTCCCGAGTGCATGTACAGAATGCAGTGATTAACGCCCGACAAAGTTTCGCCGCCGACTGCGAGGGACGAGGCGGTGGGAGCTCCTTTTATAGCCCGTGACGATCTGGTAGCCAATCCGACGAGGCCACGTTGCTGTCTCTTGCGGCGGCAACCGCAGTGTCACGATCGCCCGTCTGTACGCCACGTGGTAGCTCAGTACGCGAAGGATGCTGTTGGTGCGCGGGCCATGATGATTGTGCGAGGTGCTTGAAGATGGTCCTTGTGCTCCCGAGTGCATGTACAGAATGCAGTGATTAACGCCCGACAAAGTTTCGCCGCCGACTGCGAGGGACGAGGCGGTGGGAGCTCCTTTTATAGACCATGACGATCTGGTAGCCAATCCGACGAGGCCACGTTGCTGTCTCTTGCGGCGGCAACCGCAGTGTCACGATCGCCCGTCTGTACGTCACGTGGTAGCTCAATACGCGAAGGATGCTGTTGGTGCGCGGGCCATGATGATTGTGCGAGGTGCTTGAAGATGGTCCTTGTGCCTCCCGAGTGCCTGGACAGAATGCAGTGATTAACGCCCGGTAAAGTTTCGCCGCCGACCGAATAATAATAATAATAATAATAATAATAATAATAATAATAATAACCTTTATTTGCACTTCTTGAGTCACGGGTGAGTTTGCAAAAGGTAAACAGATTTTACCTGACAAGGCCCCCCACCCTTATACATCGCACAGAAGAAAAAAAGGAAATGGTAATAACACAAACAGACCAACCGGTTGCAAGCATAGAAACATTTGATTACCATATGCACATTAAACAGGAAAACATGTGGATCATCGTCGCCACCGATTATCTCACGCGTTACGCCGAAACGAAAGTCCTTCCTTCAGGGACTGCTGTGGAAGTCGCCAAGTTTTTCACAAAATCCATCGTCCTCCGGCAGGGCGCTCCCGAAGTCCTGATTTCAGACCGTGGATCATCGTTCATGGCCTAGCTGACGCACGAAGTCCTTCGCCTCAGCCACACCAGCCATCGTCGCACCACGGCGTACCACCCGCAGACCAACGGGCTGACAGAGAGACTCAACAAGACCATTGCCGACATGATCCTCATGTACGTCGACGTGGAGCACAAGACGTGGGACGTGGTGTTGCCGTACGTCATATTTGCCTACAACACGGCCGTGCAAGAGACCACCGGCATGACACCCTTTCAACTGGTTCATGGTCGCAAAGTAACGACAATGCTGGACACGATGTTACCCCACGAACTGGCTGTCGACGGAGGCGACGACGCCCAGGTGGTTGCCCAACGGGCAGAAGTCCGTCAGCTCGCCAGACTCCGTATTAAAGCCCAATAAAGTGTCGACACTAGCCGCTACAACCTTCGCGGTCGGGACGTCCCCTTCCAGCCTGGAGACAGGGTGCGGGCCCGGACACCAATTCGCCGCCGTGGTCTCAGCGAGAACTCCTGAAATGGTGCTTCGGACCCTACAAGGTACTTCGTCGACTTGGAGATCTGAACTACGAGGCGATGCCCGACGGAACAACATCATCATCACGCCGCCCACCACGACCTGAAGTCGTCCACGTCGTTCGCATGAAACCGTACTACGCTCGATAGGACTGTGGACCTTATGTGTTCCAAATGACTGCTTAGTTTGCCGTTCTTTTTATTTGCTTTGTTTTGGTTTGTGTTTCATCGGGGCGATGCACTTTTAGAGCGCAGCTCTTAGGGGCCCGTTTCCGGCTTGAGCGGCGTCGGCGTCGCCGTTGGCGTAACCGCGAGGTCACGTGACCCACCCCCCGAGGTCACGTGACCCACCCAGGTCACGTGACCCCCCTAGGTCACGTGACCTTTGGGGGTCACGTGACCTCGGGAGTCCCGTGACTTCTGAAGTCACGTGACCTCATGGGGTCACGTCACGTGACCCCCGAAGATCACGTGACCCCCTGAAGTCACGTGACCTCAAGGAGTCACCTATCCCTCAGTACGCTTCCATCTTCCTCCTCAAGAGCTGCGCTCTAACCGGCGTTACAGGGAATTGTAAACGGCTTTCATTTTTTTTAAAGGGGAGAATAATGCCGCGCGCGCAGCTGACCAAGTAGGCAGCGCGGCCGTGGTTTAACGATTATCGTACTTGCCTCCCACGCGAAGAGCCAGGGTTCGATTCCTCGGAGCGACGCGTCTTTTATTTATTCTTGCAATTTAATGTTCTGGTAAATTCGAGAACCCTGTGCTTGTTCGAGGTCCGAATGTTCTAGTCGCCGAAGTTTCTTCGCCGAATGCTGCAGAAACCCACGCGGGTATATAAGGGACACCGCATGGCGAGTCGAAGTCAGTCTCGCTCCAGCGCTCGATCCTGGTGTTTCACCGCCATCGACGCCTGCGACGCTAACTTATCATAGTGAAATATAGTACTACGTAAAGAGTGGCCACTCAACCCGTTTCGCGGCCCAGGAGTTAAGGACTCTACTGGCCGTTAGTAGGCGCAACAATGCCACTTATCTTGAACATTTGTCAGATATATAATATTAATAAATAACTTTGTTATATAGAGGAAACTTTTAAAATTATTACGAACTTCGAAAACTTTCAAAAACGTCTTCAACGGCTGTGGCTACAGCTGCGGCGCGACGGTTGGCTTCTGAGTCGTGGTCTCGACGGAGAGCGGATACTTCGGCTGCTTGGTCTGTGTCTCTTGCCTCGTTGTGTGGGTTGAGTTAGTTCCGCAGGTGTCTGGTAGTTCTTCCGTTGCGGTCATGGTATACGGTATGCGTAAGAAGTATTGTGACTGTGGTTTCTTTGTTTACGGACATTTGCAATCGGTCACTGAATTTAGAAGCCACTGGGCCAGATGGTTCTTCTATTGTTGCTGTATTCGTCATACGGTCATATGTGCAAGCGTTTTTCATGGAACTTGGACGGTAATTTTGGGAAATGCCCTCCATCATAATTCACTTGTCGCTGTAAGTCTCGCTGTAATAAAGTATTTTTTTTCCAAGTGTTGCACTGTTGACGTGTTATTCATACATTTTGCATGTGTATTCTTATTTTTGTAATGTATGAATAACATACATTACTTATTGTCTTGAGTTGATGTTTGTTTTGTTTGTCATAGTTAAAAAATAAATATTTTTGTGTGTCAATCTCTAGTGTCGTCCCATGCCGTCCCTTCAAGAGAGCGCAAATGTGAAAATATCATTTTCGGTGCGCGGTCAGTTTGACTTATATGTAGCGCTGGATGACCTTTCTTCCGCAGTGCAATTAAGGTAGACTTATAAAACAATTCTATTTTAGACAAAAACCATGCTAGTTGCAATAACACTGACTCGTTAAACTAGAGGGCGCATGCTACTGCCCGATACAAAAATACTGCCAAAATTCGCCTTGAATCCATTCATCCATCTGGCCAGCGGTTACTGCGTGTATCCATCCGTTCAACACTCAACTAGGGACTATACTGGCCGCTGGGTGCGCACGCTGACACTGAATTGGGCCGCTGGGGCCTATGGAAGTGTGCGCTCTTTACGTAGTACTGTATTTCTTTTTGAACTTACTTCTATTTTGTTGTGGGCACAAGTTCGCCCCATTAAACGTTCAGTTTCTTCAGTTATTCTTCGCCTCATCATTTGTCATCCGTGACGATGTTATATGCCGACGATGTTTCCGCTTATGTTTTCTCACAGATAAAATTGCTAATAAGCTTGAGAGCATGGTAAACACTTGGCTCGAACGATCATCACTGTGGCTACAGCTAAATAAACTAGAATTGAACATCAGTAAAACGAAATGCATTATCTTCAAGTCGAGAAATAAAGCGTATGGCCATAATATTACAATAAAATTCCAAACCGAGATAATTGAGCGACTAACCTCTTACAAATATTAAGGTGTGTGGTTCGAGGAAACGCTAAACTGGTCATGTCACATTACCCATGTTTGTGGTAAAATATCTAGATGAGTTGGTATTCTGAATAGAATTAAGCATCTCCTCCCCAGCTGGCTCAAGCGTCAACTGTACAGCAGTCTTGTCCATTCACATCTTTATTTTTGTCTGTTAGTTTGCTGGACAACTACAAAAAGCAATCTTAATAAGCTCGTTATTCTTCAAAAGGAAACAGTTCGCTGCATCGAAACTTCCATAGAGCGTACCGCCCCTTATTTTTCAAAGTATTCCTTATTGTGTGTTGAACAACTTTTTAATGTTAAATTTGCAATAGAAATATATCAAAAGTATCAAAAATGACCAAGCCGCATTTCATGAGCAGTATACTCGTCGAAAAACCCAATACAATTTAGAGAAGAAAAATATGTTAAACGAAAGACGAGAACAAGTTATGGATTACGAAGCTTGGAATATTAGGTACCTGAATATTTAAGCAGATATTGGAAGATTGAAGATATGATTAGGAAGTTCTATGCCGTTTAATAGCTTTAAAAAGAGTGCAAAAAAATTACTTTTTATCAGACCCTCCTGAGTGTTAATTTCCGCCTATCATTCTGTCCTTTTAACTTCGTTATTTATTTTGTATTGCATAAAGTAATAATTTCCGTATAGGCAGTTATAAGTGTTTTGTATGGTCAATGCATGACCGATTTTGATATGTCCGCCGTTGATTAGTTACTGCCTGTATTTTCTTCATTATTTTGTTTTCTTGTTGAGTGATGTGTAGGGCTGAGGGAGCCTCGTCAGGCGGCGTTAGATCGCCTTTTGCTTCCTCAGCCTAGACGCAAAGTCAAAATAAAGTTATTATTATTCAGCACCAGCGAGGGGGGCATAAAAGGGCATTTCTTTCCATTCGAGTCCCCGACAGCTTCAGAAACGCAGGGCATGTCCTGAGCATCTTATTATCACTTCGCGATCAATACGATTGCGATATTAGGTGATGAAAAAGAACATATCACACGTACACACACACAAAAAAAGAGAAGCGTGAGCCAGACACAGCGCTTCTCAAGTTGTCAATCACCCTACATGTTCCAGACTATCGGGTACCTGCGGCCTCACACTGAGCTTCTACGGAAGTCAAAAGTTCACAAAAGTACTTCATTAAAAAAAAAAAAAAAATCAGGGCGGAAAAATGCGACGTAACCGACCGCTACTCTTCCCTGCTACCGACATCCTTTTCTTTCAAACGAAGGATGACTAGAAAATTTTCGAGGCTCAAAGCTCTAGGCGAAAAGTGAAAAAAAAAAAAATAAGACGAACACACGCGGAACACTTTCATTAGGCGGCAGTTTTATAACTAGGACTCCGTGTTTTCGAATAAATCCAATAAAATCCTCGACCCCCCCCCCCCCCCCCCCCCCAAAAAAAAAAAGAAACAACAAAAAACAAATCCGCTTGACGGTAAAATTTTCGTCCATTCGAATTTTTCCGGAAAATTCCGAATTTCGATCCCAACATGGCGAAAAGAAAAGAACAACAACAACAACATCGTATTCTACAATTAAGCTTGTTCAGAGCACAGGGTCATTTGTCCTGAGGAGAGGCTTCTTCAGTTTCCTTCCAAACCTTGGACTATTAGCAAACGCTGTTCACCTTTCAAATCTCGTCAAGTTTTCGGAACGACAGGTCATTGCTATTTTGGGACACCACAAAAGTCTCTGTCCTAGATTTCAGCGTGGACTTCTTAGAGGAAAAGACAAGCGCCGAAAGACAGGACAACGTAAGAAGACGACGACACACACTTTTCCCATTATGAACCAACTGGCCCAACTCACCATTTTCTTAGAGGAAGGCGGGGGGGGGGGGGGGGTTATAGCACTGAAAGGTATGATTATAGGAGGGTAAGGAGCAGCTAAAGGTTATATCTTTACACCCCATGCAGCGCAACCGCAGTGTGGAGCTCTGGAAGGGGATGGGAAGGAAACAAAATTTCCAGAAACTACGTTAAGCGTTTTAGTTATTTTAAAGTCTTGAAGTTTATTAAAACCACGGTGGTTTGCAAGGTTTTCGTGAAACAGTTAGTATCACCAGTGGTGAAGGTGCGAATGTTCAATTCCCCCCAGCTGAAGAAATATAATACAGTACATGTGAGTTCTTACGCAAATATGGCCGGTTTGTAACCTTGTAATACTTGATTTTATATTGAACATCGTAAATTGTTCACACAACAAAATTAATTGCCCAATTTTGGAGGCTCGGGTATCTGTCGTAAATAAATTCCGATAATCTCGAAACTGTCAGCAAAAAATAAATTAAAAAAAACATCCTCCGTAATTTAACAAGAAATAAACTCCGAAGACATGGAACAATAGTTGCAACTCAGGCAGCACTAAAGAGCAAATCTGTAGTAACTGCGTCACGACGCACTTGTTGCATGGGTCATTGACGCAAAAGAAGGAAAGCTGGGAAAATTGCATAACAAAACGGTGGCCTTTGAGGTGCGCGGCATATTCTATTTCGCTTCCGAAAAGGTCACTACGAGCGAGGGCTGAGGCTTCTCATTTAGTAATCTACTGTGCCTCAAATTTAGTCACACATCTTCAGTATGATTAATATCTGCCCTTAATCTACAAATGCGGATTTTCTGTTTCTGCGTCCTCTCACCCAGGTGAGTAGCGAAATTGCTTTTCATCAATCGACCTGCTCTTCCGGTAGCACCCACGACCTTATTTATATTTTAGACAGGTTCATGACAGACCTCATACCAAAGACAAAGATATTTCAGTGACTTCTCATAAAATGTACTGAAGTTGATTGCCTCGACGTCACATAACTCTGCGAGTGTATACGCTCGGGGTACTCGGTTTGATGCTTTCTTTTCTGCAGTGCTACTGACAGGGCATTTTAAGGCTTGTAATTCTTACTTTAATTTTTGTTTCTTTCAGAGAAGCTTGCAAAAATTTCCTTTTAATATCTTGAATGCACGGAAATAGCTTTAATTAACTTGGACACTCCCTGGGTATTGAACTCTTTGGTAATCAATAAAGGTGAGCTTATTTAACACCATAAGAAATAGTCACAATATTTCTATCCGAAGTAGGGTGAAATCGTTTTCATTCTATATTCCGCTTGCTGTTTAATATAAATCTACTCTACCCAATCCACGGTCACCTTTACAAAACTTTAAAACCCCAGTTGGTTTTCTCACAAAACGTCAATCAGTTAACATATCAACAGACTCTTAGGTGTTCAAATATCTGGCGTGCAACAAATTAAATATATCTTCTTCTTATATTACTGTCATGTTTTCCGTGTCAAAATGACTTTGAAATTGCATTGAAACAGGTATATAATAAAACCACTGCTCCCTTTCGGCCACTGCTTGTATTTATTTTAGGTCATCACGGTGTTGTCTTTCACGCAAGGAAAGCGTTATTTTTTCATAAATAAAAAAAAATATTTTTTAATCATTCCTGAAGGTCGGGAATAAAGCGCAAATATGAATTTTGTTTTCTGCCAAGTGTAAAAACATCGGTGGTGGAAACATTTTTTTACTGAATCTTAACAATTAACACAGCCATGACTGTCAAGGTTCTATGGTCGATTCGTGTTACTGTAACTCTTTTCAGGAAGTTTGCAGTCTGAGGTGTGGTTATTCGTTACAATGAAAACAAAGATACTACTCGCACTTTTAACCGTGGTGCTTATTTCGACGACCGTTGAGAAGGGTAAGGAATACTCAAAGCTATTTAAACAGCATTAAAAAATTAGTTGGAAATCATAATCAAGAGCCTCGAGCGCCATTTCGTCGAGCGGTTCATACATCAGCGGACTTGGTCACCTGACAAAAAAAGTGAAAAAAGCTAGAACCGTAAAAGAAAACGAAGGTGATGATCTTCATTAGTTAATTGTCAACTGCTGAAAAAGAAACCGAGGCGGTTTCGAAAGTCGGGACTTATGAATCTCTAGGCCGTGGTTGGTGATTATAGTTTATTTTCATAGCTTCAACCCAACTAGACGGACTTCCGTCGAATATGTTCACGTTCAAATATGCAATCTGCTACCTTTCAACAAGAAAAAAAATCTCTTAAAAAAAAAGAAAAACGACACATGAGATTTAAACAGGATTTTCGAATATATAGGAGACTGGAAGTTTTGGTATCTCTTTATGCGGAAAGGAATAAAGGGAAAAAAAGGTAGTCGTGATTTACGACGCCTCTTTTATATGGCTCTCAACAATTTCTAAGAAACAGAATGTAGAATGTAGATGGTCGCTCACAAACTTATTTCCAAAGATAGTTAGCTGAAAGAAACAAATATTTTTAGTGAACCTTCAATTGCTACTCTGAGGATACCAGCTTTTTTTTTTCCCCGGATCGATTTTACTTATATTGCTAATATTACTTTATTTTCAAAGCAGTATTATATTACATAGAACCGCAATTTATTCGGGATAATCTCGGACATTTTGGGTGTGAGATTGTCCCGATTACAGCATGTCGCCGCAAAAGATTTAGTGGGTCTTTTTTCACCGCAAACATAAGCGCTTAGAGGGATACTGAAAGACCGAAATTTCGAGCTCACAAAACGATGGTGGACGGATAGGCGGGACGCTGCAAAACCCGAAAACAGCGCTCATACAGCGATATCTCTAACGGATCGCCGTATTTTTAGAAATGAAGTGCGCGACTGAACACGGCCGACCAGGCCGAGGAGGCAAGCCACGTCACGATTCTCGTTCCCTCTCCTTCTCGCTACGTCCCGTCGAGCTTGGTCGAGCTGGTGAGGCGAAGCGAGGAGGAGAGAGGCGAGGCAACACCTCCTAGAAGACAAGGCCGTAGCGCTCTCCTCGTGACGTCGCAAAGGAAGGCCATCGGGGGCGCGCGTCGAAGCGAATGCAACGCGCGTAGATCGACCGTCGTAACGCTTTTTAGTCACATACGCGTGTCATATTAGCTAAAATGAAAGCTGCACATAGCAACAGGCCTAGAAAACATTTTATTACACGAGCAAAATATTACACCGCTAAATAATCCGTACGAAATGGCACGAGGTATGCGTACATTGTTTTAAGTCGAAAACATTGAGTCATGCAATTATTGTTGTAGGAATGCATATTTTATACAGAAATACTTCGACAAAATGGCGAGACACGCAGTGATTTGGAAACAGCAAAACAGAACAGTTAAAAATCAGGTAGACGTAGTCAACGCGGACAAGGCAAGACAAGTGTTTCCCACGATCATGTAAGCGACGTTATTGCGTGCAGTCACTGAATTCTTGCATCATACCCCGGCCACATGGCAAAATTAATGCAATTTCGATCGAATGACATTGTGGGGTCGACAAATCCGCTTGCGGCGCTCGTATAACCACTCAAGACCGCGAGCTGATTAAATCCTATATCACTGAATGAAAATATATTAACTTTTCCGTGTGGCAGGAGTACTAAACTTACTACTTAGTCTACTAATTTACTTCTCCCTATGGGGCTCGAGCTGCCTTAGAACAACACATAACTTATTTTGTATATAATAATACTATTACCTTAATACAGTTAAGATTCTAGTATAAACGCGGAAGAGGCAATAAAATAACTTTAGTATAAATAAACACAGAACCACGAACAACGCACTTTCAATAATCACACAAACTTGTTTTTCACCTTGCAGTGAAAACAAGATTAGCGCGTATATTTACAAATGTCGACGAAACTGCACGCGAATCATGACAAAGAACAAAATTGCAATCTATCATGCGATTAAAAAAAAAAGAAAAACGATTGCAGCATCTTACTTGCGTTTTACATGACCAAGAAAGCCCGTAAATAAGTTCTTTCTCACCTGTCGATCGTATCCATACGTCCCACAATATCCGTGACATACACATTTGAACACGAACTCCAAGAAGCCTCTCTCTGTCGCGAGAGGTCTATCGATTAATCGACCAGTCTTCGTTGGCTAGTTGTTACACATGTCACTCAAACCGAAGCAGGACTTGTTTCACGAATCCACGTAAATGCCGTAGTATCAAGCGAACACAAAAAAACTACTGGAGACTACGGCGATGACCGAAATACGACGGGAAACAAGTCTCAAAAGTACCACACACGAGAGCAGCGGCGACGAAAGGCTTGAAGTTGTCGACCCATCTCTTGCTGGTGTGCGCTCCCTGCGACAATGACTGGATTTCTCTTCGGTTTCCTTCCCTTCTGAGATGTCTCAGCGTTCCTTTTCAGACAGTCAGCAGCTCACACACAACGTAAATTTACCAGAATCGGAGCCATGTGGCATCGGCAGCATCGCAGCCGGTCCTTTCGAAAAGTGTGGCGTGCTGCGGAACTGCAGGTAGTCCCGCGGTTACGGGGATACTCATAAATATAAATTTGGTACTCTCAACCTTGGTAACGCGTTGTATATTACGTTTATATTATATATTTATTAAATTGTACAAGACTGCGCCTTTAAAACGTATATTAATGCCGGATAAACGCGCATGAACACCACCGCGCCGAGGTACATTTTTTTCACGTCGATAGCGTATTCTCACGTAGTTGCGCCATGGACTTCCTTCCTCCGCCATTGTGACGTAACCTCTCAGAGCGCTCTGGCCTTCTTCTCTAGGAGGTGTTGGGCGAGGCCGCTTCCTCTCGTTCTCAAATTTTCCCGGAGGACAATGACGTCATAGCCGTCGCTTGATCGCGCCTTTTTTTTTTCCAAAACTATGGAAATCCGTTTGAGATACCGATGTATGAGTAATGTTTTGGAGTTAGTGACGTCCCGTTACGGTTCTGCAACCTTATTTTCGGTTCAGTATTGCTTTAAAGGGCCCTTGAAGAGAGAGAAAAAAATTAAACAATCTGGTTGGGACACGCATGTCAAGAAATAAATTTTACAAGAAAAAAAAATTGTTTGAGAGCGATATTGACGGCGAGAGATTTATTTGAAATTCTGCGCGCAAGGTTCATGACGTCACGGAATGGTCATATGCGCATTCGACCTCAACGAGAGGGTCATTCGCTCCTTTCCACCTCGACGTGAAGGCGAAGCCGATCCACCTCTTCTCCAGGCGCCCGAAATGCCGAGAGAATCAACAAGGGGAAAGGAGGTGACTACCGACTTTATCGCATATCGCGCCGTCAATATTGCCTTAAAATTTTTTTCTCGCATAAAATTAATTTTTTTTTTGACACGCGTGCCCCAAGCACGCGTATCAATAACCAAAATGTAGAATCAGATGCCACAGTTTCAGAACAAAAATATAATTTCTAGTTCGACATTTTCGTGGCGTCGGCATGTAGTGGCAACGTCAGCCATAGGCGAAAAGTTTTCAATATTCCGGGAGACGCTTATGGTTAAAACATCCAACGGTACATAACATCCAACGAGTCTAAACATCCATTAGGTCACGCGATACAAGAGTCATAACGTCCATCGAGTCAGAACACCCATCCGGATGCTTGAAAGCAGGTCACATTGAAAAGTTGGTATATATATATATATATATATATATATATACAAAACTTGAAAGTATAAAACAGAGAGGACGAGGACGGGAACAGGACATCTATCAATTGTATATATATATATATCAGGGTTGGGCAGAAATACTCAAGAATGTATTTGGAAATACAAATACTGCGATACATTAAAATAGTAGCTAAAATACTGATACTAAGATACATCTGTAAAAATGTATCGCGATACGTATCGGAAATACATTTTAAAAAGAGGCCAAAAAGTATTAGGAAATACAAATACAGGAATACATTTTAGGGAGGGCAGGAATACAAATACAGGAATACTCATAGTGCAATACATTTTCAAAATTTTTTGAGACGCCAACTGAGATGAAGCTTGAAGTTTGAAGTGGATGTTTTCGATCCCGAAATTACCTTCCTGTAGGCTTGGCACTTTGACTTGAAGGCAGTGGTTTCGGACGACAAGGAGTCTTCAATGGGCCCAGAAAAACGTTCCATCAAGGGCTGACCGCGGTCCCTTCCATGACATCCTGTCTGTCTGACGAGGGAATCCTGTCAACATTAATCACGTGATGTCACGGTGGAATGAACTACTATTCTTCATCTGTAGGTGTTGCCTTGAACATAAAACTTTACCACGCTGCTGTATGAAAGGACAATACATACTTTCGTTGTAGGTTACCTAGTTGAAGATCATGCAGGCAGTGTCATTTGGAATGTCTGAGAATAGTGGACCACCTGAAGTATCTTGGAATACATGTCTTCTGTTACGGTTGAAAAAACGATACGGTAGCATCCCTGTTCTGAAGGTCCTTACTGCCGACCCTCCACCACCGACGCACGGATTGCAGTCCTCAAGTTTTGCCTAGCATTATCCAAACAGAGACCTCGTGGAGTGCGAGCTGATATTGCCTGCACAGGTGCGAGCTGTCCGAGAAACAGCGGTCACGAGACGAGTCGCGGGAGTACGTAGTCTGGGATGGCACAGCGAGGCCGCTTCTGGCCTCCTTCTGGGTTTCGGATCACCAGAGAAGCGGGTCACGTTCGCGTCGGCTGATGACGTACCCTTGAGCCGTGCAATATTACGGGCGCAGCCGTAGATGCATTCGAATAAGTGTTGCATTCAAATAAGTGTTGAATTTCAAGTTTACCACCGCCAGGCTTGTGCTGCAATGGAATATGACTCAGCTTTGCCGACTGGGTGTACTCTGTACGCTAAGGCGAGAGAGGCGGTTAGCAGCGGGCATTGGATGCCAGCAAACAAAGACTCAAGAAACCCCTACCTAAGGACCTGCGGCAGAAGATGCTCTGACTCCACTCCTGGCACGCCACCTGGTTCGAGTCCCCGACTACGCAACAATTCTCAGAAGAGAAAAGAGGACGCATAGAAAAATAGTTTGCAGAATCGAAAGGAACCTTGGTCAGCAAAGTAACAATGGGAACCTTGGTCAGCAGTAACAATGCCCCAGCATCTCCTTGACTCTGGCGCCCTCAGAAGTAGAAAAAAAATGCGTTCTGACTTGTTTCTCTTTTTTTTTTTTTTTTTCGGGGGGGGGGGGGGGGGAGTATTTCTCAGGAAATGTAACAAAATACATTTCATTCTGATTGTATCGCGATACAAAAAAAAAACAACAACATTCCAAATGTATTTCGATACAGGAATACAGATACTGGTGAAAAAAATGTATCGCGATACAGAAATACAGATACGAAATGTATTTCTGAAATACTATTGCGATACATTTGTATCGCGATACTGCCCAACCCTGATATATATATATATATATATATATATATATATTGCCGCGCGCAGGGTCACGGACTTGTAGAAAGTTCTCGTTCACTCTTGCTGCGGACATGACTATCGTTCATCCCTGTTTTTGTTGTTCTAGAAAGTGCTTGTTCATTCTCGCCCCGAGCGCGCTACGCTCGAACCTTCTCCGCCGAATCTTCGAGATACTGACTCACTCTAGATAAGAGGCCGCCCGCGACCTTGTCGAGTCAGTCTCGCCCCAGCGCTCGATTCTGCTGACACGCCGACTTCGACGCCCGCGACGCTCTGCCTTCTTCTGTTTCCTTCTTTATTTTTGGCACAAGTTCGCCACATTAAACGTTTATTTATTTCTGTTTATTTCTTGTTTATTGGTCACGACTCACCACCCGTGACATTCTGGTGGAGGTGCTGGGTACCGCATGCCCGTGCAGCGTTCCCCTCCCAGGACCCGCAGTGCAAGCCCGACTCCAAGCTCGCTGAGAAGACCACTCAGCGCGGAACCTGAAACTCGGACCAGCCGCCGCACCAAGGGAGAGGATCCGGAGTACGGTTTGCTCCTGGATAAACCGAAGCCGAAGAAGACGACGATGGACAACCAATCGCAGGCCCCCGCCGCTCCTGCCATCGTCTACCTACCCGTCGCTCCTCGGACACCGGCTCCGTTCCACGGCGAACTCCACGAAGACGTTGAAGATTGGATCGACCAATTCGAACGCGTCGCCCGCCACAATAGCTGGACCAACGAGCAACGGCTGCAAAACGTGTATTTCTCGCTCGAGGGGACTGCCAGAAGCTGGTACGAAAATCACGAGTCTTCATTGACATCCTGGGACATTTTCAAGAGCCAGCTGAAGGCGACATTTGTCAACCAGCACCGCCGAGAGAGAGCCGAAGACTTACTGCGCACCAGGACTCAAGGCCCCAACGAGAGCATCACCGGCTTCGTGGAGGATGTTCTCCGCCTAAGCGCCCGCGCCGATCCTCAGGCTACCGAGGAGAAGAAGCTGCACCACCTGATGAGGGGTGTGAAAAGCGAGATTTTCGGCGGTCTCATCCGGAATCCCCCAACCACAGTCGACGAGTTCATCACGGAGGCGACAAATATGGAACGGGCCTTGCTAGCCCGCGCCAGACACTACCAACGACACCCTGGCGTAACTACTCTAGCGACATCTGGATCCGACCTGGGCACCACCCTCCCCGACATCCGTGACCTTATCCGTGAAGCCGTCCGGGAGGAGTTGAAGAAGTTGCTACCTGCTGCCACAAGCCTGGATACGCCCTCAGTCGCCGAGATTGTCCGGGAAGAACTTCAGCAGGCGCTGCAGCCAGAAGTTCTCGCCAGCGCCGCTCCTGAACCACCGAAGCTGAGCTACGCCGCAGCTACCCGACGACCACCGCCCCCTGCTCACCCGTATACGGCGCCACCTCGACGTGAACCTCTAGCGCCGCAGTATTCACGACGCCATGAAGATCGGGCGTACGTCAGCCCAGAACAAGCTGCTCCACGAAAGACCGACGTGTGGAGGGCGGCCGATCGACGCCCGTTGTGCTACCACTGCGGGGAGGCCGACCATATCTACCGTCGTTGTCCCTACCGGCAAATGGGCCTGCGTGGGTTCCACCCGAACGACCCACGCCCGAGGTACGGCGAACGCCCTCACGACATCGAGGAGTACCTCCGACGTTCCCCCTCCCCAGTGTCGTCTCTCCGCCGTGAAGCTCGCTCCCCATCGCCACGACGTTCAGCCTCCCCAGCGCCACGATCCCGCCGAGAGAGCCTGTCTCCCCTGCGTCGTCGGGAAAACTGAGTGCGGCAACGCCTGGAGGTGACGTTGCCGAAAACGACGGAAGCAAACAGCCTCCAAGAACGCCGGAGCGCTCCCACTCTCTCGACGCCCCGCATTGCACCGACGCGCCTGCAACGGTGTCCAACAACCTAAACGTTGTTATCGATGGCCAAAACGCATCGGCACTCGTTGACACCGGGGCAGACTACTCAGTATTGAGTGGGAGGCTCTCTCGCCACCTTCGAAAAGTCACGACGCCGTGGGATGGACCGCAGATACGAACCGCCGGAGGACACCTCATCACGCCTGTCGGAAGGTGCACCGCTCGCGTCGAAATTCACGGCGAGACGTGTCCTGTGAAATTCGTCATTCTACAAGACTGTTCCAGAGACGTCATTCTCGGCATGGACTTTTTGTGTGAATACGGCGCCGTCATCGACCTTGGAGAAAACAGATTGACGCTGCGGACACCTGTTCCGCCTTCAGAGAAACTCCAAACTGCGTCAGCCGCCGTCCGAGTCGCTGCCGACCACGTGAATCTGCCGCCGCGATCAAGTGTTGTCGTACCTGTCGTGACCGATGCAGCTACCCGTAGCGAAGTTCTTCTGGAAGGTAACCTCCAGTTGCTCCTGGGAAGAGGAATAGGCGTCGCACGAGGAGTAGCTGAACTTCAGGATGGCCGCACTGTGGTCCTCGTGACGAACTTCCGGAATGAAACGCAACACCTCACGAAAGGTGCAGCCGTTGGCCACGTCGAGGATCTCCGAAACTCCGCCGAAATCGCCGCCATTACTGATGAATCCTCGCCACCTCAGCAAGACGGTACGTCGCCAGCGCAACTCGACATCGACCCTAAGCTTCCGGACCCAAAACGACGGCAGCTGATGAACCTCCTCGCCGAATACCGTGACTGCTTTGCGACGTCGTCGAAGGTACGCCAAACAGCCGTTGCGAAGCACCGCATCATTACCGAGGACGACGCGCGCCCTGTGCATCGATCACCGTACAGAGTCTCCGTTAAAGAAAGGGAGGTGATCCAGGAGCAAGTTCAAGAGATGCTGAACGACGACATAATCCAGCCATCAAGCAGTCCGTGGGCCTCTCCAGTCGTACTGGTTAAGAAGAAGGACGGAACGCTTCGGTTCTGCGTGGACTACCGGCAGCTGAACGCGGTGACGAAGAAAGACGTCTACCCACTCCCCCGAATCGACGACACGTTAGACCGGCTGCGCCCCTCTCGATACTTCTCATCGATGGACCTGAAGAGCGGCTACTGGCAGATCGAAGTCGACGAACGGGACCGAGAGAAGACAGCTTTCGTCACGCCGGATGGGCTGTACGAGTTAAGGTAATGCCCTTCGGACTATGTACGGCGCCAGCAACTTTCCAGCGTGTTATGGACACCGTACTAGCAGGACTGAAGTGGCAGAGCTGTCTGGTCTACCTCGATGACGTCGTGGTGTTTTCCAGCGACTTCGACGAGCACTTGCGACGACTCCGAGCTGTTCTTCAAGCCATACGGACCGCTGGACTCACCCTCAAGCCGTCAAAGTGTCGGTTCGCTTATGACGAACTGAAGTTTCTGGGTCACGTGGTTAGCAACGAAGGCGTGCGCCCAGACCCTGAGAAGGCTCGCGCCGTCGCGTCATTTCCAGTGCCGACAGACAAAAAGGCCGTGCGAAGATTCCTTGGACTTTGCGCCTACTATCGTCGCTTCGTTCGGGATTTCGCACGGATTTCCGCACCGCTCACAAACCTCACGAAGGACGCCGAGAGGTTCGAATGGGCCGAGGAACAGCAGCAGGCATTCGACGAGCTGAAGCGACGACTCCAGACGCCTCCGGTTCTTGGACATTTCGATCAGGATGCGGACACCGAGATTCACACTGACGCAAGTAACGCAGGACTTGGCGCGGTACTAGTTCAAGTACAAGAAGGCACCGAACGAGTCATCGCCTACGCAAGTCGGGCACTGTCCAAGGCAGAGAGAAATTACTCCACGACTGAGAAAGAATGCCTTGCGGTCGTCTGGGCAATCACGAAGTTTCGTCCGTACTTGTACGGAAGCCCGTTCCGCGTAGTCACGGACCACCACTCGCTCTGCTGGCTTGCGAACCTCAAGGACCCGTCAGGACGCCTCGCTCGATGGAGCCTCCGGCTACAAGAGTTCAACATGACTGTGGTTTACAAGTCAGGACACAAGCACAGCGACGCTGACTGCCTGTCCAGGGCCCCTGTCGAAACACCTTCCGGCAGCAGCGACGACGATGATGACGAGTGCTTTCTAGGGGCAGTGAACACCGATGACATGGCACGACGTCAAAGAGACGATCCGGAGCTGCGAGCCTTAATCGAGCACCTGGAAGGGCGCGGCGGTACCGTACCCCGTGTTTTCTCACGAGCCGTGCCGACCTTCACCATTCGGACAGGTGTACTCTACAAAGAGAACTTCGGGAACAACAACTCGCCGTGGCTGCTGGTAATACCGACCGACCTTCGAGGGGAGATCTTTCAAGCATGTCACGACGACCCGACGTCCGGACACCTTGGATACAGCCGGACACTGGCCCGTATTCGTGAAAACTATTACTGGCCCAAGCTCCCCAAGACCGTCCACCTGTACACACGATCATGCCACGAGTGCCAGCGACGCAAGAAACCTCCGACGAGGCCGGCCGGACTCCTGCAGCCTATTTCTCCTCCAACTGCACCCTTCCAGCAGATCGGAATGCATCTACTTGGTCCTTTTCCGCCTTCGACGTCAGGGAACCGCTGGATCATCGTCGCCACAGATTATCTCACGCGGTACGCCGAAACGAAAGCTCTTCCTTCGGGGACTGCTGTGGAAGTTGCCAAGTTTTTCATTGAGTCCATCGTCCTCCGGCACGGCGCTCCAGAAGTTCTGATTACAGATCGCGGATCATCGTTCATGGCACAACTGACCCAAGAAATCCTCCGACTCAGTCACACCAGCCATCGTCGTACAACTGCGTACCACCCGCAGACCAACGGGCTGACGGAGCGACTCAACAAGACAATCGCCGATATGATCTCTATGTACGTCGACGTAGAGCACAAGACGTGGGACCAGGTGCTGCCCTACGTCACGTTCGCCTACAATACGGCGGTTCAAGAGACCACTGGATTCACCCCTTTCCAGCTGGTACATGGTCGGAAGGTAACGACCATGCTGGACGCCATGCTGCCCCATGAGCCATCTGACAACGAGAGCGACGACGCCCAGGCGGTTGCTCAACGCGCCGAAGAAGTTCGCCAGCTCGCCCGACTCCTGATTCAAGACCAGCAACGCGTCGACGCCGGCCGCTACAACCTTCGTCGCAGGGACGTCCACTTCCAGCCCGGAGATAGGGTGTGGGTATGGACGCCCATCCGTCGCCGCGGCCTCAGTGAGAAATTGCTGAAACGATACTTTGGACCCTACAAAGTGCTTCGTCGCCTCGGTGATCTTAACTACGAAGTCCTCCCCGACGGAACGCGCCCATCTGCAAGACGTCAGCCGCGACCCGAGGTGGTGCACGTCGTCCGGCTGAAGCCGTATTACGAACGATAGAACTTTCCACTCTCGTCGACGGGTGAACTGAACTGCGGCTCGCGATTCTGCTGCCTTTTTGTTTTGGATTTGTTTTTGTTTGCTGTTTTTCGTTTTGTGCTGCATCGGGACGATGCACTTTTGAAAGGGGGGGATAATGCCGCGCGCAGGGTCACGGACTTGTAGAAAGTTCTCGTTCACTCTTGCTGCGGACATAACTATCGTTCATCCCTGTTTTTGTTGTTCTAGAAAGTGCTTGTTCATTCTCGCCCCGAGCGCGCTACGCTCGAACCTTCTCCGCCGAATATTCGAGATACTGACTCACTCTAGATAAGAGGCCGCCCGCGACCTTGTCGAGTCAGTCTCGCCCCAGCGCTCGATTCTGCTGACACGCCGACTTCGACGCCCGCGACGCTCTGCCTTCTTCTGTTTCCTTCTTTATTTTTGGCACAAGTTCGCCACATTAAACGTTTATTTATTTCTGTTTATTTCTTGTTTATTGGTCACGACTCACCACCCGTGACAATATATATATATATATATATATATATATATATATATATATATATATATATATATATAAACTGAGAAGAAAAAAACCCTTAGTGAAAACAGCAACAACGGACGATTTAATCTTCGACGTTTCGGCCGGAGTCCGGCCGAAACGTCGAAGAATAAATCGTCCGTTGTTGCTGTTTTCACTAAGGGTTTTTTCTTCTCAGCTATATATATTATTTCTGTTGAGTTACTCTTGTACACATAAATATAAAATCGTTTTTAACCTTTTCCTTTAAGGTTGTGTGCGTGGATGTATGCATGGTGTTACGATTAACACAGAGGTTCGGGCGAGTTGGTTGCTCATGATGTACAGGGGGAACAGCGCACCCGGAGAACAGTCATTCAAATCAACATACACACAAAAGAAAGAAACACTTACTCAGCGCTGACTGACAACTCTCTATATTTACACTTTCTCTTCTTCTATTTGTGCTATATGCAAGGGCCAGGGAGAATAACTGGTCTTGTTTTCTTTTCTTTCGATATGATGCTAAATAGTGAACTAAATTGAAATTAATATAAAGCTAGGTAGTCTAATTCTTTTTGTGACAAGGTTTGTGACATGTGACAGCACATGCGTTAGTACTCCGTCTTTAACCTTGTCACAAAAAGAATTAGACTACCTAGCTTTACATTAATTTCAATTTAGTTCACTATTTAGCATCATATCGAAAGAAAAGAAAAAAAAAACAGTTATTCTCCCTGGCCCTTGCATATAGCACAAATAGAAGAAGAGAAAGTGTAAATATAGAGAGTTGTCAGTCAGCGCTGAGTAAGTGTTTCTTTCTTGTGTGTGTATGTTGATTTGAATGACTGTTCTGCGGGTGCGATGTTCCCCCTGTACATCATGGTGTTACGAATTGTTCATATGACTTTGTTGTGTACTACACTGCGTTATACAAAGACTTCGGTCGTTTTTAGGCAAACAAAACTAAATAAATAAATAAATACGTAAATAGCTTAAAATATAACGCTTGTACTTTGCTACGACGGTTCTGGGAAGGATGCAATTCACTTTCGCCAGGGACCTGCTCGCTAGTCGGCCACAGCTATCTCCACTGGACGCTGCTCGGCTGGAGCAATTCGCCAAGTATTTTGACAGCTTCTGGCTTTCAAACACAGTCGTCGAAAACATCTGAGGCCACTTTAAGAACGATGGACCACGCACCACAAACATGGTGGAAGGGTGGCGTAACGGACTGCACAGCCGGCTGACAACTCATCATCCAGACTTGACTGAATTCATACAGTTCTTGCAAGTTATCCAGCATTCCTCGCAAAATAGGATCCAGGCACTGCTCTTGGATCCCCTCGCGGTGGCGTCTGCACTGGCGGTTCAAGTGGTAAGAAAGGGCTGCAGGAGGAGGTTGCCATGTTTTTGCGGAACTTGGCGACTGCTGTTCCGACATTTCAAGACGTGCTCCACTACGTTGACAGGATTTCATTGATTGGAGTCCTTCCATAGAACGAGCAAGCTAGTACGTGTGCCGGCTTGCCAGAAAATGCGTAATTTTTATTGATGTATGCTTGCGCACACAATAAACGGTTTTGAATGCCTCGGGCAATACTGGCGTTTTACTCAAGGACCTTTCGTAAAATATCCTAGCGACGCACCTCGGAGTGTAAGTCGAGGCACAAACTATACTCCGTTAACCCTTTGGCCTATGCAGTGCGGTGGAAGCTCCGTGGAAGCCATCTTTCCGCAAGTGCAACCAAGGGCATGCTTATTCTAGCTTGACATCGTTCTCCACGCGTGAGCGTATGCGGAAAGAGGGGCGATCCCGTCGTGTGACACCGACAGGTCTAACGAGCGTGCAGTTTATTCTGCACTGTCAGCTTCGGGGCGAAGCGACTGCGGCCTGATGAACCACGACTGGGCACATCGGACTTATACACGTAATAGCAGTCCTTCATCAGTCCCCAAATATGGCCTGGAGTATAAAATGTTTTCGGCCTGGCCGTGCGCACCTGTTTCTCCAGCGTTTGCCCCTCGTTGAGCAATTACTTTGGCTTCCCGAGCATACGCTAGTGCTGCACGATTCCGGACCATTTGCTCGGATTTAGCTGCGACATTATTAGAGGCACCTGGAGCCCGCTCCCGAGCTTGAGGATTTTCACCGTTCTCCATGGTTGCTCCGCTTATGGCGTCTGATCTCGTGCTATCACGGACACTACTCACAGCCCATCGCCCGCTTTGCTGGTCCTCCGCATGTGACATGTACTTCTATGCTCGAACCAGGGAAGGAAAATATACACATTTCAATTTTTTATTCTTAATTAAGCGTTCAGTTCAAGTAAATTTCTGAAATTTCTTCTCATATATATCTAAAACCATGAGTTCTTTGTAGAGCTTCTTGGAACATATTACCATTCGCATACCTGCATGCTAAAGAATATTTGATGCGCAGTAAGTTTCATTATGTCGTTTTCAAGCATGCAATCAGCTCACGGCATTATTGAGCCGGCCCCGCTGATCATGCCTGTTCTTCTTGGTGTAATACAGAGCGGAACACGACAGCGGTTTTCACGAGCTCTGATAAGATGCGACAGTAGCAGGGTGTACAGCGTCACTCCCAGTGTACTTTTACACCGAAAAATGACAAAACAGAAAGTATAAATATTCCACTCATTATCTGTGCTTGGCTTGTATTTCCTGAAAATACGAAAACATTGTTCGTCTCTTCGTCATTTATACAGGTTTATCGAGGAACACATGGCCTTTGCTTACCATATTTTCAAAAGTCGGTTACACAAAATAACAACCTTTTCAGGTAAAATAGATCTAAGACCCCACAAGCAAGCTTTATATATCTGAATCGGAACATGAATAGCGTCAAAACTTTCAACGAGTCGGAACATTCTCCCGAATCTGAACATCCAAAGCGTCAAAACATCCATCCGAGTCAGAACATCCAACGTACCTGTAGCAATCCAATTCTCAGCAATGATTTCGACTAGTGAAATCGAATAGTTTTTGTATGTTTCGGTTGTGCTTCACCTCGCTCTCCCACCTCGATATGAATTTGCGATATTGCCATTACAAAAGGTTGGAAGAAAATCATTATATCCTTTTGATATGACAGTGAAGGCCCGAGCTGGACCGTTGTTTCTTGATTCTAAGTTGACTAATGTGAAAGTTTGGGCTAGTTGGTATTTCATGATTAAAAATTAAAACAGCGCAAGGACACGGACAAGAACAAGAAGGTAGACAAACAAGGCGCTTTGTTTGTCTACCTTCTTGTTCTTGTCCGTGTCCTTGCGCTGTTTTAATTTTTAATCATGATTTTAAGTCATTGGTTTTATTTCTTTCAAACGCTTTGTTAGCCCACGTGAGCTGACACTTACAGACGCTCACAAGCACTCTTGGATCGGGCATGATAGGACGTAAGGACGCTTCTGGATGTCAGCATAAAATGGTCGCGTCTAGCGAGCGCTATAGCACAGGCTACAGCACCTCTTTTTTGATTTCGCGTCTCGTAGTGTGCCTAGATTACTGAGTGTTTCCAACTGCTCGATTGGGATCATGTAAGTTATGAGCTCAATATTGTAATATGGAGCTTCGACGAAGTGACGGAAGTGTTGACCACCCGCTCGCCCGCCCGCAGCTTTGTAGTAAATCGCAGCGCGATACCTTGAGAAAACGATTTTTGCGGGCCGTCGAAAATGCCTTAAAAGCGTTAATTTACATGCTGTTGTGTCTCGTGGAGAGCGCCGCCTGGCCGAGGGAAACAGGCCTATATTCTCCGGCGAATATTGTGCATGAACCTGCTACTCTTCTCACCCCAAAACCGCTACCGTCCCAGCACAGCACCTGAAACGTCTGAGGTTACAGTGCTAAAACTGCTGAGGATGATTTACATATTTAGTCATATATTCGGCATTTATTTTTTTTGTACGCTATTTATAAATGTATTTATTTATTTATTATCTATTTATTTATCCCTAATTCGCGGTGAGCCTCACTTTATTCTTATCCGAGGAAGTTGATTGCAACGCCCTTTCAACAAGTAGCCTTTTCAGGGGTATCCTCCTTAGACATTGCGGAACGAGGGTGCTTGAGCCTTGTTGCAGAAGGTGGAGACATTATTTGCGATCTTAATGGACATAAGGTAAGTCGTACGAGTCTCGTTATATCAAATGACGCATGTGAAAAACGTTATTCACTTAATGGTGGAGAACACTCGTTTTTGTCCTGTTTGCAGAAATTAACAGCTTTGTTAAATATAGTGTTCGTCCCTTTTTTTATCGTTCTACATCTCAGGGTTTACAAGATGTACTTATTCCGCCAAATCCTGAGCAATATTAGAAAGGCAAAGCTATAGAACCGCCGGTGGCATGCATTCTAGTAAAACATAGACAATTCAGTCAACATAGAGAGTGTTTTCTATGGAGGTAGGAAGTGGTGTCCTGCATTTCAACATCTACCCTATAGCTAATGACACGTCGAGAATTCAGCGCAATATGCCACTCCGCGGGATGTCTAAGGCACTGCCACCCATAATCCGTTACTGTCGTTTCCATAAAGACACAATCTTCAAATAGATGTAAGCTTTTGTTTTTGTTTATTGAAACGACTGCAACCTTTACGTGGGTACCCTAAAAACATTGCAGTTTATTCATGCGTTAGCGTGAGTACCTACGTAACAGCGAAAGGCTGACGCCGTCCGTCTTCGGACAAAACAGTGGAAAGGGAATTGTGCCGCGTGGAGAGGAGGAGAGTAGTGAAGGAAAAAGGCGAGAGGGAGGCGACGTCACGGGGTGGAAGCCAATGCGCGCGCGGGAAACCGGTCACCAGCGAAAGCAGCGAAAGGCAGCGAATAGACCATTTGCAGGATTCCCAAGCGCCCCGGCCCGCACTCCAGGAATCATGGGAACAGTGTTCCTTCAGCTCCCTAGTGATCGCTAATTTTCGACCAACTCCGTGGTTACGCAGTTTTCGAGCGTAATTGGAGGCCACCCTGAACAAGCACCTGATATACCCCAAGGACCTGTCATATCACTTAAAATTACTCGACTACGTCAACATTTTTATACTGCGCATGCGGTGCACCTTTCAACCTGGCTGAGCTGCAGAAATGTCTTTCAATAATATCATTCTCGTAATGGTTGTTTGAGCAGGAATTGCTTAAAAAGCCGATAATTCACAGCAACAAAAGCCAGGATTTAGCTCGGGGTCCGCGGGGCTGTTTATAGCCTTTTTAGCGCTTCTAACTTAGTATCAGCATGATAATAATGTAAGAGATTTCTGCAGCCCATCCAGATTGAAGGGTGGACAGCATGTGCAGTATCAAAAACGCTCACATTGAGGAGAAATTTTAAAAGCGATATGACAGGTCTGTAGAGGGCGCAACCCTCGCGTACGTGATTGCCGCAGGCAACCCTGTGCCACCGCGGGGGCGGTTTCGTGTGTTATTTTCGACGGAATAAAAGTCACTTGTTGTTCTGGCACGAGAGAGTTCGCACGAACCTTCTTCTGGCCCGGCATGGCCTCCACATGGTGTCAGAAGTGCCAAACGTTATGCCTAACGACGTAGGCCTTGCCTCCGCATGAATCGTCTCCGCCGTAACTGCGTAGCTCGCTCGCCCGTCGCCCGGCTTTCGACCCCCGTGTTCCTGCTCGCTGCCGTCCTGCTCGCTGCCATGCCTGACGACGAAGGAAACGGCGCCAAGCCTTCATGTCGAGGTCTTTCACTGCATCAGCCCGACCGCTTCGACTTCGAGAACGCCGGTTCCTGGCCGACGTGGCTAAGCCTTTTCGAGGACTACTCCTTCGCTTCCGGTCTTCGACAGGCGTCGGGAGAAGTTCAGGTCCGCACACTTCTTTATTGCATGAGGCCGGAAGCTCGTCCTCTTCTTGCGATGTTCGGCCTCGGCGACGCTCCTACGGACTACAACGTGGTCGTAGAGAAGTTTACGGCCCATTTCGTTCACCCCCTCAACGAGGTGTACGAGTCGGCGCAGTTTCACCGGCGAGTCCAGCAGCCGGGGGAAACGGTGGACAGCTACTATGCGGAACTCTGCAAGCTCTGCAAGAGATGCAACTACCCGTCACCCGAGGTCGTGGAACGCCTTGTCCGCGACCGCTTCATCGTAGGCTTACGCGACGCTCGCCTCGTCGACCAGCTCTGCCGCAACCCCAAGTTAACCCTCAAAGAAGCATGGGTGCAGGCGAGACAAGCAGAAGACGCCCAAAAGCAGAGAGACCAGCTCGCAGGCCACGACACGCAGTCTCGACCGGTGAGCCTCGACGCTGCCAAGTCTCGGCAGCCACAAGCGGGACGCGTCAAGTACAGTTCAGCACGCGACAAGCGCACCTCAAGCTCTAGCTCGTGCGGCTACTGCGGCCGCGCTTCACACGCTCGCTCGGAATGCCCCGCCCGCAACTCGTTCTGCAACCACTGCAAGAAAAAAGGCCATTTCGCGGACGTCTGCCGTTCCCGGAAGAAACGGTCGACCCAGGTAGCAGAGCTGGGTTTGTACGGCGTTCGCAACTCCGACCAAGGCAAGTTCGTGGAAGTAACTGTCAACGACTACACGGAAGTGTTCAAGGTTGACTCGGGAGCCGAAGTTTCAGCCGTCTCGAACACCTTCCCCAACCTGCCGCCGTCCCTCGACAAGGGGGACGACACTCTCTTCGGGCCAGACAGCAGCCACTCAACGTTCTTGTGTCCTTCATGGCCACTTTGCTGTGGAGAGGCAAGTCAACTCAGCAAAGACTATACGTGGTAAAATCCCTCTCCGTGCCTCTTTTGGGCTTTCCAGCCATTCAGGCACTTCAAGTTGTCAAATTCGTCGACGGCGTCTCATCGAAAGAAAAGGACCCTCCTACCGTCAAAGTCTCTTCTCAGACTTGTGACAAGCTGTTTAATGGCCTCGGATCTCTCTCTGAAGAATACAAGATCCGCCTCCAGCCAGACGCTGTTCCATTTTCTCTTAGCGTGGCAAGGCGCATCCCCATTCCGTTGCGGGAAGTCGTCCGCAAGGAACTGCAGAAGATGGAACAAGAAGGCGTCATTCGCCGAGTTGACACGCCAACACCATGGTGCGCCGGACTGGTGGTCGTCCCCAAAGCCACCGGGGGCTGTGCGTGGACCTTACGAAGTTAAACCGGGTGGTCCTGCGAGAACGCCACATCCTTCCCACGGTCGACCAGGTCCTGGGCCTGCTGGGAGACGCAACGGTGTTCTCCAAGTTGGACGCTAAATCAGGCTTCTACCAGGTGAAGTTGGCGGAAGAATCTCAAGAACTCACCACATTTATCACACCTTTCGGACGCTACTGCTTCCGTCGGATGCCCTTCGGCATCACCTCTGCGCCCGAATTTTTCCAGAAGCAGATGTCCAGGATTTTGGAAGGCCTGGAAGGCACTGTGTGCATGATAGACGACATACTCGTCTTCGGACGCACTCTCGAAGAACACGACTCCCGCCTGCAGCAAGTCCTGATGCGACTATCCCGCGCAGGCATCACTTTGAACGAGAAGTGCTGCTTCCGCCAGAGCGAGGTTTCCTTCCTGGGGGTGATGGTATCTGCAAGGGGCATCCGTCCTGACCCAAGCAAGCTCCAAGCGATCAAGGGGATGAGTGCGCCAACTGACATTGCAGGTGCAAGACGCCTCCTTGGCATGGTGAACCACCTCGGGCGTTTCCTTCCGCACGTTTCGGACGTTGCAGCTCCTATCCGAGCACTCCTCAGCAAGAATGCTGCGTGGAACTGGTCCCACGAACAAGAAACAGCATTCACCAAGCTCAAGCTGATGCTCGTCTCGGACCGCTGTGTGGCGAAGTATCATCCGGCGTACCCAACAGTCGTCTCAGCGGATGCCAGTTCATTTGGCTTGGGGGCAGTTCTTCTACAAACTCAGCCTTCTAGCGAAAGAAGACCGGTTGCTTTTGCGTCGAGGTCCCTTACAGCGACTGAATTACGTTATAGCCAAACGGAGAAGGAAGCCCTAGCAGCTGTATGGGCTATTCAACGGTTCGACGAGTTCCTCCGTGGGTTGGTCTTCGACGTAGAGACAGATCACCTGCCTCTGGTCTCACTGTTTGGCAAGATGGACCTGGACGTGGTACCTCCACGTATCCAGCGCCTTCGACTGAAGGTGATGCGGTACCAGTTCACAATGTCATATGTCCCTGGGAAGCTTCTCGCAACAGCGGACACCCTGTCTCGTATGCCAACGGAACCTGCCGATTCGTCTCGTCCTGTAGACACAATCGAAGTGTTTGCTGCGGAAGTCCTTCAGACCTCATCAGAAGCAGCATCTCTACAGCTGGAGGACCTTCGAACTGCTCAAGCAAGCGACGGGGAGTGTCGCGCACTCGCGTCGATGTTCCACAACGGGTTCCCTCCGAAGTCAAAGTTACCGCTTCACCTGACGAAGTATGCAAGCGTGTTGGACGAACTTTCGGTTTGTGATGCTTTACTCCTGAAAGGCACTCGCATTGTGGTACCAGCAGTGCAACGTGCGACATCGCTGACTTTGATTCACGAAGGTCACCAAGGCATTAACAGATGCAAGGCTCGGGCCCGGGAATCAGTATGGTGGCCAAGTATCAACGCTGATATAGCAGCACTCGTGGCACAATGTGAACAGTGCACGTCGTACAGAGACAATCCAGCAGAACCACTTCGGAGCACGCAGCTTCCAAGTCTACCTTGGGACTTTCTGGGCGCTGACTTGTTTCACCTGAACCGACAGACCTACCTCCTCGTGGTCGACTATTATTCCAGTTATCCGGAAGTGGTCTCGCTCAACTCTGCAACAGCTGGGCATGTCATCCAAGTGCTCAAGAGCATTTTCGCTCGTCACGGCATTCCCTCCACTCTGCGTTCAGACAACGGACCACCCTTCCAGTCCCACGAGTTCGCTCGGTTCATGGCACCGTACGGAATCGTGCACCAGACAAGCAGCCCCAACTTCCCACAGTCCAATGGGGGAGGCAGAGCGCATGGTGCGCACGGTGAAGAACCTGCTACGCAAGGCGCACGATCCGTGCCTGGCTTTGCTCAACTACCGAGATACCCCCGGACCCTCAGGTTTCAGTCCGGCACAATTGTTGATGGGGCGCCGACTCCGCACCAGACTTCCCAAGGAGGGGAGACTGTTGGTACCAAGTAGCAAGCCACAGGAGGAGGTGGCCACCAAGGCCGCGAAGCTCAAACGTCGGCAAGTCACCGACTTTGATCGCCGCCATCGGGCTAGAAGCCTCTCGCCGCTGGAAGACGGTACCCGCGTCTGGGTTCGTCCGGAACGGGTAAAGGCTACTGTCCTCAGTCCAGCGCAACGTCCCAGGTCGTACGTGGTGGAAACAGATGAGGGAGCAATCTGGCAGCGCAACCGGAGAAACTTGGTGCCTTTCAGGACAGGCAGTGAAGACCCAACTGCGAGAGAAGAGGCTCAAGGTCTGGCTCCTTCTCAAGAACCGGCGGCACCTGCAGCGCAGGAACGGGCTTCCCCTCGGCAACCACCTGCACCTGCATCTCAAGGACTGGCTCTTCCTCAAGGACCGGTTCCTCCTCAAGAGTTGGTGGCACCTGCAGCTCAAGGATCGGCTCAACCTCAGCAGCCACCTTCGCCTACGAGCCACAACCTCCGGCGCAACGAACCTGACTTGGATACCTCACCTGTATAAAGAACCAGGTGTGGCCGACGGGTGGTGCGTCCCAGGAAGTTGGACCTTTAGTGTGATTCTGAGGGGGGAGATGTAGAGGGCGCAACCCTCGCGTACGTGATTGCCGCAGGCAACCCTGTGCCACCGCGGGGGCGGCTTCGTGTGTTATTTTCGACGGAATAAAAGTCACTTGTTCTGGCACGAGAGAGTTCGCACGAACCTTCTTCTGGCCCGGCATGGCCTCCACAAGGTCATTGGGGTGTATCAGGCGCTTGTTCAGGGTGACTCCGCATTAAGGTCAAAACCTGTGTAACCAAGAATAGGGTTGGAATTACCGATCACTAAGGGGCTGAAGGAACACCGTTCCCATGATTCTTGTAGCACGGGCCGGGGCACTTGGGGGATATAGCAAATGGTCTATTCAGCTGCCAAGCGCCTAGCCTGGCTGACCGAAATGCGGCGCAAGAAGCTGCAAGCCGACGCAGGTCTGCTTGCGACAGAGGACGGGGTGAAGCGGGCCGGACGAGCCCGCTTCGACAGAAAAACAAATTAAAGGAAGATCCATCGGTGGATTCTTAGGGAATGCGTTACGCCTGGGGAACGGCACATACGTCCCCCTTTTGGGAAACGCCAACACTGGCGCCGTAACGAAGCCAAAAAAGATGCAGAGAAATTTTGAGGAAGCAGAAGACGAAGCCAGGAGAGAAAGCCAAAACAGAGAAGTCAGTTGTAGTGTTCCCCAAAAAGGGACGTGTGTGGCGTTCCCCAAGGATCCACCAATGTATCTTCCTTAAATTGTTTTTGTATGCTCAAGCCTTACGACAGCTATATATAACTATGTCCAGGGAGCAATTTGATGGCTACTTTAACTTTCCCCCGGTTGAAAAAAAAAAACAAAGAAAAACAACAAAGACCTATCTGAACCTTATAACATTTTGATGACAGGAAAACCAGAATCAATATTTTAAACTAAGATATTAAAAGTTTAGGTTATCTCTGACTAACATATAACTATTTATTGTGTATCCTAAACAATCTATTTGGTGTTCACAGGTCAAAATGTAGCATGCATTTTACGGGAGTTCTTTCGTATTTACATTCGATGCTATTGAACGTTATTGATATTTTTCTTGTTAATTTTACAATCTTAATAGTATTGTGACCCACATGCAGTATTGCATACGACATCATAAAGAGGGCGCCTACATTTAAACACGAGTAAGGCTTTCTCTGTGCATCATCATCTAGGCAATTAGCTGCTCATGACAACAGACATTAAATAGGCAATAATAATGATGATACACATAAAAGTTGCACACTTAATTCCGTACAGGTAATTATATAAAGAAATAAGTATGAGGTGCGATCAGAAAGTTCCGGGACTGATTTTGTAGCGCAAGAAGAGAGGGCAGCGCAGTCATGCACGCGCAGGAGTCGGAGAAAGGGGCCACCGTGTCTCCTTATGCCAAAGCCGTCCCTCTGTGAAAGTCGGGAGCTGCACAACACGAGTATTTGTGACCACGTGCACGGGCACAATGGCGATTTCGCCATAGACTGCAAACCAGAGCGAGAGCGGACATCAGTTCTGCGTCAAACTCGGCAAATATGAAACAGATTCTTCTGAAATGATTCAGCAGATTTGTGTAAAAAAAACGTGCATTTTGCGATGTGTTTTAAGTGGCACTCGCGCTTCAAGAACTGCAGAACATCGCTGGAAGACGAAGATCGGTAGCGCGACCTTATCCGACCTCTACTTGACTTCTGCGACGTTCTGCCATTCTTGAGGTGCGAGTGCGAATCAAAACACCTTGCACACCTCGCCGCTTTTTTGACATAAGCCTTCTAAATCATTTCAAAGGTCTCTGTTTTAGATTTGTCGAGTTTGACGTAAAATTGATGTTCGCTTTCGCTTTGGTTCGCCGTCTACGGAGAGGTCGCCATTGCACTGGCGCATGTGGTGAAATGAACTTATGTAGCACACTACCAAGTGTTCACAGAGCGACGCCCTTGGGCATAATGACGCAGCAAGGTCGAGTGCCGCCGGTGCGCATCACTGTGCTTCCCTCTCCTTGTACGCTACCAAATCAGTCTCGGAACTTTCTGATCACACCTCGTACGTTCTCGGTTTCACTTTATTTCAGTTAGCAGAATTTGTGGATTCGTTTCCCTCTCGAATAATGCCCAAAACATATTTGAAACTTTTTCATTTTGTTTATTTGTTTGAGACTGTCGCTGAGTGTCACGCCTTATTCGCTCCTTCTCACGTGAGTTGAAACGTGGTGGCGCCAGTGTGCAAATAGTCCCCAACCACTTTCCGTTCTGAACTAGACGGCGAGTTTCGCAGTTTTTGCAAAATCAAATACTCACCGTCACGCTATCCTCTGGAAATAACCACTTATAGCAATGTGAAACTTAATTCACTGTCATGATAAAAGAATGATGAGTAAAAACTTATAAAATATGTGTGAACCGGAAGCGTGCCGGGACTGCCCAATAGATGGCGCCACTAAGTTTGTGGCCAAACAAAAAAAGGTGGAATAGTCGGAGCCGTCATGGGTTCTCTGATGCACAAAGGAATGATTATGCCTCAAAGTAAATTGCAAAGAGGTATTACCGTAAAGAAATTGTTTTAACAGTCTCGACACACACTTAATAAAACAACCCGAGGTTGTTTTATTTGTACCACAAAAATAACATATGACTATTACGTAAGATTACATAGCTATAGGTCATCATAGAACGAAACTTCGCCGATTCCCAGTTGCGATGAGGTATGAGATTGATATATCTGCACGTGTTTGATCCCGGAAAAGTGAATTTTTTCTTTCTTTTTTTTAAATTTACTGCTGTTTATACATTTTATAATCCCGCCTCCGGTCAGCCGATACTTATCGAATATTCAAACCTTACCTTTCTGGTTTTTTTGTTTTTTTTTAATTGACGATTCAAACGACGTATTTTTAATGTAGGTGTCCTTAAATTAGACGCCTTTATTTTCCCCGGGATTTACCTCGCTTATCTGAGAGTGAATGCATTCTACCATCGAAGTACACCAAGTCTGCTCTCGTATTATTTATGTAATTATTAATGACGTCCCGAGTATTGATGTATAAGCATCTCAGTGTTTAATTCTCCCTATATTAGGCTGCGACGCACTTAATAGGCGCGGAAACTATTAGAATGCTATCAAAGAACTACGAGGCTTCAAAACTTATTTTTCTTTTTTTTTCTTTCAGATGTATACACGATTTAATGGTGGCAACTGCTCTTTGGGTTGCTTCGGCGGAAACTTTTGGGTCAGACTGCCCGACGGAGTTTGTAGTGTGGTGGGACTAAAGGTAATCCCATTAAAATCGTTTTGTTTCGTGGGCGCGCTTGCTTCATGCACTCTACACTCAGGGCATAAGGTCCGCCTCGCTATACTTCGTCTCACCCTAGCATGGACTAACCGCGAAGGCTGTGCTAGCGCGAGCGGCCAGCCTTGAGCCCTTGACTGCCTTGACTAGAGCACTTGCTGCACGAGCGCTCGTGCAGCCGCCGCGGCTTCATTCAAAGCGACTGGCTCGCACTTTTAGCACGCACGGCTAACAATAGTCCATAATAAGGTGAGACGAAGCATAGTACCTGCCACTCTGACCCCCCATTCACGCTGGAAGCGGATCCGCGGTCGCGAAGCGGTTGCGAAAGCGGTTGTATAAAGATCCAGTGCAATTGCACGCGCATTTGATGTCATCAAATGCGCGTGCAATTGTACTGAATCCTTATACAACCGCGTTCGCAACCGCTTTGCGAACGCGGATCCGCTTCCAGTGTGAATGAGCCCTAAAACGACAAGGAAGTTTTCATGTCTCTCGCTAAAGGCCCAAACGCACGTTGGCGTTTGAACGTGTTTGAGTGAAGAGCGGCGTCCTTGCGGAAGGCAGCGGTTCCTGGCTGTACGAAGCGCGCCGTCGAGACCGGCTCAAGTTTGGACGCGGCGGCAGGGGTTGCGGTAGACCAATCAGAGGCCGAGAAAGGAAAGGTCGCCTTGTTCGCTCGCGCCACTCGGCAAGGCGTGGTTCTCCGTTCGCGGAACTCGCTTTTTCGTTTTGGGGAGTTGTGGGGACTGCTTTTTCTAAGGCTGCGATGGTTCAAGCTTGACAGAATCTCGGGGAAGTCAGCGGGATTGCCCCAAGATCGACCACTTCGACGCTGTCGCCGGGCGTCGCCGTGTTGCCGTGGATTTCGCTTACTATTGGGGTGCCGCTAGCGACGATAGCTCGTTCTTATTGGCTGTTGACTGCGGTTGACTGCGTGTCAGCGCGATTCTGTGCGCAAGCCCGGTGCAAGCGCTCTTCGCGACGCAACGCGTCCTATTGTATGTACCTAGGGAACGCACCGCGCTCAAACGCAAGTGTGCGTAGGAGCCTTAACATTTTAAATGCGAGCCTGAATATCTTTCTTTTTTTCGTCGCACTAGTTTTGTTGCATTATCATTCATCATATGATTGCCTATCGCGAACATTTGTTCTCCGTCCATCCTGCGTGCAAGTTGGGTCGTGAACCCGCTGTTCCATCCCAAGCAGCACATAAACGTGAAGAAAACGTCGAAAGAACGTCGAAGACGTCTGTAACGTGACGTCGTAAAACGTCGAAGGTCCGGACGTTACCTTCCTTCGACGTCGATGAAACCTTTAAACGTCCGCGAGAAAAGGTGCACAGAAGGTCGAGGGGACGTTCCAAATGACGTTTGTTGCACGTCACATGCACGTCTCAGTGGGCCGTTGCGTCCTCCCTCGACGTTTATGATACGTGTGTTTACGACATCCGGATAATCTTCCCTTATCCTTAATTCGGGTATATTGGTAAAATTCGGTCATTGTTTCCTCTTACACGAACTTAGTTCAATGGGTTCTGTATGGTACACGGCCTAAATATTATTGAAACGAGTGGCTCGTTTTAAGATTAGCCGAAAAAATTGGCGCCTGCAAGTAAACAATTCGAGCCTTCACCAAATTGTACGAGGTGTGATCAAAAAGTTCCGGGACTTATTTTGTAGCGTAAGAAGAGAGGGCAGAGCGGTGATGCGCGCGCAGCAGTCGAAGAAATGGAGCTCCCTGTGTCTATCTCGTTGTCTCCGTTTAACACCGCAGTGCTGACAACGAGAAGACTGAGTAACTGCTTTCGAAACGCAAGTTTCTTTGCCTTCGGGAGGAAGCTGGCGTCGGAAATCAATACGGTTCGCGGAAAGCTAGTGTTATGCTTTTATTTGCTGCTCCTCTCGCCCAGTACAATAGACGTGGCGTCCTCGTTAAGCCTTATTGAGCTCGATTTGCTCAATTCGGGGCCGCCACAATGAGTTGCAGGCGACGGAGAAACTTTGCTACCTTGCTTTCAAGACAAACGTTTTTCCCTTTCTAAAGGAACATAGGTTACAAGAGCGTTCCTCCCTTCAGAAAAACTATCGAGACCCTTTTTTCTTAGAGTGTGGTCACCCCGCCAAAACCGTCCCTTATATAGACTTCGGTCGACCCAGAACAATGGCAACATAAGGCGACTTAACTAACGCCTTTAACCTGCCGTCTGAGATTCCGAGCCCCAGCCAAGGCCGAGGTCATGGAGATACACTTTCTGCGTATGTCAAACTCATTACGCTCATAACGAGCAACCTCGACCAACTAATGTTCACAAAGACCCCTTTGGGAACGAGCGCCCGAGCGCCTTGATGTCGCAGAGGAGCAGCGAGTTGAGCTCCCCAGAAATAAACCTGAAAGTGGAAGGAAAACTGAACAGAGATAGATGCAGAAAGATTGGTAGTTTAATTATTAAAACCCATGTCACAAAAAAAAAGAAGAAAAAAAATAGGACGCGGGATGGCCAAGAAAACACGCTTTTCGTGTAAGACTCTTCAAATTATGAGGCATTGGAGAAAACCAGCATTCTCTTCTAAGTCCTTCTTTCGTACTCTTTTTGTTCGCGTTCTGCCGATTGAAGAGCACACGGGAAGTGCCTCAGCACGCGGCTCGAACCGCTGCGGCGCAGTGTTCCTGCGCAGCCTAAAGACCGTTTGCTTTCATCACCGTCACCATGGCAACGAACGCCGAACAACCTTTCCGGACGACGCGTGTGTCAAGCGGTCCAGTCGCATCTTCCCGACTAAACCTGAACACCGCAGGTGTCGACAGCCTTCGGGAGATCGTTAGCGACATCGTCCGGGAAAAGCTCCACAGGATGCTACCCGCTGCTGATCACCCGTCCTCTCTCTCTTGCTCGCCGAGGTCGTCCGAGAAGAGGTTCACAGAGCCTTCCAGACAGAGGCTCCCGTCACCGTAGCAGCACCGGAGGAGCCCGCTCTAAGCTACGCCGCAATGGTCCGACGAGCACCATTATCCCCGCGTCCGTACATGCTGCCTCCCCGACGTGAGCCTCCAGTGCCATAGTATTCCCGGCGTGAGGAAGATCGGGCGCACGTCCTCTCAGAACAAGCTGCGCCAAGAAAGACCGACGTGTAAAGCCGAGCCGTGTTTAGAGAAAGTTCGGTCGATGGGAGGCGCGGGCAGAGCCAGGGCCTGCACCTGACACAGAAAGAGTGCTTGACATGCTCTCTTGGCCAACCAGAAGCCGAAAAGAATACAGTGGTAGCGAGACACAGTTTGAATCATAGGTGTATGGTTTTAATAAGCAAGTAAGAGTTAAATGTAGTAACCCTTCATGTTTAAAATAAGATGCACATGATGTTTCGATAATGACCATGCAGAAATATGTAAGAAATGAAGTTGCCGCTCAACTATATTTTGCTCGGACAGAGTGTGACCGCTCGGACGGCAGACTCCCGGCCCTCGGCGCCTGGCGTACGGATTATGCCGATCGTTCCGCTGGTCACACTCTTCCACCATGATTTCGGATGACCGTGATTGATACATGACGTGCACCATATTTTAAATCACCGAGAGTTACCCCGATGCACTTATTAAGTTTGTTTCACGCGACCACCGCCAGGGTATTATTTCCAGCTTCTGGTTGGCCGCATTCAAATTTTGCGAAGACGCCTGGAACACACCCAGCCCGCTTTCGGCCTAAGGCGCCTCCTCAATTGTCTCCTATACCTCACAATGAATGGCCAAACTCTCTCAATATATGTGGAGGACGGCCGATCGACGCCCGTTGGGCTATCACTGCGGGGAAGCCGACCACATCTACCGCCGTTGTCCTCGGCAAATAGGGCTGCGCGGCTTCCAAATGACCCACGCCCACGCTACGGTGAGCGACCGCAGGAGATCTAAGAGTACCTCCGACAACTCAGTCTCCCCCGCCTGCACCTCGCAGCGTGTCCCGGCCGCCATCGCCACCAAGTCCAGCGTCGCCGATGCACCGACACCGTCGTGAGAGCCTGTCGTCCCTGTCGCTCTGGGAAAACTAAGCGTGGCAACCCCTGGAGGGGGAATTACTGTAGACCGACCACTTAAATAGCCTCCAAAAACGCCGGAGGCCTTCCACTGGACCGACGACGTGCATCGGAGCGACGCTTCTGCAGTAAGCCAAACAGCCTCAACGGGACCATCGACGGCCGCTACGCGTCGGCACTTGCGGACTACTCCGTTTTTAGTGGGAGGCTTCGACGCCGTCTTCGTCACCTCATCACACCACTCTGAAGATGCACTGTTCGCGTCGAGTTCCACGGTGAGACATGCCCTGTAAAGTTTGTCGTTCTGCAAGTCTGTGCGAGGGACGTTATCCTCGGAATAGACTTCCTCTGCGAGTATGGCGCCGCCATAGACCTCGGAGCAAACCGGCTGACGCTACGAAAACCTGTTACCCCTCCGGAGGAACCCAAAGCGACGTCATCTGTGGTACGAGTCCTCGCAAACCACGCGAACTTATTGCCGTGGTCGAGTATTTTCGTACCCGTCGGGACCGATGAAACTTCATGCGTCGAAGTGCTGCTCGAGGGAAGCCTCCAGTTACTTCTAGAAAGATGAATCGGTGTCGTACGAGGAGTAACAAAACTTCATGACGGGCGCGCCGAGGTCCTGGTTACAAATATTCGAGAAGAGTCGCAGCACCTTACGAAAAGTTGTAAATACGCCAAGAGAACACAGGGACAGAGAAAGAAGTACACGGGAGGAGGCGCAACTTGCAATTGAACTTTACTGAAGGAAACATAAAAATAATAATAAAACTGCACATGCGCCGAGATGATTGACTTTCATTGACTATCTAAAAAGACTTCCGTCATTGTTGATTGAGCGCAGCTTGACCGACAAAAGCCTGCTCCTTATCGGATAGGGCAACAGAGGGAGCACTGATACACACATTCGTGCCATGGGCCCTTATTATGGGTGACTCATGTATATATCTCGCGTTCCAATTTTGTTTTGAATTTTCCCACAATCTCAGTACTGTTGAACTGAGCCTGACACTAACACCTATCACAATGTACCGCCAAGTGGCCAGACGGGGATTGCCTGGTGGCGGTGGAGTGTTCTCTGATTTTATCATAAATGCACCTCCCCGCCTGGCCAACACAAACCCTACCGCAAGACAGGGGGACCTCGTAGGAAAACCCTAAGGCACATTGCTGAAACTTGGTGGCATGACGCTTGCCGCACACCCCTTTAGCATCACCTGGCACTCCTGCACTGTTTATTATTTGGCATAGCTTGGAAAGTTTGTTTTGGGAGAGAAAAAAAGAACTACAGGGATGCGAAACTTATTCGTTACCTTTTTGAGATTGTGAGAGAGCTTATGTACATAAGGCAGGACAACAGGTCTAACTTCAAGACTTTCACTCTCCGCCTCCTCTCCTTTGACAAGCCTCTTCAGCTTCTTAACCAACCCTTCAGCAACAACATATAAGACCCGTGAAGGGAACCCTACATCCCGCAATCTTTCTAGCTGCAACTGAAAACTAAAACTCATCTGGTGAGGTCAAGATTTTTTAAAGGAGGCAGCCAGGCAACTAGAGGCAATTCCCCTCTTTACGAACTTCGAATGGGCCGAGTCATATGGGAGCAGCTTTTCTTTGATAGGGGCTCATGCGCCCAACACACATGGTCGCCATCAAAAAAAATCCCGCAGTCCATAAATTGCTGGCGCCTGGCGCTCGCGGTTTCATGCGTAAAACGTAAGCCTTCCGCACAATTCTTTAAAACCTCAAGCCATCCAGAGACCATATTATCTTCGTTACCCTCTAGAGGATCTCTGTATGAAACTAAAAAAAATCGTCAACGTACCTAAAAAGCTTGAGCCTGTAATCCTTTACCAACACCTTTTCTATTGCCGCATCACACGAAGCAAGAACAATATAACAGAGTACCGGCGCCACCCTCGACCCAATGCATACGCCTCTTTTTTGCATAAAAGAAATCAAGGTGTTCTGGAGGTAGTGAGTTCGCAACGCTAAAAAGCCTTCAACAGTTATTCCAGTAAAACTGCGAAATGGCACCTCCCCGTTCTCTTCGATGCATGTTTTCGCAGTCCCCAGTGTTTGGTCACGTGACACAGAATAAAACAAATCTTCCACATCTATCGAAATTCCTTTTACCCCCCTCAAGTCTTCACTGAGCAGACACTCGATTATTTCTTCAGAGTTTCTTACAAGAAAAGGATCCCGCGAAAAGGTTCCGCAAATTCAACCCCGAAAGATGTCTGCAAAGAAAGCCTCTTCCCTCCCGCTGCGAGGAATACTTTTCAGTGATGATCGCCCTAAATGGGCATCCAGTTACGCGAGATTTTGCCGTGAAGAACCCTGATAAATTAAGCTAATTTGAAGCTTGCATTTTTTTAGCCAAGCACGACTTAGTCTGCGTTTCTATCTTAGGTAGCGAAACTAGTTGGACAGGCCTAAAATGCCTTTAAATGGTTTGCCGGGACTACTCCAAGTGCAAGTCGCCTCCCACAACAACAAATTCACCCTCCTTATCAGCAGTTAGAAGCTTAAGGCTATTCTCTATGAAATGAGAAACAATGCCCTTCGTACTAACAAACCCCCGTTCCCTAGCCAAATTTCGCGCAAGAACATCAACACCTTCAGAAATAGACCTTTCCCTGTCCTGTGGGTCAGCCTTTTCAGCCAAAGTTCTCACAAAGAAAAAATCGCAAGGGCGCAGGCGAGCTAGTGAATATTAACCATGTTGAATTAACCTGAGACTGGGGTAGAGCGGCGTTGTGCGGAAGATTGAGACGTCGTCCTGTCTATTTTCTCTCCCTTCTACGTTTTGATGTTTCTTCTGTACCCCTGTCTCAGGTTAATTCAACATAGTTAATTCTCACTAATGCCAACCTTTCCACAGGTTTTTGTCGTGGCGCAAGGCTAAACTTGGGTCCCTTGTTCGGAATATTGGTGACCTTACAGGGTGCACTTGCATCCTTCAGAAAGGTAACACCGTTGGACGTCACTTTCTTCCTTGCTTTTGTCTCCAGTGTGGCTCGAAGCTCGTTCCACATAAAATCCCTCACCTGTGACGCAACTCTGAGAAGCTCACCGTACATCCTGCTTGCTTCACGTTGAGTGGTCGTAGAACTCGCACACAACATCTATAAAAAGTCCCTGTGCCTGCTCACTTGCTTCCAGCTTTCCGATATGGGGATCTTGCAGACCCTCTTCCCGTGCCCATGGGAGGGAACCACTCCCCCAAGCTCGTAAAGAGGGAAATTACCTCTAGTTGGCCTGGCAGCCTCCTTGAAAAAATCTTGCCCTCACAAGGTGAACTTTAGTTTTCAGTTGCAGCTAGACGTATTGCGGGATGTGGGGTACCCTTCCCGAGCCTAATGTGATGTTGCTGAAGGGCCGGTTAGGAAGCTGAAGAGGCTTGTCAGGAGAGATGAGGCTGAGAGGGCAAGGCCTGAAGTTAGACCTGTTGTCCTGCCTTATGTGCATAAGGTCTCTCAACCTCAGAAAGGTGGCGAATAAGTTTTGCATTCCTGTAGTTTTTTCGGCCCCAAACGAACTTTCCAGGCTATGACGAATAATAAACAATGCAGGAGTGCCGGGTGATGCGGAAGGGGTGTGCGGCAAGCGTCATGCCACCAAGTTTCGGCAATGTGCCTTAGGGGTTATCTACGAGGTCCCCCTGTCTTGCGGTAGGGTTTATGTTGGCCAGATGGGGAGGTTCACTAATCATAAAATTAGAGAACACACCAACACCAGGTTATCCCCGTCAGGCCACTTGGCTGTACATTGTGACAGGTGTGAGTGTGATAGGAGTTCTATAGAACCAAGATTGGCGGTAAAATTCGGAACAAAATTGGAACGCGAGATACATGAGGAATTCATAATAAGGGCCCATGGCACGAATGTGTGTATCAGTGCTCCTTCTGTTGCCCTATCCGATAAGGAGCAGGCTTCTATCGGTCAAGCAACGCTCACTCAACAGTGACCGCAGGCTTTCCAGGTGGTCAATGAAAGACCATCATCTTTTCGGATGTGCCGTTTTCTTTTTTGTAAACGTTTCCTTCAGCAAAGTTCAGTTGCAAGGTACGCCTCGTCCTATGTACTTCTTTCTCTGTCTCTGGTTTTTTAGAGCGCAGCTCTTTGGCGCCCGTTTCCGGCTTGAGAGGCGTCGGTGTCGGCGTAACCGCGCGTTGCATTTTGGAACGTTTCTCATAATGACGTCACGATGATCACGTGTGACGTCACTCTTGACGTCACCGCGCGTTGCATTATGGATAATTTTCCCGATTAAATTTAGCGGAAATAATTCCCCGTTAAATTTAGCAGAACAAATTCCCTGCTTAATATAACGGAGAACTTCACTAAATTTAGCGGAAAAGGTTCCCCGCTAAATTTAGCGAAAACTTTTTTCCGCTAAGCATAGCGGAACAAATTCCCCGCTAAGTATAGCGCGAAAAATTCCGGCTAAATTTAACGGAAAAAATTTCCCGCTAAATTTAGAGGAAAATTTTCTCCACTAAATTTAGCGCCAATAGTTCCCCGCTGAATTTAGCGGAAAAATTTCCCCGTTAAATTTAGCGGAACGTTTTCCCCGCTAAATTTAGCAGGAAAATTTTCCCGCTAAATTTAGCTGAAATTTAGGAAAAATGTTCCGCTAAATAGGAGGGTAGCAGGAGAGGAGAGGGGACGGTAGGGATGAGGGGGAGGGGCATATCCTCCTCTCCGTACCTTCCCCTCCTCCTTCTCAAGAGCTGTGCTCTAATTCGGCGTTACAGAGGATTGTAAACGTCTCATCAATTTTTTGCGTATTTACCACCATGCATAAATACCAGCTAGCCCAACTCTCAGTGTTAATTAGGAAAGGTATCGCCGTAGGCTACATCGATGAACTCGAAAACTCAGCCGCAATCAATGCACTTTTGGAAGAGCCGACTTCATCGCGGCATGAGATTGCGCGTCCCTTGGAAGTTAATATCTCCCCGAAGCTTCCAGCCACTGAAGGAGGCGAGCTGCTTGACCTGCTGAGCTAATTTTGCGAGTGTTTCGCAACAACATCAAGGGTGCGACAAACAACTGTAGCGAAGCACCGCATCATTATTGACGACGACGCGCTCGCTGTCCACCAGTCGCCTTTCGAGTCTCCTTAAAGGAGAGGAAGGTAATCCAAAATCAAATCCAAGAAATGCTCGACGACGACATCATTTAACCCTCGAGAAGTCCTTGGGTGTCCCCAGTCGTCCTTGTAAAGAAGAGGGACGGAACCCTGAGGTTATGCGTGGACTATCGTCGACAGAATGCTGTGACTAAGAAGGAGTGGTCTATCCGCTCCCCCGAATCGACGATACGTTAAACCGACTGCGCCACTCCCGATATTTTTCGTCGATGTATCTGAAGAGTGGCTACTGGTTGATCGAAGTCGACGAACGCGACCGGGAGACTGTACAAGTTTAAAGTGATGCCGTTCGGGGTTAGCATAGCACCAGCCACCTTCCAGCGTGTCATGGACATCGTGCTGGCAGGTCTGAAATGGCGGAGCTGCCACCTGAACGATGTGGTGATATCTTCACGGAACTTTGACGAACACCCCAGACGACTTCGAGACGTGTTTCAAGCCATCAAGACCACCGTCCTGTCACTGAAGCCAACAAGGTATCGGTTCGCCTCTGGTGAACTAAAGTTCCTTGGCCACGTACAGAACAACAAAAATGTCCTTCGTGACCCCGAGAAGGCTCGCGCCGTACCTGCATTTATGCCGCCGTCTGTCAAGAAGGCCGTGATAAGATTTCTCAGACTGTGCCTACTACAGGCAGTTTGTTTGGCACTTCGCCAAGTTGTCCGCACCGCTGAGGCACCTCACAAAGGACGCCATAAAGTTTGAATGAACAGAAGAACAACAGCGGTCATTCGATGAGTTCAGACGAAGACTTCAGACGCCTTTGTTTCTTGGCCATTTCGACTGGTTCGCTGAAACAGAGATCCACACGGACGCCAGTAACACCGGACTTGGCGCGGTACTAGTCCAAAGGCAGGACGGGGCATACGGGGCAGACATCGCATACGCGAGTCGGACGCTGTCTAAGGCAGAGACGAAGTACTCAACGACTGAGAAGAAGTGCCTTGCTGTCGTCTGGGCAATAACAAAGTTCCGCCCATATTTGTATGGAAGTCATTTTCGCGTAGTCACGAACCACCACTCGTTCTGCTGGCTCGCGAATCTGAAGGACCCTTCCGGACGCCTCGCCAGGTGGAGCCTACGACAGCAGGAATACGAGATGACTGTTGTGTACAAGCCCGGCCGGAAACACAATGAGGCCGACTGCCTCTCAAGGGCCCCCGCCGAGGCCGGTCCTGCCTGCACCGATGACGACGACGATGAGTGTTTCCTCGGCGCTCTGGATCTCGGCTACATGGCAGCACTCCAACGAGACGAACCTGAACTGCGAGCACTCATCAAAAACCTAGAGGGACGAGAAAGCACTGTTCCCCGCGTTTTCATACGAACACTGCCAACCTTCTCTATCCGACAAGGTGTGCTCTACAAGAAGAACTTCAGCGACAACATCATGGCGTGGCTGTTGGTGATCCCTTTTAGTCTTCGAGAAGAAATATCTAAAAACACGATGACCCGACGGCGGGACACCTTGACTACAGCAGGACTCTTGCCAGGATATGCGAAAAGTACTGCTGGCCCAAGCTAGCGAAGACAGACCACCGCTACACCCGATCTTGCCACCAGTGCCAACGACGGAAGAAACCACCGATGAGACCGACAAGACTTCTTCAGTATATTGTGCCGCCATCTACCATATTTTTGCAAATCGGAATGGATTTCCTTGGACCGTTCCCACCATCAACGCAAGGAAACGGATGGATAATCGTCGCGACCGATTATCTCGCACGATACGCCAAGACGAAAGCCCTTTCGTCAGGTACGGGTGTTAAAGTCGCCAAGTTATTCATCGAGTCCATTGTCCTCCAGCACGGCGCCACCGAAGTCCTCATCACAGATTGTGGATCATCGTTCATGGCTCAGCTGACGCAAGAAATCCTTCGTTTCAGTAGCACGAGCCACCTTCGTACCACTGTGTACCTTTCGCAGACAGACTAAACAAAACTATCGCCGACATGATTTCCATGTATGTCGACGTAGAGTAAAAGGTGTGGGACGAAGCGCCTGCGGTCGCACCGACTTTTTTTGGCACAGTCGCTGCATGTAAAACAGGCTTAAGTTCGAGAACCTTCTTGCCTGATGGAGTTACGAATGTTTTACGCACCGAACGTTCTACGCCGAATGTTCCAGAAACCCACGTGGGTACAAAAGGTGCTTCGCGTGGCGGTACCGGAGTCAGTCTCGCACCAGCGCTTGATCCTGCTGTTACGCCGCCATCGACGCCTGCGACGCTAACCTTTATTTATTTTGTTCTGGGCACAACTTCGCCCCATTAAACGCTTCAGTTTCCTCAGTTACTCGTCGTGTCGTCACCTCGTCATTCGTAACAATGTACAGTTCCGTACATAAACACCAGTGCCGCACGTCCCGGAAACTTAAGGCCCGTTCCCACTCTTGCGTTTGACACGACCGACTGAGACAAGACCTGCTTTTTGTAAGCCTCTTGTGGCGGCTTGCGACCGGCTCTGCGGCAAGGCATCAGGTCGTAAGCTTTCGCAAGAGGCTCAAAAAGCGGTCTTGTCAAAGTCGGTCGTGTCGGACGCACGTGTCCGAACTGGCCTTTAGCCTCAGCTGACAAAGACAGTTCAGCATATAAAAAATCAAACCTCCCGCCAGACATAAACGGGCAATAGAATAGATTTTGAGATACGTTTTATGGCGCAAACCCAGTCCACGTCCCGAATGATCCCAGAAGCCTAAATTTACGAGCGTGGATGACCTTCTTTATTAAAACACGACAAAACACCGCGTTATGGCTTTTATTTGAGATTTCCTTCAAAAAAAAAACAAGAAAATAAAAAAGACGTACTGCAAAGTTTTATAGCATTTAAGCAAAATTCCATGGGAGCGTAGACTGAGTTTTTATCATAAAATGCGATCAAACAATTTACTTTAATGCCTCCTTAAAGGGGCGGTGCAACGATATTAAATTGGAACGTTTTTCAGTTTACACGAGCTTACTGGCACAAGTGGGACTCAAGGATACTTGCACGCAACGCCATTGACCGAGAAACTCCTTTGTTGCGCTGTAATTTCGAGGACAAAACCGAGTGTTTTCATTCAATCTCTCCTTCGCGAAACCTGATGACGTAGCTAGGCGGTAGCAGTACCGCCCAGTGGCGATTTTTAAATGCTGCTCATAGATTGGACCTGAGTATGGCGCGGACACTCGATTTAGGCTCGTGATAATTACTAGCTCGAGAAGCATTCGTGTAGTGTCCTGTGTCCAATCGCTGCAATGACGACAACAGCCGAGCCATAACAATGTCTGGAACTCAGCGCGTGTCCTGTGCCTTGCCAACCCCACGCGCCGCTATGATCAACATTGGCGGCATATAATCGGCTCCAAATCACGTGGCCGCTTGCTCTGGCTGCGAGTTGAGGGGGTGAACTCTGCCCTTTTTTTTATTTTTTTTCTGAGACTTCTATTGCGTGGGGTGAAAAACGAACGGGTATTTTCCAGGTCATTAACGTCAAGGATCCGTTCTAAGCGGTATTTGCGCAAAATACAAAAATCGTTGCATCGCCCTTTTAATAATCTCTAACTTTATCACAAGAATAAGCCCCGCAGATTATCACACTTTCTCTACTACAGGTTGATTCCACGTCAATTCATGCAATGACGGTCTGGGTCATAATTTTGACATTTTTGTTAAAATTATACATAAAACCATTTTCTTGGGAGGAATATATTAAGCTATATATGACCGCCGTAACAATTTTTTTTTCGCTGAGATATAAAATAGAGAAGCTCGAGGCGAGGAACTTGAGATTTCACGATGCTAATTTGCACAGTCGTCATTTTCTCATCGAAGCTTTCACGTCACCATAACTTTTTAATACTGTGACGGGTGTAAGAAGAGTAAGAAGACGTCACGTCGGGGACAAGCAGGGAGCAACTTGGGGCAAGAGACACACTTATATAAAAGCCTTACAACTGGTGTCAGAAGTAGGATCTTCAGTCAAGACGTCTTCTGCCGGCAGGCAAGGACCTTCCTTGAGCTCCCGCGAACCGGAGAAGCCATCGTGCCCCGGCCGGTTCCCGACTCTATCGACCCTAACGTTTGAAGTGACACTTCATCGGCCATTGAAAAACTGCTGGACGCCCACCACCAATGAAGCGCCCAGGAGCTCAGGCACAGAGATGCGGCCCTTTTGGAGGTTCTATTGAATTTATTCGAACGAATATTGGTCGCACTTCTTGATGCCTGCAAGCGCTGGTCCAGCTAACACTTTCCCAGGAAAGTGCAAATGATCTTCCACCGACATCAGCGACTACACATGTCGCGCCGACTATACCTCTGTCTGCGCCACGCCTTAAGCTGCGGCCATCGCAATTGGATGGCACAGACAGATGTCCGCCTACGTAACCCAGTGCGAGATTCTTTCTAAAGGCAATCGCTGGACTAGGATTACTTGCAGATAACCTCAGCGGTCCAGCATTGCAAGTGGTCCCCTACATGCCGCCAGAATCCCGTGGGTCGTACACCTTGCTGGTTCAGGTGTTAGAAGTTTTCGGCAATGGGCCTCAACGTCACCTTCATCATGCTAAGCTACGTCATCGACGGCAAGCATCCGGTGACACGTTGTCCCAGCTCGCTGACGACATAGAGCGTCTTGCACGCTTGTCATTTCTCGGGTCTTCTGAAGACACCGCAGATGCTGTCAGGAATGCGGCGTTCATTAATGCTATTGCATCTGCAGAGATCCGAAATGCGGTGCGTCTTTTCCACCCCCGCGCATTTCGGGCCGCTCACATGTATGCATTAGAAGTGGAGGTCGCTCGCAAGTGGACAAGATGGACAACCTATGCATCAGTCGGCACCCACCCCCCGACAATGACTTGCTTGAGTTTCCAACAAGAAGGCCACAGCAAAACAAACTCTCTTGTAAGTAAATGTTCTCAACCAAAAGTTGCTCTATGCAAGGAAACTACACTTGCTACCTTGCTAGGCTCGTGTTCTGTTCACCTCGGTGCCCATCTTATTCCGCTATGCGAGAGTACTGCTTCTAACCTTCAAGAGGACGACGCTGTCCTTCTAAAAAACTTTCTATCTCGTTTTTCGACGGCATTCACTTCAGCATTAGCGACACCAACTTAGGAAAAACAAATCTGACCGCACACCGCATCATTACCGATGATGCTGCACCCATTCCAGACAGCCACCTCGCAGGGTGCCGCTGGCAAAGCGCTCGCACGTAAATTACCTTGTTCAAGAAATGCTCACTCAAGGTGTCATTGAGCCAGCCTATGGACCCTGGTCCTCGCGGATCACCCTGGTAAAAAAAGGATGGATCGACCCGATTTTGCCTAGATTACAAAAAGCTGAATGATGTCACAAAGAAGGATGCCCTTCCGCTACCACGGACATACTGCATCTTAGACGCACTCGAGGGTTCCACCTGGTTCTCGACTCTCGACCTGAAGTGCGGCTACTAGAAGGTTCTAGGACATTCACCTGACAGAGAAAAAACAGCCTTCTACACAGCTGTGTACTCTACCAATTGACAGTCATGTCATTCGGGGTGTGTAATGCACCCGCAACGTTCCAACGTCTGATGGAGAAGGTGCTTCAGGGACTGACCTGGTCCGCGCGCCTTGTTTATTTAGAAAATATTGTGGTCCGTGGAAAGACGTTCACCGAACACTTGACAAATCTTGAGCTGGTCTTCCAACGAATTCAGGACGCAAACCTGAAACTAACTCCTATAAATTCACTCTATTTGCTGAGGAAACTTACTACCTAGAACAAGGCATTTCAGTCAATGAAGTTTCTCCTGACCAAACGAAGTTATGTGTCATAACCGACTGGCCGACCCCGACATCAGGTGTTGACGTCCTGAGCTTTCTTGGCTTGGCGACTTACTACCGGCGATTTGTTCCTGGTTCTTCACGAGTCGCTAAACCGCGTTATGCGCTGACTGAGAAGTCCGAGGTGTTCAACTGGTCCACCGAATGTCAAGACTCCTTCGAGGCCCCCTGCACTAGCTCACCCAAGATATGGCGCCTTATTCATTCTTAATACAGATGCAGGCAACGCTGCGGCCGGTGGCATTCTATCCCACCAACAAGAGGGCCACGAGCGAGTCATCGGGTACTACCGCAAAGCCTTCACAAAACCAGAGCTTAACCGTTGCACCACAAGACGCGAGCGTCTTGCTATAGTCAGTGCGCTTTCTCACTTCAATCACTACTTGTGCGGCAGAAAACTCATTATTCGTACAGAACGCGACGCTTTGACATGGTTGCTTGATTTCAAGGTGCCAGAAGGACAAGTGGCTCGCTGGCTGGAAGAACTTGAACAGTACAACTTTGATATCAGACATCGTGCCGGATCACATCAACAGCAACGCTGACGCTTTCTCCAGACGACCATGTAGTAAGGGCTCCTGTCGACAGTGCTTGAGCATGGTCAGCCGTAATTCGACCCCGACCACGGTGTAAGATAATCCTCTTCAGGTGAGGATAGCGCGCTCCTCGCGCAGTGCAGATAAAGTTCGCTTTTCACTCTCACTCTTTCTCTCTCTCACTATGGTTTCAAGTGGCGCCAGCAGATGACTCGTCGAACCGTGGGCACGGCAAAGACGGCTCGTGCCGCCTCATGCTCCACGCGCGCCGAGCTCCAGCGAGGTTGTCGCTCGTGCAGAAAACCACGGTGTACCGGGGTGTCATGGCAACGAGATAATTTTTTTCGCTCTCACACAGTTTCGCCGTTTGGCCGCCGGCGACTCTGTCAGCCACGGGCACGGTGGCCGCGGAATAATGCAGCCTTTCGGGTGCCCGTCGAACGAACGCTATCTGATTCCTCGCGCCCCGCGTTCAGCCCCGCCGTGTCCTCACCTAAAGAGTGTATCTTACACCGTGACCCCGACAGACACGTTCTGCCAGGTAGCCATTTCTAACAACATGTGGTCGCCTCAAAAGATTTAAGAAGCCCAGTTTCGCGACCTTGCTGTCGGCCTAGGTATCTAATGGAAGCGAAACGGTCACCGACCACCACGTACCAGTGAGACACGCTCGAATTTCGGAACGAACTTCTGCATCGACGTTAAGAGTCAGCTACTGGTGACCGAGTAGTGTGGCAGCTAGTGGCACCTCCCAAATTCCGCGCCCAGGTCTTCATACAGCTTCACAGCAGTCCTGAAGGAGACCCTTTTGGTGTGAATCGCACTCTTCGGAAGATACGTGAGTGCTTCTACTGGTTGCGGTACCATAATCACGTTAGGTTATGGTGCCGGCAACGGGACATGTGCGCTTCGCGTAAGGGCCCACACAAGAAAGCGCCCGCCCCATTGCAAGAATGCATCACTGGAGCACCATTTGAACATATCGCCATCGACGTTTTTTGTACGTTACCACGATCAAAAACTGGAAACCGGCACCTATTCGTTATTGTGGACTACTTCTCGAAATGGCCAGAAGCCATACCCAATCCTGATCAGACTGCCCCTGTTGTGTCGGATGCTCTGGTGACTCACTGGATATTCCGATACGGCGCACCCTTGTCGCTGAATTTCGACCAAGGGCGGAATTTTGAGTCTTAAGTATGTTAAGATGCTTGTCAACAATTTAACATAACCAAAACCGGAACAACGCTACTGCATCTTCAGTCCAATTGACTCGTGGAGCGCTTCAATTGCACCATGGTGCAGCATTTGGCTATGTTTCATAACAGCCACCAAGGCGACTGAGACGACTTTGTTTTTTTATTTCTGTCCTCCTACAGAACAGCTGTCCACGAAGTCACCGGGTATACACCTGCTATGATTCTCTTTGGGTGGGAAATTCGTATGCCATGCGACCTCGCCTTCTCAAGACCGCCAGATCGTCCCTCTCAATCGGAGTCGTACATTAATGACTTGATGACACGTCTTGAACAGACCCCCGACTTCGTCGGAAGACGCTCGTCTATCGGCATCCAGTGCATGAAGGCACGCTATGATGAGCCTAGCATGCAAGAGACTTTTGAATCGCGTGAGAAAGTGTGGCTGTATAATCCACTAAGAAAACGAGGACTTCACCGAAACTTCAAAGAAAGTGGCAAAAGCCATTCAATGTTGTCGCGCGTCTTAGCGATGTGGTGTACCGTGTGAGACACAAGACCCGTTCCCGCATGTTTGTGGTACATAGGAACCGCCTTGCTCGCTACGACGTCAGCTCTACCTAAAATAAGAATAAGAAGTAGTTACTTTTTTTGGAGGGGGGAAATTGTGACGGGAGTCAGAGGAGGAACAAGGCGTCACGTCGAGAACAAACAGAAAACACCTGGGGTCAAGAAACACGCTTAAATAAAAGCATTACAATACATTTCACAAAAGTTAATTTCACAACACATGCACAAATTAAAAGCACTAATAAAATATTTCTATGCCCACAAAAAATTGTACATGACATAAAAACGCGCTTTAAAGATATTAAAAAAATCTTTTGCAAATAAACTATTTTTTATAATACTTCACAAAACATATCAAAATGCGCGTCTTTAAATTATCTTTACAAATTTATTTACTTCTTTATTTTAACCCTAAAGGTTCTTCCAGACGTTACGTAAGGGGAACGTGATACAAAGATTGGTGCAACTGAACCAATTGTGGCATCAAGAAGAAATAAAGATAAAAAAATAAAGGTACAAAGCATTTGGCGCAATTTTGGCCTTCAGACATATAATATAAAAAAGAATGGTGCACAATAAAACACGTACATCAGAAAAAAGACACTGACAACAACAAATATTGCAGGTACACAAGACTAACCAAGGTTTAACATGTTTAGAGCAGAGGCAAAGGACTGATGGTCACTGAGGAAGGCAATTTCTCTGGGGAGGCTATTCCAGTCCGATAAAGCGAGGAGTAGTGGAGAGTTTTTAAGCATGTTGGTTCATGCAAATATGGGGTTAATTTTGTAAAGATGATCTAAGCGGGACGATATATGGTGAGACGGTAGTAGGAAAGAGTCCCTGAAAGGCGAGGGACTGTAGTAAAGTTTATAAATAAATGATAAGTGTGCGAGGGTGTATTCTTGTATGAAGATGTGACAAGTTAAGTCGAATTTTTAAACTGCCTACACTTGTAAATCCGGAGTAGTAGCAAGCTATAAATCTAGCAGCTTTGTTTTGGCTATGTTCAATCTTATCTGCCAGATATATTTGATGAGGGTGCCAAATGATTGATGTAATGCCCTGACTGGGCCTTTAAGGTGGAAATAAATGAATGAATGAATAAAATGAATACACAAGTTGAGATCTGGCAAGGGCAGTGTAGGCGAGAAGTTTTGTGTCTGAGCTTGCTTGGAACAGTGTTCGTTTTAGAAAGCCAAGAGTTCGCGACGCCTTGTTAGCGATGTGTTCACTGTGAAGATTCCACGTTAAGTCCAATGAGAGATGAACGCCAAGATATTTGAAGGATGAGACATTTTCAACGGTGTTACTGCCAATTAAGTACGTGCGAGGGGTGAGATAGTATGCTCACCTTAATGGTCTTCTTGTTATTAACGCGGAAATGTGCGCTGCTGATTTCTCAAAATATGGCAAAATTGGGCGTCGACATTAAAAAAAAGAAAAACTTTTATTTTTTTTTAAATTCCCCTTGGCACTTTGCGGTGACTTCACTGACTTGGGATCGCAAACATTGAGTAACATATGACCTCCAAACGGGAAAAACTACGACAAACCTTCACTCGGAGCGAGCCGACGTCTTCGTCATAGCGGCTTTGCCGCAGTGCACCAAACATTTTGAGCGTTAGTTGTGGCATGTATTTTATATTTTTCAAATTATTTTTTTCAAAAGGAGTAATTGTAACTGAAGCGAAAAGGGACTTTGAGCTGGAATACCCTTACTTAGCTTACTATTCACAAAAACAAAACGGTCCCACTCTGCAAATTCGCTAACTATGCATACATAAGCAATTAACAGTCTCAGTCGCGCAAGTGGCCATGTATACATCCGGCCCCTCGGTATATGACGGCTTAAACAGATGAGATGCCTGGATTCTTCTCGCAAGATTTACGGTGGTCCACTCTGCTTGCTTCACCGCACGAAACTCGAACCCGTTCCGCAGACAGATGGAACATGCAGACATTTGTTACTTTTTCACGCAGCACTTCCACCAAGTCTATAGCGGTGCCAATCGTTGAGTTGAGCGAAGATCACAAGTTCGTGAGCGTGGCGTGGTGCTTGAGAATCGCACCTACTTTATCAAATGCGCTTTTTTCGTGTCCAGTGGCCGAAAAGATTCATCTTGCCAAAGAGTACGGCTTCCGAGACTATTCGGTCAATTGGAAGCGATTCTTGAAATGCGCCGCCACTCCGTCTGATACAAAAAAAAAAAAAATATTTCAGAAAAGACTGGGCAATGTTCAACAACATACTCTTCTATGACCTTTGTGACTAGAAGAGCGTGTGAGCTGTGTCATGTATTGTCCTCGCTGACAACGGCAAAGCTTTGCGTGCCTTGCGTGGTCGTAGCCACACATGTGGGGAGACACACTTGAGTATTTTTCCAATGAACACTCTGCACTTCGGTTCGGAAGATTACTGTCCAATTTTCCGGAAAATCAAAGTGGAACATCACTGCCTTGAGTGGTAAGGCGATTCTTGTGTCACCTATCAGGCTTCGTTGAAGCTCACGGTTCTAAGAAGGCCTCATGCGCTTTTCGTTCAATGGCTCCAGTTCCTGCAGGAGGGTGGAAGTGTTCATGAGTGGGCAAGGTGAGAGCAGCGCTGGAACGATGCTCAATCGCTGTCTGTTTTCCACGCAGTTCCTCGCCTGATTTGCCGATCCCGAGTTCGACAACGCTGCGGGACTTCGCTTCCATGCCACGTCGGCCATCCCTGCCCCGTCGGCTCCCAGTCAGTACGTGATCGACCCGGCTTGCATGCGCGCCGACTGCAAAATCTCCAAAGTGGATGATAGCGATGGCTCGTCCGCTTCCATGCTTGCCGGCATTCCGCAAGTCATTCTCTTTGGTGACGTCACTCTAGATCGACCAATATTCGACAGAGCAACCGCCGTGACGTCAGTGAAAAAAGATATAAAATGTCCTCCGGCTGGTTTTGCCTTCAGTGGGCAAGGTGACGGCAGCGTTGGAACGATGCTCTGTCGCTGTCTGTATTCAGACAAGTTTGTTATCTTGAAAATGCTTATTGTGTCCGTTCTGCTAACCGCCTCTTGCTGCTGTTTCCTTGCGCACATGGTTACGGCCACCTTCTTTGTTTCGCCGACGTTTACTCTGAGCTAGTACATTGCTTGAGTAGCCTTCTCTTGAGCGGGGATGTCGAGACCAACCCTGGACCGAATAAAATGAACAAGAATAGCCAAGCTAACCCGGGGCCCAACACCCGATCTAGACGCAATTCCAACACAGAGCACTCGACGGCTGCAGACGGTAGTGATAGTGATGGCGACTATGCAGTTGTTGGTGACCAGCCCACGGTTGTAACACGTTTGCTTAATTGATCGCAGGTCAGAAAAAAACTGGCTCAAGATATTGCCGAGATCAAGTTATTTCACCTATCAGTGAACTCCCGATTTGATGCTCTCGAGTCACGAGTGACTGCTCTTGAGTCTTTGCCTAGTACTTCTGGTGACTATGGTGCACCTGGTGTTAATTTGTTCACTGGATTAAATCACTCACTGATGTGGTAGGTGGGCTCATTTCAAGAAATTACGACTTAGAAAACCGCTCCCGCAGAAGCAATCTTATATTGCACCGATTCTCAAAAAAAGTTAACGAAAGTAACGCAGTGCTGATTGATGTCCAATGTCTCAAATTTTTTTCGAAGAAACTGGCAATGGATTGCCCGCAAATTGGAAGGCGTCATAAACTTAGTAGAGGTCCAGACGGTTTTCTACGCCCCGTCATCATGAAGTTGCTAGTTCAAGTTCAAGCTGGCTCTAGCCATGGTGGCTGTGCGATGAACTGTGAAAGGTGTTGGAGCTGAAGACACTGTATAGCTTATGGACGGCCATGACTGCGAAGCAGGGAGTGAAGTGTGCACTTGACGGCTTTCACGGGGAGGGCTTCACTGACGGCAAGGGAACAGACGGGTCCTTGGTGGTCGGGACCGCAGTCGTGTTGGTGAGCGGCTCCCCGTCGCCGGTGGCGTCCGTGCTGGGCATCACCGTGGCGAGGGCAGTAGGGACTCCCCGACGGCGTCCTTTGGGGCGAGACCACCGTCGTGGCGACAGACTCTTTGATGCCGGCGGCGTCCCTCATGGGTGGGATTGCAATCCTGGCGTGTGTGGCGCTGCGCAGGGGCATGGCTGCAGCAGGTCTCGAACCGGGCGTCAAGGCGTTGCCTCAGAGGCTTGTCCGAGAGGCCGACCGGAAGGTTGGCAGAAGTCAGCCTCTCGCCATCAGACGCTGACCCCTCCGAGCTCGGCTCAGACCCAAACTCTCACTTTTCAGGGTCGGAACCTGTCTCCGGTTTTGGCTCACTCAATGCAAGGCAGGCGTTGTCCAGCACTGCACGTGCCGTTATAATGGTGGTGGTGGCTATTGATGGATGGTAAGGCAGAGTCCGGTGCCTTTGTAGATTTGTAGACACGAGAATCTGTTCTTCAAAAGCCCACTGCAGCGCTCCACAACGGGCCTGACCGAGGAATGTGCCTTACGAGACCGGCAGCAAGCAATGGAGGTCACGTGGATCCCAGGGACAGGGGTGATGAACCAAGACTCGAAGCCGTAGCCGTTGTCGCCTGCACGTTTAGAGGACGGAATCTATTATAATCTGTTCTTTTTAAAATTGACGGCAAGAAAGCAGTGAAAAGAGCTGATTGCAACTTTGTGTTTTCCTGGTACTACGCTCCTTCGGATAGTATTTACAAAGACGTGCCAGAGGTATAGACACAGGGCCTGCACAGTTGTTAATGTTTGGTACAGCACATTTTCTGTGGTACTGTGGTTTTCAAGCGGTACACAGCTACCGTATGCAAAAGGAATGAATCGAGCATGCTCACCGAGGAGGAGCTTGTCGTCGTCTACCAGCTGCCCTTGCTTGATGTTGCCGCAGAGCCAAGAGAAGCATTACACAAAGGAGTCGTGCACCGACCCAGGGCGCCGTGGCTCCATGCATCTTACCCAGCATTCTGCGTGACGCATCTGGAAGTATGATAGAGATACCGACATGAATTTACCTGAATGTTCCACTCATGGTTCACAAAGCAGTCTCAATCCCAGAACCTTCCAAGTTCTTTTGACACTATTAACATGATTGCAACACACCTTCAAAAGCCAAATTTGGGGGTTTTACGTGCCAAACCAACGACGGGCATCTGGCACGCCCCAGCGGAGGACTGAGGATTAATTTCGACCACCCGGGGATCTTTTGACGTGCAACCGAAAGCTCGGTTACACGGCGCCTTCTCCACAATAAGCCTCCGTCAGATTGCGGGCACCTCGGCAGGGATTCGAACCCGCCACATGGGGATCCGGAGGCCGGCGCTCTCGCCTCGGAGCCACCGAGGTGGCTGCAACACACCCTCATAGGCGCAAGATATGATGACAAGAAACTACTTCTTTCAAACAAACATAATGTGGAGGGCGGAAAGATGCACGTTTTAAAAGTCACGACATACTATTTAGAACACACGCTCGTGCAGTCGGAGCACAGGGGCGGATTCAGAGGGGGTAGTCCGGATGACCTGACCCCACTCTTGAATACTGCATGTGTCAAAATTTAGGGCCTGGAAACGGGGGTGGGGGTGGGAGTGGGAGTGATGTGGGGGTGGGGGGGGGGGGGGAGGTTAAACATGATACGCTGACCAAAAACCTGACCCCCCCCCCCCCCCCCCCCCCCCTCCCTCTAGAAATACCTACGTCCGCCCCTGGCGGAGCACACACGCCAGCACCTCTCATTTATAAAATGGCATATCGACACCGTACCGGCGTTACGCTGTATTCTTTTTGACACACATGGAACTGATTTTGAGTACGTAATACGAGCGTATGTACTTACCACCGTCACGTTGAGGGCGTAGAAATACTTGCGGCACAGTGAACCGCCTTCGTGGCGGTGGGATCGTTCTTGGACGGGCCGACAATGGCGATCGTCGTTTCGTTCACGCATCCGATGTCGCCGAATATCCTACCAAGCGGCCTGAGTTCCGTCTCCACGTCGTACCCCTCGCTCGGCGTCTCGGGGAAGCGGAGCCAGCCGCGCCGGACCCCGACACGACGCACGCTAGCGACGGACGCGACGCGGACAGAGACGCCGACTGTCTTCAGTCCCGCGCTACGTGCTCGTCGCTGGCCTTCAAACTTTGGAAGCACTGCGTGTCGCAGAAACAAAGTGTACAACACTTGAAGCTCCACAGTCGTGAACGTCCACGAGCTTCGTTTCGCAGTCTCTTCACCTCCGGTTCCTCGCGCCAACGTTATCTCGCGCTGCCGGCACTGCGTCGCACGCTTGCAATCCTCCGGGAGCTCGAATGCTGCGTGGTGCTGCCGGTAAGTGGTGGTGGTGGTGGAAAACCTCTTTATTGGTCCTGCGAAAACCCCTACCCCTCCGTCACCCCTTCACCAACACACCTACGCACAGTCTGCCGGTGAAGCAAGCGCCGGGTTCGTCTTCCCGGCGAAACCAATAACTCAATTAGTTGAAAAGTGGCATAATCGACCGACGACGACGCGGTTTGGAAAATATGACTAACGAAAGACACCTACTCAGGAGCAGGTACCTTTTGAAACGTACTCAGTACAAAACGAAACGTCAATATGTTGTCACGGTAGCCGACTCCGCCCCCATTTTTCTAGGGAAATTGTGTCACTCTTGCTTCCAACCAATCAGACGTGAAGACATCACTTCCGTGTACTTTTAAAAGGAACGTGTACAGTGTCGAACCTAGCTATCCTGGTACGCACTGCGCCAGCTGTTTTGCTCGTTTTTTTCTGCTTTTAGGCCTAGCTCCGCGAGGGCTTTACGATTCCTGTTGCGGTAGCTGTCAAGCCATCCCGCTTCTTTAGTTACCTATTTTGGTGTAATATATGTGTCCTCTACTTCAACTACTTTCATGCCCTGAAAGGAGCTTACCCGGTGCATCGGTGGGGTGGTTGACCCGCCCTGGGTGCTGCCTTGTGGGTCCTCGGTGACCGGCATCAGGCAGCTGCGGCGCGTCGTTGCGATGGCGCCGCGGAGTCTTGGTTGTTCACAAATCCCATGCGGGGCACGTCCGCTCCGGCATCGTCATCAGTGCCGTCGGTGCGATCACGCCAGAGTTTTTGATCTAAAAAGCAGGGTGTCGAACCGGTAATTATTTCGGTTCGGTTCGGGTTCGGGTTCTGTAGCATTGTATTTTGTTCCGGTTCGGTTCCGGTTTGGAGTAGCGCACAGAATATCACTCCGGTAACCAGTTTTAGTAGCGCGAACCGGTTCCAACCGGTTCCTAACTCTGACTTTGGTTCTTGACCGGGCAGTTCCTGCAGCCTTTTCCGAGCACGAGATACTTGCAATAGACCCGTCTAGAGTGCCTTTACAATGCAGTGCCTGCATGCACACACACTCACGTGCGTTGTTAGAGTGATGACATCTCGGCCATTTCGGTCCCCATAATTTTTTTTTAAGTTTTCGTAGAATGCACGCGCTGGCACGCGCAGTTGCATTCCTCGACGTGAGCACCTAGCTTTTAATAGTGCTTTGGCGCCACTTTGGTTTGCACCGTTCACTTATATGTTAGAATTAGCACGCGCCGTCGGCACAGCTACTACAAAGGATGTCTTCAGCTTGAAACAAGCGCACATCGAGGCACCCTAAACCCTGCACAGTGAAAACACAAAATACACCAATAATGTGGCAAGACTATTACTCGTATAGAACTGTTCTTAAGTGAGCTATATATAAGCGATCGGCTTTCCATTTTTATTGTATCTTTCGCACACGCAGTTGTGCAGTATTTCAAACTCTGCCAGAAGGCGGCGTAATTTCGGGATGAATCTGTAGACCTTTCGAAAAAAAAAAAAAAAGCTTGTGGCCGGTTCCATCTTAATTTTTAGTGTTCGTGCGTATAGCGCGTGCTTTGCTTGCTTTCCAAAGCGACGAACACGCACGTGCTGGGCTGTGAAAATCGCACGCTGGTCGAGCGGCTCACCGGCCATCTCGGCCACTCTCAACTCGCGCCCCAAAACGTTCGCTTAGGTTAGCCAGAGGCTCACATACTGACAAACGTGGTTTCGACCTTGCCTTACGGGGAAGCCACCAACCGTGTCCTACAAAAATTGTTCTACTCACTAACTTCCCAACGAAAAAAAAAAAAAAAGCACGTGCGGAAGCTGTTAGTCTCTAAAAATAGCGACACATTAAAAGGCACCAAAAATTGCAATGACCCTGAGGTGCCCGGTCTCAAATGGGCATTCCTCCCCAAATCCTCTCCAGAGGGTGTCGGTGGCTTCTTCGCACGCGAAACAGACATCTCTCAATAGCCAAGAGGTTGGCTCGCGAAAATGGAAAATAAAGCCATAGAAAATCGTTCAAACTCGTGACACCCGTCCGCGAGGTGCTTGTCACAAAACGGTTTGAAAGACGCAGCAAGTTGGGCAGAAATCGCCGGGAGTCTGCTGCTTGCGAATGGCCGAAGTTTACGAGGCCGCCCGTGCGGAGACGACATAAACCATGTTAAAAAAAAAAAAAAAAAAAAACATTTGCGTCTTATTTAAACGAATTTTAAATTATTTAGACCAAGCACCTTTGTTTTGGCACGGGTAAAATATTTCGCTCGTGTAATGAAATGTGACTAGATATTGATAGCCCTTCGAGTTCCGGCGGAAAAACGCAGTTCTAAAGACCTCGTGGCGATACTTTGTCTAGTCTCTTTGACATTTTATCGCAAACAACGCTCTATGCAAATGAGCCGGTCTGGGGGACTCAGAACCAGTTACGTAGAATGTATTGTTAACGTTAACTCCGTGATAATATTATATAACAGTACTCACATTTGAAACTGTCAGCCACCGAACAAAGTTCCGGTAATGCCACCGCAGCAAATGAAGTTCTCGAATGCTCAGTTGATGACGATGAAAGGGGGCTTCGCACAAAATTGAGAAAAAGGTTGAACTAAGGCTTTGGGTTGAACGGACGGTATGCTGGTCTTGATAGTCTGACAAACCTACAATATAAAATGTACAAAGGAATATTTTCTCCTCACCCTTGCCTCCCCCCGGCCACCTACCAAGGCGCGTCGCGTCGGAGAATCATCGCCGAGTAACGTTGCCTCCAACGACCCTTGGTTTTCTTTTTTTTTTTTGCAAGGTTAAATTTTGAACACGTTGAAAAGATTGTTTTTCATTGAAATGGACCACAAGCGACTCTATAAACTATACTGCCGATGCCAGCGCGGTACTTGTCCCAGCTTCCTTCAGCGTGTCGCTGCACTCAAGGGGAAGGTCACCTGGTGCGCTCTCGGTGCTCGATTGGTTAAATGGCTCATCGACTGCAACTACGGTCTATTTTGAGGTCAAACATTCGCGGACGCGTAGGCCTCCGTGCCTAGAGTGGTGGAATCCGCTCCGACACTTGGACATTTCGTAGCCAAGCGGCCAAGCGGTGCTTTGAAATCGCCGCTGCCGCTGCCGCGCCGCCAGGGTCAATCCAAGAAACAAAGTGAAGTTGAAGCTCTTCAGATGCCTAAGTAGAGGAGGGAATTGAACGAGCTCGCTGACCACGCTGTCTCTTTGTGTCTCTGCTTTTGATGGTGATGTATTTTTTATTACGTATGCAATAAAAAAGAAATGTAAAAATATCTGACAGTATGTAGGATCTTAGCAATATAAGAAAGAAATGCTCCCTAACTTTTCTCATTAGCCAAATATTGACACAATTGGCCCTGAACCACTTTCTTTGAACCGGTAACCGCCACATCAGATAAGGGTTTCGTTCCGGTTCGGGTTCCATATGAAGCGTTCGATTTCGGTTTCAGTTTTGTACCGGTTGAGTCAAAAATAAAGGTTGTGATCCGGTTTTCGGTTCGACACCCTGCTAAAAAGATGGAGCTCGCCTCAGACGTGGCATCCCTAGCTCGCCTTCTTCTTCCTTTCCTTGTGAAATGTATTAAAAAAGTTTTGCGGACGTGAAAGCTTGGATGAGAAAATGACGACTGTGCAAAGTAGCATCGTGAAATCTTCTCAAATTCCACGCCTCGAGATTCTCTATTTTATATCTCAGCGAAAAAAATTGTTACGGCGCTCGTATATAGCTGAATGTTCCTAGCAAGAATATGGCTTTCATATACACTTTTAACAAAAATATCAAAATCATAGCCCGGACCATCATTGAATGAACTGACGCAGGAATCATCCTACACTACCTTCGACTATCGCCGAGCAGTCCAATAAGTTCCCGCATCGTCTGCTGTTTTCTACGCATTTTGACCGAGTTCTAAATCAGATATAAAAAATAAAAGGTTGATTGCGATGTTCCTTCTCATAACTGCCCTGATCCTTGAAAACCAAACCATAAAAATTAATAAGCCTAAAGGGCCCCTGAAAAGAAAAAAACCAAATGTTTTTTTTTTTTTAACAGTCTAATAGGGCACGCGCGGCGAAAAAGTAATTTTACCCGAAAAAAAAATTGGCGCGGGACGTGATTTAGTTTGCAGTCACCTCCTTTCCACTTGTTTTCTCTCTACGGCGCGTGGAAGAGAGGTGGAGCGGCTTCGCCTTCTCGACCGAGATGGTCGTTCCGGAATGACCCGTGACATCATAGACTTCGCGCACAGAAGTTCAAATAAATCTCTCACCGTCAATATTGCATTAAAACTCTTTTCGCGCAAAATGTATTTTTTGGCACGCGTGTCACAACCAGACTGTTAAAATACTTTTTTTTTTTTCAGGGGCCCTTTAAACTTAAAACGAAATTTTACAAAAGCTATTTAATTCGAAAGTTAACAACCTTTACAAAGACTTTTATGTGCCCAATTTTAATCCTGCCAGTAAACAAAAAAAGTTATTCTCATCGAAAACAGTTTTTGTGTGCAGAAGTGCACATATTTCGAGCTGTACTTGTTGTTCCCATTTAATACCTCACAACTTGCCATGCTCCTTCAAGAATATTCATTTTGTTTGTTCTTCCCTTTACTAAGCTGAACCACACGTGAAATGTTCTTCACACTGCACATTTTCTTGCGTTATCCTCTTCCCTTTTTACTCTCTACAGAGTTTGCCAATTATTGTGTCTTTTGCAAAGCTTGAGAGGCATTTCAAGCAGTAACAATTTTTTTAAGATGCACTCATTAAAATATAAGTCCTTTTACGTATAGAAATATTAGAAGCATTAGTAATTGTATCTGTTACAGTATTGTTTGTAATATATTGTATAAAAAACTACTGCAATATTTATATAATGTTTTAGAGTATAAGAAGTATTCGTTGGTGAAGGTTGAAAGTGAAGACATCATCCCCTGAAGTTTCTACGTGAACAAGGAACCGATATATTTCTAGGTTGCAGAAAAAACATAATAAAATTACCTTTCTTGCGGGAGCTATTATCATGCAAGTTTTCATACTAAAATTTACACTTTTATTACAATTACAGCAGATGTTCACAAAATGTATACAGCTACTACATTGCGTTTGGCCTTAGCAGTATTAAGCAACCGCGTCGTGAATTCCTTCTTTTGCATAGGAATGCACGGATGAGGTGAAAACAATACTCATTGAATGGAAAGCGAAATTGAAGGTACGACTACTAAACACTAAGGAAGTTAAGTGTCCACCTCGAAGTGAGAGCAGGAGCTTCCAAGATTGATTGACGGACTGTATGACAAAATAAAAATAATAATGAATATATTCTCTGTCTTTGAGTCTTCAGTCTAAAGGGGCACTGACACCCCAAAGGTCGTATTATTTTTTATTGTCTAAAACGATGCAAGTTGTAGTCATATACACGCAAAAAAACCGCATCGCGAAAAAAAATTTACCCGAGCGCGCGCGCGCCTTTTTATTTTTGGCGTTTAAATTTCCCGCGCTAACCTCCTTGCTTCTTTCGATTGGTGACGTCAAAAATCAGGAAATTTAGAAGCTTTGTAGGCGACATTTCTATAACATTTAATAACAGCAATCGTAAAACATGTTTTTTAACGCAATTGCGAGCGCACTACGGCCCCTCTTTTTGAAATACCAAAAATCGGATTTCGGTGTGATGTCGCTTCCTGGATTTGTATCCCGCCTCGGAAAACTTGGCGGCGCTAACGGCGAGACGGGGACAGTACGGCTCTGGACGGGGAAGAAACCGGATTTTTTCCCGCGCCGGCTTCTATCCCGCCTGCTCACCTCCTCCTCGCCTCGGGTTGCTGTGGCAACGACGGAGGTCCCAAAGAAAGTCGAGTCGCAGGAGACCGCAAAATTTGACTCACTGCACTGGCGCAGATCACGCGGGAACTTCAAATTCGGCATTTGGAAATTATTTTTTTAATTCACAAATACTGAATTCCCAAGTTTCGAAACTTGAGGGCAATGTCCCGGCATCATTTTCAATCGTTTCGGATAATAAAAAAAAGTATGATTTTGATGTGTCAGTGCCCCTTTAAGCTCTACTTCCGCCATAATCAGAAACCTTAAAAAAAAACATTCGACCGTGTACCGCATGACGTTCTTTTATCTGTTTCAGACGATGTAAATTCGATTCGCGGAGGTGTGCGGATATCGTACAGTGGTTGTACGACCAGTCTTATAGTGAATAATTCGGTTGGAAAGCGTATCAAAGTAGAGCGTTTCGTACGCCAAGGGTGTTCTCTTTCACCCCTTCTTTTTTTCATTTATATAGAATCACTTTATCTGAGCGTAATTAGAAAAAATAGTATCAGGGGGTTTAATCTTTTTGCATCGGAAGTACGTATTTTAGCTTACGCGGATGATATCGCCGCGTTTTGCACAAATCAAGAAAGCATAGTTGAAGTTGTGGACATAGTAAAACGTTTTTGCGCAGTTAGTGGAAGCGCGGTGAATTTGGAGAAATGTCTGGATTTTTGGCATGGTTGCTGGTGCTTCACTCCCGGTGTGTTTCAAAATAAAAGGCGGTTAACCACTCCCGTAAAATATTTGGGCGTGCCTCTCGAGATCTACCATGACAGTGAGCCCTATTGGCGCTGGCAGGCACTAGAACGTCGCGAGAAAGCGTAAAAGTGGAGAGGCTGGGAATTATCTATCTTTGCCGGTGCCGCAGTTTGCAATTTGTTTCTTGTTAGCAAACTGTGATACGTGCTACAAGTGTTGCATCGCTCGCGAGTTAATGTTCGAAAATTGCACCGCGTTTTTGCTGTCTTTATTTGGGGCTCGTCATGGGAACGGACGAGTCGAATAAACCTTTTCCGGCGCGTCCGCAATGGCGGGCAGGATTGTCACATTTATTTTTGCACCAAGTTGTGAATCGTTTTATTTATCTTCGGGATGTCAGTGACCCGTTTCTATGAACTGTCTGCCAGGTTAGACTGTGTAGACCTCTGCCTTAGTTCACTGTTTCTTCGGAATCTGTGCCAGGCGGCATCCACAGATACCTCAAGGAAGTGGTCGCGTCATGTAAATGTTTGGCAGCCAGGTCTTCTTTTGAATATTTGAGCATAGTGTCCAGCAAAATGTTGCATAGGGATCTTTGTGACGATGCTTTTCCCATACCTTTGTACAGACCTTTGTATTGTGCAGGACCAGGACAGGACATATTAAAGTGTGTTAAGAAAATGCTCGTTCCGCAGGTGTTAACTCCTTCTTTTTCAAATTACACACCGGCACCTTAACTATAAAAACATGAATGAAGGAAACGGGACTGTTCGCCCCCTGGGGCGACCACTGCTTTTCGTGTCAAAAATCCGAGACAATTGTGCTGGTATTCCTGGAGTGCTGGGATATGGCCTGTTTTTCTGGGACGTCCTCCACCGCACATTGAAAAAAGATTTTCCGCTAGACGTGCATGGAATTAGATACCTTCCCGTTGAAAATAAGGGCGGCGTGCCCTTTGATATGATTATGTTACTTGGCCGGCATAGTATTTGGAGGTCTCGGATGGCTACGCGCCATGCAGATATTGACGCGCGCGAGGCTCGGGAATATTTCAGCGAGAGTATTGCCTCAATTGTTGAAGTGTACAAGGCTCAGAGCTGTTGCCAGAGTGGATTCAACGTGTGGAAGCTGTTATGAATTTGAAACGATTTTAACTTATACTACTAGCCCCAAAACCGACTGGTAGCTTTTAACGCTGTCATTTCTGCTGTTGTTTGACCTCAGACTTGTATATATTTCTCTGTAAAATAAACGACAAAAAGAAAAGAAAACAAAAGCGTGCGTGGCCGAATGGTTACTAATTGGCTTTTGCGCGGGGGCCCCAGGTTCGATTCCTGGGCCGGTTTGCTCGAAGCCGGTCAACTTTAACCGCGGTTAAAAGTTAACCGCCCTTCCCTACTAGGTACCTTCAAGTACCTAGCCAAGTTTGACGAGGGCTGGATGAGCGATAGCTCCGTGTTTTATTATAGGGTGGTAGCTGGTGTCCCCTACTGGTTCCCGAAATGAGGGGACCCAAAAAATGCGCGCTGCCTGGTTTTCGCGACGCAGCGCGGCATACTTTTGAGCTTGAGAAACAATTTTTATTGCTCGTGGTGCAAATAATCGGCCAGGTAAAACTAAATTAACCCTTGTTTGGAAATTTTCTAAATATTTGGCTGTCTAAAGTGAAGAAAAGCCTCGTTGAAATTTCCTTCCGAGTTCAAAAGAGGACGACGAAGTTGAGTCCTAGAATGAGAAAGAAGTGAGCAGTGAAAGGCGGGCGGTACACCGGCAGCATGGTTGGCCAGCATGTAAGAACTGTATATAATACCGTCATAAATTGAAAAAACCTGTAACTCGGCTCCACTGAAAATTGACCTATTAGTAAATTACCCGAACATCGAGAAGAACGCTGCAAGTGTAATTCTACGGTCCGCGCGCGCTGGCCTTCCACTTATAAAAGATTTGGAATAAATAATCATAATAAATCTTTGACGAACGCGCGTGCACGGCAAAATTTGTTTTAGGCTTTTTGCTTCAGAACAGTTATTACTGCAGACGCCAGCAGGTGCAGCGCGTGTAACTACACTCGTGGCATGCACCTCGGTGTTTTTTAAATTTAGCTAAAGGTCTATGTGAACGCTCTCTGCTTTTGTGTGCTAGCAAAAGACGCTTTGCAGCAGCTGTGCATGGACGCCGCCATAACTGACGTTCAGTTTTTGTTCCCTCTTATTTCGTTCGCTTCACTTCATCATTACCACAGCAGGACAGGTTATTGCCATTTTAGATGCCACTGTCTTCTTGTGCCCAGCATAGGCCCTTGTGAAGACCCGTCAACGCCCGCTTCAGTGGCTCGGCATCTCGGTAAGACAAGAGAAGGGCGGCTATGGCGGCTCAATCTGGCGCGTGTGTAAAGCGTCTATACCCGGCCGATTGAGTCAAGGCAATCCACATTCCAAAGACGTTGCCATGCCGACAACTATCGCGTTCATTTAGGCTTAGGAAAGGTCAGAGTCGAAAGTCTATCTAAAAAATGCGGCGAGGTCATTGCTCATGTTTTGCGTTTTAAATGAGGTAAAGCAACGCGAAAACCTCCTGCACCATTCGTTGCTGACTAAAGCGCGATCCAAACCAACGCTTCTTTTTGCGCCTGTAGGTCGTGCGGCTGCGGATGTGACGTATTTTCGTGACGTCGCGCCGCTCCTTCGCTCCTTCCGGGCGCGCATAAAAAAGTTGGTTGATTTCAACTTCTTTCTCAACGCGCACAAAAACGCGCGGTGACGTAGTAGGGCGCTCCTGTGTCCCGGCCAATCGGTGGAGGGCAAGCTAGTTCCGGCTCCGCGTTTCTCGCCGTCTGACTGCCCTCTCCTCTCCCCCTTTTATTCTCTTCCAACATGACAACGCGATCTCTCTCTCTCTCTCTTTCTCTCGCCGTCTGGCCGGCCAGTCTCTACTCTACGCTTGGAGGGTTATGCCTTACGGGTCGAGGAATTCCGGGGCCACCTTTCAGCGGCTGATGAACGAGGTGTTGAGAGAACACCGCGGATACGCGTGCGCGTATATCGACGATGTAGCGGTTTTCTCGGAGTCGTGGGAGGAACACGTCGAACACTTGAGCTCCGTGTTGGAGACGATCGCTGGTGTGGGACTGACGGTGAATCCCACGAAGTGTAAATTCGCGCAGTCCAAGGTTAAGTACCTCGGCCACGTCGTGGGATCAGGAACTCATTCACCGGACCCAGAAAGAATCAGTGCTATATCTGAACTGAAGGCACCCAGGACCAAACGCGATGTGCGCAGTGTGCTGGGTCTCTTCAATTACTACAGAGACTACGTCCCCGGGTATTCCGAGATTGTCCGCCCATTGACTGACTTGACGCATAAGAGGGTGCCAAACCTGGTACCACGGACCAAGGCGGCGAACGATGCCTTTGAGAGAGTCAAAGAGGCTCTGGTGGCGCTGCCGGAGCTCACCGCACCCGATCCTGCTCGGGAGTACACGGTGACCACGGACGCCTCTGAGTTCGCTGTCGGCGCGTGTCTGTCGCAAATTGTGGAAGGCTTATCTAGACCGATTGCGTTCCTCAGCAAAAAGCTGACGGAAAGCCAGGCAAAATGGTCCGCCATTGAAAGAGAAGCGTACGCCATTGTGTGGGCACTGGGGAAACTCGATACCTGGCTGTTTGGGGCGAAGATAAAAGTCGCCACGGATCATAACCCGCTGACGTATCTTACGCACGCCGCTTCCTCCAGTGCCCGACTGACGCGGTGGTCGTTGGCCTTGCAAAAGTACGATCTGGAAATCGTTCACATTAAGGGCTCGCTTAATAAATGCGCTGACGCCTTGTCAAGGCTAGACAGGCATGACTAGGGTATTATGATCATGCACTAAAGTTTGGGAACTCTCACCACTGATTTTGCGGGACCATGGAATGTACGGGAGTGGGTCCGGCCTGTGTGTGATCGTGGGTGGCAGTTGGATTTTGAACATGACAGCTATCATGACAGTGTTTCTTTTGTGTGGCCATTCTGGTGTGTGTTGGACGTTTTGCCTGCGGCAGCCGTTTTAGTGTTTCTGGTTTTGGAATTGTAACCATTTTCTTATTTTTATCGGTGCCGTTTGATTGTGTTCACATTTACGGATGATCAGTTGGTGAACTTTTAGAGCGTGATGTTGACGTTATTGCTTCTGGTTAACTGTGGGCCAAGTAGTTGGTTCGAATATTTGCCAGTGCGATATTCGGGGAAGGAATTTATGTTGCGCTTACATCAAGTGTCAACGCAACAGTCTTGGTGGGGAGGAGTTAAGTATTTAGGAGTCATGCTTATTAATTAAGGTGTTTTCTTTTGGTTACGAAAGTTTATCTTTCCAGAGTTGCGTCGGCATTGTGTTTTTTTAGCTTTCTGCGTTTGGGTCGGCGGGGCCAGAGCGGCCGCGACGCGGGAGCGGTCCCCCCGCCGGTCGTTAAGAAGCGTCTCGGGTTTCGGAAGTCTGCTCGGACCGGGACCGAAAGAGACCGCGCTGGAAGATGCTTGTGGCTTATAACCGAATGTGCGTGTATGCAGAGGGTTTTCCCGCTTTGTGTAAAATTGTCCTTTTTGCCCGATGCAATAATTTAGCGGTTGGCGCCAGTCAGGCTGGGAAAATAGCAGAGAAACACTCTACAAGGAGTTTGGGTTTGGCGGTTAGGACGCCAAAATTACAGCTCGCCGACCATTGGAGAACAGTGCACCACGTGTGAGTGGCGGAATTTGAAGAGATTGGTCGGTTCCTGAGGGGAAAGGAGGCCCCTACGGGCCTACAAAAGGAGCGCGGAGAGGATTTTGAGGGATTCGGACTTTGGATTTGATGGAGAGAAATTGGGGACGGGGGTCGAGACTTTAGACGAGGCAGGATGGTTTCCCAAGTTGGGACTTGTAACTAGAGTGTACATAAATGCACATAGTTCTCTACAAGCCGTGAGTCGACCCGTCACTCAGCGACGTTCGTGCCACCACGCTCCAGACCATCGAAGCGGAACCTGCCTCCCACACCACCGGGAGGATCTTTAACTGGTACTGAAATGTTGCGCATGAAAATACAGAAAAAAAAAATGTGTTCCTGGGCGCGTTTCGTGGACGAGTGGTAGGGCTGCTCTGGCGATACCGACGTCTCGGCGGCAGTGGTTCAAACCCACTAGACGCGAAGTTTATTTTTTTTTTTAGCCCTTTTTTGTGCAAGATTGTGCGCATTGCCGAACTGCATATTTCGATTCCTCCTTTCTTCTTGCTATTTATTTGTAAGTCGCCGAGAGGCCACATTTCTACCATCTGCTCTGCCGCTTTGCAAGTGTTATTTGCCTGCAGTACCGAGTTATATTTTTTTTTCGTGCAGCGTGAAATGAGGAATCTCACTGATAGCAGCCTTGCCCCAAAAGTTATAATAGGACGTTAATCGACAATAGTTGTGGCCTGAACAGCTTATTTTGAAATAGCTGTCAAGGGTAGGAATCCCCCTCTCGGGGTACTTGCGATGCACCTTGAGACGAATGGCGTTGTGTGTGAATTCGGCATGCTTGACAGTCCCCAGGCTCGAAACTTCTACATGGCGAGGTCTTCGCTTCAGGGACGCCAGCTTGCCAGATAGACACTGCGCCTTGTACTTCGTGACAGTACGGGCGCACACTCCGGTGTTGTTACTGACCGTCTCCAGGACTTCACGACCGACTTCTCCGGGAAACGCGTTCTTGTACTCGCGTACACGTTGGCGATCACCTGCTTGCACTCTTTCAAGGTCTGCGCACAACGAATTTTCAAAAATATCCGAGCAGGAGAGGTACTTGAGCTTGTTGCGTAAGACGCCATCTTCTCAAAACCAGCCAGTGCCACACGACCCGAAAACCCGCAGCTGCTGCCGCACGGACGAAAACGAAAACAATTTAAAATAGTTTACATTATCTTTTCCTTTTTATTGAAAAAAATTTGTGCTCCGTCGAAATCATAACACCCCTTTCAGTTTCTAGATCCAAGGAGGCACCTTTTTCGACTTTTTTATAAGTGTTTTCGCAGGGGACGCACTATTTTATGGGGTGAACGTGGACACGGTCGGCGATGCAAACCGGTGCGCTAGCTTTGACTGCATTGCATGCTACGTATGAAACGGAGTATAGTCTTGAATAAGCTGCTGCACCTTCACTCGCTCCCAGAGACGCACCCCACGACAGTTCTAGAAATATGTAAAATGCAGACGCAGGATTCGGTTTCGAATAATGTGCACGACGCGAAACTTGTTGAATCTCGTATAAAACGAATTCTCAAAACGAGTACTCGCAGGTGTAGCTATGTGGAAAGGTGCCCGCTTCTTACGGAGCGAACCCAGGTTCGATGCAAAAAAATAAACATACGTTCTTTTTTTTTTTTTTTTACAATTCTTAAGAAAAATGAATGTCGACGAAACTCTGTGCATTATTTTTTTCCTTTCCTTTTTAATTTTTTTTTGCACAATTATTGAAAATAAAATGTCGACAAAGCTTTGAACTAAATGGTGTCGGACTCCCTTTCTAGAGGTGCATAGGGAAACAGCGGGGCTTGGGTTGCCGGCTGGACGCCGCGAAGCAGCATTCATACTTTTTTTTTTGGTAGGGCAAATGCTGCTCACCTGTGACTCCTGTTGAGAAGGGGAAGAGTCAAAACAGAGTCACACGAAATATTGACTCTCTAAGAGAGTCGTGAAGTGTCAAAGAGAGTCATGCAAGCAGTGACGCCCTTTGGACTCGTTTTTTTCTAAGAGTGTATAGTCTTGAATAAGCTGCTGCACCTTCACTCATTCCCAGAGACACACCCCACGACAGTTCTAGGAATATGTAAAATGCAGACGCAGGATTCGGTTTCGAATAATATGCACGACGCAAAACTTGTTGAATCTCCTATAAAACGAATTCTCAGTATGAGTACTGGCAGGTGTAGCTATGTGGAAAGATGCCCGCTTCATACGGAGCGAACCCAGGTTCGATGCAAAAAATAAACATACGTGTTTTTTTTACTTTTTTTTTACAATTAATATTGAAAAAAATGAATGTCGACGAAACTTCGTGCATACTTTTTTTCCTTTCCTTTTAAATTTTTTTTCTTTGCACAATTAGTATTGAAAAAAAAATGTTGTCGACGAAGCTTCGAACTAAATGGTATGGGACTCCCTTTCTAGAGGTGCAAGTTCCCTGATATATTGAAACCTGTTTTTAGATACCCGGTTGGTTTTTCATACTGTAATCATACTGTTTTTTTCGGTAGGGCAAATACTGCTGGCCTGTGACTCCCGTTGAGAAGGGGAAGAGTCAAAACAGAGTCACACGAATCATTGACTTTCTAAGAGAGTCGTGAAGTATCAAAGGGAGTCGTGGAGGCAGCGAAGAGAGTCATGGAAGCAGCGACTCCCATTGGACTCCTTTGTTTAAGAGTGTATCATTTTACCCCATGCATATACCCCATGCATTTTATTGTTGAAGCTGACTCCAATTTTGCATTGTCCACTTTTGGATCTATATTGCATTACAACAAATGTTGGGAGGTCAGAATAACCTCTTTTTAATATTTATTACGTAGCTTATTCTTAGCTGCTTTTTGAAGTTCACTCCTTGATTCAAGAGTACACACTCTCTTTAGTTTGTCTCCAGGAAAGGTTTTTGGGACTGTCAAATTGTAATTTTCAGCGATCATTTCAAGTTTTTTGCAAAGATCGAGTAACACTGTTTGGCAGTTGCGGAGGAGTTGCCATTTTCGTGGATGGCGAGGTGATCGCCTTATTAGTGTGAACTCCCTTTACGTGCCCCCTTCATCTTCCCTAATGCTGTCAGATCTTGAAAACCTTACAGACCACCTCCCAAAACTTTTAGTTGTCCTGGCAGATTTAAATGCCTACCATCCGTTTTGGGGAAGTCAATGTCTTGGCAGGCGATGATCTGCTGTAGAACGACTTCTTTCACGAAGAGCTGCCAGACTCCTAAATACGGGTGAGGTCACATATTTAATTTCTGACCTATCCATTGTGTCTCCATCCATGTTCACAAATTTTACCTGGACTGTCTTGAAAAACCCACATGGCAGTGACTACTTCCCGATCCGTCTCTTCAACACAGAGCCTTTACCTATTCTTCCCTGATGTCCTCTTCGGTGGAAACTTTCTAGAGCAAATTGGGAACTTTTCCAGAATGTTTAATATCCTTCGTCGTTCCCAAAACACTATAATGACGAAAAAAATAAAATCATTACAATTGCCATTGTTGACGCATCTAATGCTGCTATTCTATAAACATCATGCAAGCTACCCAAGAGTCCAAAGCCTTGGCGGGATGGCGAGTGCCGAAAGTCCAGAAATCGCCATTCGGCGAAAGCCCTCCCCTACTAACCTTTTAGCATTCAAACACCTGCGTGCGGATGCTCGACGTGTCAGGAGACAAACGAAAAGGCGGTTTTTCACTTGCATGCCTCCTCCATTATAGTTGTGCACCAGCCAAGATTGGTTTGCATAGGATAAGGCGAATGGATGCTGATTAATCCCATTTTTCAATCCCCCTGCTGTCAGCCGACAATGGAGAGGCGTTCTCATCTTTGCAGGAAGGGGCTAAAACACTGGGTAGACTTTTTGAGCATGTCTCCAACTCTGGGAATCATACAGAAAAATATTTTACATGTTAAAACCAAAGCTGAGAAGGTTCCAATCCGCCGATCTGATAGCTGTGTCGAAGGATATGACCGGCCTTTTACTCTCACTGAGCTGCGTAGCGTCATTGCCTTAGCAAAAGCTACATTTCTATGATTGATGTCAATCATTACGCCATGCTTTCCCGCTTGCCTGAAATATTTCTTGTCACTCTCCTCTAATTTGTCAACACAGTGTGGCCATAAGGGAAACTGACGAGCGTGTGGAAAAGTGCTGTTATTATCCCAATCTTCAAACCGAGAAAGCGCAGAAGCAAAGCCTCCGGGTATATGCCAATTTCCCTGACTACCTGCCTGGGTAAGGCATTCGAGTGGCTGATCAACAATAGGCTTATTTTTACTTTGGAACGAAACTTTCTTTTCACAATTTCCAGTGTGACTTTTGTGCTGCTAGGTCCACTGCCAACCACCTCGTACGTTTGAAAACAACAGTCTCAGAGGCCTTTATGATAAAACAGCTTGGCCTTCCAGTATTTTAGTTACCTCAACAAAGCTTACGATACCACTTGGCTCTGTGGTATCTTCAATGACCTTATCTAGATGGTATAGGTCGGAATATGTTTAAGTGCGTCGTGGACTTCTAGCAGGATCGAACCTTTCAGGTACGATTGGGAACAACACGTTCATCCTTTTTTCATTCAGGAGAATGGTGTCCCGCAGGGCTGTGCCTGAGTTTTACCCTTTTTTATATAAAAATCAACTCCCTGTCCCGAAGAATGACACGTTCGGTCTCCTATGTTGATGATGTCCAGGTTTCCTTTTCGTCACGTAATTCAGCTCTCTATGAGCGCCAAATTTAAGTAACCATTAATAGAATGAGTAAAGTGGGATAATGAGAAAGGTTTCAAGTTTTCTGTTGAGGAAACGAGGCTGTGTGCTTCTCCCGGATAAATGGCACACCCCTTCCTATCGGATTACAACACCAGTTCTTCGGTGTGACGTTTGACAACAAGCTCACTTTCGACATCCATATCAAGGTACTGCAGCTTAAATTCCAGCAGAAACTAAACATTCTAAAAGTTCTTTCACATCGCACCTGGGGCTCGGACGGGGTTTGTTCTTTACGGATTTACAGGGCTGTAGTGCGCTCTTCTCTTGATTATGGAAGCTTGGTCTACAGACTTGCGAAACCGTCCACCCTCAAACGGCTCGACCCTACACGCCATCAGGGGATTCGTTTAGCAACGGAAGTATTTCGTACGTCACCAGTACTTAGCCTGTATGCTGAATCGCATGAGTGCTCACTCGAGAAGCGTAGGTTTTTCCTCGCCATTCAGTACTTTATAAGAATTGGTTCTCTTCCGAAAAATCCTGCTTAATAAGTAATTCAAATCATAAATTATGAGTGCTTATTTCAGCACACACCATATGTAACACCTCCCTTTGCATTACGTGCGAGAATTGCCACGGAACAATACAACTTTTATGCTCTTTCTCCTGTTTCTGAAATTCAACAAAGGTCTGCACGATGGGAAGTTGCCAATATTCATATTAATTTTCTTTGACCAAACACGAAAAAGATACAGTTGACCCTATAGTGTTCTCAGGCAAGAATTTCTAGAGCTCCAGAGCTCCTACAGGGGCTACAAGCACTTCTTTACTCTGGATAAAAAAAAAAAAAAAACTATGTTGGCTATGGTGCTATCGGTCAGGGCTACAAATCTGTAAAAAAGGTTAAATGAAAATGCCTCAGTTTTTACTGCCTAGCTTTATGGTCTGATAACTGCAGTTGACCACATTGCCTAATATCGTTATAGAAAGTCTGTTATTTTCGCCGACTCTTTGAGCTAGCGCCAAAGCGCTCAACTCTGCAACTTGTTGGAAGCACCCTCTGCTTGTCCAACTTTGTAATGCACTAACTAACGAAAACGCTAGTAAAGAAAATACAGATAGAGTACTGTTGGGTTCCTAGCCATATTGGCAGTGATGGCAATGAGGCAATTGACCGCACAGCTTCTGCATGTGTAGAAAGGACAACTGACTATGCCAGCAACCCAGCTACTGATTACCGAGCACTACTAAAAGGGTAAATAAAATACACATGGCAGAGAGAATTAGATTCCCATTTACAAAATCAACTTCATTTAATTAAAGGCCTCCCGATTGGGTGGTGCAGTGCCAGACACCGAGAGCGTTTTTACGAGTTAGTTTTATGTCGCTTGAGAATAGGACATATTCAGATTACTCATATTTGCCCACTGTGCACAGAGAGAGTGAACCGATCTGCGAATTTCGCTCTGTACTATTGAAGGGGAACTCCGCCGATGTTTCATAGTTTTCGATCTGTCTGGAAATTGGCAGACCACATCAATGGCCCTTTCTCAACTGATAGCCAAAATATCTAACAAAAATGAAAATTTCCCATTAAGTTATTAAATTTTCAAGTTACGCCGTCCGCGAGGGTCCCAGAGCGACTCTCTACTGGCAACAATGACAAATCCCTACTTTTCCTCACCCGTGTACGTCACCGGCGGGCGGACGAGCGACCCGGGCAGCCGCCAAGCGTCTTTCCGGGCGCCAGGGATCGAGAATTTTTTTCCATAGCTTCATTGTTGAACGTTCCTTTGCAAGGGGAAAGCTTGCTTTTTTTACCTTTGGTTTCGTGGGAGAAACAAACGCTCTCCCTGGCAGCAGTGGGGGCCAGCCACGTCAAGGTGCTTTCGCGCGAGCTGTGTGCCGAGAGAACTAATGAAACACGGAACATTCTCGCTTGTGCTCGGAATACTTTAGAGCCGCGTGCTGCAAGTTGAGTTTACTTGTGCAGCTGGAACAGTTTCAAGAGCGGCAAGCGCAGACTCAAGCCGGCGGTGGCCTCTACAACATCCGTCCACGAAGGAGCTCTAATAATATCGAAAAAGTGCACATTATAGCACTGTAGTCTACATTTGGCGCAGTCACATTTGTTGTTTCTCAATTGCTTCAAATATTTTTTTTATTATTTTTTTTTAGGAACATTATATTTGTTTTGGACATCGAATCTAGCTCGGGGCTCTCTCGGAGCTCCACTCCCGCGACAGGTCTGTGGAAGATGAGAACTGAAACATCTGAGCAAAGTTAAAGTGTGGGTTTAGACATGACTTTCAACACACTGCTCTTCGCGTCTGGTATTACAGAGGTTTAGGGATAAGGTGCTGAGGCTTTATTGAGCTCCATTAATATACGATAAAGCCATTGCCTCGTTTTTCAAATGGTCGGCGTGCAATTTTCTCTCGCAAAAGAGGTGGTGAAAACGTCTCTACTTTATTATATTGCGGATACATATAATATAGGGCTGAAATGTTTTGAAAACCATGAAAACATTAATGTCGTCGAGGAGAGTAAATTTACAGCTTACGAAGGCTGTTCAAAACCAAAATTTTAACTTAAAAGAACAATATTGAATAGAATTACCTCGTTTTCATGTGCACTCGTAGATGACTGTTTGAGCGCTTTGAGCTCTAATCTGACAGTAAAAAAATAAAAAATAAAAATATATGGGATAACAATTTTTGTTTTGAGGGGGAGGGGAGGGGTAACTTTTCTTAACTTATTTTGAATTAAACATTTTATCATGCCTTTTTGTACTTTACGCACTATTTCGAGCAAATAGTTTTTATATAAAGATGAATAGTATGTTTCTGTGTTTTCTACGCCTTTCATTGTACCTTGTATTTGGCTTGGTGTTTGCGGAGTTTTTTTTTTTCATTTTAGCACGATCTTCATGAACAGTAACCTACCATCTGGCCTACACGAACGCCGTTCATTCCACTCTATGCATTTCAATGTTTACGTGGATCACAGCCTACATCTGTTAGATCACAGCCTACATCTTTAATTACTCGCATGTTCGTCGCTTTGGAAGGGGAGTAAAGTACGCACCAAATGCACGAACACTGAAAATGGCGCCGGCCAGAAGCGCTTTTCCGAAATGGTCTATCTCTATAGATAGATATTTTGCTAAATAACTGAAGCACCAAGGAGCATATGCGTACAACAAGGGTAGTTACAGGTGCTATCGTCTGCAACATTAAATTTTCTAAATGCATTTTAAAACAAATGGCACGTTCCTCCAGGTAAGGCGAGCGATGAGGACAAGCCATATTCCGAGCATTCTCCGTGGTGCTTAGGTAATTTGTCAAAAAATGTTTTGCGTGACTCTTCTACCTTCCTTCGCCAGCGTAACTGCCAGTTTCTAATGGAAGAAGAACGTATTTGTAGTGATTTCACGAATCCAGAGAGCCGCGGCTTGAGCGTACTCAGTAGCAAAAACGGTTTTGTCAAAATCCCAATTGCTTCCGCCTTTCTTCTTTTTTTTCCTTTCTCATATTTTAGCACGTAGGCCAAGGTGGTACTTCGTGCAAATAGAGATATACAATCAAGTTTAGATAGTACGAACGCCTCTGTTTTTTCGCTGTTAGACGCTAGAAAGGCGGGCGCGAGCGTACCTTACTTACGGCAGCCCGCCTGGCTGCCCACTGGTGACGTCACGTTTCGGCGTCGGGGAAAACGGAAAAAACTAGGCATAATGATGTTTCGGCTTCGGCAGCCAACAAAATGTCACTCATCTAATCAACTAGAGTGAATCTGTTGGAACGAGATAGCATCTCGGAATCAGCAAGCCATGCACATCCTGATAATGCCTTTGGATTAGGTACACTCTGAAAAAAGACGGTGTCACCTTACACCCTTTTGTCCCATATAATGCACCCCAAGGCTTCACTTCGACGTACAGCGCACTCTAGTCGAACAGACGGCCCCAAATTGTACGAGGGGCTTGATAACGGTGTGATATAACTTTTTAAATAGCTAAAGTATATATTTAGGACCACTGAAAGAAAACGCTGAGGTTTTGCAGCAAAGCCAAAAAGCCTCGATTATTTTTTTTTTTTTTTGTAGTCAGTAACACGTACATTATCTAGTTTAAGAAGTTGTACCACACGGCAATCTAGCGTCTCGTGAAAGTTAATACCGTCAGGTCGACGTCAGTGTGTTGTATGTCGAAGTGAAATTTTGGGGTGCATTATATGGGACAAGGGGTGTAACAATACACCCTTTTTTTTTAGAGTGTAGCTAAAAGAATAAGCGGAGTTCTCCTTTACGTTTTTTTCACATTTTGATAGTTTGTCCACATTTTGAAGAGCACCGTCAAAGTTGTTTTTATATATTTTGTTGGGAACGTATACCATTTCACTTTTACTGCGTGACGAGCCTCTCGTCCCATTCTCAAAGTTTTTATTTTCTTAATTTTAGGGAAGAAATAAATATTCTCCGGAAATTATAAACAATGTTTAAGGAGACCAGGTTTAGTAAGGTTCACTTTGGGGTCTTAGTCAGTTCATAAACGGTTTAGGTGCCCTTTACACAATGTTTCTGGCGCTCTATAGCCCCGATGCTGCTTCGCCAGAAAAAAGAAACAAACAAACGAACAAATTAATTAACTAAAAATAAAAGGGGTAATGTGGGGAAGCAACCAATATACCAACAATTGATGATGCATGTAGCTTACTTTGCTACTTGCATAGAGTGTTGATCCCCGGAATATGTTCATGGGAACCCAGTTTAAAAATCTGTGCTCTATGTTTTTTAATTTGTCTTGGGGGTCTTGAGAGCTTTTCAAGCTACGTTGTTCGGCTACTCAAGTTACTCTAGTTAAACTACATTTCTGAGCAGTTTGGTTACTTTCAATTACACTTTTATTTCGGTGATTAGTTGTTTACTTTAATTACTCTTTCCGAGTAATTTCTATTGAAATAAAAAAATACTTTCGAATTTTCGTGATACGTTTGCTTATCAACAAACGTTCCTTCACAAGATGAGATAAGATGTTGGAAGATCAGCTGATATTTGCAAGGAGGAGGAAGCATGTGGCGTAGACCAGGGGGAAGGGTAATTTGAGGAGTCCGAAGCCCCTAAAATTTGCACAAACCCAGCCGCCTCCCCTCCTCCGTCCCCGCTGCAACAGCCCTGGTGCGAGGCACGGAGAGCAGACAGACACGTCACAGGTGTGCAACCTCGAATGTCTTCAGAGAGCAAGCGGCTGGCACGTCATGGACGCTGTTTGGCCTTGCTACCCGGCATCACGTTGTCACTGAGACGCACCACTTGGGCACTGACATAATTAGCCAATTCGGGCCGGCTGGATTCATTATTAGATTTTCGAGCGAGAAGACCGGATCATCGGAGCTTTGGGAAATTAACGTCCAGTTCTATAATCTGTATCACCTTATGACGGACCGCAACGGACGCTACAATCCACTCCAGCCCTGCCAGCGTTAGGGATCTATCACTACGTGCTCCGCTCGTTATATTGGCTTATTTTTTATTTTTTTTTTAATTATTGACATTTGCGTATCATTGGATTGTCTCCGGTGATTCGTAGTGTCCAATGCGGTCCATCCAAGGAGGAAACAGAGTATAGACGCTGTTTATTCTTCTAGCCGGACGTGGTCGGCGACAGCGGCTCTCCCTGGGTCGCTTGGCGACCCAAGGGACCAACGACGTCTGCGGCGCTGTTGTGTGTCCTTCATTAGAGTGCCTCAATGTTGCCTCAATGTTGTTGGCCAAGGCGCAGCGGCCAACAACATTGAGGCACTCTATCCTTCATGTATGGGTGTGCTTAATAGAAGGAGGAGGGAGATTTCGAACGCTTGGGGAATCTAGACCCCGCTGGTCCTTAGAGATTGTGGCGACCACTGGGTGAGGATGTTTCGCGCCTTCTTCCTTTCTGAGATGTTGGGGACTGTTTTGTTAGGAAACGTTTTTATAAGTGATATTAATTGTTCTTGTTTGTGTGACAACGCCCTTGAAGTCAGCCCTGACGTAGTATGTAAGTTCTCTCTTCCGTATTCCAGAGAGACAACGAGATGTTTATGCAATTAGTGCAAAGGTAATCCTAGCTGTGTTTGTCCTTTGTCCCTCTTGTTCCCCTTCTCCGGGGACTATTTTCGTTTAGACGACGAGACTTCATTTTTCTGTCAACTGATCAAGATGTAGCGGTCACTGGCTTTATAAAAGTTCTCTAACCAACCGCAGCAATGTCACGTAACCGTCGTTTGTGAATAATGCTGCTGGGATGTGGGACCTTAGTTAATTTGCTATCTCCTAATTTAAAGACCGCCACCATTATAACCCTTTTGGTTATTATAACGGAAAATGCCTGGGCAAAACGGGAATGTGGGGACAGTGACACATGCACAGGAAGAAAGGCTTCGAGAAATCCAGAGAGAAAGCTATTTGTCAGGGCTGTGTATGCTTCTACGTCTTTCTCAACGACAGTCGGAACCGTACAAAAAACGCGAAGACGTATCTCGAGTGTGTTTTCAAGCTTGACCGAGTAAGTGAGGGCTTCGCACCAAAGAATGGCGTTTCTTTGTGTACCGAAGCTCAAGGAGACAAATACTTGACGCATTTAAAGAAAGGGCTTGTCCCCGCTTCTCCTCAACACAGGAACTCCCGCTCGCTACAGGAGGTGTTGCCATTACACACTGCATCCTCACTCTTGGCAGGAAAAGAGGGGAAGGAAGGGTGGGGGGAGGAGGAGGAGGAAAGGACGGGAGGACGAGGAGCAGAGGAGGAAAAGGGGAGAAGGAGAATGCGCGGAGGAGGAAGAGGGGCATAGCCTCCCCTCCTTCTTCTCAAGAGCTGGGCTCTAATTTCGTGTTACAAGGACTTGTAAACGTCTTTCATTTTTTTTTTCAATCAACGTTCGATATTTAGGAGGAAGTCATTTTTATTCAGAAGACGGAAGTGTGTATTGGATCTTGTAAAGCGCCGGTACTCGGCGACATTTTTCTGGCGACCCTTGATAAAAACTTGGCTGGCAAGCTTGAAAAATTAGGGGTGGTAAATATTTTTAGATTTGTAGACGATTTTCTGATCCTCTTGGGCAGCAGCCCGGATGTGTTCGATGCAGTGGTGTCTGTGACTGCCAATTTTCGGTGACTGTCTAAAACCCCTGGTGCTAGCACATGAAGTTCTGTTGGGGGCGTCCATTCGGTTCTTTGACCTGAGGCTTGACTTTCAACCGGAGCATGTATGCTGTACTTATGAACCTAAGGGGAACAAGTCCATGCTGCCATTCGCGTCGGCAAACTCGAAGCTCGTGAAGAGGAGAATCATTAATCTGTGTTTCGGTAACGCTTTAGCAGAGTCATGCACTCACAAGATCGACGGAAATCTTTAAAAATAAAGCGCTAAGACTGAAGTTTGCGGGATATCCGGTCATCCTTCTATCAGCGGTAGCCAAGACAACGTCAAGGAGTTAAAGAATAAAAATAATGACGGAACGATAGGAACGATTGATTACGAAGCATTGTGCATACGTAAAAACCTAGAAGTGTGTTGTGTTATCTACCGACCACCAAATGGATACGTACTTCAGTTTTCTTTTTAATTTCTAGATAAGCTATTTAGCGCTATGACTGAAGTTACGTGTAATTTTACCCTTGGAGGTGATCTGAATATTGATATGCTTGATGTATCGCGAAAACAGTCGGAACTTTTGTTGTTGCCTGCAAATAATCTTCAGAATGCAATGTCTCATCCCACGCGTATCACAACATCATGTTTTCCTATGCTCAACTTGTTTATCACTAATCACGAAAGCTCTGATATTACTGCTGGTGTGCTGTGTTCGGAATTGAGTGATCATTTATCTATATTTATGCTGATTCATAAACAAGATCCGTCATCCAAAACGAAAGTCAGTAAGGTTCTCTTCCCGAGATACATTCAAAACATCAGCGAGAAAACGCTGGAGGCATTTAGAAGTGTTGAGAGCACAAACTGGAGCAGTAAATTCGACGTAACTGATGTGAATCGTGCATACGACACATTTACCGATGTTTTCAAAATTTTTTATAGTTCCTCATTTCCCTTAAGATCACTTAGGCAAAATGAACACGCAGGGAAACCTTGAATTACTGAAGATCACTTAAAATCAATGCTTGTGAAAGTTTCTCTATATAATGAATTTTTGAAATCCCGAAACCTGGACGTGCTTGCAAAATTTAAGACCGTGAGAAACAGGGTGGCCAGATGCGGTCGAGCGAACAAGCCGATAGTCGTCGCCAACCAAGCCCCAAAAAAAGCGGCGTGACCTTCGTCAAGAAGCCCAAAACAAGCGGAGGTTCAATAAATGTACACATTCTTGAAACTAGTTTATTAATAATAAAATGAGCAAGAGAACTCGCTCAAATTCGAAGGCCAATGTTCAGCGTCCCATGCCACTATCCACAGAGCGGATAGTGGCATGGCACGCTGAGTAACATGCCAGCTTGAGCTCCAGTTCTGGTATCGTTCTTGAAGGCGACGACTTGGTGAAGCCCATGGTAGTCAAACGTGCACTTAAAAGTGGCCGAGAGTTCCTCACGTATTTTTCTGTTGCCATGTGCTGAACTAGGAATGGGCACGGCGGCAACGCACGCAACATGTCGTCTAACCATTTCCTTGTTGTCATGCAGCTCTTGCTGATTGCCGGCGGGCGTACTCTCGATTCAACTGCACCATCACCAGAGACATCGGGAACAGAAGCAAACAAAGCAGCGTGTCACTTTGGGCAACTGGACCACGTGATCTTCGGCTTCGTTACGTCATCGACACAAGCGCCATCGACTATAAGAGCCACAGCCTGCCCTCAGGCCATCAGTGGGCACGGCGGCAATGCACGCAACATGTCGTCTAACCACTTCCCTATTGTCATGCAGGTTAGTAGGGAGCGTTTTTTTCGAATTGAAGAGCAATTACGTTTGCCTTGCTGCCGTGCCCTGGCTTGTTGTTACGTATTGTTGCCGACTGTGCTTACTCCGTACGCTATGTATTACTGCTGTTAGCTGGGGACGTCGAACTTAACCCGGGCCCGATGACGGATGCTTAGGCAAAACAGTTCGCTGATATGCTGAAGCTTCTCCAGGATCTTTCGACGCGCTAAGTCAAGATAGAAGAGGGCCAGTGTAGCCTGATTCAGACGGTTAACGAAATCAAAGCTAACCAAACACTAATCGAAAGTAAAATTTAAGTAATATGGCCGAAGAATTGATTATGTTGAGTCGGTAACAACTGATATCCGGAAAGAACTCGCTGAGGCACGCGAAGTAATCAAATCTGTGCAAGAAGACAACGCGTCTTTGCAAAGTCGCTTGGATGACTTCGAAGATCGGTCGAGACGCGAAGACCTAATTTTTCACGGGGTAACAGGGAATTCAAGGTCGAAGACGTGGGCACAAACAGGAAGTAAAATTATTGAAATTCTATCTCGTTCAGCTGACCCCCAGATAACCTCGGAGAGCATCGATCGTGTCCATAGATTGAGATATTACTCGGATGACCGATGCAGACCGGTTATCGTAAAATTCGCGTCGTACAAACTAAAAGAGAAGGTTTTATCGCTCCGTTCGACGTTGAAAAACGCTGGGACTACAGTGAACGAGGATTTCTGTCTGGCGACACGACAGGCAAGAAACAAACTTCTTCGATTCGGAACATCTCAAAATGCAACCTTCAAACTCCGGTACAACAAACTTCTTATTGGCCAAACAAGATACTTTTATGATCCGCTTAAAGATAGTGTACGACCCTGCGCAGTGGCGGCTTGTCTGCCCCCATTATCGCTGTAAATAACTAAACTCAAAATGCCAGTCATGCAGCACCTACGTTGTAGCATGTTGCGAGGGGTGGTGGCCCTATTCAGACATCGTCCACTGCGCAACTCTCGATTCTTTTTACAAATATTAGGAGTGTTATCAATAAACGGGACGACCTTTGTTCAATAATTGACTCATCAAATGCTAGTATTGTTGTTTTGACAGAAACTTGGCTGACGAGTAAGATTCGTAACAGTGAAATTTCGCACTGTCAAAAGAAGTTTAATATCTATCGGCAAGATAGAGGTGGTAAAAGTGGCGGCGGTTTTAAGCTCGCTGCGGCTGATAATATTTCTTCATTTCTTGTAAACGTGGCCACGAATCTGGAGATCCTGTGGATTTGCATTTGTTTAAATCATCGCAAATATGTTTTGGGCGTTTGCTATCGTGCTCCTTCGAGAAGTTCTACCTTTGTTTCTGACCTTCATGACGTCGTGAATGCTGTCACAGTCCGTTTCCCTGACGTCCCAGTCTTACTGTTAGGAGACTTTAATTATCCGAACATTACGTCGTCAAACGACGGCCCCTGTTTAAGTACGTTTTCCACAGAATCCAATGACTTTTTAAATCTGTGCGCCGATTTTAACTTCACTCAGGTAGTTACGCAGCCTACTCGGGTTACTTGTTCTTCGGCCACGGTGCTGGACCTTGTGCTGACGACGTCACGCGAGCTTATATCGTCTCTCACGTACCTACCTGGTCTCAGTGATCATTCATTGCTCCACTCTGATTTTGTTGTTCCGGTGTGTCGCTCTCCAGTGCAAGTAAAACAGATATCTAACTATGCCCGAGCGGATTTTGGAGCTATTAATCATGAATTGGGTACTTTTTTAAGCGATTATCTGCGTAATTTTTCTGAGCGTTCTGTTGAGGATAATTGGATGTTGTTCAAAGAAAAAGTTGCCTCCCTTACAATTAGATATGTACCTGTGCGAACTGTACGTAATTACACTCACTCCCCATGTTTCAACCAGACGCTCAGAAGGCTCTCAAATAGGAAAAAAAGGATTAAAACTTGTTGTTGGCCTAGTTGGTTCATGATGCAGTATAGAGGTTTTCTTGCGCGACACAGGGGACAATTACAAGCGAGTAGACACGGACAAGCGCAAACTTTCAACTACTTTATTCGTGCGCATTCGACCACGAACATCCAGAAAGAGCATGCGCAGCACGCTACACAGACGAAAAAAAACCGAAAATAGATAATAGATTCATCCACCAAGACACCTTCCATGATAGTCATTATCGAACCAGCAACCCGGATAAAAACTGCACTTCACTTTCAAACAAAGAAACCGAGGTATCGCTGACACAGTCATGGTTCTTCTTTATATAAAAAGCTTCCATCAATTCTCTGGCTGTGCTGTCTTTGCTTCTACCCAAGATCCTAATCTCCCGAAATCGCGCATCACACCCACAGTCGGCACAGTGAGTAGGCAAGTGTGCATTGCCTTTATTCCTGATCGACAATTCATGTTCCCGTGCGCGGTCATTAATGCAGCGACCAGTTGCATTAATGACCGCGCACGGGAACATGAATTGTCAATCAGGAATAAAGGCAATGCACACTTGCCTACTCACTGTGCCGACTGTGGGTGTGATGCGCGATTTCGGGAGATTAGGATCTTGGGTAGAAGCAAAGACAGCACAGCCAGAGAATTGATGGAAGCTTTTTATATAAAGAAGAACCATGACTGTGTCAGCGATACCTCGGTTTCTTTGTTTGAAAGTGAAGTGCAGTTTTTATCCGGGTTGCTGGTTCGATAATGACTATCATGGAAGGTGTCTTGGTGGATGACTCTATTATCTATTTTCGGTTTTTTTTCGTCTGTGTAGCGTGCTGGAAAAAAAGGATGTTTCGTGCTGCAAAGTTATCCGTGTTTTCCAACGAAGAGCATCGTTGGGCACCATATTATTCTGCTCCAGCAGTGTATAAAACGTCTAATGCCGAAGCCAAGCTCAGTTTTTTCGAATGTACCCTACCCACTATGTTGCGCAACAACCCTCAACAATTTCGGAACGTCCTAAACCCTTCTGAGAGGCTTGACGTAGTGCTAAACAACGAGGATGATGAGACGAAGCGGCGAATGAGTGTGCAGCTGTGTTAAATGAATTATTCACAAAATCATTTTCGAATTTAACCACTAATTCCTATCCGGATGTTTATGCATACAATATTGGTGCTATGAATTCCATTGATATAGAATGTGCCAATATAGTGAAAGTCATCGCCAACCTTAAACTATCGTCATCGTGTGGAATTGATAATATTAGATCGAAGTTTCTCAAAAGCACTACTATGTATTCCTCTATTATCTTAACAAAGCTGTTTCGACAATCACTCGAACTCGGAAGCCTTCCCGAGGACTGGAGGGTGGGGAAGGTGATTCCTATCGATAGAGGTGGTGACAAATCCAGCCCAAGTAATTATCGCCCGATTTCCTTAACAAGTGTCCCTTGCAAAATTTTAGAGCACATAATCTGTTCGCATCTTGTTAATTTTCTTAATTCCCATACGTTCATTTCTCCTGCTCAACATGGCTTTAGAAAACTGTTCTCGTGCGAAACTCAGCTATTAACACTTACGCATAACCTTCACGCACCCCTCGATCGTTCATCTCCGGTTGACTGCATTTTTTTTTTAGATCTCTCTAAGACATCTGACAAGGTTTCACATAGGCTCCTTTCGTTTAAACTCAGTAAACTGAACATTGACTCTCATGTTTTGACTTGGATCAACGCCCTTTTAACTAACCGTTCTCAATTTGTTCATGTTAATGGCATTAACTCGCATCCCTCTCCTGTGACTTCTGGTGTCCCCCAGGGTACAGTACTCGGCCCGCTTTTGTTTTTAATATATATTAATGACCTTCCTTCGCATATCTCATCCTCAGTTGGTCTCTTCGCAGACGATTGTGTCATCTATTCTGAAGTTACTAACGATTTCGACGTTCCTGCACTCCAGTCTGACCTTGACAGTATTTCTCGTTGGTGTGATAAATGGCAAATGGAACTCAATATTAACAAGTGCAAATCCATGAAAGCATCACGTCAAAATAACACCTGTCCCTCGTACCATATAAGAACTGTTGAGCTGGAATCTGTCTCCTCATTTAAATATCTTGGTCTTCATATCACTAACAACCTCTCATGGAACATTCATATTGAGTATATAATTAAAAACGCTAACCGCATGTTGGACTTTCTAAAAAGGAACTTCTCTCTTGCCCCACTGTCCTTAAAGCTACTTCTTTACAAATCATTGGTCCGCAGCAAACTTGAGTATTCTTCCGCTATCTAGGACCCCGGTGTAACGCTTGCATTATCATTAGAAGCTGCTCAAAACCGTTCTGTTCGATTCATGCTACATAACTATCATCGCACATCTAGCGTAACAGCAATGAAAACTACCCTAAGCTTGCCTGACCTCTCCCTACGTAGAAAAATATCTCGTCTATATTTATTTCATAAAATTTACCACCACAATGCAAATCTTCGTCAACATCTGTTAATACAACCATCATACGTTTCATCACGTTTCGACTACCAAAATAAAGTTGGCATCCCTCAGTGTCGCACCTCAAGCTTTCATCAGTCTTTCATACCCATGACATCACTGGACTGGAATCGCCTTCCCGCACCTGTTGCCAGCATAGCCGAGAGTGCCGGATTCAAAGCTGCACTTTGCGAATATTTTTTGGATTTTGGTTGACAGTGTTTTGTTTTAACAATGTTCTGTTTCTGGATTTTTATGCTTAACTGCCTAATTACTGTTTGTCTTCGTGTGCAATTAGATGTGTGTGTTCACTCCCCTCTATAATGCCTTCGGGCCCTGAGGGAATGAATAAATAAATAAATAAATAGGTCGGCATTATATGAGCGCGGATCTCACACTAGCAGTACATGCTCGCTGCTTTTTGTATCGTCTCCGGTGACTGGTCGCAGCCAGTCCTTAAGCTGTGTTTCCTTTTCCCACTCTTTACAATATCTTTTGCCATACTTCGACCCACTGATCTCAATGACAATTGCTGGATCGCGTTTGCCCGCTCTGCGAATGCGGTCACTGGCGGCCATCTTTAGGTAGAGTTATATTACCTCTAGCCAAGGTACAGCTCCTGTAGCCACTGTCATCCATCCATGGCAGACAGCGTTTTGGCAGGTGTGGTGGCAGGCTGCCGTCAAAATAGGGTGGATGATATTTCGTGCTTGATTGAAATTGTTTGACGAAACATGTTTTTGAAACCCAGCGTGAACGGTAGCCCGATCTTTGAGGACCCGGTGAAAGTTTCACTAAATCGCAGCACCGGGGGAAAAGCAGTACAGCTCGCATCGAAAGTCGCATCAAAATTAGCATCGAAAGCAGACGCCGGTACGGAGTCTGCTTTCGATGCGAGCTGCGCTGCTTTCCCCCGGTGCTGCGCTTTCGTAGAACTTTCTCCGGGTCCTCAAAGATGAGGCTACCGTTCACGCCGGGTTTCAAGAATCTGCGTCGTCGAACAACTTGAATCAAGCACGAAATATCTCCCACGGTACAGTGTACTAGATCCACGGCTATTTTATGGCACCCTGCCGCCATTGCGCTGTCAGCCATATTACTATGATGGCTAGAGATGATATAACTCTACCTAAAGATGGCCGCCAGTGACCGCATTCCGGTTCATAGGCGGAGCTGGTCAAACGCGATCCAGCAAATAGACATAGAGATCAGTGCTTCGACCACTTCGAAGCCATTTTGCGCAAAATAAAATGGCAACTAGACACGACGACCGCAACTGCCGACTGGCAAGATGGGCAAGGTGCCAAAACATTTGTGAATGGAGAGTGATAGTTTTGTACTTTGTGACGGACGGTAGCTTGCGCCACCTAACCGCTGCGCCAAACGGTCATGCTGTTTTTCGCGTTTTGAAGACAAACCCGCTGTCAGTGAGCACGACGAGCACTAAAATAAGAATATTTGCAGAAAAAACGCGAATAAGCCCAAAAAACGCGACAAGGGACTGGAAAAATCTACCAGCGACTCAGTGGAAAAAAAAAAAAGCCCAAATCCGCTTATAATAAGCGGAACTGGCCACCCTGGTGAGAAACCGCGTGAACGCAGATTTGCAGCGTGCAAAACAAAGCCATACTACAGCCATATTTTTTATTTCGAGTGTATGAAAAACCCTGGTCTAATTTAAAGGAGACTTAACGATCTCTTAGAGGGAAAAAAAATCTAGGCATAATAAGATAGATACTTTAAATATTAATGGAATAGAAAAATGTGATTCTGCTCTTTAATAATAATAATAATAATAATAGTGTTTATTTCCACCATAGGATGATGGTGGCGATCAGGAAAAAAAGCTGTAAGGTACAGCTTGACGGGTTCCTGACCGCCTACAGCAGCAGCGACAGAGTGGGGAAATAATACAGCAATCAAAAGAGAAACACAAATGTACAGAAAATGATCGCAATCACAACATTTTAAGCACAAGATTTTAGATTATCACAATGTTGACATATTGGGCATGACGGGCAAACAAAAACAAAAACAAGCTCATAGTATTAAGAACAAAACACGGAGTAAAGAGAGCCACTACATCAGTGAAAAAAGGGTGACCTCACTTCACTCAACGATAACTTGTCCCAATCAATACCTTTAGCTAAAAACAGATTAAATAATTTGGGAACAGCATATTTCAGCGTTTGTGTGCCATAGTTTGTTCTCGGTGTGACCACCTCCCAACATTCAGCTCCGCGGGTGGAGTAACTATGAATGTGTCTCGAGATTTGTGCAAGATTTATAAAAAAAAGTCGTATTTCTAATTTGCTCCACTTTTAGGATAGTGGCAAGCCTGTAATCATATATTGTGTGAACATTTATGACTTGAAATTTTTTGAATAAGCTAGCTGTATGAAAGTCAGACGGGACATCTCCTATAACTCTAAGTGCTTTCTTTTGCAACACATGCAGCTTTTCTAGATAAGTAAAAGTCGTTGTACCCCAAACTAAATGGCAGTAATTTAAGTGGGAGTGGAATAGAGAATTATATAATAATAATTTTACTTTTTCTGGCAAAATATAACGATAACGATTAAACATGCCCACAGCCCGAGATAGCTTTGGAATAAGGTAGTTTATATGATTTTCCCACGACATATTCTCAGAGAAAGTAACACTTAAGAGCTTAAAGGAGTTTACAATTTCAATGTTGCTAGAATTTAAATTTAGGTCTTTTGTAATATTTACAAGTTTATTTTTCGGGCAAAAAAGCACGGCTTTTGTTTTCTTCACATTTATTTCAACGCGTTGTTCTCACTCCATATTTCTAATCTAGACAGAGTCAGGTTTGCCATATCAATTAAGGTATCAGTATTATTTGAATTAAAGAGTATACTTGTGTCGTCAGCGTAGTTGACATATTTTGCATTTGGATTAATATTGGTAATATCATTAACATATATATTAAAAAGGAAAGGACCCAAAATGCTGCCCTTTGGTACGCCAGAAAGAATAGGTTTTATCGTGGAGGAGTTTTCATTAATACTAACATATTGCATCCGATGCCCCAGATACGACCGTATTAACTCTAAAGCGTGCCCTCGAATTCCATAATTATCTAATTAAGAAAGTAGAATTTGATGATTGAGACAGTCGAAAGCTTTAGTAAAGTCTATAAATATTCCAAGGACCATCATTATGCTTTCAAAGCTTTGCAAAATGAATTCTTTTTGAACAAGTAGAGCAGATTCCGTAGATTTGTGCTTTCTAAAACCGTACTGCGACGCTATTATCAAGTCGTACTTATTAGAAAAGTTAGTTAATCGTGTATGAATGACTTTTTCGAGTGCCTTGGAAAACACTGGCAATGTTGAGATGGGTCTGTAATTTCCCAGTTCATTTACGCTTCCTTTTTTATGCAAAACTGAAACCTTAGCAATCTGCATTCGCTTAGGAAATGCTCCTGTGGCTAGAGAAATATTAAATATGCGAGTTATCACTGGGGCTAACAAATGAATCGCGTGCCTTACAGGCCTTATTTGAATACCATCTACGTCACAGCTTCCACTATTTTTAAGCTGAAAAAATACGCTTAACACTTCCGGTTCTACAACAGGGTCTAAAAATATCGTGTCACTATTTCTTTTATCGCTAAAAATAGCAGCATTATTTGTTGCAGACGTACTCGCAACATTTACAAAATGTTCGTTGAAAGCATTTGCCAATGAGCAACCAGTAAGGTCAGTGCCGTTATGCATAATTTTTTTTTTCAATAGAACTGGATGGGCGATCACGATGAGAAAGAGATTTTAGCTGCTTCCACGTGACATCTGCACGACCCTGTGCGGCTTTAAACATGTCGAAATGATAACGCTGTCTCGCACGCCGTAGTTCTTTCGTTAAGTTGTTGCGATAGTTTTTGAATATTGATAGATCATTCTTGTCTCTTGACTTCGCGAATTTACCATACAAGACGTTTTTTGTGTTAATTTTGCAAAGTAGCTCTGGAGTTATCCAAGGTTTTCTTATGCGTTTATTTCTTTTTATAGGTGTGAAGGGAAAGTATGTCTTATACAAACTTAGAAATAATTCAATAAAAGTGTTATAAGCACCATCGGCACTAAGTTCGCAAAGTATGCTATTCCAATTCGTCTTTGAGACAGCGATTTCGAAGGCGTTTAGTCGATCTAAAGTTATTTTTTGAATGAGTGTCCGCTTCTTTTTGCAGACCTTTTTCGGGACGTTTTTAAGAGAAATGAATATGGGGAGGTGGTCACTCAGATCACAACCAATGACACCGGCCTTTATATATTCAACAGAGCTATTCGGAATGAACAAATCTATTAGCGTTTCAGATGAAAGAGTAACACGTGTAGGTCTATTGATAACATTTGCACAGCCATTTGCACTGATTAGCGATTCTAAAGTCCTTTGAACAGCGGTATCAGCACACATATCAATGTTGAAATCCCCACCACATATTACAATGCACTTTTCTTTGTTAACAAAAACCAAGAAAGATTCAAAAAATTCAAAAAACGACTCAATATTACCGTTTGGTGGTCTGTAAACCGCTGCAAAAATATGCTTATTATTACGTATACACAGTATTTCGTAATCCGGAGTGATAACACTGTAATCACTTTCTAATTCACAAAGAACATACTTTGTCAGTATCGATAAACCACCACCGCGTTTGTCAGTACGATTTATATAAAAAGAACGGTACGAAGGCAGTCTTAATATATCAGTCTCTTCTGTTTACCATGTTTCAGTAAGCATTATTACTTCAAACTTAAAACCAAATTCGTCAAAAAGCAACTCGAGTTCGACAGCTTTGTTTTTTGCCGGCCTAACATTTAAATGAAAGCACGTCATACATGACATATAGTCCGCGCCAAGATTACTTTTCAAGTTTTGCGGTAGCACAAGGCCTTCATTTGCCATTAAAAATTAAGAGAACGTACGTATATAGTATCAGTGCCCACCCTCGGATAGAAAATTGTAAATAAATTGTATAAAAATGTCCTTCATCGTGAAAGTATTCATTAAAAATAAAGCTGTTGTGATAGCCGTACTTATATTGCCTGTCTGCCGCGAGGTAAGTGTGCTTTACGGTTGCCATTTCAAAGAGAAAAAAAAAAAGAAAAAAAAGTTTATCATAAGTACTTTCTTACTTAATCTTTTCCAGATCGCCCACGTGCTCAATTCGAATTGTCGGTTCGCCTTCTTGCTTCCTCACGTACGAGCACCCTTCTTTGTGCCAAGCAAACTTATAGCCGAGGAGTTTGGCCTTCATTCTGACGTCGTAAAACAACTGTCTGTTTAATGCCGTCATATTCTTTGATAAATACACGTTATCATTACCAGTTTTCAGACCTCAACTTCTGCTTGTTATGAAGCCATGCGTTACGCTCATGTTGATTAACAAAACGCACAATCACCATGGGCGCTTTTTTTGCTCTAGTTGGAACGCGGTGGACCGCCTCCACGTTTTCTTTTGTCAGCCGTGGAACTTCTATCTTGTCAGCGATTTTGTTTAGTTTTTCCAGAAGGTTTTCATTCAAAGTTTCCTTAAGACCGTGCACTTGAGATTGTTTTTCCGTCCATATTGTTCCAACTTATTTAGTTCTTTCTTCGATTGCGCAGTTTCATCAGTCTTTCGGTCTTGTTCCAGTTGGTTTACTTTCTTTATTAATTGTTTAATCTCGCTGTCGTGTTCTTTCAACTTTTTTAGTACCTCGTCGTAGTTGTCAGACATTGCCTGCACTGACTTTTCAATGTGCATGACGGTTTTTTTCATTACTGCCAACTCGTCAACTTGTTGTTTGAGTGGCGCGAGTATTGCCAACATGCTCGTTATTTGACTTAACTGCTGCTGTACATCTGGTGTCACCTTTGTAGTCGACACATCTTCATGAGTGCTACGAAGTTTTCCCTTAGCTCCCGGACACGTTTGGCACTTCCAGGTTTCTTTAAACCCCGGCTTTTTCCCCCGGAGCGATTTTTCGGTTTGGCCCGCGCAAGTACCAAGGTGATAACTGGAGTGGCATTCGGTACACTGCAAAACAGTGTTATCATCGTATATTGTCTTTTTACAATGCAGGCACAAGTCATCAACGTCATCACTATTAGACATTTCAAATGACAATCTCGAGCAGCAGTCAGCGACAGGGATTACCGAGTGTTTAGTTAAAAATAAATACACTTTTTTCTACCTGCAGAAACAGGCGATTAGTGTTTCGCCAGAAAGCCCTGTCGCCGACTGCTCTCCGTCGAAGCTGCGACGCCCCTTTTTCCAGTGACTCGGGAGCGTGGAGTCGCTGCAGCCGCTCTTATCGCTGATGACCCAGTCGCCTGGTTGCGGCCGCTGGCTTGAATCTTGTCAGTCACAAAATTGAAAACGTCGTCTTGCAGGTGTTGATGCCGCGCAGCTTTCCGTTGGCGAAAATGACAGGATCTGCAGAAACAGGCGATTAGTGTTTCGCCAGAAAGCCCTGTCGCCGACTGCTCTCCGTCGAATGTGTGTGTGTGTCCGTCGTTTGGTTTTAATCGTCACCTAGGTTAGCCTAGCACGGGGTAGCTGGCATGGGCAGGTAACGTAAAAAAAAAATTACAGTCGGGTTATGGTTTTTGTGTCTCGTAGAAATGCCAACATGGCTTTCAGGGTGTTCTGGCACTTTCGTCCGGAACCGTCGGGTGCAAGGATGTCATTTGTTGTGAGGTCGCTCTTGCCAAGTCTTTTGCGCAGTGCTGCTCGTTGAGTTTCATATGCTGGGCAGACACACAGAATGTGTTTCACCGTCTCTGCGGAGTTACACTGGGAGCAAAGCGGGTGCTGCCCCTTACCTATCTTCGTAAGGAAAGCATTCGTGTAGGCCGTGTTTGTGCGCAGGCGTCGCACAAGAGTCTGCGCCGCCCGAGATAGGCCGGACAGCGCACCTCTTGGTAGCGCCGGTTTTGGCTTGCTGTCTTGAAGGTGCCAGTGGACGTTGAGTGCCGCCTGCTGTGGGTGTGGTGGTGTGGGGACAGTGCGAGGCGCTAGGTGAGCCTCACCGGCCAGACTGTCAGCCCGTTCGTTGCCCTTAATGCCAGTGTGTCCTGGGATCCACTGGAAACATACCGTAGATCCGTGGGTTAACAGGAACGATAGAGTTCGTCTCGCTGCAGTGGTCGCGGGATCCGCGCACTCTGCATTGGCCAGTGTCTGGAGGGCACACCTTGAATCGGTGAGGAGCACCATCCGGTGAGGTGACAGCTGGGCAGCCGCTTGGAGGCCTTGTCAATAGCCACTAGCTCGGCCGTCGTGGAGGATGTAGGCGCCTGTAGCCTGCCGCACCATTCCAGGGCTAACTCCGGGATGTAGAAAGCTGCCGTGCTGGATGTTCTAGCCTTGTTTACAGAGCCGTCCGTGTATATCTGCAGCCAACCACCGTAGCGTTCTTCGATGTGTTTTTCCACAGCTTCTCTGAGAGCGTTGATCGGTCCAACTTTTTTGACTCGCAGGCGCTTGATCCGTAGCTCGCTGGATACCTTGGCAACTTCCCAGGGCGCTACCCTCGCTTCGCTCGTCATCGTCGGTAGCGGGCCGGCTACACTGTTAGAAAATTCCATCAATCTACGTGGAAAAACCGAATAGAACATGTCCCGTTTTCTGGAAATGCATACAATGTGGTGTTTGCTTTCAAAAACGGGAACTGTACCATATGCATTGAAATGTGCTATTTAGGCAATAAGTATGAGCTTATCCGTATAAATAAAAAAAGCCTTACAAGACTACAGTTTATAGTCGGTTCAACTGGTATAAGCGGATTGAACGCGCCCAAAAGTGCCGGATATCCAGCAATTTTTATGGAACTCTATCAGACCGCGGAAGTACAGTGCCCGTGAGCCGTGTTACGCCACGCGCAGGAAGACATCTCTCACCCGCGCATGCGCAAGCCGCTGCCGGCCGGTGTGGGCCCGCGAGCTGCGGAGTGCTGCTGCCCGTTCGGAAGGCGAGTTCGACGTTGTTATCGCGTCGTCAGAGGCGTTCAGCGGTGCGTAGACGGCTTTGTTTTCCAAGGTACAGTCGGGAGCAAAAGTTTGCGGGGCGCGGGAGCGCGTGCCGAAATGCATCGCCGCGCCGTCCGACGGCGCGCCACCGCATTAAGGAGACGCGCTTTGCGCATGCGCGCTTTTCATGTCCGCATTCATGTCTCTTTCGCTCGTTTCTTTCCGACGCACTCCTGATAACAGGAGTCGGCGCCAGGGGCGCGAGTTAGCGCTTCGCTGGCTGTCATGCTGCGCGTCTGCTTCAGCCGCCGCGCTTTGTCACGGAGCTCGCGTAGGGAAGGGGAGGGGGTTAACCAGGCGCTCCGTCACCCGGCGCGGCTGCTCTGGCGGCTGAAGAGGACGCGAGGCATGACAGCCAGCGAAACGGCAACTTGCGCCCCTGGCGCCGACTCCGGTTATCAGGAGTGAGTCGGACAGAATTACGAGCGAAACAGACATGACTGCCAGCACGAAGGGCGCGCATACGCAAAGCGCGGCTTTTTAATGCGGCGGCGCGCCGTTGCACGGCGCGGCGATGCATTTTGGCACGCGCTCCGGTGCCCCGCAAACTTTTGCTCCCGACTGTACGTATACGTTAAGTTGTTCCTAACGCAGTGTTATTTTACTATCTCTAAGGGTGTCGTATATTCCAAGTTCGGGATGCCCAGCGTGTAGCGTCTCGTCTTCCCCGCTGCATAAAGCTAGGCCTTTTATAATTCCTGATTCGGGGCGGCATACTGCCCGACCCTACTTAGTATTGATGGTATGCTGCGCTGCGTAGTTACGCGGAAAAAAACTGGAGAAATGTGCAGAAGGACAGACAAAAACATACATGAATTGGCGCAGACTAACAACTGTTTAATTTCTTTCTCTTTTTTCTCCCCCGACCCGTATTTCCAAAATTGCGGCTAAGAAAACGAATGGTTGATGTCTTGAATTTGTTGGCTTCTGAACTTGATGGTGTTTGCTGTAGCTGCCTCTTTGATATACGAACTGGATGGTGTGTTTTTTGTAGCGTTTACCTGGGGCCTGATGTTTGCTCCGACAAGTTTGGTATCTTATTGAGTAGATCTATTTCTTCTTGTCGCAAAGCTAGTGATAGCTCACTGACGCACGCTCCGTGTCTACCCGAGGCCATGTGAAAAGCCTCGATTATTTCACGCTCTGTTCTGTCCTTTCATCTGGCCAAGATGGAAGTAGTGTCAAGGAGAGCTTTGCAGATGCATTTTGAACAATGCGCTGCAAGGTTGCCAGGTGCTTGCAGTTGTCCGCATGCATGGTTGTGCTCCCTTAGTCTCTCGTTAAGGCATCTCCCAGTCTGCCCGACGTAGGATCTTCCGCACGACAGTGGTATTTTGTATACCACACCTTCGACACATTCAACAAATTTGCTCCTGTGTTTCACTTGACACAGTGCCTTGCTGTTGGTCTCGTCCACTTCATTGTTGACCCTCCTGCATAATCCTTTGAGCCTGAAAGGGGCAGATAGTGACACTCTAACTTCGTACCTTGCGGCGATGTTTTTTATCCTGTGTGAAAAATTGTGTATATATGGCAGTACCACCATTGGTCTTTTGTTCAAGATCTTCTCCTTGGTTTTGCACTTTCCTGTGAGTGCGGAAATACATTTTTCTGCGACAGCTACCAGTACGGGTTCAGGATAATCGCTTGCGTGTAGTCTGCTTGTCTGCCTCTGTAAACTTTCTGAGACTTTGTGGTGACACGATTTTTGAATTGCTCGCCACATGCATCCTGAGGCAACACTCCTCTTTACTAACTTTGTGTGTCCAGAGTCATACGGCAGAATTCGTTTTTTTCTTCTAGTTTTGTACATCCAGCATGTGTGTCTGTAATCAAAAGTCATGTGGATGTCCAAGAACTGAAGGCTGCTTTTCTCAGGTAACTCAAAAGTAAAATCCAGTCCTCTGTGCGCTTCTCGAAACTTCTCCATGATCTTTGAACGTACCTTGTCTGTTAGTTTGTGTATTGGAAAACACACCAAAAAATCGTCTACATATCTAAAGCACTTGCTGACTCCATTGTTCTGGAAAAACCCCTTTAGTTCTCTATTTCCTTTTGCCATGTACAGGTGGTACTGCCATATATACACAATTTTTCACACAGGATAAAAAACATCGCCGCAAGGTACGAAGTCAGAGTGTCACTATCTGCCCCTTTCAGGCTCAAAGGATTATGCAGGAAGGTCAACAATGAAGTGGACGAGACTAACAGCAAGGCACTGTGTCAAGTGAAACACAGGAGCAAATTTGTTGAATGTGTCGAAGGTGTGGTATACAAAATACCACTGTCGTGCGGAAGATCCTACGTCGGGCAGACTGGGAGATGCCTTAACGAGAGACTAAGGGAGCACAACCATGCATGCGGACAACTGCAAGCACCTGGCAACCTTGCAGCGCATTGTTCAAAATGCAACTGCAAAGCTCTCCTTGACACTACTTCCATCTTGGCCAGATCAAAGGACAGAACAAAGCGTGAAATATTCGAGGCTTTTCACATGGCCTCGGGTAGACACGGAGCGTGCGTCAGTGAGCCATCACTAGCTTTGCGACAAGAAGAAATAGATCTACTCAATAAGATACCAAACTTGTCAGAGCAAACATCAGGCCCCAGGTAAACGCTACAAAAAACACACCATCCAGTTCGTATATCAAAGAGGCAGCTACAGCAAACACCATCAAGTTCAGAAGCCAACAAATTCAAGACATCAACCATTCGTTTTCTTAGCCGCAATTTTGGAAATACGGGTCGGGGGAGAAAAAAGAGAAAGAAATTAAACAGTTGCTAGTCTGCGCCGATCCATGCATGTTTTTGTCTGTCCTTCTGCATTAACTTCATTTCTCCAGTTTTTTTCCGCGTAACTACGCAGCGCAGCATACCATCAATGTCAAACCAACTAGCCCAACTCCAAGCATTCATTATTCCTACTTAGTAGTTGGGCACTAGGAGGGCACAGTTTTCGCAGTACTCCCGCATTATTATGCCAAGCCGCTGTCAACATGCGTGTTTCAGCGCGTCGAATTAAACTTGTTTCGCCGCCAAGTTCAACCTCACATGGTTCAAAGTTTAGCGCTTGATCGGGGAGGGGGATGGGGCAATTGGAGGATGAGGGAAGATTGGATTAGAAGGCGTGAACATTGGTCAGTTATGTTTTAAGGAACGAAGTATTTTCATAAGGTCGAAAGCGTAATATATTCTCAATACAGCGTTTGAGAAACGGAGCTTGTTTTTAACTTTTTTTTTTTAAATGCGTCTGAAAGCATAATGGAGCACTGCGTTCCTCTGCTACTCGACCGTGTGAGCGATCTTGGCAGCTTGCTAAATATGCAGTGAAATAAGGGTGGCACCTGCTTGATGCAGAGAAATAGTGCAGGCTTTTGCATCTTAGGAATAGTAACGCATTATCGTGCGATATTTTGAGTCGCCCAGTAAACTTATCCGCGCTGAGCCAGTAATCAATCATCGTCGTGGTAATACTCGTGTGCGTGCCGCGGATGCTCCAGGCGTTTTGCGTACTAAATTAATGCCATTTTTTCAGGACTGATATTTCCTAAATAACTTGAGCTTCTGATAAACGAATTTGCTTCAAAATTACCCCGGTCGAGTTGAAACCTTTATTGTAATAGGTGGTATTCACTGGACGCCACATCGGAGCTCTCTGAACGCTGCGCATGCTCAGAGTGAACTCCCGCTCATGGCCTGAGGACACCCTTTTTATGTAGAGTAATGCTACATGCACGACGTCGTGCAGCTCAACCGGAAGTGGCTGTACGCACGACGCGCGTTGATGTTCTTTGATTGGACGACCCGAATACTGGCCATAGTGGCAGAACTTCGCTCTGCCAATAAAAATTACTGTAGAGCCCCTGAAACAAATATTTTCGCCCCATCATGACCTAACCAACCTCGCAATTCACGAGCTTGCTCGTGAATATGCGACCAGTGTCTCGCATTATGCATGCAGCCTCACACATTCAGGAGCATGCTCGTGGATTGTAACTGGGTTTTAAATGTCAAGTTCACTTTTTTTTTTTTTTTTTGAGGATGGGATTTGACTTGTTTTCATCGCTTATCAAGTTCATTCACCTCAACAGAGTGCGATTTCTCCTTGTGAATTAAAGGAAAATACTGTATATATCACCGGAATAAAGCGATAAAACTCGTGGATATATATGTTAACCGGAAGAAACTGAGAATCTCCTCCCCAGATAAAAACTGAAAAGGTGTGCCATGTTTGAAAACAATTATAACTCCCAAAGTCCTAGGTATTAATGTTCTCAAACACAGTTAAAATCATAAACGTTCGGTTCAGCGTTCCTTTATGACTAAAAAAATCGACTTTTTTTTCAGGCAGAAACATCTTCGACTGCCACTGGGTGGCACCAGGTGCTTCGAAAGAGTCAGCTTCCTCTCTGCCATGGAGCTGATGTACGCCACATACCTAAAGTACCCTGCTGAGTTGCTAGCAGCGTTGAAGTTCGTTTAGGGGTAACTATAGATGTGCCTTTCAGTTATGAAAATGTGCGCTGTGAATTTGCTTTGGAAAAATGTATCCTATGGACAGTTCTAATTCCTTCAGGTGGTAGAATTGTCTAGTGGATATTGCATTTCATGAAGAAATAAATAGGCGATTTTTTTGTCTGGGAAGCAGCGATAACTGCTAAATACTTTTTGACAGCGTTATATTTATTGAAAGTACCCTCATGGCTTTCTTTAAACAAATCTTTAAACAATTTGACAGCGTTAATGACATAATAGGCCGTTAGCAATAAATTATGTAGCTAATCTGTTATCGTGTCCTTGCCAACATCCTAAGCAGTTTGGCATACTTTTGAATGATGGTGTGCTCTTCAACGTATTTCCGGCAAAGCCAATTTGGCTTAAAATTAGAAATTTCGAAGACTGTAATCGACTTATTTTTCGCAAGAACCTAATTTTCGCAAATCGCCTACGATTTGAAAAAAAAAAAGGTCCCGCGAACAATTCTGGTAAAATATAAACACATTGGAAACTATATTGAGATCCCACCGCATCGTGAAAATTAGAACCCGCAAATTATTCCAAAACTTCAACTTTGACCTCAATCGGGAAATATTGAGCCCTCGAAACATATATCGTTTACATTATATAATATGGTACAAGTCAAAAAAGTTCAAATTCTGTTTTCATTTGGCAATGTGCAATGTTTCTGAAACTTATAAGAACACGCCAACTGTTCATTACCTCATAAAAGTGCTAACTTGTCGGTGGCCGAACGACGACTATAACATGTTGCTTAATGCAACAATTTTGTGCGCTACGTCATGGATTGATGTAATCTCCAGAGGTAATACAGTAGCGTGTTCCTTTGGTGAGTACTGTACATACACAGGGCATTTTTTTTTATCTTACAGATTTGTTTAAAGAAAGCCATGAAAGCTACACTTATTCGGTTTCTGCGAGTGAGTTATACGCCAATGGGGACATTATGTGGGTGGCTAATCTTTGCGATTAGTCGGCTAATTAATTAAAATTTGTTAAATAACTTTTTAATTAGTGAAAATAGACATATGGCTCCAATTAGAAACTTGCTGAGCGTTATCAAAAACCACTAAATCAGTCATTTTTAGAAAGACTTTCAGCGCGTGAGAAGCGTAGTTGTGCATTTAAGTTACAACTCGTGGAGCACATACAAAGCTAGCTGTCGCGGTAAGGCGCCTGTGCGATTTTTCTGTCTCTTATTTAGCCCCAGCCTTGTACCTGCTCCACGAGTAGTAACTTCAGCGCACTGTTGCTCTTTTCACGCGCTCAAAGTCTTTCTAAAAATTACTGATTTAGGGGTTTTGGACGACGCTCAGCAAATTTCTAATTGGAACCATATGACTATTTCCAGTAATTAAAAAGTTAATTAACGAATTTTAATTAATTAGCCGACTTATCGCGAAGATTAACCACCCCCAAATCCCCCCTGGGCGTATAACTCACTCGCACAAATCGGATAAGTGTGGGTTTCATGGCTTTTTTTTTAAACAAAACTGTAAGAAAAAAAAACAAAAAAAAACGCTCAGTGTAGCAGACGCATAACGATTCCTCAAACGTATTGCAGTATTCCCATGTAGATATTAAGAGTTTCATTCAGCTTGGTCGCACTTTTGCTGAGGCATTGTCAATTACATTAAACAAAGTGTCTAACTTTCGGCAGCAATTCGGAAAGAAATATGTTCTGTAGAGCAGCATATTAGCGTTAGCATTTGTGTTTGTTTGGCACGTTCAACAGCAACCTGGAACATGTTGTACCATGTTTTTGTTGAAACTTCGAACTAAGAAAGGCAAAGGCCTGATGTTAACATGCTGCTTTCTAGACACCCTTATTCACAATTCGCTTGAAAATATTCGTTGCTCACATTAATTGGATGTGCTGCAGTAACTGCGTGACCTGCTTGGGAGGACCGTTTCTCTGTAAGTCATATTACTATGTTGCAATATAATGAAAGAATCAGTATGAATCCGGTATTCAGATACATTGTCATATAGAACCAATACTAGAACTTGTGCATCCTACGGAGCATGCAACTTATATTTTAATCCGCCTTAGTATCGATCGGCTTCAAATACATGAGCCCTTGTTCTGCAGGGGCACACGAATATACCTGTGACCGGGTTATGCTCATCAGTTAGAATAAGTAATATGAACCAAAAGACATGAATGTTCAGTGTTTTAATATTAACCGCAATGTTCTGCTTAAGCGCTTCAGGCAAGCTTTTTTGTAATATTGCATTGACTGGTACTCTGAATTCCTTTTTTTAACCGAAGTATCGTTGGGTACAACTTTACTAGACAGGCGGGCTGGTTAATATGACATTCTACAAACCGAGATGGAGGCTCCGAAGACATACGTTCCAATTGAAACGGATGTGTTCGTCCTTCTTTGTAGCCTCCGTCTCGGGTTGTAGAATGTTTTAGCGTTGTGTGCTGACACAAGATCCGAAATGTGTCCAGTTCTTACTGAGAACTGATGCCAGTAAGCTGAATCGTTTTTTTTTTTTGTTTTTGTTTTTTTGTGTACAATCACAATTCGTTTTGATGCAAGGATCAGACTTGGAGGCTCATGGTGTGTGCACGGACTGTCCAAATTAAGGGCGTGTCTCGGCTTGAAAGTATACTATAGACGAGGTTTAGAATTTGTCCAGATTGGATTACTAACCGATAGAGAAGTTAAAGAAGGAGCCAGGAACTCCTTAGCTTCTGTTATACATCCTCCTCTAAGAAATCCCACCCATTATTTATGTTATCTTTTTTTTCAGGCGACTTGTGGCAATGAACCCGCAGGAGGGGTCCCGGCAGTCGTCAAGAAAAGTTGCTCTGGTGCATCTGAAGGCGCAGGGAGCCCTCCAAAAGTTCTCGAAGTTCCAAAAGAAGTGGAAAGAAACTTCGGTGCTTGTTTAGATTAATATTTCTTTTCTATTGTTAATATTGTCACGGGTGGTGACTAATAAACAAGAAATAAACAGGAATAAATAAACGTTTAATGTGGCGAACTTGTGCCAAAAATAAAAGGGTACAAAAGAAAGATAACAACAGAGCGTCGCGGGCGTCGAAGGCGGCGAAGCAGCACGATCAAACGCTGAGGCGAGACTGACTCGACAAGGTCGCGGGCGGCCTCTTATCTGGAGTACGTCGCTATCTCGAAGATTCGGCGAAAGCGGCTCGAGCGTCGCGTGATCGGGGCGAGAATGAACACGCACTTTCTAGAAAACACAAGCAGAAGATACATGGATATAAATAATAGAAGTTACGTGCGTGCGCTACATGAATAAACGGGAACTTTCTGGAGGTCCGTGACCGAGCGTTGCTTTCTCAGCCCTGCGCGCGGCATTACTCCCCCCTTTAAAAGTGCATCGCCCCGATGCAGTGTAAAACAAAGCAAAATAAAAAAGAACGATAAACTCAAGAGTCTTTTGGGGCATGCACATAAGGTCCACAGTCCTATCGAGCGTAGTACGGCTTCAGGCGCACGACGTGAACGACCTCAGGTCGTGGTGGGCGGCGTGACGATGTCCGTGTTCCGTCGGGCATCACCTCGTAGTTCAGCTCGCCGAGGCGACGAAGTACCTTGTATGGTCCAAAGTACCGTCTCAGCAGTTTCTCACTGAGGCCGCGGCGACGGATGGGCGTCCAAACCCACACCCTGTCTCCGGGCTGGAAGTGAACGTCCCTGCGACGAAGGTTGTAGCGGCCCGCGTCGGCGCGTTGCTGGTCTTGAATCCTGAGTCGGGCGAGCTGGCGGACTTCTTCGGCCCGTTCAGCAACCACCTGGGCGTCGTCGCTCTCACTGTCAGCTGGCTCATGGGGCAGCATCGCGTCCAGCATGGTCGTTACTTTGCGCCCATGCACCAGTTGAAAGGGTGTCACTCCGGTGGTCTCTTGTACGGCCGTGTTGTAGGCAAATGTGACGTACGGCAACACCTCGTCCCATGTCTTGTGCTCCACGTCGACGTACATGGAGATCATGTCGGCGATGGTTTTGTTGAGTCTCTCCGTCAGCCCGTTGGTCTGCGGGTGGTACGCCGTGGTGCGGCGATGGCTGGTGTGGCTGAGACGAAGGACTTCTTGCGTCAGCTGGGCCATGAATGATGATCCACGGTCTGAGATCAGGACATCGGGAGCGCCGTGCCGGAGGACAATGGACTCGATGAAAAACTTGGCGACTTCAACAGCCGTTCCTGATGGAAGGGCTTTTGTCTCGGCGTACCGCGTGAGATAATCGGTTGCGACGATTATCCATCGGTTTCCTTGCGTCGACGGTGGGAAAGGTACGAGTAAATCCATACCGATTTGCTGGAATGGGGCAGATGGCGGCGCAATAGGCTGAAGAAGTCCTGCCGGTCTCGTCGGATGCTTCTTCCTTCGTTGACACTCGTGGCAAGATCGGGTGTAGTGGTGTACTGTCTTCGCAAGCTTGGGCCAGTAGTACTTTTCGCGTATCCTCGCAAGAGTCCTGCTGTAACCAAGGTGTCCCGCCGTCGGGTCATCGTGGCAGGCTTGAAAAATTTCTTCTCGAAGACTGGAAGAGATCACCAACAGCCACGCCGTGTTGCTGTCGCTGAAGTTCTCCTTGTACAGTACGCCTTGTCGGATGGAGAAGGTTGGCAGTGTTCGAACAAAACCGCGGGGAACGGCGCTTCCTTGCCCCTCTAGGTGTTCGATGAGTGCTCGCAGCTCAGGGTCGTCTCGTTGGAGGTCTGCCATGTCGCTTACATTCAGAGCGCCGAGGAAACACTCATCGTCGTCCTCTTTGGTGCAGGCAGGACCGGCCTCGACTGGGGCCCTTGACAGGCAGTCGGCGTCATTGTGCTTCCGGCCGGACTTGTACACCACGGCCATGTCGAACTCCTGCAGTCGTAGGCTCCACCGAGCGAGGCGTCCGGAGGGGTCCTTCAGATTCGCCAGCCAGCAGAGCGAGTGGTGGTCTGTGACTACGCGAAAAGAACTTCCATACAAATATGGGCGAAACTTTGTTATTGCCCATACGACAGCGAGGCACTCCTTTTCGGTCGTTGAATAGTTCCTCTCCGCTTTAGACAGCGTCCGACTTGCGTATGCGATAACTCGCTCGGCTCCGTCCTGCACTTGGACTAGTACCGCACCCAGTCCGGTGTTACTGGCGTCGGTGTGGATCTCGGTTTCAGCAAACTGGTCGAAATGGCCAAGAATCGGGGGCGTCTGGAGTCTTCGTTTGAGCTCGTCGAATGACCTCTGGTGTTCTTCTGTCCACTCGAACTTTACGGCGTCCTTCGTGAGGTGTGTCAGCGGTGCGGATAGCTTGGCGAAGTCTCGAACAAAGCGCCTGTAGTAGGCACAGAGTCCGAGAAATCTTCTCACGGCCTTCTTGTCAGACGGCGGCGTAAATTCAGTTACGGCGCGGGTCTTCTCGGGGTCAGGTAGAACACCCTTGTTGTTCACGACGTGGCAAGGAACTTTAGTTCCCCATAGGCGAACCGACACTTTGTTGGCTTGAGTGACAGGCCGGCGGTCTTGATGGCTTGAAGCACGGCTCGAAGTCGTCTGAGGTGTTCGTCGAAATCTCGTGAGAATACCACGACATCGTCCAGGTAGACGAGGCAGCTCTGCCATTTCAGACCTGCCAGCACGGTGTCCATGACGCGCTGGAAGGTGGCTGGTGCTGTACAAAGTCCGAACGGCATCACTTTGAATTCGTATAGTCCGTCGGGAGTGACGAAGGCAGTTTTCTCCCGGTCACGTTCGTCGACTTCAATCTGCCAATAACCACTCTTCAGGTCCATCGACGAAAAATATCGGGAGTGGCGCAGTCGGTCTAACGTATCATCGATGCGGGGGAGCGGATAGACGTCCTTCTTTGTCACGGCGTTCAGTCGACGATAGTCCACGCAGAACCGCAGGGTTCCGTCCTTCTTCTTTACAAGGACGACTGGGGACGCCCATGGGCTCCTTGAGGGTTGAATGATGTCGTCGTCGAGCATCTCCTGGACTTGATCTTGAATCACTTTCCTTTCCTTTAAAGACACCCGATACGGCGACTGGTGGACAGGAAGTGCGTCGTCGTCGGTAACAATGTGATGTTTCGCCATTGGTGTTTGGCGAATCTTTGATGTCGTGGCAAAACAGTCACTGTATTCGGCCAGGAGATCAATCAGTTGCCGGCGCTTCGTAGCTGGGAGCTCGGGGTCAATGTCGAGCGGCGGCGGCGTCGTGCTTTCCTGCTGTGGCGACGAGGTTTCCTCGGAGATTGCGGTGACCACCGCTGGCGCTTGAAGCTTCTCGACGTGGCCCACGGTGGTACCCTTCGTTAGGTGCTGCGGCTCCTCTCGAAAGTTCGTCACAAGAACAGTTGTACGTCTTTCTTGGAGATCCGTTACGCCTCTTGCGACGCCAGTTCCTTTTTCGAGGAGCAGTTGGACGCTGCCTTCCAGAAGAGCTTCACCGTGCATAGCGGCGTCGGCCATAACGGTGACGAAAACACTCGACCGCGGCGGTAGGTTCACATGGTCGGCGATAACTCGGATCGCGGTTGATGTTGTGTTGGTCTCCACCGGCGGTAAAACAGGTTTCCGCAGCGTCAACTGGTTTGCCCCGAGGTCGATGACGGCGCCATACTCGCAGAGAAAGTCCATTCCGAGGATAACGTCCCTCGAACAGTCTTGCAGAACGACGAACTTCACAGGGCACGTTTCACCGTGGATCTCGACGCGAGCAGTGCATCTCCCGACTGGCGTGATGAGATGTCCTCCGGCGGTTCGTATTTGGGGTCCATCCCACGGCGTCATGACTTTTCGCAGGCGGCGAGAGAGCCTCCCACTCAAGACTGAGTAGTCTGCTCCGGTGTCCACGAGTGCCGATGAGTCGAGGCCGTCAATAACAACGTTTAAGTTGTTGGACACCGAAGCAGGAGCGTCGTTGTGATGCGTATCGTCGGGAGAGTGGGAGCGCTCCGTCGTTCGTGGAGGCTCTTTACGTCGGTCGTCTTCGGCAACTCCACCTCCAGGGGTTGCCGCGCCTAGTTTCCCCGGCGAGGAGCGAGGGGCGACAGGCTTTCACGTCGGGGTCGGTGCATCGGTGAAGCTGGACGTCGCGGTGACGGCGACCGGAACTCTCGGCGGGACGCAGGCTCGGGGGACTGGGGTCGTCGCAGGTACTCGTCGATCTCCCGAGGGCGTTCACCATACCGGGGGCGCGGGTCGCTTGGGTGGAATCCGCGCAGCCCGAGTCGACGGTATGGGCATCGGCGGTAGGTGTGGTCTGCCTCCCCGCAGTGGAAGCACAGAGGGCGTCGGTCGGGCGTTCGCCACACATCGGTCTTCCGGGGTGCACGGGGCTCCTGGCTGGCGTACTGGGGCTGGTCGTCGTGGCGTCGGTCGTGCTGCGGCGCAGGAGACTGGCGTCGGGGCGGCGCGACATAGGCGTGAGGAGGAGGCGGTGGCCGTCGGGCCACTGCGGCGTAAGTTAGCGCGGGTTCTTTGGAGACTGCTGCGCTGATGGGAGCCCCTGGTTGAATGGCTCTCTGCACCTCTTCCCGCACGACCTCAGCGATGGAGAGCGAAGCTGGTCGGTCCGCGGCGGGTAGTAGCTTTCGCAGCTCCTCCCGGACGACGTCGCGAATGATCTCGCGAATGCTTGGGATGCTGGAGCCAAGGTCGCAAGCGGACGGCGGAACCGCGCTGACGCCGGGTAGCCTCTGGTAGTGGCTGGCTCGGGCTTGCAGGGCACGCTCGATGTTCGTTGCCTCGGCGACAAAGTCTTCGACAGTTGTCGGAGGGCTGCGGACAAGGCCACCAAAGATGTTTTCTCTCACGCCCCGCATGAGGATTCGTAGCTTCTTCTCCTCTGTAGCCCGAGGGTCGGCGCGGGCGCTCAGGCGCAGGACGTCCTCTACGAAGCCGGTGACACTCTCGTTGGGGCCCTGGGTTCTGGTTCGCAGTAGGTCCTCGGCTCTCTCTCGGCGGTGGTGGTTGATGAAGGTAGCCTTGAGATCGTTCTTGAAAATGTCCCACGACGTCAGGGAGGACTCATGATTCTCGTACCAGTGCTTGGCAGTCCCCTCAAGCGAAAAATAGACATTGTGTAGGCGCTGCTCGTCTGTCCAGCAATTGTGGCGGGCAACGCGTTCATACTGGTCAATCCAGTCTTCGACGTCTTCGTACTGCTCGCCGTGGAATGGAGCCGGTGTCCGAGGAGCGACGGGTAGGTAGACGACGGCAGGAGCGGCGGGGGGGTCTGCGACTGGTTGGCCATCGTCGGCTGCCTGGTCCTGGGGGGTAAAGGTCCGTATTCCGGGTGTAGCCCTTGGGTTCGGCGACTTGATCGAGTCTCGATCTGGTCTTCGTTGGGTCCTCGGGAGCTTGGGTTCGGACTTGCAGTGCGGGAACTTGGGGGGCTGCGCTGCACGAACATGCGGTACCCCGCACCTCCACCAAAATGTCACGGGTGGTGACTAATAAACAAGAAATAAACAGGAATAAATAAACGTTTAATGTGGCGAACTTGTGCCAAAAATAAAAGGGTACAAAAGAAAGATAACAACAGAGCGTCGCGGGCGTCGAAGGCGGCGAAGCAGCACGATCAAACGCTGAGGCGAGACTGACTCGACAAGGTCGCGGGCGGCCTCTTATCTAGAGTACGTCGCTATCTCGAAGATTCGGCGAAAGCGGCTCGAGCGTCGCGTGATCGTTGCGAGAATGAACACGCACTTTCTAGAAAACAAAAGCAGAAGATACATGGATATAAATAATAGAAGTTACGTGGGTGCGCTACATGAATAAACGGGAAATTTCTGGAGGTCCGTGACCGAGCGTTGCTTTCTCAGCCCTGCGCGCGGTAATATTACAATTTGTTGTATAGGCCAAGATGGTTCTTTTCGAGATGTGGCATGTCAGCATAATTTTTGGTCAGATTTTTTTAGGAGACTGCTCACTTTGATATTTTTTTTTTTATGGCTGAGCTGCCCCCCAAAATATTTGCGGCATGAACTGTGTTTTTTTTATTGTGTATCTGCTCTAGTCATTTAAAAGAAAAATAAATGTAAATATTTTTGAAGCAGCAAACTGTTCAGTCTTCTTTGCAATGGGTCCGTTCTTATGGGTTGGAACCAAAAGGACCAAGCGTGAACTTAGTTTGATAACGATTTTTTTACAAATGTTTATCTGCCTTTATTCCCGTCACTACACGTACAATGCTGTCTAAACTTGACGTAGCATGTGAACACTTTCTCATGGCATTCCTGGCTGTTCTATTGAGTGTATATGTCACAGATTCATTGTTCTGTTTTCAGGATAGTGTTCGCATTAGATACGACAGTTCAAATTTTCCATACATACAAGTTTGGGGAACATTTGCGCATTGCAGGTAATTTTATGTTGCAGAGACGTGCATCAAGTTGCGCCTGCAAACTGGCAGGACACCCCTGTTTTGCATGTCGCATATCAACTTTTTCAAGGAGGAGCTTGGCATGTGACATACAAAGCCCGGATGTACTCATGAATAGCGGCAGTAAAATAAAATGGGGCGAGTACTATCACAAACAAGACTGAACTTTTTCCGTACGTACAAGAAATGTAACCTGTGTCGTTTTGGACGCATTGGAACATGTAATGTACTTCGTAAAAATGGTACATGTTGTGGCATGGCTTGCAACAGAACATGTGCTGCTGTGTGCCACGATGGTACATTTTCTGTAGCATACAGTACTTGTTCCGTGATGATGGTGTATGGAACTTGTTGTGGCTGCCCATACAGCAACCACATGTCCCGTACTAAAGAAGTATGGAACATGTTCTGTAGTCCGGTAATACAGTACATGTTGTGGCAACAAGGTTAGCATGTATGTGTCCCATATTTTGACAGGAGTTTTTCTAACAGTGTATGTTAAGGAAATTTTCTACCGTGTCGTGCCATGACCCTTTGGTCCGAGCTTGGATTCGCTGCAGGAACCACCTGCCTGGGAGAGTCGTAGAGAGCCGGGCTAACTGGGAGAGTCTTCTGGCTCTGGCCTGGACTGTAAGCGGCTCTGCGCCCGCCTCCTGGAGTACCACAGCATTCTTGGCCGCGTTGAGAATTCCCAGTGCTGTACGTAGCCCGCGTCTGTGCCCTTGCTCCAGCCTCTCCGTATCCGTCTGGGACGGGAACATGTAAGGAAGCCGGTACAGGATTCTAGACGTCACCAGCGCGGACTGGGCGCTAGTGATGGTCCGTTCTGTGCAACCCCATGTGGTACCCGTCATGTGGCGGACAGCGTTCATGGCCGGTCTGCATTCGGCGGTTGTCGCTTTCACTGCTTGTGTCCAGCGCAGCCGACTTGTGATGACAATTCCTAAGAAGCGTTGTTTGTTCACACACGTGAGGGGTTTTCCTGCCAGTTTGATGTCAGGGGGGCGAAAACGTCGACCATTTCCGCGCACCGGCATCCAGACTGTCTTATCCTGGGAGAGGGATAGCCCCGATTTGGTCAGGAAGGTGTCTACCGCTTGAACGGCGCTTTGTATGCTGCGGTGGATCTGCGTGGTGTAGATGCCCGTAACCCAGAGGCAGATGTCGTCTGCGTAGATCGACACCTGAACCGGGAGAGGGGTCGAAGGAAGAGAGAGCGGTAGTGGTGCCATAACCATGTTGAAGAGAATCGGGCTTAGCACGCTTCCCTGAGGCAGTCCTCTGTGAAGCAGTCTTGGCGAGCATGCCGCGCCTTCAGCTCGAATCTGGATCTTGCGTCCGGTAAGAAAATTGGCCAGGAAGACTTGAATTTTTCCGGTCAGTCCAATCTCAGTCAATCTCCGGAGTATAGTCGATGGCGGCACGCCGTCGTAGGCTCGTTCCACGTCGAAGAAGACTGCCACCGTGTTCCTCCGCCTGTTCTTGTTTTCCTCAAGGTCGTTCGTGAGGTCCAGAATGCTGTCTTGTGCTGCCAGCCCTCTCCCAAAGCCAGTCATGCACTCCAGGAGACACATGCGTTCTTCCAGGTACCACCGAAGGCGCCCCTGCACAAGTCTTTCGAACAGCTTACTTATGCACGAGGTCAGCGACATTGGGCGGTAAGACTCAGCTTTGTCTGAGTCTTACCGCCCAATGTCGCCTGGCTTCAGTAGTGGAACAACCGTTGCTACTTTCCATTCTTCTGGGACGTCGCCAGAGTCCCATATGAAGTTGAACCAGGTGAGGAGGGCCTCGAGTGCATCGTTCGTTAAGTTCGTGAGCGCCTGGTAAGGGAATCCGTCGGGCCCAGCTGCAGTCTTCTTACGACACTTCCGGAGGGCGCTTTGGAGTTCCGGTGCAGTAAAGGGGGCATCTACACTGTTAGAAAAACTCCTGTCAAAATATGGGACACATACATGCTAACCTTGTTGCCACAACATGTACTGTATTACCGGACTACAGAACATGTTCCATACTTCTTTAGTACGGGACATGTTGTTGCTGTACGGGCAACCACAACAAGTTCCATACACCATCATCACGGAACAAGTACTGTATGCTACAGGATATGTACCATCGTGGCATACAGCAGCACATGTTCTGTTGCAAGCCATGCCAGAACATGTACCATTTTTACGAAGTACATTACATGTTCCAATGCGTCCAAAACGACACAGGTTACATTTCTTGTACGTACGGAAAAAGTTCAGTCTTGTTTGTGATAGTACTCGCCCCATTTTATGTTACTGCCGCTATTCATGAGTACATCCGGGCTTTGCATGTCACATGCCAAGCTCCTCCATGAAGAAGTTGATATGCGACATGCAAAACAGGGATGTCCTGGCAGTTTGCAGGCGCAACTTGATGCACGTCTTTGCAACATAAAATTACCTGCAATGCGCAAATGTTCCCCGAACTTGTATGTATGGAAAATTTGAACTGTCGTATCTAATGCGAGCACTATCCTGAAAACAGAACAATGAATCTGTGACATATATACTCAATAGAACAGCCAGGAATGCCATGAGAAAGTGTTCACATGCTACGTCAAGTTTAGAGAGCATTGTACATGTAGTGACGGGGATAAAGGCAGATAAACATTTGTAAAAAAATAGTTATCAAACTAAGTTCACGCTTGGTCCTGTTGGTTCCAACCCATAGCAACGGACCCATTGCAAAGAAGACTGAACAGTTTGCTGCTTCAAAAATATTTACATTTATTTTTCTTTTAAATGACTAGAGCAGATACACAATAAAAAACACAGTCCATGCCGCAAATATTTTGGGGGGCAGCTCAGCCATAAAAAAAAATATCAAAGTGAGCAGTCTCCTAAAAAAATGTGACCAAAAATTATGCTGACATGCTACATCTCGAAAAGAACCATCTTGGCCTATACAACAAATTGTAATATTAACAACAGAAAAGAAAGATTAATCTAAACAAGCACCGAAGTTTCTTTCCACTTCTTTTGGAACTTCGCGAACTCTTGGAGGGCTCCCTGCGCCTTCAGATGCACCAGAGCAACTTTTCTTAACGACTGCCGGGACCCCTCCTGCGGGTTCATTGCCACAAGTCGCCTGAAGAAAAAAAGATAACATAAATAATGGGTGGGATTTCTTAGAGGAGGATGTATAACAGAAGCTAAGGAGTTCCTGGCTCCTTCTTTAACTTCTCTATAGGTTAGTAATCCAATCTGGACAAATTCTAAACCTCGCCTATAGTATACTTTCAAGCCGAGACACGCCCTTAATTTGGACAGTCCGTGCACACACCATGAGCCTCCAAGCCTGATCCTTGCATCAAGACGAATTGTGATTGTACACACACAAAAAAAAAAAAAAAAAACGATTCAGCTTACTGGCATTAGTTCTCAGTAATAACTGGACACATTTCGGATCTTGTGTGAGCACACAACGCTAAAACATTCTACAACCCGAGACGGAGGCTACAAAGGAGGACGAACACATCCGTCTCAACTGAAACGTATGTCTTCGAAGCCTCCATCTCGGTTTGTAGAATGTCATATTCTGCTCCCATTCAGCTCCCATTCAGCGCTGCTCCCATTCAGCGCTGCGCTCTGAATGGGAGCAGACGCATGCTCACGCGCTCGCTTGCTATCATGGCCCAGCCGCTGAAAGATGTTTCCGTGGGTTTGTCTGATAAGGAGCCACACAAAGATTTGTGTGGCTCGTGCTCCAACCGCTTCTACGCAAAACAGCAATACCTAAAATGCTCGGCCGGCTGTAACCGCCGTTTTCATTGTAAATGCATCGACGTGCGTGCCGAAGACTACAACGTACTTATGGAGACTGGTTTCAGCACCTACAAGTGTACATCCTGCATTCGACGGTCATCAAAGCCTAATGATTCCGGAGACGAGGAGGACTCGGCAAGCGTTGAAAAGACACCGGCAGTTCCGTCGATTGTGAACGGTGAGTCGCTCTCTTCGGAGGCGGTCCACATGTTCACAACTATTCTGAACAAGCTGGACTTGCTCGTGACTGAAGTGAAGTGCCTGAAGGCAGAAAACAACAGCATTCGGTCTGAGCTGTCACAAATCCGCAAATGCCTCCCGAGCTCGAGACCGATGCAGGCTGGGCCACGAATGCCTTACGCTGCTGTCATGTCGGCGAACGCGAGTGCTGCTCCACCTACCACGAATGCGTCTGGGACCCTCGATCGACAGTCTTCGCCAGCTTGGACTGCCCCTGACATCGGCAGTCACAAGACGGATTTGAACTACGATACCGCTACATCGGCTGCGTGTGCTTCGACGGTCGCGGGCCGTGCGGGCCAACCTGTTCCGGGGGTCAACTCCCCAACGAACGTTACCGAGGACGGTTTTGTGCCGTGGAAGTCTCGACGCCAAGCAAAGGCCTCCAGTGGAACGTCCAAGAACTGCAAGGTAAAATCTGTACCGCGCAAGGCGCTGTCGAAGGCCCTGTTTGTGTCTAGGCTAGATCCGGACACATCGGTTACAGAGGTGCTCGATATTATCAAGCCTGTTCTTAAGGCAAAGATCGCCTCTTGTGCTAAACTTAGGACAAAATACACCTCGTATTCTTCTTTTCATATATCTGTGGAAGACGAGACGTTCGAGGCCTTAAATAACCCTGAAGTCTGGCCGGAAGGGTGCCTGTTTCATCAGTTTTTCGGGAAACTGGACGCGTCGCGGGTGTCTGAATCAATAGACCAAAATGGCAGCGTCGAAGAACACAATTAAGGTATACGTACTATCAAAACGTCCGCGGATTACGAACGAAGGCAGATGAATTTTCGTCCAACCTAGCGCTTTCCTCTTTTGACATAATCTGTCTTACTGAAACTTGGTTATGTGCCGAAATACATGATTCACAATATTTTCCGAATGACTACACTGTGTTTCGCCGCGATCGTGATTATAGCGCCACTGGTCAACGTTTCGGCGGTGGGGTGTTAATTGCAGTCTCGAGCAAGTTAAAATCGTGCCGTAGACAAGACCTTGAGACTTGTGACGAGTGCGTATGGCTCGAAATTTTATTGCGTGACCGTAGTAAATACCTCATCGGAAACTATTACTTCCCACCTAAATTTGAATGCTCAACTTTTATTTCACACTTCGACACTTTAACAAGTCTAATCAATTTTAGCGAATACAAAGTGCAAATTTTTGGAGATTTTAACCTTCCAGGCGTAGACTGGGCCCTTGGGAGACTTGATTGTTGTGATTACTTGACAGAGAGCAAAGCTTCTTGGTTTTTGCCACTTATCAACTTTTATGGTCTTTCACAGCACAATAATCTAACGAATGCTTCTGGCAATACACTTGACTTGCTTTTATCAAACTTCCCTGTCGGCGCGATAGCGTCTTCGTCACACCCCTTGGTGAGGGTCGATGCTTATCATCCGCCCTTTGAAGCCGAATTTTACTTGCCATGTTTATCGCGAGAACTATCGAAATTCATTTACTGTTACGAAAAGGGAGATTACTTCAGCATTTACAGGCATGTAGAATCACACGCGTGGTCTGAGCTATATGATTCCAATGACTCAGATTTTGCAGCACAAAAATTGACTTCGGTAATGAAGGAAGCTATCGAAGAGTATGTGCCTAAAAGGCTCGTTAAACCGAGGAAATTTCCGAGCTGGTTTTCGAGGGAATTGAAGACTGCTCTGCGTAAAAAGACTCGTTTTCATGGTCTATACAAGAGAACGTGTAAACAAGTATGGTACCAAAAGTTTTCCAACTTTCGTTCCTTAGCTAAAATATTGCTTGCACGTGACAAATACGTCCACGAAAGACATGTTGAAAATAGTCTATATTCTGATCCCAAATCTTTCTGGAAACACGTAAACACCAAACCGCATTCGTTTTCACAACATTCATCTCTGCGCTCTTCTAGTAACGGTGATACTCATTATGTTACATCGCCAAAAGACATCGCTGATGAGTTTGCCTCGTTTTTTAGCAGCTGCTACTTACCGCCCATACATTCGGTGAAGTCAGATCTAATCAATGATCCCAGTGATGGGGACTCGCTCTCCCTGTTCAGTGTTGCTACACGGGACGTTGAAAAGGCGATTAAAAAGCTCAAGCCGAAATCGTCAGTGGGCACTGATGACATTCCACCATTTATTATTAAAGGATGCTGTGGGCTTCTAGCGCCAATTTTAGCCCATATTTTTAATGTATCTTTGCGTACCAGTATGTTTCCAGCAATATGGAAGGAAGCCATTGTTGTGCCCATTCATAAAGCTGGTGATGCTGGTATTGTATCAAATTACCGTCCTGTGTCACTACTGTGTGGTTTTGCTAAAGTATTTGAAACCATTATGCAAGAATGTCTTTTCTCTCATTTATCTAAGTATCTGACGCTGCAACAACATGGTTTTATAAAGGGCGCTCTGTCGAAACTAACCTTTGTACTTTTCTACACTACGCAGCCCCGGTCGTTTCAAACCGAGGGCAGGTTGACTCGGTATATTTCGATCTTACAAAGGCTTTCGACAAGGTTGACCATGCTTTGCTTGTACATAAATTGAAACAATATGGTTTCGCCCCTCAACTTTGTGAATTGGTTTTAAGTTACTTGTCATCGAGGAAAAATTTTGTTCGAGTTGATACTGTTTTATCTAATCCGTTTTTCCCAACTTCAGGCGTACCCCAGGGGTCAGTGTTGGGGCCACTGTTGTTCCTGGTATTTATAAATGATATTTTAAAGTGTGTAAAGTTTGCTAAAGTGCTTTTATTTGCCGATGACATTAAGTTATTCTCATGTATTTGTTCTGAAAAAGATTGTGATGCGTTACAGTCTGATGTTTCGAGTATTTTGCAATGGTGCTCATCCAACCGTTTGCCTTTGAATATAAACAAAACTAAAGTCATCTCGCTAACTAGACGTAAAAATCCCTTACATTTTAAGTACACGTTGGGAAACTGTATTATTACTCGAACTGATATGATCAGGGACCTCGGGGTGTTAGTCGATTGCAAACTGACGTTCAGTTCTCATGTAACTACTATTTGTGGTACCGGGTTCAAAATGCTTGGTATGATCTCCCGTTTGACTCGGCACTTCCAAGCACCTGAGGCCATATTACGTTTATTTTGTGCTCTGGTCAGGCCCAGGCTCGAATTCGCTTCTGTCGTGTGGAACCATTTAACGGAGACTGAATCTAGACGTATTGAAGCGGTGCAAAGGCGTTTGGTTCGCATAGTCTATGATCGATACTTCCACAGGAGACTTTACTTCGACCACCATTCTCTGCTTAAGATTTTGAATCTCAGCACTTTGGATGACCGAAGGCTTTGCCGAGATGCGGCTTTTCTACAAAAGCTTATCCAGGGTGTAATTGACGTACCTGACCTTTTGGACAGCATAAAGTTACGTGTGCCAACGAAATTCACGCGACAGTGCGACATGTTCTACCCCGACATGCGATTAAAGGAGTCACCAATCTATCGTATTCAGACATCATGCAACCTCCTTGTCCAGCACGATTTTTTTTTCATGCCTTATTTTACCTTTAACACCTGATGTGTATTTTATGTACTTTGTTACGACTGTTTTATTATGCTGACTGTTCTAATATGACTATTGTGGTTTCCATATGTTTGCATGTTTCATAGGAATCTGACTTCTGTGCACCAATGTCAAAACCATTATGGTGTTTTTGGGCACGCAATAAATAAATATCAATAAATCAATATTAACCAGCTCGCCTGTCTAGTAAAGTTGTACCCAACGATACTTCGGTTAAAAAAATGAATTCACAGTACCAGTAAATGCAATATTACAAAAAAAAACTTGCCTGAAGTGCTTAAGCAGAATATTCTGGTTATTATTAGAGGGAGGTTATCATTTGAGCCCGTTCTCGTTTCGCCCTTCTCACTTGGCCCTTCTCAAAACAACCATTCTCAAAAAGATCTCTCTTGGACCTGGCGCATTTGGTCCTTTCCCGTTTCGTCCTTCGCATTTCAACCCTCCTCATTTGAGTCCGTTCTCGTTTCGCCCTTTTCACCTGGCCCTTTTCAAAACAGCCATTCTCAAAAATATCTCGCTTTGACCCGTCGCACTTGACTCGTTCTATACGAAAATCGTTTTTTTTTTTTTTTTTTGGGGGGGGGGGGGTTATATTAATAAGTACATTGATATATTTTGTGCGTGCGTGTGTGTGTGTGCCACGCTACAGGCATACTCTCTCCGCCAAGGATTCTAGCAGTGCGTCGAGATCGTCGTGAAAAGCTACTAGCTGACAATAAAACAGACCAAGTATTTATCGCACCCAGATCATATTCCGAGATGTCACGTTTTTTGGGGTCTCTCGACCTGGGACAATGCCACCACTTCTATATTGCAGTGTTTCTCAAATGGGGGTCGCGAAGGCATCTATAGGGGTCCGCGAAGCCATGTCCTATCAGTCAAGCACGACAATATTAGTTGTCTTTCTTCGCGTCGTTAAGAAACGTTCCAATTTTTGGGTGAGTACTCTCGTGCGTGTGTCAATGAGATAAGTCTACTTCACACTAGCAAGTAGTTATATTCATTTATTAAATCATTATCATGATAGCCTATACCTTTCTATTCCCCTCACCCCGAGCGGGGTCCTCCATCATCTCCGCCTTTCTACAAGGGGTCCGCGAAACATCAATGGTTGAGAACCACTGCTAATATGTATGCTATTTCTGTTCAAACAAAGTTTCCAAATTAAATGTTCATCGCTTTTTTTTTCGTTTGCTTAGAGGAAGGGAAGACGCGTCATTGTACGATTCTCAGTGCGCACCTCTACACATAACATATACCTAATGGTATGTTGGGGGCCCAAGCAAGGTAAGGCTCATCAACAAAGCCGCGAAGGCATAACAACGTTAGAAGCATGCCGATGTAATGCCATTCGGTCGTAGGGGGAACGGGCAAAATGAGAATGGGCCCAGTTGCGAAAAACACGATTCGGATCTTATCAGAAGGTTCAAACGAGAAGGACCAAATGAGAATAGGACGAAATGTGCAAGGTTCAAATGCGAATGGGACGCTTTGAGATACACCCATTATTAGAATGCTGAACATTCATGCCTTTTGGTTCATATTACTTATTCTAACTGATAAGCATAGCCCGGTCACAGGTATATTCGTGTGCCCCTGCAGAACAAGGGCTCATGTATTTGGAGCCGACCGATACTAAGGCGTCGGACAGACTGGGAGATGCCTTAACGAGAGACTAAGGGAGCACAACTATGCATGCGGACAACTGCAAGCACCTGGCAACCTTGCAGCGCATTGTTCAAAATGCAACTGCAAAGCTCTCCTTGACACTACTTCCATCTTGGCCAGATCAAAGGACAGAACAAAGCGTGAAATAATCGAGGCTTTTCACATGGCCTCGGGTAGACACGGACCGTGCGTCAGTGAGCCATCACTAGCTTTGCGACAAGAAGAAATAGATGTACTCAATAAGATACCAAACTTGTCGGAGCAAACATCAGGCCCCAGGTAAACGCTACAAAAACACACCATCCAGTTCGTATATCAAAGAGGCAGCCACAGCAAACACCATCAAGTTCAGAAGCCAACAAATTCAAGACATCAACCATTCGTTTTCTTAGCCGCAATTTTGGAAATACGGGTCGGGGGAGAAAATAGAGAAAGAAATTAAACAGTTGTTAGTCTGCGCCGATTCATGCATGTTTTTGTCTGTCCTTCCTTCTGCATTAACTTCATTTCTCCAGTTTTTTTTTCGCGTAACTACGCAGCGCAGCATACCATCAATACCAAGTAGGGTCGGGCAGTATGCCGCCCCGAATCAGGAACTATAAAAGGCCTATACTTCGTTTCACCTTATGTGCGAGCGAAGGCAAAGCTGGAAGCGCGAGCACGAAAGCTCCGTGCGTTCAGGCTTTGCTCGAGCGCGCGAGCTGGGGAGAAACGCAAAAAGCGCTGGTCTCGCGCTTCTAGCTTTGGCTTCGCTCGCAGATAAGGTGAAACGAAGTATAGCATTACGCAGCTGGGAAGACAAGACGCTACACGCTGGGCATCCCGAACTTGGAATATACGACACCCTTAGAGATAGTAAAATCACACTGCGTTAGGAACAACTTAACGTATACGTACCTTGGAAAACAAAGCCGTCTACGCACCGCTGAACGCCTCTGACGACGCGATAACAACGTCGAACTCGCCTTCCGAACGGGCAGCAGCACTCCGCAGATCGCGGGCCCACGCCGGCCGCCAGCGGCTTGCGCATGCGCGGGTGAGAGATGTCTTCCTGCGCGCGGCGTAACACGGCTCACGGGCACTGTACTTCCGGGGTCTGATAGAGTTCCATAAAAATTGCTGGATATCCGGCACTTTTGGGCGCGTTCAATTCGCTTATACCAGTTGAACCGACTATAAACTGTAGTCTTAAGGGCCGCCCACACTAGCGAGAAAACGCGCCCGGCGCGCCGATAAATCGGTTAAGCGGGAAGATAAAGGGCGTGTCTCTGCACGCGCTCGTGGCGCTGACTGTGCTTCGGCGCCATTTTGTTACTTGCCGCGATCGGCGTGCCACGCGCGTTTTCTCGCTAGTGTGGGCGGCCCTCTATACGGCTTTTTTTTATTTATACGGATAAGCTCATACTTATTGCCTAAATAGCACATTTCAATGCATATGGTACAGTTCCCGTTTTTGAAAGCAAACAGCACATTGTATGCATTTCCAGAAAACGGGACATGTTCTATTCGGTTTTTCCACGTAGACTGATGGAATTTTCTAACAGTGTAGGGGCCCAGGCGCAGCGTCGGGTGCCGGCGGTCGTTCCGTTCCTTCTGCGGGGGCGTACAGTGCGCCTAGTCTCTCTGCAGCATCCACGAGTGTTACGTTAGCCGCAAGCGCTAGGACTTGCAAAGCGTGTCTTGTCCGACGTCTCCCGGTCATTGCCCCCAGTACCGCCCACAACTTCGCGAGGGAGGTGGGTGCGTTGACGTCTTTGCACATGAGCTTCCATCTATTTCTAACCAGCGCTTTAGCGTGTCTTCGCAGCTTGGCTGATATTCTGTTGAACTTGGACTTATCCGCCGGATTGTTTGTCCTGCGGTACTTCCTCTGCGCCCTGGTACGTGCCGCTTGGAGATTGAGGAAAGTAAGGTCCGGTTTGGGGAGCCATTCCGAGACACGGGACGTGCGCGTTGCCGCCTGCAGCACGTGAACGATGGCTTCTGGGATGTCTGTTTGGGTGAGGTTCAAGGATGCACGGAAAACGTCCCAGTTCGTGCACGATCGCGTCACCTTTTGGGCCGTCTGGCACCTTTTTATCGTGTTATGAATGGGGAAGTGGTCACTTCCTCTGGTATCTGGTGCTGTTTCCCAAGTCAGCTCCAGCGATGGTGTGTGTGCTGTGACGTCGAGGACACTATACGTTCGAGGGGGCCTGAAGAAGGTAGGCGCACCGTTGTTCGCGACAACCAGTCCGAGCTCTTCAATCATTTGATTGAGGGCGTCTCCCCGCTTGTTGGTTTTCTGACTTCCCCATGCCTCGCAGTGCGCATTGAAGTCGCCGCACAGTAAACGGTCTCCCTCAACGCCTTTACACCACTCTACAATGTCCTTCGTCGGCAACGGCGTACCATCGGGACGTACGTATCCGACGAGTACATGCAGCGAGCGATTTTCGGGGCTGACTTTTGCGGCCACGAATTCCGCCGATAATGTACACAGTCGGCTGGTGTCAACTAGGACGTGAGGCACCCCTCGTCGAATAAAAAGAGCCGCGCTCCCATGGGGGAAACTTGGTATGGATTGGGTTGTAAGTTTCACGTATCCAGGTAAGTTTGCTTCCCTGGTAACCCTGCTTCTGCGAGTGCCAGCACAGGGCTGGGATAGCGTTGCAGGTGCAGGCTGAGCTCACTGTGTTTGACGGAGAGGCCTCGGCAGTTCCACTGCAGCACAGTTGGTACGTCATTCCGCCTAGGGTGGGACTCTTCCTTAGGACAACGGGTTACTGTTGTGGGAGATTAGTGTTGTGGGCGCATGGTGCGTGCTCAGGCGGACTGTGGGGCGATAGCCTCGAGACTTTCGCTGACGGCGTCAACAACTTCCAGTGCGAACTTTGCTTCTGGTGTGTGGCCCCGTGCTTGGGTCAGCTGCCTTACTGCGCGAAACAAGCGTGATACCATTCGGAGCAAGGCGACGTCAGCTGTCTCCATCGTCGCGGGAACTTTGCCCTGAGCCCTTCGTGCGACCTTGGCATAGCGGCAGCCCTTGTCCTCCAGCGTAGCGTCGTCCGGCCGGAGACCGCGGCTGTGATTCTTTTTTGGAGGGTGAGTGGTATCATGGTCCCTCCTTTTCTCCCTCCCTTCCTGACTCCCAGGCAGCGGCGGGAAATCTGTTAAGGATAGCCTCTGTTGGGACCCCGTCTTGGGAAGTTCTGTGTCCGCTGCTTGCTCAGCGTTTCGGTGACCCTTGCCGATGTTCTGCTTGCGTATAGCCGCTTTTGCTTCCGAGTGGGTGTACGCCGTTTTGGCGCGCATCTTGCACACACGGCGTTCTTTCCTCAGGACTAGACACTGGCCGGAAGTTGGTGCATGGCCCTTTCCGCAGTTGATGCAGCGAGAAGTTTCACTGTCACACGCCGTGGATTCATGCCCGCCCGAGCACTTGGCGCACGTCTGCTCCTTTTGACAGGCCGCTGCCACGTGTCCGATTCTGTTGCATCGAAAGCACTGCAGTGGTCTTGCCACGTAGAGTGTGACTAGGTGACGCGCGTACCCCATGTGGACGTAGTGCGGCAGGTCTTTGCCTGCGAAGGTGACTCGGATTGCGGAGCTCTTCTCCAGGCGCCGCACGTCGAGGACTTGGTGAGCTGGGGCTCGCAGGGCTTCGAGAATTTCTTTATCCGTCAGTGCCTGGTCTACATCACGGACGACTCCCGCGATGTGGCGGACCCTCCAGGGTATGCGTGCGTCGACTGGCGTCTCACAGATCTTTTGAATTTGAAGGAGCGCTGGCACAGCTTCTTCCGTCAGGACGTCGACTGCTATCAAATTTTTCCTGCCGTTGACCCTTATCTCCTTGACTTGTTGGGAAGCAACGGAGCCAAAGAGGGCATTCAAATGAGGTCTGCTGAGCGCCCGGACGCTGGTCTTGTCTGTCGGTCGGAACAGCACCGTGTGTCCATTGGCCGCGTTTTTGGATGACGTGCGAGACCCCCACGAGACCACGGTGTCACCGCTGTTTGTCGAGGCTCGCCGACTTTTCTTGGACCTTACGGGGATGAAACCGTCGTCGGTGTCGTCCCTGTCACTGGTCAAGGGTATCGCCGCTTCTTCCATGCATGACTCGACGTCGGAGAAAGATGCATCCGACATGACCGACGAGGATGGAGAGCTGGCGTGGCAGTCCCTTTTCCGGTGCTGCCGTCCCGGAGTTGCCGGTAAGGCCGGGATTTGATGTGTCCGGCCAGGTCTTGCAGACGCGCCTCCCGAAGCGGCGGCCATCCCCTTCCGCTCTTGATTGCGTTGCCTGCAGCTCTTTCCGCACAGAAAAAAAAAACAAAAAACTGCAGGCTGCCCTCAGCGAAAAGAGACTAGAGGAACAAGATGCGTGTCCGAACTGTAAAAGCAAAACCACTCGAAACCTGACTGAATCCGGTGACTTCGTTCGTAAACTGCGTCTAGAAAGTTCCAGACAAGCGCGAACCTAGTCGGTGGTTGACTCGAGCTACACGCTGCTAGGCGCAGCCCTATAGCTTCGAAGCTGCGACGCCCCTTTTTCCAGTGTCTCGGGAGCGTGGTGTCGCTGCAGCCGCTCTTATCGCTGATGACCCAGTCGCCTGGTTGCGGCCGCTGGCTTGAATCGTGTCAGTCACAAAATTGACAACGTCGTCTTGCAGGTGTTGATGCCGCGCAGCTTTCCGTTGGCGAAAATGATAGGATCTGCAGAAACAGGCGATTAGTGTTTCGCCAGAAAGCCCTGTCGCCGACTGCATTTAATGCTTTTAATTTTTATTTTGTAAACGTTGGGACAGGAACTAACTGTAGTGAAGCAGTAAATAATATAGCAAGTTGCCGAATCAATATTTCTTTATCCTGCAGATGAACGCAAAGTTTTTTCGACGATGACTAATTTACGTAACAGCAACAGTTGTGATGCTGATCACATAAATATTGAACCTGTGAAACGTGGAATAGATGTCCTTGCGCCTTGTTTAACGTACATTTAGAACCTTGCTCTTGCGTCAGGAATAGTTTTCATGGGTATGCAGACCGCAAAAGTAACAGTATTGTTCAAGACAGGAGAGAAAAATTGCTTCGGGAATTATCGACCAATTTCCATTCTTCCAGTTTTCTCAAAAGGCTTAGAAAACATTCTGCACTCACGAATTACAAATGACAAGCATAAACTCTTAGCCGACCCTCAATTTGGGTTCAGGAAATTCAGATGAACTGAGTGCTCTCTCTTACACCAAAAAGAGAAAATATTTGACAATATAGAAAAAAGTTGTCAACAGTTGGTATATTTTTAGATTTTAGTAACACGTTCGACTGTTTCCACCACGGTATTCGTTTAGATAAATTATATTCATGCGGTTTTCGGGAAGTTTCTTTTTCACTGGTAAGGTCATGTCTTCAAAGTCGTCAACGACATGTCTCAATAAATGGGCACATGTCCTCGTTGCTAAATATTAATTCCGGTGTTTCCCAGGGAAGCATTTCAGGATCACTTTATATATATATATATATATATATATATATATATATATATATATATATATAAACGACTTTCTAACTACTGACCCTAATGTCGATTTTATAATATATGCAGACGATACGAGTAGATTTTTTCTGATAAAAAAGGAACATCTTGTTGCCAGAACAAATATTGTTCTATCCAACTTATGGATTTGGTGAGAAAATGCCTCCCTTCGCAGAGCAAGGCTGTAATATTTGAGCTACATTTATGAACTCAGTCAAACTCTCCTCATTGTAAACATAGTACCGACATTATTCAATGTGTTGAAAACTCTCGGTGTATTCTTTCCTACCACATGTTCTGGACTGATTATGTTAAACATGTGCGCATTAAACTTTCAAGAACAGTGGGTATAATAAACAAATACAGAACGGTCTTACCTACCAGTATCAAACTTCAAATTTTTAGATCGCTATTCTACCCTGTCTTATGCTACGCGCATCTAATCTGTGGTTCCACTGGCTCCGGTAATTTAAATTTACTCCGTGTGCTGCAAAAAAAGAAAAGAAATGAAAGCCGTATACAACTCCCTGTAAAGCCAGATTAGAGCGCAGCTCTTGAGGATGAGGATGGAAGGGTACTGAGGGATAGGATGGTAGGGCACTGAGGAATAGGTGTCTCCCCGAGGTCACGTGACCTCAGGGGGGTCACGCAACCTCAGGGGGGTCACGCAACCTCAGTGAGGTCACATGACCTGAGGGGGGTCACGTGACCTCAGGGGGTAACCCTCATGACCCTCGTGAGGGTAACCCTCGTGACCCTAGTGAGGATAACCCTCGTGACGGTAACCCTCGTGACCCTCAGTGGGATCACGTGACCTCGGGGGGTCCCGTGACCTCAGCGGGGGTCACGCGACCTCAGGGGGTAACCCTCATGACCCTCGTGAGGGTAACCCTCGTGACCCTAGTGAGGGTAACCCTCGTGACGGTAACCCTCGTGACCCTCGTGAGGATAACTCCCATGACCCTAGTAGCCCTTGTGAGGGTGGCCCTCATGACCCTCGTGACGGTAATTCTCAAAACCCTTGCGACCCTCGGGAAGGTAACCCTCGTAACCCTCGTGTGGGTTACGAGGGTTACGAGGGTTGTTACCCTCACGAGGATCACTAGGGTTACCCTCGTAACCCTCGTGAGCGTAACCCTCGTGAGAGTAACCCTCGTAACCCTCGTGAGAGTAACCCTCGTAGCCTTCGTAACCCTCACGAGAGTTACGAGGGTTACGCGCAATTACGCCGACGGCGACGGCGACGCCGACGCCGCTGAAGCCGGAAATCGACGCCTAAGAGCGGCGCTCTAAAAGTAAAAAGCTCTTCGTGCCAATGTTCCTTTGACCTCCCCATCGTTGCCTCTCTTCGACTACTTTTTTATAACCGATGTGTCAAAACTTTACGGTCAACGATTAATATTAACGTACCAATCGGCCATAAAAGGTATATCTAAAGCATTTCTGAACCTCGCTGACCTTTATTTGCACATTTCAACTCATCAAACCCGTCAAATACATTTATGGCAAATACCCAAATCGCGTACTAACTTTTGTTATCAAAGAATTAAACATGCACTTCGTCACTTGCTAAATTATATCGCATCGCTTAAAATTGACATAGTGTAACTAAATAAAAACAGCATCGCTAACACTGTATAAAAATGCACATTGTTTATTTGTTTGTTAGTCTATTTTGGTTGTTTCTTTTTGCGTTGTCTGCCATGTAAGGGTGCCGAGGGGTCGTCAAGCTGCACACAAACAGCTTTTTCCCTCGGCTATCCCCCATCATCATGTGTGAGAGAAAACAAAGGTGATTTGATTTGATTTGATTTATACAGAAGAAGAAAAAAGAGAAAGTTGTGGTCATATCCTAATTGCATAAAGTTTCCCATAAAGTTTCAGCCCCTCTGAAGTTAGCTAGCTTGTGTAACAAGGTAAACTCTAATTCGAAAACGACAGGCGGACCCAGCTGCCTGAAGAGGCACAAAAGCTCCTTCGTTGAGTGGGTAGAAGAGGTCGTTTATTCCGTCCCATTATCGTGTGGGCGCCACTATGTGGGCAAGACGGGGCGCTGCCAGATTGCACGTTTGAGGGAGCACCGATACTACGTAAATAGCGTGGTATCAAGGTATCTCGGTGCAGTGCCGGATCCAAGGGGGGGGGGGGGGGGGGGCGACGGGGCGGCCGCCTCCCCCCCCCCCCCCCCATACAAAGTCGACGCCCCTCCCTCCCCCCCTTCTCGGAAGGCAATAGGACATGGGTGGACCCCCCCTTGCACAAGAAAAAATGGGAGAATAGTATCCTTAAAAACATTCCGCCCCCCCCCCCCCCGTAAAAAAAAAAAAAAAAAAAAAAAAAAAAAAGTTCTGGATCCGGTTTTGTCTCGGTGTGCACTGCCGAGATTGCGGCTGAATTCCACTCTTTGCTGACTCTGCTGTACTAAACAAAAACAAAAGCAAAATCACAGAGAAATACTTGAAGCCAAAGAAATTGGTAGATTGGGGGGCTGCTGTGTGTTAGCATGCCCTCTGTATCTTTGTCGGACAAAAAATTACTGTTCCTCAACTAGGGATGACTAGTCTGAGGTGGTGTGATGAGTGATGTCGCAATTTTAGCCTTTTAACAATGTGTTTTGGTATAACTTTCTTGTTTTTGTTCGCGCTGGTACATATATTGAGTGACAACGAAAATAAAGTTCAATTTTAAGTAGCGCTGAGTATGTCTTCCTTTCTGTCCCTTGTCCTTTTGCGCTTTTGAACTATTGCGGAAGACTCAACGGCCATGGCAGTACAAGGGTTTTGGTAACTTGGTAGCTCGTTCACCAGCATACTCTATCCAGCGTCATTCAACGCAGACGTTCAACAGAAGACCCGCGGATCGGTCCTGTCGTCTGCTACGAAAGCGAAACTGCACTTAAAACTTCTGTACGGCCTTTTATTATCACTATATGGCACCGAGACGATAGAAAAAGTCTCCGTGATCCAATATCGAGAAGACACAATGCTTACAGCAAATTCTAAACTCGCGTCGATCGCTCACGAATATGTCCATTACAACGGCCCTGGCAAGGGTTTGTTTGAAGGAGAGCGTCATGTTCTGGTGTCATCACGTACTGGGTTAACATAGGGTGAATTTTGAGTAAATGTTTGTAGACCACGTCATAAGCTACTTCCCGATACAAAGGGTATAGCCGCTACCATAGATATATCCGGTAGTTGCGCATTCGTTTATTGGGCAGACAAGAATTATTGCGTCATTAGCCTCCATCCAGCCAGCCCTTGTTGCGATTGTGGCGCCATCTCTCCGTTCCCCGCCAAAAGCGTGTTGCGAAGAGGACAGGAGCGTCCCTACCACGGTTGTCCGTGCCCTCGGCTGAAAGTGACTCCGCCGCTCTCGTGGCGCCATTCGTCCGCTTTGCGTTCAAGCGTATTCCGACCCTTCTCCAGCGCGGGTGGACACAAACGGGCCGAACGAGTGATCAGTAGCTTCTCCCTTTCCCCGGCCTCGTTAGAGCGCGAGTGTGGCAAGCTGCACCGTACACGGGCGCATACGAGAGCAGAAGCAGACGGGACCAAAGGTCAGGCGCTCCGAGCCCAGTGCAGCTTCGGACTGTCACGCCGAAATGTCAGGCGAACTCCGCGCTGCCGCAGCTGCTTTGCCCAAGTGTGCCCAGATTTGAGAGTATTTCCAACTACTCGAGTGGAGGAGTTTATGGGCCGTGTTCGCGATACGAGCTGCGCGGAGGAGGCGAGGGCATTGATTGGCTGCAAGTGAATCCAAGCTGCAACCTCTCCGCGCGTTATCGTCCTCGCCAGGCGGCAATCAATCTGGAGAGGAGGTGTCCGCCATTCAATGGCAAACATTCTTTATGGTTGGAGTTACTCTCCGTTTTAAAAACGGAGCCACAACTTCCGCGCAGACGGAAGTGCGCAAGAAGCGTCTTCGCAGAACGCAAAGTTCGCATATGGCAACGAAACTGTTTCTTTCGGTACTGACACCTGTCAATATCTAAAAGCCGCGTTCAAAACGCAAAACTGTCTACTAAAAAAAAAAAAAAAAAAAGAAAATCGCCGTTTTTTTTAATTAGTAAATCCCAGTCACGTTGGACACACATCGTGCAAAAGACAGTGTGTTCGGTCGTAGACACTATGAAAGAATTATTTGCGGAGATACTCGAAGCGAGGTTCGAAGTAGGTTCGAAGTAGGTTCGCTTCATAAATGCTTCGAATATGTCCAGAAACATTTTTTACCTGACCAATGTGCGCCATTCTAGCAAACACGCTTCAGATCTGCAGGCTGTCGTTTGTATGATGTATCAGCCCTGGTCTACCGCGGCCTTAGAGCGCTCAACTTTGGTACATATTTAGGGCGCTACCACGAGCGGTGATACTTGCTGCGCTTTTGCCGATCCCCGTTCGGAGTTCGGAAAAGTGACGACGTCGCGTTCGCTCTAGCGGTGTCGCACAGTGTACATGATCACAAAGAACGAAACCGAGGTGAAAAAAAAGGACAGCAGAAACACTATTTTTTTCTGCTACCCCTTTGTTGTCCCAATCTCGGAGTTCGTAATTATTTTGAGCTCACATGAACTCGTTTGCGCACTTACTTTATTTACCAAGTACATATTTTTTTTTTTTATTATTAATCTGTCTGACGCGCCGGAAATAACTTGTTCGCCCCCCCCCCCCCCCCCCCCCCCCCCCCCCTCCCGCACAGAAATTTTTGTTCGCGGAAACGACTTTTGCAGGTAAGCTCTGCTGGCTGTCATTGAATTCCTTTTTTTTTCTCACTTTTTACGACGTGCCCTAAAAATGTTGTTTTAACAATCCCCCAAAGACAACGGAGAAGTTTCAGGAATAAACAGAAAGATGTAATTTTACACTTTTCATTAAAAAAAAAAGGGGGGGGAGGGGAAACTGTTCATACTGCAGAGGTGAAATGCAGCCGGTACGGTACGACTGCTCACCTGCATGGGGTCTCGGAGTGCATTTCGCAGTAGTCGTTAGTTTTTCCACGAACGCTCGCTGGTACGACACTCATCGGATCGAAACGATCAAGGGGGGAGCGGTTTTCACGAGTGTTTCCAATGAACTTTGAGATGCAGGTTTGATGTCAAACTGTCAACATTGGCATTCGAGATGTTCGTTCGATTTTCTTCTCCGCTGTCTCTTGTCGTTGGTATACGCTTTGCACTTGACAAAGTGCACTCCATTTCTGCCGACAGGCACGCGAACCTCTTCCTAAAAGTAAAGCTGTTGCTTCTGGCCTAGACGACGGTTTTCCGGAAGACGCCCGCTTCGAAAATAAAGAGAAAGCGACAGAAACAGATGAGGTAGACAGGACGATCCACATCTTTCCAACTCTCTGGTTCTGCCTTCGACCTTTTCGTTTATTTTTGTGTTTACTTGCAGCACGACAAGCACGCTCTCTTTCGGCGAACGTACATCACCGAGCAGGCATTCCCAGTACGGTACTTTCCGTACTATATATATATATATATATATATATATATATATATATATATGTATGTCCAAAATCTCAATTTTACATGGTGCGGACCATCTACAGGTGCCTGATAGCCAAGGTTCGTTTTTCTAGATCGTGAGAATGTGAAGAGACGTGACGTGACGTACATGTTGAAGTGCAGGGTATAATAATGATGTTTTATGTATGATTCAAAGCTCTTTATGGGCTAATGAAGCAGACTTTTGTCAAGGTATGCCGCGTATGATAATGTTTAACGTGCGGACTAGGTACTAGATGCGGACTCTAAGCCAAAAAAGACTATCTAAAAAAAAAAAAAAAATTTTATAGCCCAAGTTATTTATTTTTTTTTTTGCTTTTTTTTTCCAATATACATCTGGTGCAGATTAAAGTTCGGGAAATGCGGTACCACCAGTGAACGGTACCAGGACCCAAAGCCCAACTGGAATCTTCATGGTTTTAAAGACAGGTTCGTGGCGCTTCCGAAGTTGGACGTGAACTCATCGATACACGAGGCAGTGCCAACTTCCTCCTTGTGCGACCCCCGCTTCC